>NC_143401.1:46416123-47016123 GCF_052110815.1 Crocodylus siamensis | reverse complement strand
TCATTCAGGGTCAAAGATATAGCAATTTAGAAAGCTTGTATCAGTACAGGATCATGACCATAAAAGATAGGTCAAAACAGCTGATGCATGCTTTCAAGCAGAGCTCCCTCACCCCATCAGAAAATCTGAAAAGTACATTTGTCCACACTATCAACTTGTGGTTAAGGTATAAAAAACTTACACATATTATTCTGTATCAATTGAGGACACTCCTTGTTTTTGTTGGGAAAGAGCAGGGATTCCAATGAGAAGTAAAAATGAAAAATTTCAGCAATTCAATTTCCAAGGCAGTCAAAGCAAACCTTTCCAATGTGCCATATAGTTTTAATGGTTTGCAATAGTGATATCACTTCTGTGCAATTTAGGTTGCGATCTAAGAATCCTGTTGTTTCATGGATTTTACATCTTCATGTTGGGTACGCACACAACCCAGCGTCTATGCCACTATGTCATCTGTCATGTTTCCTAAGTTAGCTGCTGAAGTAGACAGTGAGTCCTTTGCTTTGAAAACTACCCTACAGTCTTCATCTCCAGATTTCCTCTTAGTTTCTTCTCCTTTGTAGAATTTACAAGAAGCCATGGAGACTTACAAACTCCAGGCATTATGTTACCAGAGTCTAAGAGGCAAAAAAAGAGGGAATTCAGAATGGAGAGGAGTAATCCATCAAAAATGTTTGGAAATGAGAGATGGGTCACTGTCAGTGGAAGACCTGACCAAAGCCTGGTATAATTTCTACACTTATGACTCTGCAAAACCTGTAGCTACAAGACTTGAAAGTGAAATACATTGGTATGTTGCACCAAAAATGCAAGGCAAACTTCAACTACCAAGAGCTAATGACATTCTCATTGGCTGTTTATAACTTTGGAAGTCATTATAGTATCCAAGATTCAGAAAAGTTCAAGTAATGTCCCAAAAATGCCCCAAGTGCCAACTAAAAGGAAGTGTGAGACCAGGTAGTAAGACTGCTATAGAGACTTTTAAAGGCCCAAGACTATACCGAGACTGCTCTGAGCTTAACAGAGGATATTGGGGTGGCCTTACATTGACGGAAGAGCACAGAGCTATCCTAGTCTGTTTTCAGCACATTTTCTGGGAATGAACTGCCACAGTGACCTGATTTTATTCATGTATGATAATAATAGAGATATGGAGATGTTTTCTCTAGGGGTACCTCTGAATACAAAGCATCTGCTCACTCTCACTCATTTGTTAACAGGGTCCTGTGACTCCTTTACTCAGTAAATCTTTGTTATAATCTACACAAGGTGCCTTTTCATAAAGTGATGCATTTTCTACATTAATTTGCTCTTAGCTCTATCAAAAGCCTAATATGTACTGAATGCAAACTTTCTCTGTGAGTGAGAAATAACACAAAAACTTTTAAATAATTGGAAGCTGAACCTATACAATTAAGATAATAATACCGACCTCCTTTGTGAAGTGATCCAAGATGCATTCATGCAAAGTGCTTTGTAAGAGCAAGATATTATTATTATGTGCATGTATTATGAAGAAACTTTATAATTAGGTCTTTTGTTCTCCGAGACCCCTGCCTCATCCAATGATCAAAATGGATGATGCTCCAAGAATTAAGATCGATAGGGTGAAGAAGACTTGGTTGGAGGATCTTTGCCTCATCTGTTGCAGAAGTTTGAAGATATGTTGTGGCTGGGGTAGGGATTGCAGAAGGGGAAAAGATGGTTTCCTGCCTAATGCAACTGAATGCGGCTCTGGAGAATTGGATTCTACCCCTGCATCTCTCACAGAAGTACTTTGTCAAACTGAGCCAGTCATTTCAACCAAATTTTCACAAGTGGTCAATCACTGAGCATTCCTCATTTTCCAGTTGCCCACCTTGAGACCTCTGGAATCAACAGCATTTACAACTGCAGCTGAAGTCATTTGGAGCCATGCGTTAAATGGAGTGCCATATATATTTTTTTTATATTTCTTTGAAATCAAGAGACTATCACTGTACTGATGTTTATTTGCAGTATAAAATTCTACAATCTAGGCTCCCTGCCCATCACTATTACATCATAGTGCTTCAAAAAAGTGTTATGTTATTTTTATAACCCCTTGCAAGGTAAGGGGGGGGGTGATAATATCTCTGAGATACAGATCAGAGTTCTACATCCATTAATTAGTCTCCACTTTCAAGCATTCAAAGAGTTTTTCTTAAGCAACAAAGAGATATTGTTTTGTGGCAGGATCAGAGGTCCCAAGATATGTCCTACTACCACTAATCTAATTGATTACCAGAGGCATTTGTCCTGCAGGATCAGGCCCATGGGAACTCCATGTGTTGCCAGCTCTGCCACTACAGGTACACAGCCACAGAATGGGGAATACATGGGGTTCCCAGGGCACCCCTAAATTGGTCCCAAGTACCCAGGGCTATTGTCCTACAGAGAGCTGCTGCCAGAGGTGGCTGGAGAGCATGGTCAGCCCCAGGTTGCCTGAGCTCCTCTCCTTTAATCAAACAGACATCTGCTGCAAAAAGTCATAAACTGGGCATGTGCAATTGATGTGACTAAATAAACTCCAGTGCAATTTGAGCTGGAGTAAACTAATCCAGATGTCACCATCTATACATGCATTTAAGCATAATAATTTACTCCACCACTGAATAGTACTTGTGTCTGCTCTTGAAAATTTCCAGGGATGGAGATTCCATGACTTCTCCAGGTAGCCTGTTCCAATGTCTGGCCACACTCACGGTGAGAAAGTTCTTCCTAAATCTCCATCCTAAATTTCTTCTATTGCAGTTGAAACCATCTGTTTAATAATCCTTCAGGTAGTTCAAGAATGATCAGATTTCCCCTCAGTCTTCTCTTCTCCACATTAAATAGTCCTAATTGTTTCAACATTTTTGTATGGGTAATACTCCATAGGCATCTAATCATTTTTGTTACTCTGCACTGGACTCTCTGCAAACTGTCCACATCCTTCTTAAAGGTGGGGCTTCCAACTACACACAGTACTCCAAAGGAGGTCTCACCAGTGCTGAATAGAGTAGAAAGAATCACATCCCTTCATCTGTGAGTGACAATTTTGTTAATACAACCCAGTATACTGCTGACCTTTTTTGCAACAAGAGCACACTGGTGGCTCATATTCAGCTTATGGTCTACCGTAACTTTCAAGTCCTTTTTTGCAGTATTGTAGCATAGCCAGTGATTCCCCAGTCTGTATTTGTGCATGCATTTATTTCATTTTAAGAGCAGAATATTGCATTTGTTCTTGCTGAGTCTCATCTGATGGATTACAGACCATTTTTTCAATCTATCCATGTCATTTTGGATCCTAGCCCTAACTTCCAGGTTGTCTGCAACTCCAGGCAACTAGGTTTCATACTCAAATTTGCTAGGTGTGCACTCAATCCTATTGTCCAAATTATTAATGAAGACGTTAAGTAATACCAGACCCTGGAGGGATCCCTAGCAAACTCCACTTGCTACCTCCTCCCAACTAGATATTGAGCCATTGCTGGCTACTCATTGAGTACGATGATCCAACCAGCTACATATCCTCCTTACAATACTTTCACCTAGTCTGTATTTCCTTATCTTCTTAATGAAAATTTTTTGGAGAGACCAAGGCAAAAGCCTTGCTAACATCTAAGTATATCACATCCACTGCTATGCCCCCATCTACAGAGTTTGTCACATTATCGTAGAAAGAAGTCAGTTTAGTCATGCATGACTTGCTCTTGGTAAATCCATGCTGGCTCTTCCTGATCACTTTGTTCTTTTCTAGGTACTTCACAATAAATTCTCCAAGGGCCTGCTCCATAAATTCCAGACTGACTAGTTGGTAATTCCCCAGATCCTCATCCTTCTCTTCTTTAAAAGATGGGCATCTCAAATTGAGCTTTGGCCTTCACAATTTTCTCCCTCCATTCCCATGTAATACTTATACTCTTCCCCGGTATTCCCTAGGATTCTTTTTTGAGCTTCAGCTCTTTGAATAGATTCCTGTCTAACCAGGCTGTTTCCCTATTGCACTTACCAATCTTTTGTCACAGATACCTGATAAATTAAGCAACACAAATGTGCAAACACTGCATAGGTTTCTAGAGGTAATACTATCTAATTCATTTTAGATGGCACCAAAAATATACAGGCCCATGCAAAAATAAGCATATGTGTATTAGAGCTGTGCGAAGCTTCAGCCCCCGATTCAATTCAGTGGAGATATGGCCCGATCTGGTGGCTGAATCTCTGAATCTCAATTAAATCAGAGGACCCTTTAATCTCTCTGAATCATATCAGAATCCTCCGAATTGATTCAGAGCCATTCAGAAACATTTGGCGATTTGGACATAGGAACAGCATTAAATGTTTTTTCTACCTACCTCTAGGTAGCAGGCATCTCACAGAAGTGCAAGGCGTTCCCCAGCATCCTTGGCAGCAGATCAAGAAGTGGACCAGAAGCACTTCCAGTCCACTTCTGTGTCCACCAGAGAATGCACTGGGCCCCCCCCTACATGGCTCAGCGACTGGTGCCTCCTGGGTCTGGGGGAGGCACCTGGGGTCCCCCTGTGGCTGATCACTGAGCAGGGGCACACGGGGAGGGGGGGGCCTGCATGCTCCCCAGAGGACCCAGAAGTACTTCTGGTCCACTTCTGAGTTTGCCACTGAGCATGTGGAGGGCCCCCCCACACTATCTGCCCCAGCATCGCAGCATTCACAAGCCATGCTGGTACCTCAAGGTATGTAGAAAAAGCTTTTAAAGTTGTGTCTATGTCTGAATCACTGATTCTTCAAATCAGCATCAAATCCTCAGATTCAGCTGAATTGATTTGGATCACTGTTCCTGATTCCATGTCCACGATTTGAGCCAAAACAAATCTGACTCATACATCCTAATGTATGTGTCATTGGTCTTGAGTCACAGTGCTCTGGGGTATTCAGGATCCATCCCTTGTAGTTTATGTCATCTTCTCCAGACCTCTCTTGCTCTCTCATCCATGTAGTTGGCACCTTTCCATTCTTCTCTATGTAGATTAGATCCTGCCCTTTATTAAAGCATCCCTTCTCTTCTCTCTGATCTATGCTATGTGCACCTGTCAGTCCCCCTAATTTGTAAGTTCCATCACCAACTCCTGGCTATTTTGTTCTTCATTAGAGAATTCTGCTGCTTCATTTCTTCAGAAGTCAAATTGGCTTTCCAATTCAGTCTCCCTCTTTAGCATAACTACTCAATACTCTTACTTGAATGGAAACCATCCAAGTTTAATACTCTCCATGGCTTCTGGTCTGAAATGATTTGTCATACAGTCCTGACAGTAACTGGCAGATTTCACATATTATGAAGCATTCATGACAATGTCTCAACATAACCCAGAATATGTCATTTTTACGTAGACAGATTCCCCAAATCACCAGTTATACTTGGAGTACCTTCTTTAGGTCAGAAATGAGTCTTTGAATGGAAGTTGTTGGGCTGTATGTGCCCAAAGACTCATTTCTGACCTAAAGAAGGAAGGAACCAGTGGCACTAAATCTTACAATTCAGCAAATGAAAACTCATGAAAATGTAACTAGCACCCCTTATTGCCACTGTTTGCTCAGGTTCCTATGTTGTTCCTTAGCTTTATCCATATTCTGGAGGTAGATATTACCATAAAGTTATGACTTATTTCTTACAGGCTAAGTTATCATGTCAACAACTCATCATGGGTGATTTAGGCTGACCAGAATGGTTTCAGTAAACTAGAAACTGTTGATATTACAAGCTGATTTGACAGATAAAAAGCATTTTCACTTTAATTTTTTGTGGGTTCAGACTATTTTTTATAATTGGGGTTTGTTTGTTTTTGAACTCTTTGAACTGGTTTGGACAGCTTCCAAATATTCCAGAGCCATATTTCAATCTGGTTTGTCTCATATATAATTATTTTCTATACAAGTCTGTCAATGGAAATGGTGCTATTGAAATGATATACACATAAATGCCTTCTAAGAAATACTTACAATTTGTTTACTTCTCTGGAAAATTCTAATACCAAAACTTAACAGAGGTGCTATACAAAATGCTACATTTACATTTAATAACAGCATCCTGAATAATTGTTTGGAAAAATGCAGCAGATAAATAATGTATACATTAATAAACTTCCCTCATTCAATTCACACTGTTGGCAGCAAATTAATTTCCTATTAGTACAAACATTTTAAAATAGATAACATCTGAACACTGTCCTTTCCATTTTATCCATTATTTATTGACAGTATGTATACACTTCATTAGATCAGCTGATTCTCCATCTGTTCACTTCTGCCTAAAAAGGAAGAATTGAAATGTTGTTAAACATGAACAAACATAACTAATGACATTATTAACACAGACTCAGACCTAGGGAGGAACAGTCTTGAGCCATTCTCATTCCAGAGGGGCTGACGGAAGCTGCCTGAAATGGTGATGAAGCCTTGGGACATCCACATGGTTGACATCTCTGAACTGATGAACCAAAAACTACTCTTCAAAATGTCCACATTAGTTTTCTTACAGGTAATCTTGTGACCCTGTCATGTAGTTGAATATATTCTGAACCAGTTCTTCAGGCCATAAGTGGGCAAATAAATTCTTACCCAAGCTGATCTTATCAGTTCACTTCTTACTTCAGATGGAAAAAAGAACTCTTCCTATCTCTAATAAAGAAAAACTATTAGCATTGCTTATTTAAAAAGCCCTACCAAGCAAACAGACCAGAGAGTAAAAGAATTAGTAAAAGAGTTCAACTCTTCTGAATGAATGAATTAATGAGCTAATGGATGAAGTATGCATGCATAAAGTGGAAAATGAAAGCAATATTGATGGAAAGAAGGAAGTACTTTGAAGAATGTGCCTTCGCTATAATACAGTCCATTAGCTGGCCATTAAAGTTGCTGGTTGCTTATTGCTACACTCTTTGTACTGGCCTCTAATTGACTAGAGTGATATTAAATGTCTTCTTCCTGGTATTCTAAAGTCCTCCATGGGAATATGTAAATCCTTCAAAGGTGCCCACTCATTTTACAGCTATGACCTCCTATGCCAGCTATGTTCTTCTGAAACAAACTATTGACCCAGAAGGGGAACACCTCACAAACACAAGAACTACAGAACCAGAAGCTGGTACTCAGTACCAAAAAAGGTAAGAATGAGCAGTGATCTCAGCATGTTTAGAACAGAAAAATAGTTTGTCTTGACTTTCCCCCATTTTATTTTATTTTTTAAAAATGTAACCAAAAATAGCAAGAAATCATTTCAATTGAAAAAGAAAACAGGGTACACAAATGAAGAATTCAGTAGAAAAATAGCTTTTATAAAAGATATAATGCTGCAACTAGAAGAACAAGTGTTTGGGACTTGAGAACAACTCAAGAGAACAACTTATTGGTATAGTCAGTGATATGGTACAAGAGAACAGCAAATATTGTTATATCAGCTATTATAATAAGAATATTACATTTATATTTAGATATGTGTTATTGTTTCTTGCGACACAATGAAAATTGTGCATTACCCATAGGGGAATAATTAGGTCAGCATTACAAAAAGTTGGCAACATTGTATCATTTATCCTCCTTAAAACAAAACAAAACACAACAAATCAACATTTTAGGACCAGTAGTTTCAAAAGGTCAAAACCTGAAGAAGTTAAAAAATGGCATTGCACCAGCATGACTCTCATGGCCCATTCAATCCATCAAATGTAGCCCAATACTTCTTTCTGCAAAGTCCTAATGGGTTAATTTTCTCCTTTGATCTCTGAGGTTCCATTTTTTTCCTCTCACAGAGCACATTGGAATCTTACCCTATATCCCATTTATAATATAACTAGCAAATTGCCCATAAAGAATGACAGGGGGCCCCACATTCAGCTCTGTGCTCCCCCACAGCTGCTCTGGGTCTGGGCCCACCCAACTCCCCCCCCCCCCCACTCTGGTCCCAGCCCTGCTCAACTACCCCCCCATGCCCCCTGCCGCTCTGGGTCTGGCCCCACTCAACTCCCGCCCCCCCCCCCACCAGCCCTGCTCCACTCCCTACCCCCACCATTCTGGGTCTGGCCTCACTCCAAGCCCCCAGCCGCTCCACACACACACACCCCCGCCCACTGCTCTGGGTCCAGCCCTGCTCCACCCCCCAGCTGCTCCAGATCCAGCTCCACTCCACCCCCCTGGTCACTCCAGGTCTGGCCTGCTCCAACCCCATCCCCACCACTCCGTGACCAGCCCCACTCTACTACCACTCCCCGCTGCTCCATGTCTGGCTCTACTGCATGCCCCCCACACTCCGCATCTGGCTCCCTCCCTGCCTGCTGCCTCCCCCTCCTTGCCAGCTGTTCTGGGGGGGCAGCGGGGCATGGAAACAGAGAAGGCAATGTCACCATGAATGCCCCCCTTTCATCATCAGGCAGGGAGGCTGGGGGGAAGCCTCACTGCTCGGATGGCTGGGGAATGTTCACTGTGGTCACAAACTTCCTTGGCAACTTAGGCATGTGCACCTTGGCCACACAATCAACCACTGCCCACCCTCTAAGTGGCAGTTGTCCAAAAGTGTTACAGACAGACGGACAGACACACAGACAGACTAAGCTGTTTTTTAGAATTGTTAATGATATTTCAATTGTTTTATTTATAAAAAAATGGCCTTTTGTTATTTGAATTTCCACGTTTCCTTTTAAAACAATGTTCCTGTATAATCAAAATGTTCATCAATGTTGTTTTCCCTTACTGAAAACAAGGTGCAAGTGCATGGAAGGGATAGCCATTTGGATATTACCACAGTTGGAGAAGAATTTCTCTGGTTCAGGTGCTCTGGTTCACAATTAAAGGTTCACATAAGAGATCCTGTCCTTGGCAGCCTTAGACTGTGGGACAAGGAAGGAGTGACCCACAGTGTATAAAATTCTCTCTATATAGGGCACCATAAGGATTCTGTGTTGCATTGAAGTCTTAGTAAGAATGAGCCCCTCTGCAATTAGAAAGTTATTTTTTGTTTAAGAAAGAAAAGAGAATACTACTTCTACTTAATGCCCAGCTGTAATTTCTACTTAACTGTGTCTACTAAGGAATTTTATTACAGATCCTGCCTTTATTTACTATGTCCCCCTAGAGTCAGATGAGTTCTGTAAGTAATTTTATTAAGGTGTCAAAACTGGGAGCTTTTATGAGAAGATAGAGATTTCATCTCCTCTACTGGGTTCAGTGATGTCTGGTGAGAAAAAAAATTGTAATTTGGCCTTTTTCTTGCTAAAAATCAGAGTTCTTATGCATGAAACTTTCCCATTGCAGAAAAGCTCACGGTAAATGTGAAATCTGTAAAAAGAGCTGAAAATGAACACAGAAAAGTATACTAGTTCTCTGGTATTACTTAGTAAACTGAAGGAGGACTGAATTCCAAAGTCCATTAAAACCAGAGATATTTTGCCTGAGTAAAGATTGAATGAACATCAAGAATTTAGGACTTTTTGACAATTTTCAAAAATTTTTCACAGAATCTTCTCTTTCTTAATCAATTTTTCCTTTTCTAATACCAACACAAATGTTATCATGATATCATTCTGTAGAGTCTTAAAACATGTTGCTTGTTCTTTTGTATACCACTTTTGACCCCCTTATTCATTCTCTTGTGGTGGTAGGGTATACTTATTATAGAAGGCAGCACAGTGTATAGTGAGAGGACAGAGAAGAAACTCATACTACAATTGTCATTATTTTGTGAAAACAAGTTTCAGGCAGCCTTAATTTTTTTCTTCATTCTGACCTCACTGTACCATAGTCTATACCACCACTTATAATCAGGGACAACATGTACATTCTTTAGGGCAGGGAACATTTATGCTTTGCACTTACCTACCCCTGTAGAACAGGTATCACAGCCAGAGTCTCCCAAAACTTCATTCAGATATATCAAAAGATGAATTAAAAAAAGAGTGAAATACTGGCCCTACTAAAGTAATTTATAAAACTTCCACTGACTTCAGTAGGGGCCAAGATTTCACTCACAGTATTGACTCTTCTTCATATTATTTTTGCATTTCCTGTTATGGAAACTGCAGAAATTCCTGTATTCTGCCTTATTTGAGGCTCAGAGCTTTTAAATTCCAAACCTTTTACCTTCATCAAATTAGCTCATACAAGGTACATCTACACATTCCATAAGCATGCAGCAGTAAACTGTAGAGCTTATTGCTCCACAGTTCGTTGTTCCCAGGCATGCAGTTTACACATGCACCTAGACCAGTATACTGAGCCAGGTCACAGCAGCCCTGACTGGCAGGGGGCCCAGGGAGTCAGCTTGCCAGCCTGGGGTGCTCCAACCTGGTTCAACATGCTGCAAAGAGGCTGGCAGGAGGATGAGGGTGCTACATTGTCAGGCTAGCCGACAGGCAATCCCCACACTGAAGCACCCTCATGCCCTGCTAGCAGGATCAGCATCTACATATGTGCTGCTGTGCACACAACAACAACAACAAAAATCTGCAGCAGGGTAGGACTTATATTTACAAGTATTTAAATGTACAGCCTTGCTGCAGAGTTTATTAGTTTTGTGCACCCAAATATGGGTGCATGTAGAATCATAGAAATTAAGGAAGAGACCTCAAAAGATCATTGAGTCCAACCACCCTGCTCTGGGCAGGAGTACTGCTGAGATCAAATGATCCCAGCAAGGTATCTGCCCAGTTTCTTCTTCAAAACTTCCAAGGTTGGGGGCTGCACCACCTCCTTGGGAAGTTTTTTTTCCAGATTCTGGAAAAGAAGTTACTATAAAGAAGTTCTTCCTCACATCCAACCCGAAACCATCCTCTAACACAGGGGTGGGCAAAATACAGCCCACCGGGCAAATATGGCCTGCCAACCATTTTGATCCAGCATACAGCACCTCCCAATGAATTGTGCCCCAGATAGCCCCTCTGTCCACAAGGGTGGGAGTGAAGCACCTACACCCACCTCCAATATATACTATTATGCCTCACTCCTACCCTCATGGGCAGAAGTGCTGGCCCATTAGCATGGGTTGGGGCTGCTGCTACAGGCTTCCCCAGCATCCAGCTCCCTCCCAGCAGCAGGTAGGGAAGCTGGGAGCAGGGGTGGGGCTGCAGCTGGGAGGACGCATGGGACTGGAGCTGGGGTTGGAGATGGCTGCAGCACACAGCCCTCACCCAGGGGGTGGCAGCAGCACAGAACTGGGATAGGCAGCATGTGAGGGGAAAAGGGTATAAGAACCTCCCCCAACCCCTCTGGGCACACAGCCCTGGCAGACAGTGGGGGGCAGCAGCAGTGGGGGAGGCGCTCTGCTCAGCTCCTGGTGCTGGCCCCATTGTGCAGCCCCCGCCAGGCCGTTTGTTTTCTTGGTGTTCCCCATACTTGTAGGGCACTGGAGGGAAGCCCCAGGCACCAGAGTGGGTTGGGACAGGGAAAGCAGGAGCTCCAGTGCCTTGGGCTTATCTCCTGTGCCCCGCGAGTGCAGGGAGATCCAGGGAAACAAATGGCCCAGCAGGGGCTACACTCTTCACTGCGACATGCAGCGCTGGCCAGAGTCAGGCACCAGTGCTGCTTGCCATGGGGGGAGTCTGAGTTATTATGCAATCACCTCTATATACAGTACACAAACACAAATCGTGACAAAAATATTTTTTGTAATAAAATTAAAATGTTATAGTAGATGTTTGACTTTTAGTGTATAATTTGTTTTTTTTCTGGTTCTAAGATGGCAACTTCCCCCTCCCAAAAGGAGTATTTCTGGGAGCCAACAGGAGGGACTTCTGGTGGCAAAGATCAGGGGCTAGGGGTGGGACTTCCAGTCCCAAGATGGCAATCAGGGGGCAGGGCTCCTGTCAAAGGGTAGGGCTACCTATGCAGCCCTTGACGGCTCAGCAAACCTCATTAAGTGGCCCTTCATCCAAACCTGGCCCTGCTCTAACAGTTTATGGCCATTGTTCCTCGTCCTCCCCTGAGGCACTCTAGTGAACAGTTTTTCTCCCAGCTCCCAATAATCACCCCTTGCATACTTATAGATGGCCACTAAGTCCCCCCTTCAGTCTTCTCTTCCCCAGGCTCAGCGGTCCGAGATCCCTTAGTCTCTCCTTATAAAGTTTGTCCTCCAGGCCTTTAACCATTCTTGTGGCCTCTCTGGAACCTTTCAAAATTCTCCACGTCTCTTTTGAAGTGTGGCACCCAGAACTGGGCATGGAATCCAGCTGGGGAGTGTAGATGCTGAGATGTTTACTGTGCAGTTAATTAGGCAATTGCACAGTAAATGTCTTCTGTAGACACAATCACATACTGAAGGTTTCTTCCTCTTTTTTGTCCTTTAACATATATTCTAAATTTATTCCCTCTCAATGAGGTTTGCTGTCTTCTGTCCTAGTAACAGCCACAGATTTTCATCAGGATCTGGCCATCTGTTACTTCAGTGTTTGAGTTATTCATATCTCAGGGGTTTGATTCATTCCAGTATAAATATTGGAATTACTTTCAATATATGTATCTCTGTACCAGTTCAGATTCTGAATCCACTCATCTTACTACCTCCCCTTTAAAAAATGTGAAGAGTGGTTAGACCTCTGGTCTTAATTTAAAGCCATCTAAAATTCAAAGCCATTGATTTATTGTAACAGTGAAAGGAAAGAGAACTAATAATAATAAAAAAAGAAATAGCATGTTCATCTTTGCTGCTGCTGTTTATTTGCTATGGTTTTTATCAATTATCATTTAGTCACTGCATTGTAGAAAGTTATTTGTAACCTCATATAAAGAAATGAAGTCATCCTTTGCAGTATTTTCATAGATTTCATAGATTTCAAAGACGTTAGGGCTGGAAGGGACCTCAGAAGTTCATCGAGTCCAGCCTGCTGCCCAAAGGGCAGGAAGTCAGCTGGGGTCATAGGATCCCAGCAAGATAAGCATCCAACTTTCTTTTGAAGGTGTTCAAAATAGGTGCTTGAACCACCTCCAATGGCAGGCTGTTCCAGACCTTGGGGGCTCGGACAGCAAAGAAATTCTTCCTTATGTCCAGCCTGAAATGGTCTCGCAGTCGTTTATGACTGTTCGACCTTGTCATCCCTTGGGGCGCTCTGGTGAACAAACATTCCCCCAGATCCTGGTGGTCATCCCGATAAACTTATAGGTGGCCATCAGATCACACCTGAGCCTGCGCTTTTCCAAGCTAAAGAGCCCCATGGCTCTCAGCCTGTCATCGTAAGATCTGTTTTCCTGACCTCTGATCATGCGCGTGGCTCTTCTCTGGACTCTCTCAAGCTTCTCCACATCCTTTTTGAATTGTGGATCCCAAAACTGGATGCAGTACTCCAGCTGCGGCCTCACCAAGGCCAAGTACAAGGGGAGAATAACGTCCTGGGATTTGCTTGAGAAGCATCTATGCATGCAAGCCAGCGTTTTGGTCACTTTACTAGCCACAGCATCACATTGCAGGCTCATGTTCATCTTGTGTTCAATGATGACCCCCCAAGTCTCTTTCTTTCATAGTGCTAGCCAGCGTAACACTGCTGAGCCTATAAGGATGCTGCAGGTTTTTCTTCCCAAGGTGGAGAATCTTGCATTTTTCGGTGTTAAACACCATGAGGTTTTCATCCGCCCATTTGCTGAGCCTGTCCAGGTCAACTTGGATCCAGGTCAGCCTTTCTTCTGACACGAATGCTTTGCCCCAAAGTTTGGTGTCATGGGCGAACTTGGCCAGTCCGCTCCTGACTCTAATGTCCACATCATTAATGAAGATGTTGAACAATATGGGTCCAAGGACAGAGCCTTGGGGGACCCCACAGTTCACAGGACACCATGATGAGTGACTGCCATCAAATACAACCCTCTGGGTCTGACCACAGAGCCAATTTCCCAGCCAGCGGATCATGGTGAACCCAAGGCCACAGTTGGCTAGTTTTGCCAAGAGGTGATCATGGGATACCAAATCAAAGGCTTTTTTGAAGTCAAGATATAGGACATCAATCTCATCTCCCTTGTCCAGGAGATAGGTCACCTGGTCGTAGAAGGAAGTGAGATTGGTCAAGCAAGACCTACCCACAACAGACCCGTGCTGGCTATCCCTTAGGATGTTGGCGTTGGCCAGTCCATTAAGGATGGCCTCTTTAATAAATTTTTCTAACATCTTCCCCAGGATAAAAGTCAGGCTAATGGGCCTATAGTTAGTCAGATTCACTTGCCTCCCTTTCTTGAAGATAGGCACCACATTGGCCTTATTTTGTAGTGCAATGTCTAGAGCTACAATACAGTGTTAGCTATATTTGCTTTTCAAGTCATTGGAGGGAGCTAGGTAAACATTAGGCTTGTGCCAAGCAGCTAGTATTAATTTTGGATTCAGATTTGGCTGATTCAAGGGGCAATGATTCAATTCGGTGATTCGAATCACGGTCCCAAATCGATTCAGCTGAATCCAATTCAGAGATTTGGCTGCTGCCTGCTCTCCCAGCCTGGCAATGGCTGCCCCACCCTAACCTACTCCCAGCACTTAAGAAAAAAAAGCCCCCTGTGACCAAGTGCTGCCAGGCAGGGGGGGCAATCCCCACTGCCCTCTACTGTCCTCCCACTGTGTGGGGAGCTCTGCACGAGTCCCCTGAACCCTCCCCCCCATTCTCCCAGCTGCCCCCATGGTTGGCCCACGCACCACAGCTCTAGCCCTTTAAGGAAAAAAACAAACAAACAAACAAACTCACTGGTTCCTGCCTGGTGGGGGGTGATCCCCACTGCCCCGCACTGGGTTTTTTTCCTATTAGAGAGACAGAGAAAAACAGACATCCAGCAAAATAACTGAGTTCATGTCCATATCCAGTTTGAGATAGGATTTTGGTTACTACTTTTCCATCTCTAGAGGCTTATCTATATTTAATAGGGTTTGCCAATATGGCTATACTATTGAAACTATACCAGCAAACCTCCTAACAGAAACAGAGTTTCTTTTAATCATTTAAAAGACTCTATTTTGCCAGCATAACTTATGCTAGCTCCTTGAATGAAATAAGCTATACTGGAAAAAAAATGATACTAGTAAAACGGCATTTATGCCAAGACACTTGCTACAGTATCTGCATTGGTCATGACTACAGAGTGCAGGCAAACCACACAGGACATGTCTACACATGCATTAATAAGCCTTTGCTAATGTGTATTCAATGTATTACCTCAGTTTTGAGGCACTAAATGAAATAAGCCTTTGCTAATGTGTATTCAATGTATTACCTCAGTTGTGAGGCACTAAATGAATGCACATTAGGCTGTGAAGAGCAGTAGAGCATTTGCACGCTTTTTTTTAGTGATGCTTAATACAAAATAGATTATTTTACTGTATATTAGCATAATGTCACAGTTTTTTACAAAATGCTTTAACAGGCAGTAAAATAGTCTATTGCACATTAAAGCACAAGTGTAGATGTGCCCACATTTAACTAACTGACAACCGTGCCAGCAAAATTTTATGTGCAAACCAGTCGTAGCACTGTATCTTCTACCTAAGCTTAGTTAGGTAAATTTCCAAATGCTTTGACCATGCTAAAGACTCTAAGGATAAAGCTACACTGCTATCTAGTATGAATCCTGAAGGTCACCATCAACCAGCCCAAACCAAATGAGTCACCACTCTCTCTCTATATTGTATTTACTCAAATACAAGACAAGTTTTATCCCCCAATTAGTATGGGAGGAAAAGCCCCACTTATAATCTTGCATACAAGGAAATCTCACAAAATACACTGTCTATCATTAAACTGCTGCCAAAAGCAGCATGTGCTCAGCAGCGTAAACCAACTGTGAAATTGATTAAGTGCAGCTAACACTGAGCATAACTATAGAACATATGGCACATATAGGGCAAAAATGCTTATAAGAACCTACCACAAGGATAGGTTAGTGCAGCCCTTCTAACTAAAACATATGGAAATGACCATTAAACCTCACCAATTATTTTTCAAGTCATGTTGAGCCACTATATTGCATACATTTTTACTTCCTCTTCTTTCCCACAGCTGAGATGCGTCTTTCATTCCCCATCTCTCAGACTGGCACATATGATTAGTGTGGCACTGCCAAGGTGAAGCTGGTCCAGGCAGATCTGTGCCTCATCTGCATACACATTTCTGGAGCATCCCAGGACTCTTGACAGGAACACCTGGTTCTAGTCAGGAGTGGAGGCTAATTAGCATATGGACCCTTTGTTGAGGGGTATCTGGATTACACAAACATATTGAGCACAGCTGAGTTGCTGGGTCACTGTGGCATGAAATACTATTAACTCTGGGGATCCCTACCCAATGAACTATGTGGTAAATCATAAGCCTTTGGTTTTAGACTAATATCATGCATAGTTTGTACTACATATAAGTAGGTGACAAAGTGCTTCTCAGAAATGTGGTTTGTGGAGTACCTGCACAAAAACTTACTTTTTTTTTTTAAACTGCTTCAACATGCATCAATTCTGGATGAATTAAGTACATTGGTACTATATGCAAATCGCTATAGCCATGTTTAAATTAATAGATTTCATAGACATTAGGACTGGCAGGGACCTCGGTAAATTGTTGAGTCCAACACCCTGCCCCGGGGAAGGAAGTCAGCTAGGGTCAAAGGATCCCAGCAAGGTAGGCATCCAAACATTTCTTAAAAGTGTCCAGAGTAGGTGCTTGCACCACCTCTGGAGGGAGTCTATTCCAGGCCTTAGAGGCTCAGACAGTAAAGAAGTTTTTCCTTATGTCCAGCCTAAAACACTCTTGGAGGAGTTTATGACCACTGGACCTTATCATCCCTTGGGGCACCCTGGTGAACAGGTATTCCCCCAGATCCTGACGCACACCCCTTATATACTTATAGGCTGCCACCAGGTCACCCCTGAGCCTGTGCTTTTCCAAGCTGAAGAGTCCCACGGCTCTTAGCCTCTCTTCATAAGGCCTGTTCCCATGCCCTCTGATCATGTGCGTGGCTCCTCTGGACTTTCTCAAGCTTCTCTACACCCTTCTTGAATTGTGGAGCCCAGAATTGGGTGCAGTACTCCAGCTGTCGCCTCATCAAGGCCGAGTACAGTGGGAGGATGATATCCTGAGATTTCCTTGAGAAGCATCTATGGATGCAAGCCAGAGTTTTGTTCTCTTTACCAGAAATGACATCGCATTGGTGGCTCATGTTCATCTTGTAGTCAACCATAACACCCAAATCCCTTTCAGCCATGGCGTAGCACTGCCAAACCTATAAGCATGATGTGGGGTTTTCTCCCAAGGTGGAGTACCTTGCATTTATCCTTATTGAATGTCAACAGATTTTTATCCACCCACTTTCTATGCCTATCAAAGTCAGCCTGAATCACCAGCCTATTCTCAAGTGTGAACAATCTACCCTAAAATTTGGTGTCATCGGCAAACTTGGCTAGTCCACTTCTGACACCAGTGTCCACATCATTAATAAAGACATTGAAGAGTACAGGTCCAAAGACGGAGCCTTGGGGGACAACACTGATCACAGAGCACCATGATGATTTACTTCGATCAACTACCACTCTCTGGGTCTGACCTCAGAGCCAATTCCCCAGCCATCAGACTGTGATGTAGCCAAGGCCACAGTTGGTCAATTTGTCCATGAGGAGATCATGGGACACCAGATCAAAGGCTTCTTTAAAGTCTAGATATATAGCATCAATCTCTTCTCCCTTGTCCAGGTGATATATCACCTGGTCATAGAAGGAAATAAGATTGGTCAGGCAAGACCTACCTACAACAAATCCGTGCTGGCTGTCCCTCAGAATGTTGCCATCAGCCAGCTTGTCTAGAAGGGTCTCTTTAATAATTTTTTCCAAAAATCTTTCCAGGGATGGGGGTCAAGCTGATTGGCTTGTAATTCCCCAGATTTACTTTCCTCCTTTTCTTGAAGATAGGTACCACATTGGCCTTCTTCCAATGTTCAGGTACTTCACCTAAGTGCCACGAGTGCTCAAATATCCTTGCCAGTCTGGGCTATGATGCCTGCCAGATCCTTAAGTACTCTGGGATGCAAGCTGTGAGGACCAGGTGACTTGAAGGTGTCCAGCCTCTCAAGGTGTTCCCTTACAAGGTCTACACCAATGCTGGGTATAAATTCACCCTCACCCTGACCATCCTGCATCATGTTAGGCAGAGCGGTCACTTTGGGATGGTGAAAAAACAAACACAAAGTACCCATTAAGCAGGTTGGATTTTTTCTGGGTGTCAGTTGCCCCATTTGGTTTACCAGGGTCCAATGTTACCCTTGCTTTTCTTCTGACTCCCCACATACCTGAAAAATGACTTTTTGTTTTCCTTGATATGTGTAGCCAGCTGGAGTTCAATTGCAGCCCTGGCTTTCCTGGTTTGCTCCCTACAGGTGTGGACCAGTGCAGCATACTCCTTCTTTATGGCGTTTCCTGTCTTCCATCCTGTCTTCCATAAGCTTCTCTTTTTAGATGTAGGAGATCCACAAGTTCCCTGCTGAGCCAAGGGGGTTGCTGCACCCTTTTGCTACCTTTCCTCTGAGATGGGACATCCCTTGTACTTTCAGGATTGTTGCCTTAAGAGCAACCATTCATCTTGGACCCCCTCTCCCTGTCAAGTCATGGCCCCTTAGAGCCCAGTCAACAAGCTGAGCTTGTCAAAGTCAGCTTTCCTAAAATCAAGGACTTCTACATTGCTGACTGACTTGCCAGCTTTGCGATGGATAGTAAAAGTGATTAGCTCATGGTCACTCTCTCCCAGCTTTCCTTTGATACTTAGGTCACTGACTAGATCATACCCTTTGGCCAGTACCAAATCCAGCAGCACTTTATCTCTTGTTGGTCCATAGACTTCTTGAACCAGGTAGAGTTCATCCATGCACATGAGGAAGCTTTGTGACCATTTGGATTTGGCTGAGTTTTCTTCCCATGAGCTGTCCAGGTTGCTGAAATATCCCATGACAACCATGCACTGAGAGTGTGCAGCCTCGTTCCCTGGAAAATTCCTGGTCAAGCTCTTGTTCTCGGTTAGGAGGTCTATAGTAGATTCCTACCATTGTGTCCCCTGTGCCACATTCCACACATATTTTAACCCAGAGGGTCTCCAGTCACCCTCCAGAGGTGCCAGTGTCAGTTTCCAGGGGTATGTAGCTTTCCTTGACATAGGTGGCTATACCCCCCACCCCTTTTTATGCATGATCTATCCTGTACAGGGTATAGCCATCTACACCAGTTGCCCAGTCATAGGTGGAGTTCCACCAGGTCTCCATTATCCCTATGAGATCATAGAAATTCTTGTTGAAAAGGAGGACCAGTTCCTCCTGTGTGTTCCCCAAGCTCCTGGCATTGGTGTACAGACAGGTAAGTGTCCCATTGGAAGCCCTAGGCTTCCTTGGCTGGGGTAGGAGTGGATTCCCTAACCTGCTGGTTTTACAGTAGTTGCCTGGTGGGCTTGTGTCACAGGGCTCTCAGGCATCCTGCGACTGAGAGTGGAAATAGCTCAGGAGAGACCCCTAGGGGTGGAAAAGGGGAAGCACAACTGCCAGTTACTAGGATTGTGCAGGTGCCAGTTGCCCTAGCAACCAGGGAAGCTGGGAGCCAGGAAGGGGCGGAGCTTAGCCCTTCTTAAGCCCAGGTAGAAAGCCAGGAGTTCAGTTCCCCTCTGGCGACCGCAGGAGCAGGAGCTCTGCGGGTGAGCTGAGCAGCCCGGGTCAAGGGTTTCAGCCTGACCTGCCGCAATGATGCAGGGGAAAAGGGAACTTGGACGGAGGTAAGACAGAACCTCCATAGAGTGGAGCTGGGTCTATGAGCTTGGGGTTTATGAGTACGTTATGAGCCAGTAGGCTTCTGGTTATGTTGTAGCCGCTTGGCTCATGATTTTTGTTGCTGTTATACCGGAGGACCGGGTGAGGCTGTAGGGGTGTGAGGAGGCCTCACGGGGGCTCCCCAGTAGTTTAGAGGTTCCCAGTGGGGCACAGCGAGTGGTGCCAGTGGGGCACAGATGTTTGCGCCTGAGAGGCGCGGTGTGCGGGGTTTCGGACCCCAGCCCGAGAGGCACGGCTTAGGCCCTACAGGGGGCAACGGGCACGAGAGGCGCGACAAAGGCCCTAGACGGGGCAACGAGCGCGGGAAGCACGGGACAAGCCCAGATGAGGGACAGTAAAAAGCCTGAGAGTGAGAAGGGTGCTGAGGACCCAAAAGGCAAGCGAAGGAGCCGGGACCCAATACTATGTCCCGCGGGAGGTTTATTCTGGCAACAACTGTGAGGCTTGGGCTGCAGTGCAGGGGAAGAAGGGAGCCACAGACAGCACCCCCAACCATCGGGGTGCATATAAATGGGCAGCTTCCCACTAGGTGTCATCATTCTTCACTTATGAACAAGATCAAGACGTGGCAGGAGAGAATAGGCGGGCGGTGGGCCTATTGCAGAAGTCCGGAGCTGCACGTGCAGAGAGGCTCCAAAAATGAGACTCCTGTCACAGCTTGCTATGGTGGTAGTCCACCCATCCCCTTCGTTCAAAGCCCGGTCAAGCAGGTCAGCCAATCTGGTTGAGAAGAGCTTCCTCCACAGTGAATTCAGGTGGAGGCTGTCTCTTCCCAGCAGACCACTGCCTCTCACACCAAAGAGTGGACTGTGATGTGGAAGCCAAAACCTTCATGATGACACTAGCACTGCAGTCTTCAATTAACTACCTCAATCTGTCTCTCCCTCCTCAGCCCATGACCCATAAACATGAGGATTGAGGAAAAGACCACCTGCACCCTGAACCCCCTAAGCCCCACTCCCAGAGCCCTGTAGCCACCCATGGCCCACATGGGATTGCTCCAAGATGTGCCATTTGTGCCCACATGGATAAGGAGCATAGGGTAGTGGTTGGAGGGCTGGATGAGCTTAGGGATCCTCTCAGCTATGTCCCGGATACAGGCCTCAGGGAAGCAGCAGATGTCCCAGGCTAATTAGTCAGGGTGGCAGATTACTCCCTCAGTCCCCCTCAGGAGGGAGTCTCCCACAATGACCACTCTGTATTTCATCTTAGGGAGAGTAGGGATGGTAGCTGTTGTTGTTCCTCCCTTGCCTGCAGAAGCTGGCAGCTCTGTATCTCTACTGGGGCTGCAAGAGGTTCATACCTGTTGCAGAGCTCCAGAGGGGAGGGAACCCTGGTGCAGCAAGCCTTGGGGCCATTGAGGAGCTCCCACACTGTCCAGCCAGGGGGCTGGACCAAGGTGCTCAAGTCCTCCCTTGTCCTGGAAAACAACCTTGGTCTCCCCTTGGCCTTCATGGGGTGAATGGCGTAGCAGTAG
This sequence comes from Crocodylus siamensis, assembly GCF_052110815.1. Lineage (NCBI taxonomy): Eukaryota > Metazoa > Chordata > Crocodylia > Crocodylidae > Crocodylus > Crocodylus siamensis. The sequence goes on along the minus strand of NC_143401.1, from coordinate 46,994,864 downwards.
GAGTCAACCTCCTGCTCATCATCCCTGATGGCACACAGTCTCTGAACCACCATTTGGAGCTCTGCTATCTGGCACCTTAGAGACTCCAAAGTGGAGCAAACCTTTCAAGGAGAGGTGGCCATGATCCAAGTCCCATGTGCCTGGAATCATGCCAGGCAGCCCCCACAACCAAGAACCAGAGTCTCCATCTGTGTGGAGCCTGGAACCATAGATTCTGTCTGGGTGGAGACCTCAGAAGTACCAGAGGGGGAGGTTTCAGACTCCTTGGGGATACTCAGGGTGCAGGGGTGTCCATCCACATTGCACCAGTGGTAGTCCAGCTACTGCTGTGACAACCTTCCTTTGGGGGTCACTGGCAGAGCCTCGTGCCCTCCCATGCTAACTCACAGACCAAGCCTAGAAACATGCCTGTTTGCATGTCCTGTTGGCAAGGCTCCAGTTGTGTGGTTCCCCAGGGGACTGGGTGAAGTAGGAGCTGGGCTGGCAGAGAGTGACTCTCCTCAGCTCTCTCAGCTGTCTCCCAAAAGCTGGGTTAAGTCCCACCCACCATGGGCCCCTGCTTACCTCCTTGGGGTCCTGTTGTGGGGTCCTGGGGCTTCTGCCCATATGTCTCTCACCGAAGCTGGGGGCCAATTGCAGCTTCTGCCATTGGCAGACCCTTTTTTAACTGTGCACATGCACGGAAGGGCCCAGAGTCACGCTGCTCTCGAGGGGCTGGGGGGGTTCCTCCCCCACTGAAGAAGGGGATGGATGAGTACCCCTCCCCTTTCCCTGACTCACGCACCAGGCAGCTTCAGTTGCATGGCACCCTGCAGGGCTGGGCCAAGTAGGAGCCAGGGAGGAGCATGACCCTCCTTGGCTCCTCTCAGCTGCCTCCCTGTGGCTGAGCTAAGTCCCACCTACCATGGGCCCCTGCTTACCTCTGGGTAAGCCAGGGCTTGGTGGGGGTCCTGTTGGCTCATGGGGATGTAATGCACTTCTGCCCATGTGTCTCTCACCAGAGCCGGGGGTCAAGTGCCATGGAGCCAGGGGCCAAGTGTGATTCAAGGTTATTGTTTACAAATTTATTTCTTGCTTCCATGTGTGCTGAGAGAGAATAGTCTGACAGTAAGGAGAGGGGGAAGAGTCTGCTATGGAAATAAGTTGAGTGGAAAGAGAGCAAAGGAGCTCCCTGACCCCCAGATTCATTTTCCTTGATGTCTCAGTGGGAGAGGGACAAATTCAAGGCAAACCCCTAATAATTAGATTCTATACCTGGAAAGTTATAACAAATTTATGAATTTTCCATACATAGAATCTAATTATTGAGGGCATCATCTTATAATCAGGGTCATCTTCTATGCAAGTAAATACGGTATTTTAGCTTGCAGCCACTGCACATTGTACTTCCTGTTTCTCAAACAGAGCCCTTCTAGGAATCCCTACCTGTGTCTCCACCTGTGCTTAGCTCCAATTAGGAGCAATAGAGACTAGAAGTAGGGTACAAAAGGCCAGAAGTCAGAGCAGGAAGCTTACAGTCTGAAATACTTGGGTGAGTTCCAAACACAACTGCCATCAGGAATTCAGCCTGAAGAGGGTTTAAAATAAAATTGTTTCAGAAATGAGCTTGAAGGAGGCTCTTATCAGGCGGCAGACAGAAAAGACTCTGCTGCTTGGCAAGCATGATCAGTAGGAAGCTTATGCTGGAAGTTGGGTTACCAGCTTCCTTTCTTGGTGCGCTACTGAAATATCTGCACTGCTCCATTCATGATGCTGAATGCTTCTATTCCAAAACACACATAGGTGTAGTAAGAGACTTCAAGATTGCTCCAGTCAGGTAACACATTATTCCAACGGAACCACACTTCAGTGGCACAGAGGAATATAATGGTAATCCAAATGGGCAACTAGTGCCTTCCGAGTCTGGGGGGGGCACCAGATCGCCAAGGGGGGTGAGGAGGAGGTCCCATAGCAGCCAATCGCTGAGCCCAGAAACACCAGCAGTGAAACCGACAAAACCAGAAGTGCACTTTTGCCAGCATTTCCGGTTTCATGTCTGGTTCTTCCAGGGGGTCCACAGCCAATCTCAGGAGGTGCATGTGCACCTGCATGAACCCCCTACGCATCACCAATGGTAACCCCCACATCAGTGTTCTTTGGACTCTGACACCGAGTAAATTATTATACTGCAGAACACAAGGTAACATGATACGGGGAAGTGACACAATGCCAGTAGTATTTTTTAAATAAACTACACAGCACGTGATATACAAAAGATGTTATTAGTACGTAGAGAGGCTCTGACAATTTAAAATAATGGAACAGACTAGCATAATTTATTCTCTGAACACATGATGCCAAAAGACATAAAGGCTTACACACAATACTGAGATTGCCCAAAGCCTGAGCAGATTACTTTTAAGGAGAAAAATGGTATGTGAAAAGTGATACAACATTAACTCCAGATTTCTATATTTTTGCCAAGGGCATAATGCATAGCAACCAATGCCAGCAAAATTTAGATATCATAGCATTGGCTTTCTATTGCCATCCTGTTTAGACTGGCATGCCACATTACTGTCCATAACTTCCTTCCCCACCCCCAAAAGGACAGAGCATCCAGGTATTTATGTTCTTAGCCCTGATCTGGATTGTGATCATTCATTAACATTTTAGTGCTGTTAGCTCCTTCACTTTTATCAAGTAACTTTTGCCTTCTGCTCACAAGCATTTGATAGGCGAGGAGGCCTGGACCTGCAAACCCTTATGCATGTCAGGTATTTTTACACTTATGAATAAAAAGTTAAACGTGTGTTAGCAAGCCTGGGACCTACATCTTCAAAATCTTGTATAGCTATCCTATCAGTTTTATTCTCTTTTAAATGGGATAACATAAGACGACAATATCTCAGGCAAATCAAATTCACTGTCATTACAAGATAATGTAAAGCCTACTCCAATGGGGTTAGTCCAATATGCACGACCAATGAATTTAGTTAATTGATCTAACAGGCAAAATATTAATTGAAGAGATACAGAAGAAAAACTTATTACAAGGGTAGCAAGTAGGTTTTCAGCACTATAACCTCATGGGCCAACGTGATCCCAAAATAGCCATTGTATGGCAGCAATTTCTTATGATTATTAATTTGACCTAAGGGAAAGTCTCTTGCACATTAGCAATTCCCTTAGTCAAGTATTTCCCTTAATACCATACATATCTCATTATAATATCTATGGACCAGAGGAAAACCTTCTAAAGTCTAATAATATTTCAAACTCAAGTATTACCCTAAAATTGAAAAAAAAGTGTAGAGTTAACTACAGAGAATGATGGGATTTTGTCTTGAAACAAGATAGGAAGCCTCTAACCTAAAACAATTACTTAAATTTAGCTACGTGTATAGCAGCACATCCCCTGCTGCACTGCTAAATATCAAAGCTACAGCTTCAATATCCTTTAAGTTGAAAATCAGCTTTGCAATCTCTAACACATTGTGTTTTACTAACGCTGATTGGCTGATAGTTTTAGACTAGAGAGGACAGATTTGTTGATTAATTACTCTGCAGCATTGCCATGTTAGGTTGGCTGAAGAGAAGCAGTAACAACATAATAACATGGTTTATTTTACTCTGTACATTTTTAATCAGCTGAAAGTTCAGAAAAAGTCTCAAACACAAAAAGCCTCTGTAAAAATCTTGAATTAAAGTTCAATCAAATAGCACAACATGGGTAATTGACAAGGAGCAGTTATTTTAGCAGTAAGAGCTATTATGTGTTTGTGTGTGTATTAAACAGTTGTATTGTCAACTGGCATCATTTTCTTTCCTGCTGTATGGGTTATTCATATACTTTTGAAAATCTGAAGTTATTTACTAGCATTTGGGGGCATTTTTGCTGTAGTAAGGACCATGGGATACTGAGCTATTCAACTTAATCATCCAATTACTAACAAATAAAGTTACTTGTATGTATTTGATGGATTGGACCCAATTTCTAGAACATATACTTGCTTTTTACAAATGCCTTGGTAATGCGCACACAGGGTCCCAAAATAATTTCTAAGTGTTTTCAACACAATTTTCAACTAAGATTAGCTTGTTGTATTAGGAGCAAAAAAATAAAAACAAACAAAAAAACCCCCAACAACACACATGCTACAGACCCACTGTCTCCCAAATAGAACATAATGACTGTTACAGATTCAGCACATTTCTAATCTTAGTTAGATTGTTTGTGTAATTTAGGTTTTGTATTCTGTGGAAACCTAATTCCTCTTTCATTAGCTGAAGCAATTGAAGTACAGTCAGACTTAAGACTTATCTTTTCATATTTCCTCCTTGTATGATTCATTTTGAGATAATTAAAATATTTTTTCAGTGAAGCTGTCACAGTTTTATGAAAAATGTTATGGGAATATAAATAAGAATTGTAAACATGTTATGAGGTTCTCCCTCCCCCTTTGTATGCAATAACTTGGTTGAAGATCAAGAGGGATTCCTGAGATGAATAAAGAACTGTGTCAGGAACAAAGAAGAAGAGATGTAGGCAGACATTTTACCTTACCTGAAAAGGAGGAAAAAAGGAATACGTAAGCAGATAAAAGTAATGCATTATTTCCCCTCTCTGACTCTCCCTACAGTTGTATACATCTAGATCAGTATAGATATATATAGATGCAGACTAGTCAACAAGGAACACTGCATGTCCACTTACTGTATTAGCCTCTGTAATCTGCTGCCATTGAGAATGTATACCTGGATGTATTCCAGACAGGTGATCAGAATAGTGAATAGATCCAACATACATTAAGTCTTAAGGCTAAATCCTGCAAAATTGTTCATCCAAAACTCTCATTAACAATTTTACCTAGGTTAGATATTATCCATTGACCTTAACTTCATATTTCAATGATTCATCAATACTATCCCCTCATTTGAACAAAATACACAAAATTTACAAAATACACTGATGCTAATGGATTTCATCAATTTTATACACCTTATTGCCTATCTATTGATGCCACTGAGGAGCACTACTACAAAATAGCCCTTTTATGAGCAATTACTTGGTTCCACTCATGTCAGAATCCTAGGAAAATTAAAACTGGGTAAAAATTGTAGGTGTTTTATGCTCCCACCCTGCAAGTTCAGATGCCTAGGCAGGCAGCTGAATCCAGTTGAAGTCTCACTTAGTTGAATGACTTCCAGGACTGGAGCCTAAGTGTGAAGGATTTCACTTAAGTGGTTGTTGTGCCCATTTCCTATCCTTTTTGTCTCTGTATGAAAATATACTTAGGCTTCCTTTTTTCCTACTTCTGCAGATCAACTTTGTATGCCAATTTGTTTTATGTTGGAAACATATGCTCTCTGAATTAATTGGATTCAGCTGTCTGCCAAGGATATAGCTACACTGCTGTTAAGGGTGTGATTCTGGCATAGTCAGAAACCTGCACTAAAGTTGAGCTAGTACATGTAACAACAGTAGGAAAGACAACACCATGATTATCAGCTGAATATCAGCCTGGCCTGTACATGTTCCCTAGACAGTGCAAGTCCATTCGGAAATCCACACTACAATATTTTTACTGAAATTGTACATGTGCAGAATAATTAAAGCTAGCATGAGTATGCCTGTGCACACTACAGCCATACCTTTATTTTGTAGCATGTCCTGGAAAGATGCTTCTCATTATCTTGTGTAATGTAGCATTCCATGAATCACAACTTTCTTCTATACAACTCATCCTGAGCACTGAGTACTTTGATCACTAACATCTGATCACCCGTCTTCTATTCTTTCACCAGTTCTAATCTCATGCTTCCAATTGAAAGAAGGGCCCTCAAGGGTTATGTAGTCCAATCCCCTGCAAAAAAGCCAGATATACTATTCTATCCCTGTCAAATGCCTATCTAACCTACAGGAAGAAAATTCTACAGCTTTCTTAGGCACACATATTTCATTGTCCTACTGTTCTAATCATCCTAAATCCTTCCTAACTGGTATAACTAGTTCCCTTCTGGATTACAATCAGCAGAAATTCCCCAGTACTCTTCATGCCACCTGTGGCAGGCTAGTAGGGGGTGCTCCTGCACTGAGCCACCCAGCTCACTATGCCCAACCACCTTCCAGGCTCCAAGGATCTCCCTGGGGGTGCCCCACATGTGGCCAACCCCCTTCCTGGAGCACACCTGCTAATCTGGGGGTAGCGTTGCCACCACCCAGGGTCTGGCCTGATCCTGGCAATGTGCCCCCTGGGAAACACTGGCCTGGTAGCCCTCAAGGGTGGTCAACCCACTTCAAGAACTTGGCGTGATTTCCTCAGACTGAAGCACAAATAGTGGTCTCCCTTAGTCAGCTGAACCAAGCAAACCCCAAGGCATAATCTAGCCCCTCTACCAAAAAGTCTCCCACACTAGGTACAAAGGAACACTTGATTGGTTACAAGGAGTACGTTTGGAATAGGGTACAGGGTAGAGCAGTATCAGAGAAATCCCATAGAGCAAACAGGGTGGCTGGGTAGCCTTTAGTCACACATCTGAGTTACTGCAAGCTATATATCTAATTAGACCTCAGGTAGCTTACTCACAAGTATCATCCAGAGGCAGATGGAGATTCCCTCTGGAGGCAGCCAGTTCATTGATCATGAGTTTCAAGAGAGAGAACAAGTTTCAGCTAGTCCAGCTCTTCTCTCCCTGAGTTTATCATGGCTACTACCCCTCCTCCTGGGCAGTCCTTAACTTATATAGGCCTTATGACATCATTTACCTGGTCCAATGGAGGCCAGCACCTTTTGACTGCCAGCCAACCAATTTGAAATGCATCACTGGTTGCTGGGTAGACTGGCAGGGTCTCTAGCCCTCTCCGAGTTAGGTTGGCATTGCTTAGAACAATAGGGAGCGTAAGCCCCTGACCCAAGTATGTGATGCCAGTCACATAGGCAGAGGGAGCAGGTTTCCCCACCTCCCTCAGGAATGTATCCAACTCAGATTACCTAAAGAGATGGGATGTCTGCCCTCTGCAGGGCCCATATTAACCAGATTGTCACAGAGATTTTTTGGGGGAAAGACAGAGGTGGCCTTCTACCACACCATCCACTATCCTCAGTGTGATGCCCTTTGAACTGGCATATACCAACATTCAGCTGGCATTTTGTTAAGGGCTAGTATGAAGTTGATAAAAAGCTCTGCCATATTGCAGATCACAGTGACAAAAAACTACCTTCTTTACTGACCTATGCACTGAACTACATTGATGTCAAGAGCAGTACCCGAAATTATCCACAAGTCTGCAACAGAACTGGAGCATTAAAATGATTGTCAGAGAGCAAGCCTCTCATATCTAAGCAACATCTCTCATGGTACAAAGGATGAAGAAATCTTTTTCACAGGCCTCAGAGAATGAATAAAACTTAACCGGCTAAACTACTCCACAGTCAATTTCATACAGGTGTCTGGTTAATACCAAAGAGTAAAACATTTTCCTCTTCCATCAGATGCTGCTATAGATCAGAAAACTCACAAAAACCTGATTGAAAATGAAGATTCATGTACCCACACTAGTGGCCTGGATATGAATCCCTCTTCATACAACTAGTGTATGAACTAGGAACTCAAAACAGCTTGCAAGTGAAGATATAGTTATATCAAAATACTCACCTGATGTAGACACACCGTAGACATGTTTAATAAAAATGCTTTTACTGGTATAGCTTATTTTTATTGGAAAACTGATATAATCTATACTGACATAGTGCATATGCCAGTGTACCAACATTTGTCTGGTATAATCAAGTCTGTAGTATGGATGTGCCCATTTGAAAATATGGCATGAAAAAAATATATATGCTACTAACTGACATAAATATTCTAGCAAAGTAATAGGTACAGACCTGTCCTCTTACACTCACTCTGAAAGTCTAGGCTAAAGCCCACTGAAGAATGTGAATCCCATGGGAGTTCAGCAAGCCTCAGATCATATTCCACTTACCTGAAACCAACTGCCAATAGACTGCTCTAAAACAAGGCCATTTCAGGTGGGATTTTTTCCTGAAAGAAAGTTTAATTGTATGTCTGAGATTCGGCACTGAGACAGGTACAACTGGGCAACTGCAGGTTCTCCTGTGGTTCCTCTGGCTGTGCTTGCCTCTCTGTGGGTGGGGGGAGCTGCAGAGCAACCTCCCATGGCTACCCTACCCATCCCCAGCCCAATCCTAGTTCCAGCACTTAAAAAAAGAAAGAAAGGGAAAAAAAAAGCCCCACACTCACTGGCTGCATCAGGAACTGTGGGAGTCCAGGAAGAGGCCCCCTGCACAGTCCCCACTCCCCGATTGCCCCCCACACACACACCCAGCCCTGGCAGTCTGGGAATAAAAACATTTTTTAAAAAGCCCCAAACTCACCAGCTCCAGCAGCAGGGATCAGGGACTCTGAGGGCTCATGACAGAGGTGCCCCCAGTTGGGGGCATCAAGGATCTCCACCCCTGCTGGGCATCTGTGTAGCAGCTGCCCCGTGGAGCAGGTGCAGCACAGCTCTGCAGGGTGCTGCATGGTGTCTAAGAGCTAGGACCACTGAGGCTGACCGCTGCCAGGCTCTGGCTGACAGGTGGAGCCACCCCAGCTCCCAGACAGCTTGTGGTGCCCTGCCAAGCTGAACTGCACCATGGGGCAGCTGCCATGAAGGTGCCAGGTGGAGGGGGGCAATCCCCACTGCCCCCCATTGCCCCTTGCTGCACGGGGGGGCTCTGCCACAAGCTCTCAAAGTCCCTGATCCCCACTGCTGCAGCCGGTAAGTGCAGGGATTTTTTTATTATTATTATTAAGTGGCCAGGATGCCTTGGGCCAGGCAGGGGGGCCATCAGGGTGGGGCCAGGAAGGGCTGGGAAGGGGGGAGACTGGGGAGTGGCAGCTGTGCTGGGGGGCTCTGCCACATGGCCCTACAGCCCCCACAGCCATTGCTACTGCCAGTGAGTACGTTTGGGGTTTTTCCCCCCGGACTGTAGGGGCAGGCAGGGGGTGTGATCGGGGCGTGGGGGGCTGCACAGGGTGGGTTCTGTGAGGAGGCCCCACAGCCCCTGCTGCAGCCAGTGATTATGGGGCTTTTTTAAGTGCCAGAACTAAGCTGGTGCTGGGCTGGAGTTGGGGCTGGGAAGGGTAGCCATGGGGGCTTCTCCCACAACTCCCCCCACTCAGGGAAGCCATTTGAGAACCTGCCAAAGAAGCCATTTGAGAACCTGCAGCTGCCTGGCTGTGCCTGACTCCCTGGCTGATCCAAATCTCCAAATCTTTTCCAAATAGATTCAGAGGCTTTGGATTTGATTTGGATCTTGTAATGAGTCTCTGGATTAAATTTGGATTTGGAGATTCGGCTGCCAAATCAAGCCAAATCAAATTGGCAACCAAAGCTTTACACAGCCCTAATGGAAATGTAATTTAAAATATGGAGGAAATCTTACTGTTTGAAATGTTTGGAATGTTTTTTCCAAAGGCAAAGTAAAGAGTTGAGTCACAAAACACAACTTAAAGTTTCTGCTGCATGTGTTTTCTTTCTTTTCATGAGCCTTCTGGTGTGCTACACTGAATTTCAGAGACTGCTACTCCTCTAGAGCTTTTCTCTACTCTAAAAACAAAAAGATAAATGGGAGCTGTTCCCAATATAACTTTTTCCAAGTGAAAATAAAACTTGATAGCATCTCACTTGTCTCTGAAAGGCAATACCATGCAAAGACTACAGCAGCTCTGCAGAAAAGGACCTGGGGGTTACAGTGAAGAATAAGACAGTTATGAGCCAAAAAAGTTAATGGCATACTGGGCTGCAGTGGTAGATGTGTTGCCAGCAGATCAAGGGAAGTGATTATGCCCTTTATTCAGCACTAGTGGGGCCACATCTGGAGTACTATGCCCAGTTTTGGGCCCCCACTACAGAAAGGATGTGGACAAATTGAAGAGTGTTCAGTGGATGACAAAAATGATGAGGGGGTTGGGGCACATGTCTTAAGGAGAGACTAAGAGTACTGGGTTTATTTAGTCTGCCGAAGGGAAGAGTGAGGGGTAATATGATAGCAGCCTTTAACTACCAGAAGAGTGGTTCCAAAGACGATGGAGCTAGACTGTTCTCAGTGGTGGCAGGTGAGAGAACAAGGAGAAAATGGTCTCAAGTTGCAGCAAGGGAAGTTTAGGTTGGATATTAGGAAAAAGTTTCTCACTAGGAGGATAGCAAAACACTGTAACAGGTTACCCAGAGAGGTGGTGGTGGAATATTCATCTTTGGGGGCTTTTAAGACTTGGCTAGACAAAGACTTGGCTGGGGCAGCAGTTTGCTTGGAGAACAGATATGGAGCACTAGCAGAGAGGAGGAGGAGTGCATTCCATTGGTGAAAGAGGCCAGGCCAGGAATTCCCAAGGTGGGGAGGATCGAGATCACTGCCACAAAGAGGAAGCAAAGGGTGGTGGTGGTTGGAGACTCCCTTCTGTGGGAGATGGAAGGATCCATCTGCCAGCCTGACCTGTTGTCCCAAGAGGTCCACTACTTGCCTGGAGCCTGGATTTGAGATGACACAGAAAGATTACCAAGGGTCATCCAACCCTCTGACTACTACCCAGTGCTGCTTGTCCATGTGGGTACCAATGATACTGCCAAGGCTCTTGAGCAGATCAAGAGTGACTACCAGGCTCTAGGTGAAGGGGACAGGGGGACAGGTGACATTCTCTTCGATCCTTCCAGTCAAGGGGAAGGGCTCGGGCAAGATCCTGATGTGCAGGAACAATAGCAAATAGGACAGGTGACCAACTTGGTTTAGCAGAGAACTCTTTGGTGAACTAAAACACAAAAAGAAAGCTTTCAAGAAGTGGAAGTGTAGACAGATAACTAGGGAGGAGTATAAGAATATTGCTTAGGCGTGGAGGGAGGAAATCAAGAAGGCCAAAGCACAATTGGAGTTGCAGCTAGAAAGGGACATGAAGGGTTTCTACAAGAATATTAGCAATGAGAGGAAAGCCAGGGAAAGTGTGTGTCCCTTATGGAATGGAGGAGGCCACCTAGTGACAGATGATAACAAAAAGGCTGAAGTACTCAATGCCTTTTACCTCAGTTTTCACAGCAAGGTCAGCTCCGAGATTGCTGTACCTGGCAGTTTCAGGAAAAGGTGAGAAGCCCTCAGCAGTACAAGAACAGGTTAGGGACTACTTAAAAAAGCTGGATGTGTATAAGTCCATGAGGCTAGATGGGATGCATCCAAGGGTGATGAGGGAATTGGCTGATATGATTGCAGAGCTGCTGGCTATTATCTTTGAAAATGCATGGTGATCTGGGGAGGTCCCAGATGACTGGAAAAGGGAAAACATAGTACTCATCTTTAAGAAAGAGAAGGAGGAGGATCCAGAAAATTACAGATGAGTCAGCCTCACCTCATTCCCCAGAAAAATCATGGAACAGGAATCCTCAAAGAATCCATTTCTAAGCAGTTGGATGAGAAGAAAACAATTAGGAACAGTTAGCATGGATTCACCAAAGGCAAGTCATTCATGACCAACGTGATTGCCTTCTATGATGAGATGACTGGCTCTGTAGATTTAGGGAAAGCAGTACACATGATATACCTTGACTTTAGCAAGGCTTTTGATACAGTCTCCAACAGCATTCTTGCAAGCAAGCTAAGGAAGTATGGGTTAAGTGAATGGACTGTAAGGTGGCTAGAAAGCTGGCTGGATCGTCGGGCTCAATGGGTAGTCAACAATGGCTCAATGTCTAGCTGGCAGCTGGTATCAAGTGGAATGCCTGAGGGGTCAGTCCTAGGGCCAGTTTTGTTCAATATCTTCATTAATGATCTGGAAGATGGGATGTATTGCATCCTATGCAAGTCTGAAGATGAAACCAAACTGGAGGGGATCATAGATACGCTGCAGGGTAGGCTTAGAATTCAAACTGACCTAAACAGATTGGAGGACTGGGCCAGAAGAAATCTCATGAGGTTCAACAACGACAAGTGGAAAGCTCTGCACTTAAGATAGAAGAATCCCATGCACTTCTACAGGCTTGAGACCAACTGGCTAAGCAGAAGCTCACAGAAAAAACTGGGGGGGTTATGGTGGACAATAAGCTGAATGAGTCAAGAGTGTGCTTTTGTTACCAAGAAGGCCAATGGCATATGGGGCTGCATTAGTGTTGCCAGCAGATTGATATAAGTATTCTTCTCTATTCAGCACTGGTGAAGCCACAGCTGGAGTACTGTGTCCAGTTTCAGGGCCCCCCACTGCAGAAAGGATATGGACAAGTTGGAGAGAGTACAGCAGAGGGCAACAGAAATGGCAAGGGGGCTGGGGCACGTGTCTTCTGAGGAGAGGCTGAGGGTTATTTAGTCTGCAGAATTTGATAGCAAACTTTAACTGCCTCATGGGAAGACATCTTGTGGGAAGAGCACTCAGCCAAATTTGAAGGGTTGCAAAGCTTTCTCTCTTGCATGGATGAGCTCTAGCTGACTCAAGAAGATTATGGGCCAATGAGAGGTAAAACACTGCTGGACATTGTACTGGCAATAGAGGATGACCTAATCAGCGACCTAATGATCGAAAGGAAGCTGGATGAAGGTGACCATGAGCTGATCACCTTTACCATCTGCCATAAAGCTGGCAAGTCAGTCAGCAATATAGAAGTCCTTGAATTCAGGAAAGCTGACTTTGACAAGATCAGGAGGCTCATCAGTGAGGCCCTAAGGGACCATGACCCAAAGGGGAGGGGACTTCAGGATGAGTGGCTACTCCTCAAGGGAGCGATCCTGGATGCACAAACAAAGTCTATCCCCTCTTGGAGGAAAGGCAGCAAAAGGGCACAGCAGCCCCCTTGGCTCTGCAGAGAACTAGCAGACCTCCTGCATCTAAAAAGAAACATCTACAAAGGATGGAGGACTGGATCCACCTCCAGGGAGGAATATTCTGCACTGATCTGGACCTGCAAGGAGCAAACCAGAAAAGCCAAGGCTGCAACTGAACTTCAACTAGCTACAAGTATCAAGAACAATAAGAAGTCCTTTTTCAGATATGTGAGAAGCCGAAGGAAAAGCAAAGGCAACATTGGACCTCTGCTAAACCAGATGGGACAACTGACGCCCAGGAAAAAGCCAACTTGCTAACTGGGTACTTTGCATCAGTTCTTCACCACTGCCCATTACAGTACGGGAAGTCCCAGGTGAGGGAGATTCCTTACCCTCCATCAATGCTGACCTTGAGAAGGAATACCTTGAGAGGCTGGATACCTTCAAGTCAGCCGGCCTTGACAGTTTACAACCCAGGGTACTCAAGGAGCTGGCAAGCATCATAGCTCAGCCCCTGGCATGGATCTTCAAGAAGTCTGGAAGAAGACCAATGTGGTGCCTATATTGAAGAAAGGGAGGAAATTGGATCTGGCAAACTAGAGGCCCATCACCCTGACCTCTATCCCGGGGCAGGTCTTAGAAAAGATTATCAAAGAGGCCATTCTTAATGGACTGGCTTATGGTAACATCCTGAGGGATGGCCAGCATGGGTTTGCTGTGGGTAGGTCTTGCTTGACCAATCTTATTTCCTTTTATGACCAGGTAACCTATCACCTGGACAAGGGAGAAGAGATTGATGTCGTATATCCTGACTTTAAAAAAGCCTTCAATCCGGTATCCCATGATCACCACTTGACAAAACTGGCTAACTGCGACCTCGGGTCCACCACAATCAGCTGGCTGGGAAATTTGGCTCTGTGGTCAGACCCAGAGGATGGTAGTTGACAGAAGTCAATCATCATGGTGCCCTGTGACAAGTGGGGTCCCTCCAGGCTCTGTCCTTGGACCTATTTTGTTCAACATCTTCCTCATTAACAATGTAGACATTGGTATCAGAAGCGGACTGGCCAAGTTCGCCAATGATACCAAACTTTGGGATAAAGCATCCACACCTGAGGAGAGGCGGGCAATCCAGAGTGACTTTGATAGGCTCAGGAAATGGGAAGACAAGAACCTGATGGTGTTTAACACCAAAAATGTGAAGTTCTCCACCTTGGGAGGAAAAACCTGCAGCATGCTTATAGGCTCAGCAGTGCTAGGCTGGCTAGCACTATGGATAAAAGAGACTTGGGGGTCATGACTGACCACAAGATGAACACGAGCCTTCAATGTGATGCTGTGGCTTCTAAAGCAAGCAAAACGCTGGCTTGCATCCATAGATGCTTCTTGAGCAAATCCCAGGACGTCATTCTCCCATTGTACTTGGCCTTGGTGAGGCCACAGCTGGAGTACTGAGTCCAGTTTTTGGGCTCCACAATTTTAAAAGGGTGTGAAAAAGCTTGAGAGAGTCCAGAGAAGAGCCACACACATGATCAGAGATCAGGGAAACAGACCTTATGACAAGAGGCTGACAGCTATGGGACTCTTTAGCCTGGAAAAGCACAGGCTCAGGGACAATCTGATGATCACCTATAGGTCTATAAGAGGTGTTCACCAGGATCTGGGGGAATGTCTGTTACTCCGGAGTGGCCCGAGGGATGACAAGGTTGAATGGTTATAAACTCCTGCAAGGCAGTTTCAGGCTGAACATAAGGAAGAACTTCTTTACTGTCCAAGCCCCTAAGGTCTGGAATAGCCTGCCATCAGAAATGGTTCAAGCACCTACTTTGAGCACCTTCAAGAGAAATTTGGACATTTATCTTGCTGAGATCTTTGACCCCAGCTGACTTCCTGCCACTGGGTTAGGGGGCTGGACTTGAAGATCTTCCGAGGTCCCTTCCAGCCCTAATGGCTATGAAATCTATGAAACTGTAACAGTAATATAAGATACATATATTCAATTAAATATTAAAAACACTTTTAAAACTCCAACATATGGTCCATGTTTTAAATATAATTGCAGTTATAACATATTAAGCTCTGATTATTGTAACTTTAGCTACTGTGAACAGTCTCACTGATATATGAGGACTACTTGCAGAGCATAAATTTAAATGCAAGCGTAACTCTTCATAAGATTAGACCCTGATTATTTTTTTTAAGTGTTAAGATCATAATACATCCATTCCAATGTTTTGCTCCCATGTAAATTGAACTTACTTCAACAAGGCATTATCCATGTGGGTAAATCTGAAATTCCACAATTACTGAATTGGTATCATTGGGTGAACATTAAGAACTAATTTGATAATGATTTATGGATACATAGAAAAATTCAGTTTTTCCACTTATTTTCAACTTGTTTGAATGGGTGGTTTAATGTTTTTAAGCATGAAGAGCAGATCTTTCCATAAATCACATACAACTATGCACAGCCTCAGGGTAAACACTTACCTGCTCTCATAAGCTAAGCAGTAATAGTCCTAGTTCCTACTCAGTTGGGAGACCTCTAGGGAAACGTAAATGCTTGGATCTAAAGCAAAAATAGGAAATAGTACAAGTTCCCATCAATGTGGAGAGAATTTTCTTGAAGCCTGCTTAGAATGGCCTTGTGGAAAACTCAAAGGAAGACCCAATCTTTCCCAGTGTGTAGGAGTATTCTGAATGGGAGCTCTAATTCAAGCTCCTCTCTCTTTGGAAAACAGTTATATATGTTACATTCAGAAAAAAGACATAAGTAGCGGGCAACTGTCAATCTTCTGGATCACGGTGTACATGTAAGAGATCTAGTCAGATGCCTGATGAATCCATTTGTGGCTGATGAGCCCAAACTGAGAGTGAAACAGCTTGTTACAAGTTTCACAGATCCATCTGTTGTCTAAGCTGCAGTCCAAATTTACAGCATGCTACTTTCTTCTTTCTCGCTTTGCTTCCATCTTGTGGATCAAAGACATTTTGTGTTCAGCTGCAGCCAGTGCCAGAGATTCCTTTCAGATTGGCCAGGATGCTGCATGCTCCTCTCAGCTTTCTACACTGATATTGAATGACTTCATATCATTTTTGCACACATTGTGGTACCACCATAGAAAATGGGGTTATCCTCTAGAGCCATCTCAAACCTCACTATACAAAATATTCTTGGGGATACGGTCTTCTCGCATTTTCCTTCTCGCAACTTTTTCTTCTTGATAATGATTTCTAAGTGTGTCAATCCTGTGCACTTCAGTACCTCTGTGTTTGGTATTCTGTCTTCCTGCTTTATTTTCAGGATCTTACGCAGACATTTCATGTGGAAGCTGCTCAGTCTCTTGATATGC
Organism: Crocodylus siamensis; assembly: GCF_052110815.1. Taxonomy (NCBI): domain Eukaryota; kingdom Metazoa; phylum Chordata; order Crocodylia; family Crocodylidae; genus Crocodylus; species Crocodylus siamensis. The sequence continues at coordinate 46,978,720 of NC_143401.1, read as the reverse complement.
CTAGAATATGTAGTCCACTTTTCTGAACCATAAAACAGGGATGACAACACACAAGTCTTGCAGACTCATATCTTCACCTTATCTGATAGTTTGTTGTTATTCTATGCATGTTTCTGTAATAGCCTGAAATTCTTAGCTGCTTTTCCAATTCTGTTAGTCAGTTCAGCCTGAAGGTCAAGATCCCTGCTACAGAGTGATGTCAGTTACTGGTTCTTTCACCCCTTGATACATAATCACAGTCTTCTTAAGACTAATTGCCATCCCAAAGCTTTTGCATGATTCAGAAAATCTGCCCAAGAGATTTTGTAGGAAAGATTCACTGGGCACATCGCCGCATGCAGTGGCAAAAATAGTAGCACCACAAATTTGTACCACTACTTTTTGTTGCAGTGCATGTGCACTTTGATGTGGAGGAAATTGCCCCACTTCAGGGAAACTGCCCTTTTCCCCACTCCTCCCAGTTCCTGGCATGCTGAAGGAGCCAGGAAACAACTAAACGAGTGAAGACATTCTGGCCACCAGCCAGAGTATTGCCTGGGATGATCAAGTCTCCATGTCTACCACTGTATATCACTCTCTCATCTGTCTCCATGTCTGTGTCTCTCATGTGTGCCACACTGCTTTTTTCCATCGTGTTTTTGTTTGTTTGCTACTAAGATTTCCCAGTAGCAAAATTTTGCCCCTGTACTGCAAATTTGCAGCATGGGGCATGTTTTAAAGTTCTGAGAATAACCACACTTGTCTGCAGATCCGGATGCAGCCACTGTGGAGAACCAAGGTTACCTTATCTGCAAACTGGAAAATTTCTCAGAATTCCAGTTTCACCTTGGTTGTTGCTCTAAACCTTTTGATGCCAAACAAACCTCTATCTAGTTGGGTTGGAAGATAAATGCCATCATTGCTGTCCTTGAATGCATGAAGAAGCAGGAATGAAAAGTAGATGTTAAAAGCATGGGGGCTAAGACCCACCTCTATTTCACCCTGTTGTTTAATGTCAAAGATGTTTGATTCTTTGTTTTCATATACTATAGTTGCCTTTGTACCTTTGAATGATGTTCAACTGTTTGGGGGAACAACCCAGTTTCTTCAGAACAGTAAAAAGGCCCTATCTGTTAACTGTATCAAAGACTTTAAAATCAGATCAATGAAGGCTATCTATGTACAGTGGTATTCATTTTTCTCCTCACTTCTCTTGCAACTGCTTGACCAAAAATATCATACCAATGGAGCGTCCCAAGCAAAAACCTCATTGATTTTCAGAATAGATTCTTTCACCTAGAGATTGCAGCCAGGGAGCATGATGGAAGCAACAATTTTTCTGACTATAACAATACCATTAATTTAAAGTATTGTTTTCCAACAACAGAAAGTAGAGTGATCTTCTACTACTTTGAAAATAAAACTGAAGTGTTTCCATTGCATGTGGTTTTCAATCTGGGCTGGAGAAATGGCCATTTCACACTGACTTAAAGAGAGTGCACCAAAATTGCCCCCCTCCAGAAGTCTTTGCTATGACAGGTGCAGCCCAGCCAGAAAGCCCTGTGGTACAGCAGGGAAAGAGTCAAGCAGAATGATGTCTCCCCACCAGGAGTTTCACCATGAGAGGAGCTTCTTGCTACCTTTATAGAAACACAAGCTAAACTTTTTCTACTTGTCAGCTGCCTCTCCTGGTCTAAACAACATGGATACTTATGGTCCCAACACACACCTAACTCCTAAACTGCATACTTTCCCCAATCACTAACCTGGAGCAAGCTCCCCTCCACAGAGACTGCACAGGCTTCAGGAACAGACTTCATGTAGAAGAGACTGTAGTGCCAAAATCTGTATGCTGTCTGTGGTGGACCAGCAGGGGGCACTCCTGCAACTGAGCCACCCACCTCACTGCGCTTGACCACCTACCAAGCTCTGAGTACCTCCCCGGGGGTGCCTTACATCTGGCCAACCCCCTTCCTGGAGCAGACCCACAAGCCTGGGGTCACTGCTGCCACCAGCCGGGGGTCTGAACTGTTTCCAGACCCTGTACCCCCTGGGGTACACAGGCATTGTAGTCCATGAGGGTACTTGACCAACTGTGAGAACTTGGGGTTCTTCCTTTAGCCTGAAACACAAAAAGTAGTCTCCCTTGGTCACCCAAGTCAAGGGAATGGAAAAGGCATGCCCAAACCCTCTCCTACTGAGTCCACCATGCTTGGTACAGTGGAGAATTTTATTGGTTACAGAGAGGAGACTTGGGGAAGGATACAGGATAAAGAGGTATCGCAGAATAACCTTAGAGCAAACAGTGTGGCTAAGCAGCCTTTGAACATGTATCTTCTTTACAGCAAGTTACATTTTTAGATAAGGTTCAGGTAAGTTACTCACAAGTATCATCCAGAGGCTGATTGAATTTTCCTTTGGATGCAGGCAATTCATTGTGTGTTCATGAGTTTCAAGATGCCTCCCCATCTCTCTACCAGTTGCCATGTGACCCTCACCATGGCTGCGCCACTCCCCCTAGGCAGTCTTAGCTTATATAGACCTTTTGACATCACCTTTCCAGGTCCTATCAGGGCAGGTGTTGTTTGAGGCCAACCAACTGATTCAAAAAGCATCACTGGTCACTATGTGAGAGACATAGGTTTGAGCTGCTGCCCCGATGCGATGAGGTCACTGGTAACACAATGGAGTGGTGGAGTTCCCCCCCTCCCAGTTACTTGTAGCTCCTCACATTGGCAGGAGCAGATTCCCCCTCCCTCAGGAATGTCTCCAGCCCAGGTCACCGAGCTGACCAGCCAGTACCATGAAGAAGCCTAGGAAATACAGGTGTCACTTGGTTTGTCCCAAGTGGGAGGTAGAGAGAGGGGGATTCCTATACACTCTCCACCCTGGAAAGCTTTCTCATCTGCTCTTTTGGCACTATCTTTCTTTCCTTTAGATCCCAGAAAGGCTTTTCCTGGATCTGGCATTCCTGCTTAAGAAATGAAGGGATGAATGGCCACATTAAATACAAGGTCACAGCATGTACAACTTCAGATAGTACTTAGGTTCAATAAGGAAGAAATACATATAGAGTAGAGATGCCTGAAATGTTTTTGACTAATAGTAAGTTTGTTGTGACGAACAAAATTTCATTTGAACCAAAAATGCTGGTAAATTTGGGTCAAATTCAGCAAGCAGTTTTGTCTGAAAAAATGGGTGGGAAAATTTCAAATGTCAACATTGTCAGTCTGAAATTACATTTTTGTTTAAAATCTGACATAAATTAAAATTTAAAAAATGGTTAAGCAACATGGCTAAATACTCTAAACGCCAAATAAAACATTTCAATTGACCCAAATGGAATTTTTACTGGGTTTTTTTTGTGTAAGTGAGGTGAAAATGTGAGACTGTCATCCTTTCAGAACAAGGACCTTTCTCTAAGGTAGACCAATGAAATAGCCTGTTGAGTACATAGAGATCTTTATTTCCTGCTAGCCTGAAGCTACATAGAAAGGGAGGAAGGAGAATTACCACAGCCTACACGTGAAGTGTATACTCTGGTCCTTAGTTATCTGGAGCATTACTCTGTAGGCCCTAAAGTCTGAACAAGGGAGGAAACACACAGTCCTCACTGCTAAACCAACTAAACTATATGGGACAATTTCCCTAGAGAGATCCTCCCAGAAAAGACATATAATGAAATACAGATTTCCCTTGCTTTATGTGTGTTTTGTATATAAAAGACTCATGCCCCTGGTGGCTGGGAGGGCATGGGAGTGGCAGGAGCGCAGCTATGGTAAGTGGGGGAGCTCCTGCAGACACCACCAGTGCTGTCGGCAGTGGGAGGGAGGGGGTGGCAAGCACCAACCAAGGGTCGGCAACTACCCACAGCTGGCAGTGGCAGTAGGGATGGGTGCAGACATAGGGGGAGCACTGTCAGATTCAGGGGTGCGCGTGGACCTGCATGCATCCCCTACACATCACCCCTGGTTCTGTAGGTGCAAATCTGCTTTTATGCAATGACCGTTTTTATACCACAAATTTGGTATATGCAAGGTAAATTCATTTTTATGCAATCGGTGTGGTGGAAGCCCACAGTCAACTGCTTTGTGCGGTGTATTGTGGAAGTGACACACACCAAAATATAGTCTCCTGTGTGAATCTGCTCCTCCCTCATTGTCTGCAACATGTGTTTCTGTAGTTGCCATCCCCATTACAGTAACATTCACCACCACCCTGTGTTTGTGTGTACTGTGTGCTTTTGGCGAATACCAAAATTGTCTTGTAAAAGTGGTAGAAATGGGTCTCGGGGTCAGTACAGCCGAGGTCTTGTAATGTATCCCTATTTGTTCCATTGTAACATGGGTTCCTTTTATGGGAATTTGAGTTATGTGCCATTTTCCAGGAACGCATGTACAGCATAAGGCAAAGGAAACCTGTATTCAAATTTCAACAAGGAAAAAACAAAAAATTGTTTTTCTCCCAAAAAGCTTTATATCCATGAGTTCCCTGAATGTACCAGTAGCTCTACCTATATGGTCAGCACTAGCATCTGTATTACTTGATTAATAATTATAAAGTGAGTAACCAAATTATTGAAGATATTTAAAAACAGCAATGTACAAGGTAACCAACATAGATAAAATCACCTCAGTGCATAGAACCCACGAGGCCTTTTGTCCCACTTGCAGCCCAGATTAAACCTGGTTTTGCAGGCTTAATTGCTCCAGAAAGCTTTGTAAAGGATCTCTACATTTACTTCATTTTTAATATTAGGGAAATAATACTATAATTTAGACTTTCACTTTTACCTGAAATATGTAGGACATTCCTTATTCAGTTACAATGATTCCCAAAGTATGACTAACAAGTTCATATAAACCTCATGGTAAAATTGGACATTTTAAATGGTAAACATGTAGTAGTTATATTTTCTTACACTGAGGGCAGGGTTTTCAGATTTCCAATAAGACAGGGGTGAGAGTAAGTGAAGGAGAGATTTGGAAAAGAGTGCCTCTCTTTTTTCCTGCCAGAGCAAAAGAAGTCACACACCTCTGCTCTAGAGCACTGCTCCCCAAAAACTCCTTAGGTATGGAGATGTTTCATTCTTCACTCTTGTTTCACTGTATTTTAACTGTTTATTAAATAGAACAGATAGCAAGCATTTGAATTTAGAGGAGTTTCTTGGGGGGTGTCCACACGAACACCCACATGCCTCTTGCCCCGCCTCAAACCCCTTTAAGGGTTTGCAGCCTCCTGCCTGATTAACATCTGTTAATCTGGAAAATCAAGGTGTGGCGGGAGAGACAGGTGGGTGCCTTGTCCAGAAACAAGTGGGCAGGCCAGGATTGAGATCGGCCCTGGGATGCCTACTTGTTACAGGCTCCATACAGGTTGAGTACATTGAGTATTTCCCTGTAACACAGAAGCCATCTCTCAAACCCCTTTGAGGCAGAGCAACAGGCACATGAGGGAACAAAAAAAATGTTTTCCGCACTGTAAACTTGCAGCACAGGGAGAAAATTTAAAAAACTCAAGGTTTTTAAAAAAGCGGAGCAGGACGCAGTCCTGGACCATGCCATGAGGCAACTGGAGGCTGGGTCTTCCATACAGCTCTGGTGCTGAAACACACAACTGGCCAGGCTGCATGTTTCAGCACCAGGGCTCTGGTGCCAGTGAGTAAGGGGTTGGGGGGGGCTGGAGGAGGGAGGGGACCATGGGGGGGACCCCCCAATGGCCCCGCCAACTCCCCCCAACCCCTGCTGGGGCTGGCCCCTCCCCCCACCAGACTCCCGAGGCCCCCCAACCCCTGCTGCAGCCAGCCCCTCCCCCTGCTAGCCCCCCAAGACCCCTGACCCCTGTCCTGGCTGGCCCCAACCCCCCTTTTTCCTGGCCCCTCACTCCATAGTTTTAAAAAAACAAACAAAAAAACCCCGGCACTTACCTGCAGTCTGGCTGTGTCTGGCTGACTGATGCCCCACCCACACAGTGCAAGGCAGGGTGACAGCCCCAGCGGCTACAGCCCGGACCCGGCTACCCCCCGCTGCCCTGTGCTGCCCTGGGGGACTGTTCCAGGAGGCCCTCCCACCCTTGCTTCTAAGGTAAGAAGAGGCTTTTTTTCCCCATTTTTTTTCTGTTTTTTTTCAGGGTTTGTTTTAAGTAATGGTGCCTGCGGTTGTGGAGGTAGCCTTGGGGGTTTGGAGGTGAAAGTTGGCGGGGGGTGAGGCTGAGTGGGGTAGCCATCGGAAGGGTTGCAGCAATTGGTGGGATGTGGACCTTGCAAGGGGGGTGGTAGCCCCTGTAGGGTCCATTTGGGCCCCACTGGGGGGCCACACCCCTTGTGTGGGGGCCGAATCCCCTGTTGGGGGGCTGAACCCCCATGGGGGGGCCATACCCCTTATGTGGGGGCCTTTGCCCTGTGGGAGGGCAGCAAAATATGTATTCATGAATTCATGAAACATATATTTAGAGTTCACTTTATTGTTATGATAAGAGACTTGGTTTAACATTGTAAGATATATCAGTAAAACATTGTCCTTTTTTTTTTTATCAGGGATTTTTCAGTTTTCCAATAGGGAACACCAGAATTCCTGCTAGGGAGGCCAGTGGCAGGACCCTGCTTGCTCAGACCTGGCACCTTGGACCCGTCTGGCTGTGGCTGACCTCCTGGACAAATGGGGCTACAAGGACATGCTTTGACATTTCAAAGCAGGCAACAACACCCAGAACATCTTCTGGGTGATAGCTGCCCAGGTGGCCAGGCAGGGGGCACAAATGGCAGTAGTGCTGCACAAAGGCCAACCCTGCAACTGCAGTCCACTGGCAGCTGGCCCAGAGGGGCAGATGAGTCTACTAGCTGTGCAGTCCCCATCTGAATCTAGCAGGTGCACAGCAGGTCATAGCCAGGCAGCAACCCCCACTGCCAGACTGTTGCAGTGGGAAGAGGGTGCAGGGAACTCTCAGGGCTGCTTCAGCAGTCCATCTGGCACAAGGGGTTGTGTCCACAGGTACCAATTGGCTGGGCCCCAGAAGCTCCTGAGAGCTAGTAGCCCTGAGCTACTCTCCAGGGCAGCTTTTTATACTGCTGGGGACAACATAGATGCTGGTCCCAGGCTCTAGCTCCCCCTGACTGCACATCTGGGAGGAGCCAAGCAGGGTTATTTTGCCCCAAGTGGCACAATTTGCTCCACACCAAAGTGCATGTCCGAGCATGTGCGCTGAAGCAAAAAGCCCTGGCTCAAATTTGCACCGCTTCTATTTGAGCTGCTGCAGGCGCATGTGCTTGCATGTGTGGACGTACTCTTGGAGTTCAAACATAGTTTGCATTTGGCTTGGGCAAAACTCTGTCTAATTGGAAGGATCTTGGGTTTCTGTCCTGAAAATGCTTCATTGTCACTGAAGGCAGTGTTAGGAGACTTTGTATTCCCTTAGGTTACAGATACTATCCGGTTTTCTGTCATTTGGGAAAAACTTTTAATTATGCTTAATCAGCTAACTTTACACAAATGAGTAATATTTGATAAGATGTGTTTGCTTCTACACTTGCAATTCCTCCCATGGTTATTCCTCTAAAGTCTATTTATAAAAATGCACGTTTTGCATTGTTTTAATCTGAAGCATCCAAAAGCCTTTCTGGAGGGTAGATATGCATCTTTATGAGCTAATTATATCAGAGATGTATAATATAAGCTTTCATAAGCAGAGGGTTTACTTCAGCAGATGCTGTGAAGGAACTGCAGGAAACCGAGCTGCTAAATAGAAAGCAGTGATTAGAATAATTGGTAGGGAAGGGAGAGGAAAAGAGGGGATGGAGATATGTTGAGAAAGGCAAGGTGGGTAGAATAGAGGAAAACAAAGCAGTTAACACTACATGTAAGAATGAATGAACACCAGTCTGACATCAATACCAGAAAGACAGAAAAGCCTGTGACAGATCACTTCAACATCTGGGCAGGCAAGTTTCTTTGAGTAGATGTGATATCTTTTATTAGACCAACTGAGTAGTCGGAAAAAAGTTCTTAGCAAGCTTTCAGGCACAATCACCCCTCTTCAGGCATAGGAAGTCTTTGCTGTTCTGAGATTCCAAGGAATGAGAGAAGCTAAAACTGTGACAGGATGTCAGTGATTTCATAGATTTCATAGACATTAGGGCTGGAAGGGACCTCGGGAGATCATCGAGTCCAGCCTCCTGCCCAAAAGGCAGGAAGTCAGCTGGGGTCACAGGATCCCAGCAAGATAAGCATCCAATTTATTCTTGAAGGTGTTCAATGTAGGTGCTTGAACCACCTCCGCTGGCAGACTGTTCCAGACCTTGGGGGCTCAGACAGTAAAGAAATTCTTCCTTATGTCCAGCCTGAAATGGTCTTGCAGGAGTTTGTGACCGTTCGACCTTGTCATCCCTTGGGGCGCTCTGGTGAACAGACGTTCCCCCAGATCCTGGTGGTCACCCCTGATAAACTTATAGGTGGCCATCAGATCACACCTGAGCCTGCGCTTTTCCAGGCTAAAGAGTCCCATGGCTCTCAGCCTGTCATCGTAAGATCTGTTTTCCTGACCTCTGATCATGTGTGTGGCTCTCCTCTGGACTCTCTCAAGCTTCTCCACATCCTTTTTGAATTGTGGAGCCCAAAACTGGACGCAGTACTCCAGCTGCGGCCTCACCAAGGCCGAGTACAAGGGGAGAATGACGTCCCGGGATTTGCTCGAGAAGCATCTATGGATGCACGCCAGCATTTTGGTCGCTTTACTAGCCGCAGCATCACATTGCAGGCTCATGTTCATCTTGTGGTCAGTGATGACCCCCAAGTCTTTTTCTTCCGTAGTGAGAATGTAAACAGGTAGAAATTAGGAAAACAAAAGATAAAGCAGGGAGTAGGGGGGCCAGTGGGGTGGGGGGCAAAGGTAAGTTAGGGAGACTCTACATTGGTAGTAATTCAAGGTGGAAAAGAGGCCTTGAAAAGGAAATAGCTGGAAATTAAGATAAAGTGCAGCAAAGTGGGGGGAGGAGAGAAAGTGGGGCAAGGAAAGTCTAAGAGGTCAGGACTGGCAGGTACCTGGTGAATCAGATGTCAGGCTGGTTGTAATGTGTTATAAATCCAATGTCTATATTGGTTCCATGATTTTTTTGTATCCAATAGATTTATGAAGTGAAGTTTGTAGGCTCATCTACGAAAGGTATTTTTCCAGTTCCCTTTGAAAATTAGAGCTGAAAGATCAGAAAGGGAGTGATTGCCCTGTGAGAAGTGTGCCCCCACAGGTAGTTGGGTATTCTTGTCTTTGACAGATTTCAGGTGTGTGTTCATTCTGGTGCACAGTTGTTGTTTGGTTTTTCCTACATATTTTCTGAGGGCATGTGGTGCACTTGGATGAGATCTATAACATTTCAGAAGGTGCAGGTGTAAGATCCAGGAATTCTGATGGTTTTGTTGTGGGGTGTAGTTACTGTGAGGGTGGTGGAGATGTGTTGGCTGGTTTTACATTTCTTTTCCTGGCATGGTCTAGATCCATTAGGGGTAGTTTGGGTAATAGGGAGTTTGCTTCTGGTGATGAGGTTAGCGAAATTCAGTGCTTGTTTAAAAGCTAGGATAGGTGGTTCTAGAAAGATCTCTTAAAGAACTGGGTCTTTTTCTAGTATTGGTTGCATTTCTTTGAGGATTTTCCATGTACGTTCCAGGGAAGGGTTATATGTCATAACTAATGGTGTGCAATTTGTGGGGATTTTCTTTTTGTCCTGCAGCAAATCTTCACGTGGTATCTGGGAGGCTCTTTCAAAAGTGTGATATAGCTCTCTGGAGGAGTGTCCTTGTTAGCTGAAGGCCCTTTGAGATTTGTGAGGTCACAGGTATTCTCCTTAGTTTACATTTGGTGGGTGACTGCACCCAAAATTTTGCTAAGAACTTTTTTCCAACTACTCAGGTTGTCTAATAAAAGATTTCACATCTACTCAAAGAGGCTTACCTGCCTATGTCCTTAGGCCAACGTGCCTACAACTAAAAACCCTTCAACCTCTGGGCACAGGGGCGACATGTAGGGGATGCACACAGGTGCACATGCACCCCCTGAGCATAACAGTGCACCCCCTGAGTGTGACAGTGCACCCCCTACAAAAAGACACCACCAACACTCAGCAGCACCTGCAGGCAGTTGTCATTTGCCACCCACCCCTCCCCACCGCCAAAACAACCAGTGGCATCTGCAAGCAGTCAGCCATCTTCACTGGCTGCCACCAATGCTACTGGTGGCATCAGCAAGTGGTTGCCAACTACTGGTCACTGCTCCCCACCCCACACCCCCCCGCCACTGACAGTGCTGGTACTGTCTGCAGGCAGCTCCTGCTTACCACCGCCACGTTCCCGCCACTGCCGTGTCCCCCCAGCCACTGGGGGAACATGTCATTCATGTCTGGGGACATTCCATTGCTGACCTCAGAGGCAATATGTGCCGCTGCTGCTTGTCCCTGGGAAACACCTGTGCACACTTGCTCTGGCACAGGACACATTGCCCCAGGTGGGGTAGGGCAGTCTGGGGCCAGCAGCTGGGCTGGCCCCAGAAGCCTTATCTGAGGTACGGAAGGCCTCTGGGGGTGCAGCTGTGGCAACCCAGCAACACAGAGCCTGGCTAGTAACTGGAATGTGATTCTAGCCAGCCAGACTCCGGTTTCCACTGATGCATGCTGCCATCACACGCAGCACCCTGCTTTTTTAAGGTGCAGGGTTGTTTTACACCAGGATGTTCTGGTGTAAAAAACAAACAAACTCCAGTGCTGCAAATGAGCAATGCGGCAAACATCTCCACGTGCAGTGTGTGCAGTATGTAGCGCCACAGATGGGTCTGTGGCACTGCATACTGCGCATCTGTGTTCATCTGGACAGGCTTAGAATAGTTGTTCATAGACAACAACATTTAAAAAACAAACTTGAACAGGAAGCTGCAGAACAAGAAATCATCCACGGAATGGATTGTGTTAAGTATGATCTAAAAAGACCAGATTCTAATCCGATTACCTGGATTAGCTTTTATAACCCATATGTCCCTTAATGGGTTGACTGCTTTCTATTTAGCAGCTCAGCTTTCTGCAGTCCCTTCACAGCATCTAATGAAGCAAGAGCTCTGCTCATGCTACTCTCTGATTTAGTTAGTCCATAAAGGTGCAAATCTATCCTGCCTTCTGCTAACTAGCCCTCTAAGAGCAAGTCATCTTGCTTCTTCATTTGACTTATGCCCAAACCTGAAAGGCACATTGTGGCCAAAAACTTAATTGACCTCTCCCCCATCTACAGAGTTGATCTAATATAAATATCACCAAAATAAACTTTGCTGGTTTTTGTGAGAAATTCATGAATGTGCTATTTCTGAGTGTAGAGCAGGGGTCGGCAACCCCGGCATGCATGCTGAGCATGGCACGTAAGACCATTTTCCTTGGCACGCATTGGGGCCGGGGAAGCAGCAGCTGTTTGCAGCCTCCTGGTTGCAACCAGCCCTAGCTCTGGGTAGCTGTTACCAGCTGGGAGCCCAGACTCCCAGCTGGTAACAGCTGGGATGCTGCAAGCCATGCTGGGAGCAGCCCAGGCACCGGCTATCAGCAGCTACCCAGAGCTGGGGCCAGCTGCAGCTGGGAAGTTACAAACAGCTGCTGCCTCCCTGCCCCTGGCCCCAGCCCCAATGGGCACAGTGCCAGCACCTGCTGCCTTCCTGGAGCCCAGGGCTAGGAGACACCTGGGGCCAGGGCCAGGGGTGGGAGCAAGAGAGAAGCAGCTGTTTGTAGCCTCCTGGTTGCAGCCAGTCCTGGCTCTGGGTAGCTTCTGATAGCCATGGAGCCCAGGCTACTCCCATGGAAGCCCTGCTGCAAGCAGCTGGGGCTCTGTGGCTATCAGGAGGTATCCAGAACCTGGGCCAGTTGCTCCCAGCTCTCCACTGTCCTGCCACACTTCCCCTCCAGGCAGGGACAGCAGCAAGGGGCACAGCCCTGCACTGCTGCCCATGCTGCTCCTGTGCACACAGGAGAAGTGTGGCAGGGCAGTGGGGAGCTCAGAGCAAGCAGCTTTCTATGCCCCACACTGTGCCCTGCCATGCTGAGTTCCAACGCTGCTTTGCAGAAGCAGCAAGGGGAGCGTTGCCAGTATGTGCTGACTCCCTGCAACCTGTGGCGGGGTCTGGGGCTGGGAGACAGCTGGGGCCAGGTCCAGGGTGGAGAGGCAGCAGATGTTTGCAGCTGGCCCAGGTTCTGGGTAGCTGCTGACAGCCACAGAGCCCGGGCTGGGGGACAGGGGCTTTAGGTGGGTGGCAAGGGGAGCAGGGGTTGGGGGCAAGGGCTTTGGGTGGGAGGCAAGGGTAATGAGCAGGGCTGGGGGGATGGGGGCTTTGAGTGGGAGGCAAGGGGCAGCAGGGGTGGGGGGCAAGGGGCATGTACTCCCTGCCCTCCTTTTGTTTTTATGGCATGCTGGCACTCTGGCACCTTCCAAGGTAAGCATTGTGGGGGGTTTTGGCACTCTGGTCAAAAAACTTTCCCTACCCCTGGTGTAGAGATTTGGTTTTGGCAGATATTCCATACAAGCTATCATTTTGTGCTTCTGCCATTCATATTGTTATATGTCCACCTAAATTTAAAAATATCTTTTAAAACTGTCAGTTTTCATGCAAGCCATTAGAAGAGATGGTCAGAATTTTAATTTGCTTCACTCTACATATTTTAATGTAAGAGTTAAGAAATTTTATTCTCAGTGTATGCACATTATTGAACATGCATTTAATAAAAGAAAAGAAAACTATTCTCCTTGAGTTGTATGAAATAATTGATGTAGCAATCACTTTTGCCCTACAAAATAGATCTGGAATGTCTGTTTTATTCATTGCCACACAGATTTTTGAAGGCCTTGGAATTATAACTGTATTTGAAAAACCACATGCCTGCCACAAGGTATTTGATTCTTTTCTAGGAAATGACAAGATAGTAGCAAATCCAACAGACAGTAAATACACCAGACATAAGCCACAAATGATTGCTTAGACAATAAGGATGATGCAACAAGAGAACTAAGGCACCTTTCAAAGTTCACAGTTACTTCCATCTGAATAGCAGGTTTTTTAAAAGGAACATATTAATTCAAGTTTAACTACTATTACAGAGGTCAAGCATGCTAAATTAATGTTATAGATATACCCAAAGAACCTTTGCCTCTCCTCCAACCTCAGAGACATTCAACCTCAAGACAAGTCTTCAGTATAAATGAGAATATCCTCACTGCCACTGACAGCTTTTAGGAGCTATTCCAAGAGCTGGGGATCATTGAAGGCCAGGATGTCCTGGAGATGCAGCTATAGTTATGGGATGATGACAAAATGACTCTACCCAGCCAAGAACCCCCTCTCTTATATTAAGAGAACCCTCAAGTGTCTAGGGCTATGTATACATGGTAAACGTACTGTGCATGATGGTTGTCTCAAGCATACTGTATTGTTCTGGGCAAGCTGCCTCTTAAACTGGATGTAGGATCGCCAGATCCACATTGTGCCATGGCTGAGCTAATGAGCTTGGGAAAGACTGATTGGCATTATCATTCTATAGTGCTAATTAGCCCAGCTGAAGCACTGCACAGACATGGCTATGCTGCTTCTAGTTTAGAAACCAGTCCACCAGACAAGTACAGGGAACTGGCACAAGTACTGGGGGATGGTAAGCATAGGTATGGCCTTGATGGGCCAATTTTAAGTCTTGTTTTGCACCAGGAGAATGACGTGTATCAGACAATTCCCTAAAGTAATAAGATCTTAGGCAAAATTCAGAAGTGATACCTCAGGGGGTGCAAATTGTACATCAGGGGGTACATCTACACATGAAATTAAGGTGAAGCAATGAACTCCAGAGCTGTTTAAGCCAAAGTAAACTACTCCTTAGCACAGCGTTTACATGTGTGCCCAGGACAACAGCAATTTGAGCCAGGGGGCAGCAGGCCCAGGCTGGATGGGGACATAGTGGGCAGTCAGCCCTAGGCTCTGGGTGGCAGCATTGAGTAGTAGAGGGGCTGGCTGGGGCATAGGGGTGCAGAACCTGCAAAGCCATGTAACTAGGCAGCAGCCAGGAATCTGGCTCCCACCCAGTCATCATCTACATGTGCTTTTCAGTGCAGTTAATTACTCAACTGTAAAATAGTACTGTATCCAACAATACTATCTTATGGTGGAGTTAATGGGCATTTTTACATATGCAAGTCCTGCAGCACTGGGTGCTTTGAAAAGCGCCTGGCACTGTGATGCTTGCAGTTGTATAAGTGGCAAAATATGTGTCAGCACTGAGAAAATGGCAGCAGTACACTTTTGACACACAGAAGGTGCACTGCCACCATTTTCTGCGCACTGACATTCATTTGCCACTTATTCAACTGCACATGATGTAGCACAGTGCATGTCAGCTCCCATCTGGAACAGGCTCCATCTATTGAGTCTGCTCTGAAGCAGCAGATCTCTGCCGCATTGCAGGACCAAAAAGTATGTGTGTAATTGCTGAATTCATTTACTGTGACCTAATACTGGTGCGCGTGCAGACAGTGATGCTTTATTGTAGAGCTAATTAGTCTACTCCCCAGTAAAGCACACATGTAGGTGCACCCAGTGAATGTGTAGATGTACCTTAGACAAAAAACTTAATAGACACTAAGGGAGTCTCACTTGGCAAAATGTATGTGCTGTAGGAACCATAAAACAGACTGGACTGGCCTCTAACCTCTCATTCTTCCTTAAGTAATTTCTCCAAAAGTGAAACTGAACCATATCAGTTTAGCCCATAGCTCTGGTACTTGCTCTAGGAACCAAAAGACAGCAGAAATAACATATTAACTTTAGCAGCACTTGCCTAGGTTGTTGTCATGTCACTACATTTTCTTCAAATTGAGTACTGTTTACAGACAAAAATGTATGTATTTTGCTTGGTGGAATAGCTCAAAGTGTAGATGGATATGTGTTTTCTCTGATAAAGGAAAACAGAACAGTATGTTATACCATTACACTACTGTAAGGTAATTGCTGGCTTAAATAGAAACACATTGATATTTGTATCTATCACAAAATATTTTAAATACATTTCCTGAACTTTGAATGGCATATATGAAACGTTAAATAACAGGTTCTGTTTTCACCAGCACCACTTGCCAAGAGCAGCCCAGCAACCTCATTACACAGGGGCCACTACTGCATTGCAGGCAGGCAGCAAATATACACAAATACAAATATGGACAGGAAATACAGAACAGCCCAGAGCCAATAGCAGCAGTCCTTCTATCCAGACAATGAATGTATAGGGGGTGCTCAGTAAGGAGGGGTTGTGTTCAGTGGGAAAAGGCAGAATTGAAGCAGTGGCCTGCTTCCCAACCAGCCCAGTTAATTTTAGACCACATATTCTATGTAACTTTATGCTGCTGTTAACTGATACTTAAAACACACTTAAAGTCTGGAGCTTGGTAATAACCCACTAAATGGTAAATATGTATTTTATAAATGATCCACTGGTTGCATGATACTTTTAACCTGCAACCTGTGTTTCATGCAAGTGTTGTGGAACACTAGAGTTGTCAAATCTGTCTCATAAAATTTAAATACCCTAAAGTAAATTCTGCATTTCTGTCTACTTTGTATGGCGCTGAGCTGACACAGTGGGCCACGTTTAAATGCTACTCTTCCTTTTCCTAATTTAAGAGCATCACTATTATGGCTACATAGTAAAATTCATATTGTGGTAAGTTATTCCATTATTACTCGTTATGTAGTTTTTTGCATTTTCTCCTTGATTATCTGTGCTGTGCACATAGGTGCAGGAAACTGGAACAGAAGGATCATTTGTCTAAACCAGAGTAATTTTCTCTATATTCATAAGAGATAATAGGAAGATATTGACTGGACCAGTGGGCTGCTGTCTACTCACAGCACATTACTCAGGATGGAAGCTGAAATCCATAGGTATCGTTGCAGTTTGTGTACCTGTCTTCTCAGTGGCTAGCTGTGGTGTAGCTGGGTCAACATGGTTTTCAGCAGTTGAGTACTGACCCTGGGTCCTGGCAAACCTGATTTCTATATACTATGGACAACAATTTTCTCTTATACTTATAAGTGATCATTTTTTATGAGGCCTAGGTTATGGGTAGTTTTAAAATGACCAAACAGGGAGCAGTAAAGACTAATAGCCCTTCACCCTACCTATAACCCTTCCACACCTCTCTATCCATTCTTTAAGTGGCAGTATTAGAGCTATCTGCGTTTTAGCTTCAGGTACTGGAGCCATTCAGTGGAGCAAGTGAATGGAGTGGGAGGATAAGAATGGGTAAAATAATGACCCGTAACCACTATACTTGCATGCAGATACACAGCACGCAGAGAAGCTGAGAGAGGAAACATGCTGGATTCCAAAAAGTGCTCCTTCAAGTTACTGCCCCCACAGAATAACAATGGATTCCTTGGAGGTTTGTGCATCTGAGAACGTCTCTAAGCCAGTGGTTTTCAACTTTTTTCATTTGAAAATTTTGAATGGAAGTGCAGACCCCTTTGAATTATAAGTATGTTATTCACAGACTTTTGATTAGTCATAGTCATTTTTCACAGAACCCTTGGGTGTAGTCTGCAGATCCCTTGGGGTCCAAAGACCATAGGTTGAAAACCACTGCTCTAAGCCACAATAATTCCCACTGCCATACGTGTGTGCCACCCATTTTCTGGATTGCCCTTAAAGGCACAGTCTAGCCCAGTATGGGCAAAATTTTTGTCAGGTGTGCCACAAATTATGCATTACACTCTCCCTGAATGCCACTCCAGTCCCCTTCCCCTACTCAATCTGCTGCTCTGATTTCTGCCCCCTGCCTTAGCTGCCATGTGCTTCCCTCCCTTATCTGTTCAGTGCCCCACACAGAGACTGCCCATGCCATTTGCAGCTTACATGCTGGAGCTTGGCCACCCTGAACTAGTCCATGGTTACTTTTTGGTTTTATTTTCTTTAACAAGTTCTATCATTTTTTTTCTTCTTTGTATTCTCTTCCTCTTTCCTCATTTTGTTGTTATATATGATAATAAAATGTTCTTTCATGTGCTGCTCTGTACCTGATCTTCAGTCATTGGCTGCATCTAGCCTTCTAGGTTGGCATTTCTCACAGAAGCATACAAGTAAAAACAACCCCTCACCACATACCCTGACATGAGTTGGAGGCAGCACCTACTGGCAAAGACACCAGAGCAAGGCCACCTGGCCTGGTGCATTCTGTACAAACTACCCCTCACCAAGAGAAACAGTCAACTCCAGCGGCAACTGCTGCATAGGGCCCTGGCCACAGGCAGTTTTGTCTGCCACTCAGACCCAGTGGTGTCAATGGCCTGCCTTTTTTTTGTGAGCAAGAGGCAGAGTAGACACTTCCACACTTTTCTAGACTTCCCTCAGCTACAGCTATTCTTTGTAGCCCTTGGCACCCTCTTTGGCATGCTGGACTTGGATTTCTCCAAGACTGTGTACATGTACTCTATTCTGCACTGAGCAGCCAAGGGAAGCATGATCTGCCTAGGCAATTTGCTGCTGAGTTAGGTCAAGATAATGACTGTCACAGGGAGGAACAGAGGGGAAGACCCCAAAGAACCAGGGGGGAGCCCTGGGGCCAGATACCCTCAGAGGAAAACAAAAGTAAAAAAAAGAAAACAAACTTCTTACCTGCAGCAGGATCCGCAGCAAAGCCAGAGATAGAGGTGGGACCCGATTTGGCTCATTAGCTGTATCTTTATACAGCTGTGGCCAGCTGATAATGTCAGCTGCACAAGCCGGCCAGCAGGGATAAAAGGAGCTGCTGGCAAGGAAGTAGGGGAGAGACCCACAGGAGCTTCAGCAGGGAAGTTTCTTCCGGAGCCCCTACAGGGGGAAAAAGTGCGGGAAGCTGCCTCTCCCAGCATGGGAGGATGCAGCAAAGCCCACCATGGGAAAGATGCTGCTGGCAGCAGTGCAGGGAGCAAGGGATCAGAGGCACCTCATTCAGACCAGAGACCTAGCTTAGAAGACCAGGAAGAGCAGGAGGAGCTTGACGCCAGGGGTTACTGCCAAGGAGCTGGAGGGGCCAGCAGATACCAAGACGCCAGACCAGGTGGGACTGTTGTGGGCTCCAGAAGGCTCAAGGAGGTGCCCCAGATGGGGGAAGAAGGGCATAAGCAGCGTGAGGGGCTGCAGAAGATGGGCCCCAGTGCCATAGAGCCACCCCGACGGGGGACGTGGGGGAGGCATACAGAGAAGGACCACCAAGGGTCGGGCAAACCCACAGGCTGGATGAAGAGTGAAGAGGATGCAGTAGCCTGCAGTCTAGCCCAGACCCAGTTTAGGGCCAACTAGGTGCCTTGGGTACCCAGGGCCTGGCATTGGTGGGTAGGCCAGGGGAGCAGGTGATAAGAAGGCAGAGATCCTCTCTTAATCTCTTTGTATTTCTTTGTTGTTTGTTTCCCACTATTGGAGGGGTCATGGTGCAAGGCATATGGAACCCGAGTGTTGTTTAAACCTGAAGGAGGTTTACAGTCTCAGGGGAGGCCAGGCAGCTGTGACACGCGGTGGGTAGATTTAGGATTAGGCCAGGCAGGCCAATAAGACCATCTCTGCAAGTGTACGCAGAGCCTCAACAGTCGGGGAACTGGCCGAAGGACATCCGGAACCCATCAAGGCAGGGTGCAAGAGCAAGGTAGAGGGGAGGTGGAGCCTCACAGAAGATCACCAGATAGACATTCTGTAGTTGAGAGAACTCCGGTAGTTGGACACTGTAGCAGGGCACTAAGGTGCCTGCTACGGATAATGGTAATGTGGGCTTGGCTGCCACTCAATAGGGCAGCACAGGTGTGAGTTGCTAAAGCAACTGATTGTGTCAGCTGACCGGAAGGGGGCAGGGCCTGGCCTTTATAAACAGAGGAGGCTAAGGCCAGACCCAGTTCCCCTCTGGCAGCCTAAGGAGCAAGAGCTCTGCTAGAGTGAGCAGGGCAGTGTTGTGCACCAGTGTGCGGATACAGGGTGGAGATGACAGGGATGAGAGAAAGTTAGCCAGGTTGGCTTAAGATTTACGTTGTAGCCGAAGGGCTTTGAGTTTCTGTTTCGGGTTGTTGTGATTATTACACTGCAGGACTGGGTGAGGCTGTAGGGATGGAGGAGGCCTCATCAGGAGCTCCCCAGTAAAGTGGGGGTGTTCCTGGCACCACTGAGGGTGCCGCGTTGTGGGGGTGTCCCTACCCCAGCCCAGTGTGGGCAGCTTCAGGAAGAGCTCGGTAGAGGCAGCAGCCCAGTGGGGCGCAGACCCAGGAAGGCGGGTCTGAGAGTGGGGGGGGGTCCCAACCCCAGCCCAGTGGGGCGATATTGGGATGGGCCTCAATTGGAAACCCCAATTGGGAAGTGCCCCAGTGGGGCATAGACCCGAGAAGGTGGGTCTGGGGGCCAGGTGAGGCTGAGGCCGCCTGAGCCCCAACCTTGGGAAGCCCAACTCGGGCATCGAAGGCCCCAGTGCGGGTGGGCACGCGAGAGGTGCCATCACAGGCCCTAGTGCGGCCAGGAGCGCGAGGAGTGCAAGCATAGGAAGCCTGAGTCGAGCATAGAAGGCCCCAGTGCAGGCGGGCGCGTGAGAGGCACGAGCACAGGCCCAAGTGCAGGCAAGGAGCACGAGGAGCACAAGCACAGGCCCCAGTGCGGGCGAGCACGGGAAGCACGAGGCACAGGCCTGAGCACGAGTGACCGCAGGACGTATGGGAGGCAGGCCCGAGTCGGGCACTGCCTGTAATTGAGAAGCCCCAAAAGGAGAGCAAGCCCATTGAGGCATAGGGACCGCGGGGAGCGTGAAGCACAGGCCTGAGGGCGAGTGACCGCAGGATGTACAGGAGGCAGGCCCAAGTCGGGCACTGCCTGTGATTGAGAAGCCCTGAGAGGGGAGTAAGCCCATTGAGAAGCCCGGGCTGGGCAAAAAGGGGCGTAGTCTGAGAGACGCCCCAGGAGGGGGGCGCGTATATTGAGCAGGCCTGGGAGAGGGGGCGAGTATATCGACCAGGCCCCAGAATCGTGGTATAGCAAGACCGGCCCCGTGCCAAGAAGGGCAGGAAGGCAGCCTCCCATTAACAATATAAGATCAAAGATGTGGTGGGCGAGATAGAGGGTGCATTCAAGGCCCAGGTTGGCACGGTAGGCAAGGGCACTAGGGGAGGTCATGGCACCCCTAGGGACAGTCCTGTCACAGACAAACAACACTGGAACAAGATCCAAAGTAGTGGCAGGCAAGATTGGGGAATGACTACGCTGGAGGGAGACACCCACTCAGTGGAACATCAGGGATGGACAGACGAACACCTCCGAACATGCGGGCCCGAGTGGCACGTGACTGGATGTTCGAGGCTAGACAGGCACAGACTGTAAAAGCACAGAAACTAGTTCATAGGGGCTGGCTCTGATAACACTCTCTGTGGCAGGCTCAAGATCACTGAACTGGCAGTGCTGTGCTCTGCCTATTTGACCTTGCCATGCCAGGATCTACTTGCCTGGCATGACTTGTTCTTATCTGAGGTGTTACCTGGAGATATAGTCCAGTGGTATCCCTTGGACCTCAGGTGGTGCTTCTTCTGTGGAGCTCCTCTTCCCCTACACCCTACCCCTTCCCACTCAGGCAGTACAAATTCAGTGATGAGTTGGTGCAAAGAGGGTGCTGTGTTGCTCCTGTGTTAAGGTCTTGCATGTCGGCTGCCTGCAAGAGTATAGCAATGGCTTCACAGGTGAACAAAATGGTAACTAAATGGTACTTTAAAACAAATTGTTGGGATGATGCAATGGGCAGGGCAATGATGCCCACTTCACCCATTGCTTTGTCTCAGCATCTGGGACTTCCTGAAATAGGATTCACCCAGTTCTCATGCAGTCCCACATTATGAGGGGCTCTGGGTTGAAACAGAGTGTTGGGCCAGCTAGTGCCTGACCATATACCAAGATGCCCTGTGGATCATTCCTCCACTTCCCTGCAACACCCACAGCTTAAATAACTCCCTGTTATGATCTATGACTATGCAGTCTCTCAGACAATATGAGTGGATTTAAAGGGGTCCCTTGTGGGTCTTTCCCCCTGTGGGCCTTGGCAGGATCCAACATGTGGCCCTCTCCCAACCTCAGCTGACCTGCAATGTCCTGCAGGCATTGCTGTAGCTGGGTGCTGGCAAAGTCAGTCCTGAGCTTCCTGGGCTGTCAACCACTGTTCCCACATTGCCACTATGGATGCTTCTATCCAGACCCATGCTGGTCTAGGCATCATTGGGCTTGCTGGGGTTGCCTGCCCCATAGAGGGGGTCCAGTTCCCAGCGGGCATGCACTCCGACTCTCCCCAGCTGATATGTAAGCCAGTTGGGCAAGCATCAGAGGGGTTCACATCAGCTTCGTTCTAGCCACTGGAGGTGGTGGGGAGGCTTCTGTTGCCCATGCCATTTGAATGTGGACCACTTTGTGTTTTGCTGGGCCACTGAGGGGGCACTCTGCAAAATGGAAGATGATCCTACATGTGTAACTTCACAAGGGTCACAGGGAAGGTGGTTTCAGTCTCTGTTGACATTGTTTTTCATTACTAACAAGCATTTCCACATACCTTTTTACTGTCACCATTTGTTGCTAATATTTTTATAATAAAGGTTTTTAAGTCAATTACTTAACTAATTAATTAATTAAATCAAGGAACACAGAATAGTTCAGGTAAGAGATATTAATGTACTTTGTTAGGTGGACTGTGGAGATGGAAGGTGAAAATTTTCGCACTCTCTTTACCCTTATTTTTTATTGTTATTTCATAGTTCACTGTCAATATTAATAAATGTCTTCACTATGATCCATCTCTTAGTTTAAAACTCCTTTTAAAGCTGGCTTAGATACACCACAAAAGAATAGGTAGATGGTTGATAAAATACCCATGACCATCTGGTACTACTAATCCATGTCCAAAATTCCCTCATTTCAATGTAATTCTATGCATGAGCTGATGGCAGAATGTGGGGCTTAGTATTAACTTTAAAGGAAAACTAAAAAACATGTTATACCTGATCTCATCTTTAGCTGGCAGAGCCCTAAAAAGATCGGATATAGATTTTATAAAATTAGTTTATTAAGTTATTCTATAATATATTCATATTAATATTTTGGATGTTCACTTTCCTTATTTGCATTACTTACAGATGTAATATGGTGTTACCTATAGAGATGAGCTTTTTTTTTTTTTTTAGTACAAGTTATTGGCAGGTCACTCAGTATCAGTGCCTGAGGCTGCTCATAGTCTCAAACAACTTGGTATTAAGTTGACAGGATTTGGAAGTGTGTATAGCCACTGTGAAGAAAGAGGACATATGTTGCACATTTTCCAGCAATACTTTCTAGCTAACATAGATAGCTTTGTAGGATGTCATATACTATCTGTAGGTCGATAGGACTGTAGTACTTTGGGGTGAACCAGCCAGGGGTAACCCAAATATCTCAGATTTCAAAAAATCTGGATAAACACTGAACCTCAGAAAAAGGGACGAAGGAGGGAAAACAGGAAAAAAACCCATAACCTCTAAAAAAAATTGTGTACTTTCTTATAAGGCTCAACTTTGCATATAATCATATAAATCAACCTTTTGTAATTCACATGTGACTAGTATGGTAATTGTAGCAGGGCACTAAAGTGCCTGCTACTTGTTGAGCAGTAAGTGAGGAGCCCAGCTGCGGGTTGCCAGGGTAACCGGTGAGAGTCAGCTGACTGGAAGGGGCCAGGGGCAGGGCCTGGCTCCCATATAACTCCCAGGCTGAAGCCAGGTAGGCAGTTCCCTGCTGGCTGCCAAAGGGGTAGGAACTCTGTCGGAGTAAGAACAGAGAAGAGACCTGAATGAATGATGCAGTACTGGTGAGAGATTGAGAAACCCTGGAGTGGCTCGAATATTATTATAGTCAGATGGCTTAGGTTTATGTTATAGCCAGGGGGCTAGAGTTTTGTGTTGATGGTTTAAAACCCGAGGACCAGGTGAGGCTATAAGGAGATGGAGGAGGCCTCATAGGGGAGCCATGGCTGTGTGGAAACTCCAAAGAAGCCTTGGAGAGGGGGCCACGAGAAGCCCGAGCACTAGAGAGGATGCAGCTGCGAGATGAGGGCCACAGAGAGCCCAAGCACCAGAGAGGGCGCAGCTGTGAGAGGAGGGCTGCAGAGAGCCCAAGCACCAGAGAGGGTGCAGAGAGTGAGATAGACCAAACAATGTCCAGTACATCTGCGAGGCTTGGTACAGGGGTGGTTGGAGCCATGCATAGCCCATAAGGCTGGGGTGTTCAGAACCCCATTATAGAGGCAAGACGCGGGGTAGCTGGAGCACCATGACCAACAAGACGAGAGGCAGCCTCCCTTAAATATATTTTTGATCAAGATGTGGTGGGCGAGAATGAAGGGTGCCTTATAGGTGAATTGGACATTGTGAGGGGTGCTAGGGGAGAGCACGGCAACCTTAGGGGCCCCCGCCTGGTACAGTAATATATATAGTTTTAATTTACAGTAATATACAGTTTGTTTTCCAGAACTATACTACGTCAGCTACATACAATAGAACAAACATGCAAATGACATTAGAGTGAAAAGAATATGGTACAATAAACAATGCTCCTGAAATTAAATAAACTTATCTGACAACCTTAAATAATTAAAAAGCAGAAAGTAGAGACTGTGTACTAGCATGCTGGTGGGCATACACCATGCAATGAAATCAAGCATTAGGTTTTGCCTGTGAATTTATGAATGCTAACACCACAGGATGTAATCGGGCTCAGTTGTTTATATGGAATACACCATATAAGCTTAAAATGTTACTATTATGCTTGACTGTGATCTTTGTCTGCAGTCAGGCAGAAGGTATGGCAGGATAACACTCTTTACATGTGCTCCAGGTTAATGGGGGGAAGGGCGTTTTATTTAGAGCACCTCTCTGGAGTTGCTGTAATTAAAGTGCTCGCTGCATCTTATGTATTCAGTGTCCTGCACTTCAAAATGGCAGCAGGGGTGCTTTAACTAAAGCTCATTTGACAAGCTTTAGTTAAAGCGCCCCACCACCATTTTGAAGAGCAGAGACATTGAATCCACATAATGCTGAGGCTGCTGGAGTAAGCTAATTAGCACACTCCAGCAGATTCAATTGCATCTGCTCCCACACATTCATAGAACACATTGGAGCAGGTGTCAGGCACATGTAAAGGTGCCCATGAAGACTGTGGAAGAAATCAAACTTCACATTGTGGTTGAATCAGAACTGACAGAGCCAGCCTTTCTTTATTTAGGGTTATACAGTGATCATAGGGAGATTTCCTTACAGCAAGGGGAATCACCCACTTGTCTATTTCAAAGGAATCCTCAAACTCTATAAGTTTACAGTCATATTTATTCTTAAGACAGAAAATAAAAATACAACCTTGGAGAGCAAATCCCTGGTCTGACACCCCCACAGACACACAGGCAGTTTACTTAAAGAAAAAGGAAGCATTGTGCTTATAGGAACTGTTATCAGTTTCTGGTTCTCAGAGAGAAAAGAAAACTAACATCCATACACAGGGGAATATATTAAGAAATTCCTGCATGCCTTGTTTTTGTCTTAACTTAGCTGAAATAGGCAGTACCAGCACCTCTGGTCTCTTTTTTTTTCTTAGTCAAGTTAGGGGCCTGGTTAAATTTATTTCCACACTCCCCTTTTGGGCCTCTTTGGCCCAAGAAATTAGATATTTATAACCATTAGCCTTTCAGCTTCTAGTTCTTATTTCTCTTTACTTTCTGCTATTTCAACATACAAATTATATACTTTGTTTCTAGTTAATTGGCTATTCTGCATTTGCTTGGCAGCACAACTTAAGCAACATTGTATTAACATAAACACTAGGCATACTCCAAAAAAAAACAAAACAACAAACGATATCAACAAACTATGAATGACAGTAGAGTCTACGGAACTGAAAATAGAGCTAAACCAAGAACTCAAATTCCAACTACCTGATTGATGCAATTTGGCGGCTGCTTTTCGAATAAGTTTACTTAAATCCTGGATTTCTTCTGAATTATCGGGAATATAAGTACAACATTCTTTACCTATTAAAGCACAGACTCCTCCTTTGCTGGCTAGTATTAATCTAACACAAGTCGGTTTTGCAGCGTCATTTGCTTTATTTCCTTCCTTTCCGTATTTATTTTATCAAAACCATTAGCAGTAGCATTGGCAATCTTTTCAAGAGATGCTTCAACCTTTTTTATCTCAGACATAGCCAAGCCTGTGCCATAGCTGGGGAACATTATACTCCAAAACCTTTGATTTTTCCATAATTTTGCGAACATTGCAAATTCTTCCTTTAGGTAACTGAGATCTAATAGTAAAGGCAGGATACGCTGCAGAGACATGGCACGTTCCTCTCCAACCAGAAGGAACATTTTTATAAGCCTTATCTCCACATACAAAATAGTGACCAGCTAGTGTAGTAAACTCACTTGTATTACAGTTCATCATTTTTTAATAATAACCTGAAAATCCTTTGATTAATAACATAACAAAGAATACCAGTGTCCCAGGAACAGTTGATCCATGCACCTTGGGTATTAAATTCTGCTTCACATTTACTGACTCCTACTGCAACACGAGATCCATTACAGGTCCAACAAAACATTCCAGGGGTGGCATACGCTAATCATACATAGTCAGACCGGCTCTATCTTACATTCTGCCAGGTTTCATTTCCATTAAAATTTGAATAGTAAGGAGCTAACATGTGAGTTGCATTCAAGGGTAGTGGTATCATGGCTATCCCTCCAGTAGAATAGATGGGGACATGACTACATATCCAACAATAAGAGACATTTAAATCTATCCCAATTTGATTAACTAAAGACAAGAACACATTTTCATGAAAAGATCATCTTTGTTGGTGGGGAAGTATAGTTTGGTTTACAGAGTTTCTCATAACTGGAGAGTCAAGTTCATATAAGATGGTCCAAATAGAAATACTGAGAACTACCCAAATCATGACTAACCAACTCCACCCTGGGAACCAGGAACTAGGTAGAGGCCTTTTTCCTTTCCCGGAGAGCATAGTGGTGTCGTTGGGGCACATTCTTTTTCCTTTGTAGTGGCAAATCCTCTTTGCCAGTAGGCATTTGGTCTTGAGCGCTACTGGTCTTGAGCACTCCTGCTGGCAGGCGCTAGGCTTACTACCAGTCTGTGGAGGCTGATTACAAGATCGATATGGAGGAGACTCTGGGTCTAATGGGGCTGATGTTTTCTTACTGTGTGAAGCATGGATCTATGTCTGGAGTCCTTCACACTTTATTGCAGTGTTGGTGGTCAGGAGTACCTGAAATGGGCCTTTCCAGCGAGATTCCAGCAATGACTTTTGTTGATGGACTTTTATATGGACTCAATCACCAGACAGGATGGAATGGCATGGATCATCTGGTTCTTTGGGGACAACTGCCTGTACCTGTGAATGAAAAGCCTTAACACACTTCATTAGTGCCTTACAATAGTCCATAATAGTATCATCAAGTGAATGTATATTGCAAAGTGGGAGGCAACAGGTGGCGAGGCAGGGATCTGCATGGGTCTTTCCATTAGAATTTCATGTGGGCTAAGCCCAGTCTTTTGGTTGGCAGTAGATCTCATACTCATAAGGGCTATGGGAAGTGCATCTGGCCATTTTAGGTGAGTCTCAGCACAAATTTTGGCCAGTTTATTCTTCAGAATGCCATTTTGGCATTCCACTTGGCCCAAGGCCTGCGGATGGTATGGACAATTAAAGTTCTGTTGGAGCTTCAGGACTTTGCAGACTTCTTTCATTATCTGTCCAGTAAAATGAGTTCCTCTATCAGAGTTTAGGGATAAAGGAATACCAAACCTTGAAATAAAGTCTCTGAGCAACTTTTTGCTTATAGTGATGGTATCAGCTTTTGCACATGAGTAGGCTTCTGCTCATCCAGAGAACATACATACAACCAGGAGTGACCAGGAATAACGGTCACAAGCTGGCAGAGGGCAGATTCAGACTAGACATCAGGAAGGACGACTTCACTGTCAGGGCGGCTAGGATCTGGAACCAACTTCCAAGCAAAGTGGTGCTGGCTCCTGCCCTGGGGATCTTTAAGACAAGGCTAGACAATCACCTTGCTGGGGTCATTTGACCCCAGTACTCCTTCCTGCCATGGCAGGGGATTGGACTTGATGATCTGCTCAGGTCCCTTCCAGCACTGCTAACTATATTCATAAGAACAACATTTCTGCATTTGAATAAAATCTAATTATAAATTTACAAACGGTCCCCAAGGTGGGGGATGTGCTGCCTTCTTTGTTTTTACAGCCTTTCCAACATTATGGGCTTGGCAAATAGCGCTGGTGTGGCAGTACTGTTGAGCCACAGATGGAAAAGTTGGAACAAACCAATCAAGCTTAGCAGCTTCTATCATCCCCCTTCTGCTCACATGTGCCATGCCAAGGGGTAGGCGGGCAAGATGAGGAAGAAGGACCATTGGGGCAACCAGGCAGCCATCCAGGGAGTGCCACAAATGGTTAGGGTATAACAAACACCCAGCCAGTCTCCATGTATATTTCTCTGGTTCTGGAGCCTGATCTTAGGGAAGGGCAACGTTGTAAAAACTTACCAATGGAGACTGGTCAGTCAGAATAGACAAAAACACAGGCGTAGCCTGAGGAGTGGAAATAGCCGCAGCTTTGGCAGCGGAATCTGCCAGAGCATTCCCAGGCGTAACATCATCATAAGGTTTCTGGTGAGCTTGGCATTTAATAATAGCAACAGCAGAAGGTAATTGTAAAGCATTCAACAAGACATTTACATCTGGACCATTACTAAGCTTGGCACCTCCGGAAGTGAGGAAGGCTCTTTGTTTCCAAAGTTGACCATAATCATGTACAATACCAAAAGTGTAGCGAAAATCAGTATAAATATTAACGAGGCATCAGAGGCTAGGGTGCAAGCCCTGGTGAGGGCCACAAGCTCAGCAGCTTGAGCCAAATACACATTAGGTAAGTGATGGCTTTCTGTAACATCATATTGGGAACATACTACATATCCTGCAACAAGGAAACCTTCTGAGTTTCTTTGACATGATCCATCAACATAGAATACTAGATCTGGGTTTTGCAAGGGGCATTGTTAGGTGAGCAGTAAAAATAATGCAATCATGGGGTTCACCATCCGAAGGGGTAGGTAACAGGGAAGCAGGGTTTAACACAGAACACCTAGATAGGATGACATTTCCAGCAGACAGAAGCAAGATTTCCTACTTAGTTAATCTAGCATTTGAAAGGTGTTGGGTTTTTGTTTTTAGTAAAAGGGCTGCTACAGCATGGGGAGAACCTAATAGAAGGGTAAAGGAAAGTTCAACAGTGATAGCAGCTGCAGCTACAGCAGGAAAACATGGAGGAAATCCAGCTACAACTGGGTCAAGAGCAGAGCTATAATAAGCAATGGGACAGTGCTTGTCTCCATGTGTCTGAGTGAGTACTGCAAGTGCAAATCCGTCCTTTTCATGACAAAAGAGAATAAAAAGTTTGGTATAATCAGGAAGGCCTAAGGCAGGAGCCTGCGACAGAGCTTGTTTAATATAGGCAAAATCGGCTTTGATCTCTGAAGTCCAGGGTAAAGGCTCGGGGGGGTTAACAAGAGTTAGATTTTGCAACAGCCTGACTATAGAGGCATAGCCGGGTATCCAGTGGCAGCAGTAGCCAGCCATGCCTAGGTAGGTACGCATTTGGGACACAGTAGTTGGTCTTGGGATTTTAAGAATACCTTCTATTCTGGAAGACGAAAGTAGTCGTTCTCTAGTGGACATGAGGAAGACAAAGTTGTAGCTTTTCTTTAGATGCCTTATGGCCTTTTAGGGCAAGAGAGGTGAGGAGAGTTAAAGAATCAGTTTTACAGGCTTCAAGGGAGGTAGATGCCAAAAGCAAATCATCAACATATTGCACAAGCACAGAATTTTCTTTAAATATTATGTCATCTAGATCTTTCTTCAGAATTTGAGAAAAAAGAGAAGGGGATTCAATATAACCCTGGGGCAATCACGTCCAGGTATACTGAAGTCCTTGACAGGTAAATGCAAAGAGAAACTGGCTATCAGTGTGTATAGAGATAGAGAAAAATGCAGAACACAAGCTAACAACAGTAAAATAACAAGCATTAGGAGGAATACAGCACAAGATAGTAGCTGGATTTGGTACAACAGGGAAAATAGGTAAAACTGCAGAATTTACTGCACAGAGGTCTTGTACATAGCGATAGGTATACTTTCCAGGTTTTTTTACAGGAAGAATAGGCGTATTACAAGGGCTCTTAGTCAGGATAATGATACCTTGCTTTAAAAGGGCAGTTATAACAGGGTGTATCCCTTCTTCGTCTTCTGGGTGTAAAGGGTATTGAGAAACTTTTGGTAAAGGCTTTGCTGGGTTTAATCTAATTTTTACAGGCTGGGCAGTATGGATTTATCCTACTTCATTAGCATGCTGGGACCAGAGAAATGGAGGGACAGCTTTTATGATTTCTTCTTGCAACACAGAAAGATCAGGGAACTCAGGCTCAGGAGGTGAGCTAGCTAAGGTGGCAAGTAAAGCCATTTTGTTATCACAGGGGACATCCAAATAAATACCATTGGGAGAGCAATACATAGTACATCCGAGTTTACAAAGCAAATCTCTGCCTAATAAATTAACAGGAGAACAAGGATTAAGGAGAAAGGCATGTTGATCAGAAACAGGACCAAGAGAAACATGTTATAGTTGGGAAATGGGTTGAGGAACTATTTGATTTGAAATTCCTACAGCATTTACAACAGCAGAGGAGAGGGGAGTTGTGGAAAATTCTTCAGCTCGAAGAGTAGAGCGGCTTGCACCAGTGTCTACTAAACATTTTGTAGAGATGCGATTTATCACTCAGGAAACAAAGGAGTCTTCTTGATTAAGTGAGAGAAGTGGGTCTGTGATGAAGTTACTGTTCCTCAGGCTGGCCTAACAGGAGGCTCCCTGATTCGGGACAGAGAATTGAGTGAGAGGAGGTGGTGGAGGTTTAAACATCATCCCCGGCTGGCCAGGGCGGTGAGGACATTGAGCTTTCCAGTGTCCTGGTTGGCCACAATAATGACAACTGTCATTATTTTGGGACTGAAATCCTCCTCGTCCCATCCCCTGCCTCTGAACTGTCCTCAATGGAAGCCTCAGCTCCCACCCCTGCCTAAAGTCTTATTTTTAATGACATTAGCTTAGTTTCCGTGGATTCCTTTTTCCTTTCCTGGCAAGTTGTACAATGATTTGCAATGGTGACTAGTTCTGCAAGTGACTTAGTTTGCCAACCTACAGCACTTGTGCACACTGTTCCCAGACTTTAGAAAGAAGTCCGTGGACAAAAGTGGAAGCAACTGCTTCTGGGGCAGTTTCAGCTGCATTTTCAATACCAGAATGTCTTTCAAATACTAGTTTCAAGCAGTCCATGTAGTCTTCTGGAGAGTCTCCCTTATTTTGTTTACAGTTATGTATTTTGGCCCAGTCAGTTTTCCTGGGGCAAATTTTAAGCATAGCCTCAAGGAGGCATCTTCGGACATCTGCTAAGTGATTTCCAAT
This sequence comes from Crocodylus siamensis, assembly GCF_052110815.1. Lineage (NCBI taxonomy): Eukaryota > Metazoa > Chordata > Crocodylia > Crocodylidae > Crocodylus > Crocodylus siamensis. The sequence continues at coordinate 46,948,138 of NC_143401.1, read as the reverse complement.
TCCGGGGTCTTGAGCAGACCAAGTAGCCTGTGCGATGAGGCGGTTGCAGACCTCAGAGGGCAGAACACTTCTCATTAATTGATTCAGATCTGCCCATGTTGGATCATAACAATGCATTACAATTTCCAATTCATCTCTATATTTCTGGGGTTCCTCCCTGATGTTGGGAAATGGTTTAACAAGGTTTAGTAGATCTCCTGGGGTCAAGGGGACAGGGACTGTGATTGTAGTTTCCCCATTTGGACCTTGCCCTGGAAGTTGGCATAAAGGCATAAGCTGAGCCTTCTTAGATTTTAAAGAAGGGGCTGGACCATACTGGGCACCAGGCTGTAAACAAGAGGAGGTGGGGGTCGAGATTTCAGGAGACAGACGCCATGCTTCCATTGCACGTGGGCAGGTGACGTTTGTTGAGTTTTCTGGTGAGGTGGGCTAATCCTGCTGGAAGAGTCTATTTGGTTACTTTGGACTTCTTCAGGTTCAGATTGTGCCTGGGACTGATATGGGGGTGGCACATTAAGAAAATCTTCTGCAGATTCATTCTCAGTTATTTGTGCATAAAGTTTTGTTGGTGCTGATGGTACTGTTGATGGGGGGGGTCCCCTTTTGGTGCACTTTTCTGTTTTAATTCTTTTATCTGAGATTTCAGTTTCTCTTGGGGGTTCTTAAGACTCTGAACTTGAGATTCTTGACGTCTTTTGAAAGCTACTTCATACCAATCAAAAAAATGTGTCCCACTGAGTCTGTGGTATATTACTGCCTCTTGACTCAAGGGCTCTGCAGAGATGAATGATTTTACTTAAATCAAATGTTCCCACCAGGGGAAACTGACAGCTAAAATCATCTCTGGTATACCAATTCCATTTGTCTAGAAACTTACAACTTTATGGCCATAGTGTGTGTACATGTACAATGCTGGAGTCCCTTTTGGTGGAGCTGGTACACCTTTAGACTCTCCGCTCCCCATATCTTTAAACTCAGTTCACACAGGTCTTTCATATAGGAATGGCTTATTCAGGGTGTCCCATCAGGTTGCGAGATTTGCTAGCAGCACAGAGATGCTGTGGCTAATGTCCAAAGACAAAACTCCACGGTAATAACGGCACACAATGCAGTTGCTCATGGTTACACACGGCTCATTTATGAGGGTGGGGGAAAGTGTAGACCTGTTCACTGGGTCATGGGGTTCCAGTTGGGTTCCCTTGCTTTCAAAACTGCCATTCCAGACAGCCTTGGGGTGGCTAAACCCAACCTTAGTCCCAGACCTGGTCAGTGGCTCATATTTCTCAATTCATACTCTCAATTCACACAAGGGAATTTCTGTGTTGAGGCATGAGGTTCAAGAGCATCTCTTTAGTCCCAGCCTTGGTCAACGCTTATCATGGAAAACACTCACACTTTAAGAGTTTCCACCTTGAACCCTTGCTTTCAAAGAGCACGCAGAACAAATCTGTTGTCGTCTGGGTGGCTGCACAAGGTTTTTCACTCCTAGCTTTAAAGAGACCTCACAGTTCTTTACAGGGAAAACTCATTTACTGACAGCAGCGACACAGAATCTTTTTAAACTGTTTCTACTCACAGTTTCTACTTACATAGTGGGTCTGACAGTTCTGGCATAAAAAAAGTTCGGATAGGGTGAGTGTCAAGTAGTGAACAGGAAAATACACATCCAGTCTCTCACTGAAAAAGCCCCAGTAGAGACTTCAAAAGGTCTCTTACCTTATTTTGGCACTGGGGTGTCAGTGAGAAGATGGTCCATATCTCAACCGGTCACTCCAGGCATTCCTATCCGAGTGACAGCACCAAATTGTGGAAGAAATCAAACTTCACATTGTGGTTGAATCAAAACTGACAGGGCCAGCCTTTCTTTATTTAGGGTTATACTGTGATCACAGGGAAAATTCCATACAGCAAGAGAAATTGCCCACTTGTCTGTTTCAAAGGAATCCTCAAACTCTATAAGTTTACAGACATATTTATACTTGAGAGAGAGAAAAAAAAAAACGACATTGGAGAGTAAATCACTGGTCTGACACACACAGAGACACACAGGCAGTTTACTTAAAGAAAAGGGAAACGTTGTGCTTATAGGAACAGTTATCAGTTTCTGGTTCTCAGAGAGAAAAGAAAACTAACATCCGTACACAGGGTAATATATCAAGACACAAACAAGGCATGCAAATTTATTTCCACAAGACTAACACATTCAGAAAGTCCTGCTTCATCAGAGGCTATGAATGAATGGCTGTCATCTACAAAAGCTTATGGCTTTCTGAATGAGTTAGTCTTTAAGATACTACCTTGCCCTATTTGGTGCTTGTCACTGTTGGAAAGATACCTCAAAGTAACAAACAGGTGGGAATATTTTTAAAGAGACATAATGTTATCTGATGCAATAATGGTGTAAGATTATCAGTCTCTTGGTATGTAAATTTATGAGTAACTTGAGGGGTTTTTAAACTGCCTTAAAACCAATGTGGCAAACAATTCTCAGTCAGAGAGAAAGCAACAAACCACCTAGAACTATATCAAAGTATTTCACATTGGGTTAGACAATTTAGCATCTAGCAAACAGTTACCCCCCCCCAAAACCCAACAAAAGTCATAGCCAATTACAAATTTAGCTAATTCCTTAAAATTCTGGGTCCTTCCCCACCTGCAAAAATGCAACATTTTGCTTTCTTTTCAGTTTCTGTGTGGTATTTGAACTGTGACTTTCAAGGAAGTCATGGGAGCTGGGCTGCTTCAGCAGACTTTTCAACCCACATTTCCTCTAGTTCTGCATTTCAGCTTAGCATTCTATTATGTGCTGACAAGCCCTAGATTCATGATTAACAATTTAATGTAAATTACATCATGAGTTTGGGACATTGTGCAATCTTCTTATATAATTTATTGTACATGGTATTTGTTTTAGAGTGAGTCATAAGTCACAAGGGACCTAAGAATTAGAGAAGTTGTTAGAAATGTATTGGTGCAGCCTGACAACCATGAACACTTGTAATTTGCTAGCTGTTAATCTTCAGGCTTCCACCTGTTACACTTAATCACTGGAAACCTGTAGACTTATATCATCTTGTACATTCCTATGATGTGACAGGCCTTTGTGGAAAAAAACTCTTCCAAACCCCTGCCTTCTGTTTGTTGCACAAAACACCCATCCTCAACCATTTCCAAAGGAACTAGTGAATTATATAAAACCTAGGGGCAAGTCTATACACGCAAGCACATGCACTTGCAGCAGCTCAAATAGAAGCAGTGCAAATTTGAGCCGGGGCTTTTTGCTTCAGTGCTCGTGCTAGGACATGCACTTTGGTGTGGAGCAAAACATGCCACTTGCAGCAAAATAACCCTGCCTGGCTCCTGCTGGATCTGCAGCCAGGGGGAGCTAGAGCATGGGGCCAGCACCTGTGCTGTCCCCAGCAATATAAAAAGCTGCCCTGGAAAGTAGCTCAGGGCTACTAGCTCTCAGAAGCTTCTGGGGCCCACCCAATTGGTACCTGTGGACACAACCCCTTGTGCCAGCTGGACTGCTGAAGCAGCCCTGAGAGTTCCCTGCACCCTCTGGCAGAGTTCACTGCAGCAGTCTGGCAGTGGTGCTGCTGCCTGGCTTTGACCTGCTGTACACCTGCCAGACTTGGATGGGGACTGCAGAACCAGGAGAGGCATCTGCCTCTCTTGGCCAGCTGCAAGTGGACTCTGGTTGCAGGGTTGGCCTTCGTGCGGCACTACTGCCATTTATGCCAGCTACCCAGATGGCCAGGCAGGGTTCACCCAGAAGATGTTCCGGGTGTTGTGGCCTGCTTTGAAATGTCAAAGCATGTCCTCCTAGCCCCATTTGTCCAGGAGGTCAGCCACAGCCAGATGGGTCCAGGGTGCCAGGTCTGAGCAAGCAGGATCCTGCCACTGGACTCCTTAGCAGGAATTCTGGTGTTCCCTATTGGAAAATTGAAAAATCCCTGATAAAAAAAATCCCAAAGTCACTCTGTAAAATACACCCAAATCCATGTTTCTCCACAAGTAAAACAAAAGACCACCATAAAGAGAGTCAGAGTGAGTAGTGAGAGACCAAGACAGTGATCAGTTGGACAATGTTTTATTGATATATCTTACAGTGTTAAAGCAAGTCTCTTATCAACAATAAAGTGAACTCTAAATACATGTTTCATGAATTCATGAATATTTTGCTGCCCTCCCACAGGGCAAAGTCCCCCACACAAGGGGTACGCCACCACACAAGTGTTTGTCCCCCAATGGGGGGTTCAGCCCCCCAACAGGGGGTTCAGCCCCCACATAAGTGGTACAGCTTCCAATGGGAGCCAAATGGCTCCTGCAGGGGATACCACCACCCCACAAGGCCCACATGCCCCACCCCAGCCCACCGATTGCTACCCTACCTGGCCCCATCCCACACCAGCTGTTGCAGTCCACCCAATGGCTACCCCACACCCAGCCCCACCCCCCACTTCCCCAGATCCCCAAATGGCTGCCCCACCCAGCCTCATCCCCCAAGTTGCACCCCCAGGCCCCCAAGGCTACCCCCACAACCGCAGGCACCATCACTTAACCCCCCCCCCAGAAAAAGAACAGAAAAAAAATGGGAAAAAACATCTGCTTACCTTAGAAGCAGAGGTGGGGGGGCTCCAGGGCCTCCTGGCAGAGGCCCCTTGGGCTGCACAGGACAGTGGGGGGGCAGGAGGGCCCGGGCTGGGGCTGTCAGCCTGCCTGGCACTGTGCGGATGGGGCCTCAGTCAGCCAGACAGCAGCTGGAGCTGCCAGTAAGTGCCAGGGTTATTGTTTTTGTTTTTTTAAACTATGGAGTGGGGGGGCAGGGATTAAGGGGGCTTGACGGAATGGGGCCGGCCAGGAAAGGGGTTGGGGGCCTCAGGGGGGCTGGTAGGGGGAGGGACAGGCCACAGTAGGGGTCAGGGGCTTCGGGGGGCTGGCAGGGGGAGGAGCCAGCTGCAGCAGGGGTCAGGGGCCTCAAGGGAGCTGGCTGCCACAGGGGTCAGGGTCCTCAAGGGTGCAGGCAGGGGGAGGAGCCAGCTGTGGCAGGGGGAGGAGGTTTTGGGGGGGCTGGAGGGGGGAGAGGCTAGCCACGGCAGGAGTTGGGAGGCTGGAGGAGTTGACAGGGCCATCAGGGTTCCCCCCCATGGTCCCCTCCCCCCTCCTCCAGCCTTACTCACCAGCATCAGGCGAGAAGCCAACCATAGAGACACTCTGGTAGCCAGTACATCTCCATGGAGGACCCAGCCTCCAGTTGCCTCAGGGCACAGTCCAGGACCATGCCCTTTTCCACTTTTTAAAATTTCACTTTTTTTACACCGCAGTCTAAAAATGCAAATTTCACTTTTTTTTAGACCCCATTTTTTCACTCCTGCACATGCCTGTTGCCCTGCCTCAAAGGGGTTTGAGATGGGGCAAGAGGCATGTGCAACCTTGTCTGGACACGCCCTAGGAGGGGTGCTTCTGAGTCTAAGCATACCAACACTTGGGCACCTAACCAAGTATTCTCACTGGGACAAGTAATTTTTACTTCCCCACAGCTGAGATTACCCAAATACAAAAAGATTGATCAAGTGTTTGACAGACTAAAGTCTCTCTAGATATCAGGTGTCTTCAGTAGCACTAGTAGTTTGCAAAGCACTTTCCAGACACACAAAAAAAAAGGTTTTTATAATCTAAGAATGGAGGCTTTAACAGCAGAGAGATAAAACAGAGAAAGAAAACTAGATTCATTTAATATGGCAGACCTAAAAAAGATTTTAAGACAGATCTGAAGTAGAGCAGCTTGGAATTTTCACATGAGCTCAGAGAACATAAAGAAGGGACAGAAGTGTTTGACATTAAAAGACCAAGAAGAAAACATAATTTAGCACACCAATAACTATGTATACTAACCAACACTCCTGCAGACATCTCCTTTCTAAAATAACTCTGTAAACTCCACCTGTTGTATGATGGATATCATTTTCAGTGACCTCCTACGAATGGGTTTGTGGTTTATTTTGGTATTTGTTTTAGGATTTCTCCAGAATTACATTTATAAACCTGTTGAAAGGCAAAACAGAAAGCATTCCTTGTCTGGCTACACATCAATTTTTTTTCTATATTATAACACATAATTTGCATTAAATCTCGTACTACAGTGGTAAAATAAGATTTTTCCATTTGAAATTTGCAGACAGAGTATTAAGTTCAGATGATAACTGGAAATAAGATTAAGTAGAATTGTTTCAAGCATTTCATACTACTCAAATGAGTTGTTTTTTTTTAATCGAGCACTACAATTCCACCCCCTTTCACACCAGTTATACAGACTCCTGTGACCTTGGCATTAGTGATTCAGATGTATTAAACACAGGAATAGCAGACAGACTGTTTAATGGAAAAAACTGGGTTACAAATCAGTCAGTGGGTGCACAAAGCATCTTGATCTGCCTTAATTTGGTTACTTGAGGACATACCCAGTATGTGTGAAATCCTCAGGAGGCCTAAGGCTGCCACAGGGACTCCTATATTATTACTTCCATCCTTTCCTACAGAGCAAAAGCCATGGCTAGCAAAAGAGGGTGTTCTATTTCTGCTGGCATAGTTGCTAGGGGCCCACAGACACTCAGCATAAAAAGAGTAGCCTGAGCCTGGGATCATCTACTTCAGAGATCAGCTCGACTGAACAACTGCAGGAATGGCAGCTACAAAAGAAAATTTTTTTATATTTCCTTTCAATCTCTTCATTAATGATGTGGATATTGGAGTCAGAAGCAGACTGGCCAACTTCGCCAATGATACCAAACTTTGGGGTAAAATATCCATACCTGAGGACAGGGAGGTAATCCAGGCTGACCTTGACAGGCTCAGGAAATGAGTGGATGAGAACATGATGGTGTTTAACACCAAAAAATGCAAGGTTCTCCACCTTGGGAGGAAAAACCTGCAGCATGCTTATAAGCTCAACAGTGCTACACTGACTACGGATAAGAGGGACTTGGGGTCAGGATTGACCACAAGATGAACATGAGCCTGCAACATGATTCAGAGACAGTAAATTGAGCAAAATGCTGGCTTGCATCCATAGATGCTGCTCAAGCAAATCCCGGGACATCATTCTCCCGTTGTACTCGGGGGTGGTGAGGCCGCAGCTGGAGTACTGAGTCCAGTTTTGGGCTCCACAATTCAAAAAGGATGTGAAGAAGCTTGACAGAGTCCAGAGGAGAGCTACATGCATGATCAGAGGTCAAGAAAACAGACCTTATGACAAGAGGCTGGGAGCCATGGGACTTTTCAGCCTGGAAAAGCGCAGGCTCAGGGGTGACCTGATGGCCACCTATAAGTTTATAGGGGGTGTTCACCAGGACCTGATGAAACGTTTGTTCACCAGAGCGCCCCAAGGGATTATAAGGTTGAATGGTTATAAACTCCTGCAAGACAGTTTCAGGCTGGACATAAGGAAGAACTTCTTTACTGTCCAAGCCCCCAAGGTCTGGAATGGCCTGCAGCTGGAGGTGGTTCAAGCATCTACTTTGAAGGCCTTCAAGAGAAACCTAGATGTTTTTCTTGCTGGGATCCTATGACCCCAGCTGAATTCCTGCCCCTGGACTGGACTCGATGATCTTCCAAGGTCCATTCCAGACCTAATGTCTATGAAATCTATATGGCACATGGGACTAGAGCTAGTGCGTACCACATAGGGCACCTGCATCAGATTAGCCCCACACACTAAATCCAGCTTGTGGGGCTGGTTTGTGGTCCTGACCCACCCTTCAGACCAACTCCGAGCCTCTCAACTGGCAGATGAGTTTGACAACCCTGCAAGAATGTTGGTGGAATTTATTTTCAACAACAAACACTTGATGTACAGTATGAGACTGTAAATGTCTAACTTTCTAGACACTAAAATCCATACCTGGGATGGCACCTTATAAACTACCATATAGAAAAAAAACCTATAGACTACCATATACTTAATTTATATCCACAAAACCAGCAATTTTCCCAAGTATACCAAAAAGCTGTAATCTACAGTCAGGCTTTTGGATACCATTGAATCTGCTCTGAGGAAAACATTTGCAGCATCCAAATCTTCTGTTATACAAGGCAGTGTAAGAGTAATGTTGCAGCTCTGATGGTCCAGAAATGTGAGAGGCAAGGATTTCTTAGGGTGATATCTTTTATTGGACCAACTATGTAGATGGCATAAATGTAGATCAGCTTTCAAATGCAAGACCTAACAAAGTATGTCTTCATCAAAAAGGAACCTCCCCCCCCCCGCCCTGATTGTCCAACTCTGATAGTCAATTACCACCCCATACGGGAAGTAATTAGAAGATTCATCAAAGAGCTATATCCTATACTTGACAAAGATCAGACCTTGAGAGAAATATCCCTAGACCTTCCACTCCTGGATTTCAAACAACCACCAAACCTTGCCAAACCCATCATCAAGGCCACATCTGGAGTACTGTGTTCAGTTTTGCTCCCCTCCCTCCCACTGCAGAAAGTATGTCAACAAATAGGAGAGAGTCCAATGGAGGGCAACAAAAATGGTGAGGGGGTTGGGGGACATGACTTCTGAGAAGAGGCTGAGGAAGCAGGGCTTATTTAGTCTGAAAAAGAAAAGACTGAGGAGGGATTTAATAGCAGCTTTCAATTACCTGAAGGGTGGTTCCAAAGAGGATGGAACTAAACCGTTCTCAGTGGTAGCAGATGACAGAACTAGGAGCAATGGTCTTAAGTTGAAGCAAGGGAAGTTTAGGTTAGATATTAGGAATAATTTTCTTACTGGGAGGGTAGCAGAAGGTAAACACTGGAACAGGTTACCCAGAGAGGTTGTGGACTCTCCATCCTTGGAGGTTTTTTAAGACCCAGCTAGATAAAGCTTTTCCTGGGATCATATAGTAGAGGATGGTCCTGCCCTGAGCAGGGGTTTGGATTACATCACCTCCTGAGGTCCCTTCCAGCCCTAATTTTCTATGTTTCTATGATCAGAAGTAAACTCTCCACTGTTCAACAAATATAAAGTGGAGTGCAGCCTTTGGCCACAAGTTGGAATGTCCCCTGGCCTAGCCAGTATTTATTGATTCCAGAGGTGGTGAACTTTTGAACTGGCCTGATGTAATGGCCTGGTTTTTACACCTGAGCATGCCCAGTTGGTTCAAATAGGTAACCTGGTTTGGGTGGGAAAGCCTGTGAGTTAAATGATAAGTTTACCTGAGTGAGTGACAGCTGAGTGCCATTTGCATGAGAGAGTGCCATGTAGGAGGGCATGAGTATCGTGTCCACAGACATCTGATTGCTGTGTGGATGACTGACAGGTGTCAGTGGCATGTTGGACCAAGACCTCTGTGGTGTGAGTGCATCTGAATGTGAGTGGTTCTGCTGCATCAATTGCTGGCTGCATGGAGAGTCTGCTTATATTCTCTAGCGCTTCTCTTGAAAAAGTATTGATTTGTTGTATTGTTGTTTATATTGGATTGGTATTGGATTGTTGTTGTTGTTTAATATAGTTGTTGCTAGCCCTTCATCATGTGTCTGTCAGTAATTTACTAATCAATTATATTGCATTAGGTTAGAGCTGGGCTGTAAGATAAACTAATGAGAGTTGAAGCACACACCATTCTTTCACCTGGTTGTTCTCTAGTAGGAGGGTTAACACTCTCATTTTAATAATTAAGAGATCACCATTCAATAGAGTCTTTGCTTTAACAATATATACCTAACACGTCAACATATCTCCACTGCTACAACAGTCAACACCTCCCACAACAAAACCATCAGAATCCAGGGATCATACACAGGCCTTTCCCAAAACATGACAGATCCGATCCAATGTACCAAATGCCCTCATTATAATTATGTGGGTGAAACTAAACAGCAACTATACACCAGGATGAACCCTCACATTAAAAATATGGAGGGCAGAGATAGACATACATCAGTAGGAGTACATTTTTTATAGAATTACCACTTCCTTTGTAACCTTATTATCCTTGTGCTCAAGGGAAATCTACCAAACACCTTTAAAAGGTGAGGCTGGAAACAAAAATTCATAAACTGGCTCGACACTAAGATCCAAGGATTGAACACCGATATTGACTTTATGACGGACTATAATCTATTTGGTTGCTGAAATTCTTCCTTAATACTACAGGTGATAATGACCTTCTTCCCTTTTTATAGGTCTCATAAACAATCAGCAGAAGAAAAGCTTGATTAATCTTCTACCCTAAGAATTTCTCCCCTCACCAATTTCACAGCCCTACCCACTATGGAAGAAATCAAACTTTGCGTTGTGAAGAACATACTGCATATCCTGCAACAAGGGAACCTTTTGAGTTTCTTTGACACGATCCATCAACACAGAATACTAGATCTGGGTTTTGCAAGGGGGTGTCCTCTAGATCAGTGCAGGGCATTGTTAGGTGCGCAGTAACAAAAATGCAATCATGGGGTTCACCATCTGCAGGGGTAGGTAACAGAGAAGCAGGGTTTAAAACAGGGCACCTAGTTAGGGTGATATTTCCAGAAGAGAGAAGCAAGATTTCCTACTTAGTTAATCTAGCATTTGAAAGGTCTTGGGCTTTTGTTTTTAGTAAAAGGGCTGCTACAGCATGTGGGACAGCAACAGTAAGGGGAGAACCTAATAGAAGGGTGGAGGTAAATTCAACAGTGACGGCGGCTGCAGCTACAGCACGGAGACATGGGGGAAATGCAGCTGCAACAGGGTCAAGAGCAGAGCTATAATAAGCAATGGGATGGTGCTTGTCTCCATGTGTCTGAGTAAGTACTGCAAGTGCAAATCCATCCTTTTCATGACAAAAAAAGAATAAAAGGTTTAGTATAATCGGGAAGACCTAGGGCAGGAGCTTGCAACAGAGCTTGTTTAATAAAGGCAAAAGTGGCTTCGATTTCTGAAGTCCAGGGTAAAGGCTCAGGGGTATTAACAAGAGTCAGATTTTGCAACGGCTTGACTATAGAGGCATAGCCAAGTATCCACTGGCAGCAGTAGGCAGCCATGCCTAGGAAGGTATGCATTTGGGACACAGTAGTTGGTCTAGGGATTTTAAGAATAGCTTCTATTCTGGAATAGGAAAGCAGTCGTTCTCCAGCAGAAATCTCATGACCTAAATAGTGGACACGAGGAAGTCACAGTTGTAGCTTTTCTTTTGATGCCTTATGGCATTTTAGGGCAAAAGAGGTGAGGAGAGTTAAGGAATCAGTTTTACAGGCTTCAAGGGAGGTAGATGCCAAGAGCAAATCATCAACATATTGCACAAGCACAGAATTTTCTTTAAATATTATGTCATCTAGATCTTTTTTCAAAATTTGAGAAAAGAGAGAAGGGGATTCAGTATAACCCTGGGGCAATCGCGTCCAGGTATACTGAAGTCCTTGATAGGTAAATGCAAAGAGAAACTGGCTATCAGGGTGTATTGGAATAGAAAAAAAATACAGAACATAAGTCAACAATAGTAAAATAACAAGCTTTAGGGGGAATACAGGCCAAGATAGTAGCTGGATTTGGTACAACAGGAAAAGTAGGTAAAACTGCAGAATTTCCCGCACGGAGGTCTTGTACAAAGTGATAGGTATTCTTTCCAGGTTTTTTTACAGGAAGAATAGGCGTATTACAAGGGCTCTTAGTTTGGGACAATGATACCTTGCTTTAAAAGGGCAGTTATAACAGGGTGTATCCCTTCTTCATCTTCTGGGCGTAAAGGGTATTGAGCAACTTTGGGTAAAGTCTTAGCTGGGTTTAATCTAATTTTTACAGGCTGGGCAGTATGGATTTATCCTACTTCATTAGCATGCTGGGACCAGAGAAACGGAGGGACAGCTTTTATGATTTCTTCTTGCAACACAGAAAGATCAGGGAATTCAGGTTCAGGAGGTGGGCTAGCTAAAGTGGCAAGTACTGCTATCTCGTTATCACAAGGGACATCTAAATAAACACCATTAGGAGAACAATAGATAGTACAGCCGAGTTTACAAAGCAAATCTCTGCCTAACAAATTAACAGGAGAACAAGGAGTAAGGAGAAAGGCATGTTGATCAGAAACAGGACCAAGAGAAACATGTAATGGTTGGGAAACAGGAGGAGGAACTATTTGATTTGAAATTCCTACAGCATTTACAACAACAGAGGAGAGGGGAGTTGTGGAAAATTCTTCAGCTCGAAGAGTAGAGCGGCTTGCACCCGTGTCTACTAAACATTTTGTAGAGATGCCATTTATCACTCAGGAAACAAAGGAGTCTTCTTGATTAAGTGGGAGAAGCAGGGCTGTGGTGATGTTACTATTCCTCAGGCTGGCCTAACAGAAGGCTCCCTGATTCGGGACAGTGGTGGAGGTTTAAATGTCATCCCCGGCTGGCCAGGCTGGTGAGGACATTGAGCCTTCCAGTGTCCTGGTTGGCCACAATAATGACAACTGTCATTATTTTGGGACTGAAATCCTCCTCGTCCCATTCCACAACCACGTCCCCTGCCTCTGAACTGTCCTCGATGGAAACCTCAGCTTCTGCCCTTGTCTAAAGTCTGTAATTGCAATGACATTAGCTTAGTTTCCGTGGATTCCTTTTTCTTTTCCTGCCAGGTTGTACAATGATTTGCAATGGTGACTAGTTCTGCAAGTGGCTTAGTCTACCAACCTACAGCAATTGTGCACAACTCTTCCTGGACCTTAGGAAATAGTCCATGGACAAAAGCAGAAGCAATTGCTTCTGGGGCAGTTTCAGCTGCATTTTCAATACCAGAATGTCTTTCAAATACTAGTTTCAAGCGGTCCATGTAGTCTGCTGGGGATTCTCCTTTGTTTACAGTTATGTATTTTTGGCCCAGGCAAAGGGTAAATCTGTCCACTCGGTCACGAGGTCCCAGTTGGGCACCCCTTGCATTCAAAACTGCCCTTCCGGACAGGCTTGGGGCGGCTGAACCCAACCTTAGTCTCAGACCTGGTCAGTGACTCATTTTTCTCAATTCATACTCTCAATTCACACAAGGGAATTTCTGCGTTGAGGCACGAGGTTCAAGAGCATTTCTTTAGTCTCAGCCTTGGTCAACGCTTATCGTGGAAAAACAGTCACACTCTAAGAGTTTTCACCTTGCACCCTTGCTTTCGAAGAGCACACAGAACAAATCTAATGTCTTCGGGGCAGCTGCACAAGGTTTCTACTTCTGGCCTCAGAGAAATCGCACAGTTCTTTACAGAACTTAACTCAATTCATACAGGGAAATACTTTCACTGACAACAGCAACACAGAGTCTTAACTCTTAACCTTGACTCTTTCTACTCACAGTTAATACTTACACAGTGGGTCTGACAGTTCTGGCAGCAAAAGTTCGGATAGAGTGAGCCTCAAGTAGTGAATCAGGAAGACACAGAGACAGCCTCTCACTTAAAAGCCCCAAAAGAGATTTCAAAAGGTCTCTTACCTTGGTTTGGTGCCAGGGCTTCAGTGAAGAGATGTCTGTGTCCCAACTGATCACTCCGGGCGTCTCTATCCGAGTCACGGCACCAAATTGTGGAAGAAATCAAACTTCGCGTTGTGGTTGAATCAGAACTGACAGAGCCAGCTTTTCTTTATTTAAGGCTATACTGTGATCACAGGGAGAATTCCATACAGCAAGGGGAATCACCCACTTGTCTGTTTCAAAGGATTTCTCAGACTCTGTAAGTTTACAAGCGTATTTATACTAAAGACAGAGAAAAAGATAAAAAATACACCTTGGAGAAACAAAACAATAGTAAATTACACAGAAACTTAGAAAGTTTACTTAAACAACTATCTATGCATAGGGCTATCCCAAGGCATGCAGGAATACACAGGGCAAGATATCAAGATAACCCAAGGAATGCAGGAATGCGGATTCCTTATCTCAGAACATTTGAATTAAGCAGTATCAGCACTTCTGGTCTTTGTCTGTTTTTTTCTAGTCAAGTACCACTGTTTTTATTCATCACTACACCTGCTGCTTTTCTCAGATCCAATGAAAAATGCCTTGCTTTCAAAAGCTTGTCTAACTTAATCCTAACTATACAAATGGTCCAATAAAAAGCTACTACCCCCAAAAATCCTTGCCTCTCACATACTTTATATGAAGCAGCTTGGCTGAAGCTCCGGTCCAAGGTTGTAAATCATATGCATAATTTACAATCATGTAGTATCTGGATTATGATCTGACAGTGCACCCCACGCTTCTACTGACCATCCATAGGTTTGATTCTCCTCAAGGCTGTCAGGTATTCACAAAATTATTTTGTATCTGTGTGCACCTCAAAATCAATGTGAATATAGCAAAATCACGAGTAAGCAGGCTATCCCAAGGAACAGTAAACCTGTACCATCATTGCATATAGTGCATTATGCCTTTGCTTATTCTGAATATTATAGCAACAAACTATGCATAAAAAGTTTAAGAGCGTTCTTGTAGACCTTTGCTCATAAGCCTCAGTACAATGGATTATATTATCAGAATTTGTGGGGAGAAAAATAATAATAGATACATTTTAGGAACCTCTTAAAAAATAACTTTGTTATTTTAATTAATTAATATAAATAAAATTGTTTCCTGCTCTGGTAGGTATAAAAATGCTGGACATTTATTTTCCCTAGGTCTGATGGGCATTTAGGGGACTTCTCTTGTTTTAATGTTCCTGATGTATCACACCGAATCAGTCTTTGTGTGTCTCAGTCACTGGGACAGGATTGAATTTTAGTCATTCTGAATCTAGGCTCAGAGTAATTTAGAGAAGAAATTCTGTATCTGAGGAAAGACAGGAACCATGTTTGGGAGGATGAAATTTATACAATGGCTACATGGGAAGTGGGAAAATTGTAAAGCTACTTTGCATTGATTGATTAAGTGAAGGAGGTAGCATATGAAGCAGCTAAAGGCACATGATAAATGGAAGATATATGAATATGGATAAATCTTCTGCAATAAAATTAAGGTTAAACACTGTGCTCTTGAAGCTGAAAATGCCCTCTGACCTACCACTGAAGAGTTTCCTTTTCCCATTATTTTGAAGTTACCTCATTCCAGATACCATTATTTTTTGCACAAGATGATAATGTACAAATGGTTACAAACATAGAATAAATTCCACTCTGTTTTAGAGTGCCATTTGGGAACAGGGAGGTTTGAATTGTATTACAGTCTTCTTTCTGATTCCCCCCCTTTTTTTTTCTAACTATAGGGCTTGATCTTCTACCCACTTATCTCAATGGGATCAAGTCCATAATGTTCAGATGGGGTTCTGAGAGACTTTCTAAATAAAGTCCAAAATATTAACTGGATTTTTCTCTTCTCTTCATAGTAAGGAAATGTTCCAAGCCATTCAGGTTAACATAGATAAAATAACCAAGATTCTGAAGAGGGGCTAGTGATTTAGGATGCCTTCATTTTGAATGTACAAATAGACAACCTTAAAGGGACTTGGGTTACAAAGGGAAGTACGGGAAAATTTAAATTTATTTTTTTAAAGTTCAGGATAATTTAAAGGCATCCGAAATTACTAGTCAGTTTTGTAAATCTTAGCTAACAATTCTTGGGGGAAAAAATGCAATGTGCTGAGAATTGCATTCGCTTAAAATAGGCTCAATATGTTTAGTGCATTAGATATTTGAGAACACTACTTTGTAGTTATTCCTCAAAAAAGGCAGCAGTATGGACACAGAGGGATTATACATTCCCAAACTGTGTTCTATAGGGGAGTTCTTTATTAGTGCCATAGAAATCCTATACTAAGAGGAAATTAACTTCCTCATTAGACAGTCTGAAAACAAAACTTTTGAAATACTCTTTGCAGGAAAAGAATGTAGCAACCACTTCTGATTTAGAGTGTAATTTTCAAGTGGAAATTATTTACTCCCCTTGGTTAGGGAAATAACCAGGGAAATTTATTTACTTTAGCCTTGCTTAAGCTAAGGCTGTTTTCTGACATGTTCCACCCACTGATATGTAGTCAGATAAAGAATCTATCTGGAGGCCTTTCCTCTGATTGTTACTGGGCATTTAAAAGCCACAGCTTTATTTACAAGTCAAAATTTATATGTGATTTACTGAAGTCAAGGAAGGCAGGTTGGGGGGTGGGTAGGCATAGATGCAAGCCATTGTTTCTAAGTTTCTATTTGCATAGTCCAGGTCTCTTGAATAGTTTGACCTTGGAGTCATGCTACTCAGTAGGTAAAACCCTTTTGGCTCTGCTCTGCAATAACAAAGCACACAGGTTGCTATACTCTCAGCAGCAGTTATATATTGAGGGAAAGCTATTATCACTGTTTTATAGATGAATTAATTACTTTCACTTTTAAGATGACATCATGTCAGAGTCAGCTATCTCTTCTCCCCAGAATTTGAATCACTTTTCATATGTGATGGACCGTCTCTATAGTCAGCCACTTCGTTTGTTTGTTTTTAATTTCACATGATCCCCTGACATTTAGTTGCCCCACTCTCAACAGTCTTGTGTTGAGAATGGGGCATTACCAACCAGTTCCATGGAAGAAAATACTGTCACTAGCATGAATGAGGCACCAATCTTTGGAGGCTTGGTTATATTCAACTCTAATTGTCGACTACTCTCCCCAACCACAAACCTGCTGTGGAATTACAGTAGA
Organism: Crocodylus siamensis; assembly: GCF_052110815.1. NCBI lineage: Eukaryota > Metazoa > Chordata > Crocodylia > Crocodylidae > Crocodylus > Crocodylus siamensis. The sequence continues at coordinate 46,931,521 of NC_143401.1, read as the reverse complement.
ACACAGGTTTTCTATATTAGGATGAGTCATAACCCATTTCATTCACAGCAGTATGCTGAATTAAGGACCAATTAATACATCTTGGGAATTTTTCACTGCTTGAAATTAGAACTGGAGTAAACTCACAGGATACCCTGGCTATAAGTTAGGTAACCATTAAACTAGGTCCTTTTGGTTAATGTGCAATTATATGTTTCTGGGTGATGGATTCCAAATGCAAGAATTGCTGAAATCATTCATGCTGTACTCTTGGACCTTCCAAACCTAAGTTATCTTGTTAATTCCACAAGAGCCAAATCATGGACACATTAACTTGAATGAGCTCCAAATGACAATAAGCAAAACCCTAACATATATTAGTGTTGCACAATATAAAAGGCCAGATTTTCCTTTGTATTCGGACAATTTTCCCTTCTGCTGTCAATGCAAAATAGCTACAAAACCAGAATATCTAGCCACTTTATATGATCAGAAAGGGGCATTATCTCGTAGTACAGGGCTCTTATACCCTGCCTCCTGATGATCAACACAGGGAGCTGGCAGGTGAGAATGGGGGACTTTCTTTATTTGATATTTATTTGCCTTACTGGGCACATGTATGTGTTGTCTGGCTTCTCCCATTACTGCCAGGGGATTGGCTGCAAATCAAGGCTGAAGTGTCTCTCTGTTTACATTTTTAATACAATATTAAATTCACTGACCACTCTCTCCTCTGTTAATTCTTCTTTTGGGAGAACATTTTGACAACTCCTTACAACTGACTGTATAATTCTAGACTCACCTCAAATGTAATCAAAAAGTTTAGCCCTCCATTTACAGTTATTCATCTACATACTTTGAGATACACGACCTTCCTTCAAACAGTAGCCTACTGCTTTAGTTAAGAAACAAGTAAATAACCTAACAAAGCGAGTAGGAAGTTTAAAATAAGATGAGCCAAAAGATTCAATAAACTGACTTCCAGTTTTTAAACAGCAAAGTCCTTGTTTATGATGTCATCTCATTTTACCTTCAACCCTTATTTTATCTTGACGCTTTGCAATGCCTCACCCATAAATTCTTTGAGGTGAATTTTGAGGGCCCAAATGTGCTACAGTTATTCATATTGGCCAGTAGTTGCTCTTGGGACCCATCCTCTAAATTCCTGGCCATGTTTGTGGTTGCATCAGAAAGTGCTCATCAAATTTCAAAAGTGCTAGGAATTTGCTGACACAACAGCTAACCCAAAGAGAAGCATCTTGAAGACTAATCCAAAGAGATTCCCTGCTGTGTTAGTTCTTCTTAAAGTTTAAGAGACAATAGTAACAATTCAGACAAAATGCACTGGGAAACCAGGGAATGTGTTAACTTACCTCCTTGTTTTTCTAGCTAATTGCAAAAATGTTAAAATGATTCTCAAAGGACTTGATCCTTTGTCATTGAAGGAAAGACTAAGAGCTGGCCTTAAGACCACATAAAAGATACATTCATCACAGAAAAACAGGTATGTTTTAAAGAGTCTGAACTTTTTGCCAATTAATGTAATGGATGAAAGCATTTTTTTCTTTCATTGTGTCATTCTTCTGAACAATGAAGTAATGAATAATGAAGAGAATGCTGAAAACTACAGAAATACAGCTTTAAAAGTTAAATGTCTTTGGCTGAATTCATACATTTTTAACCAATGTCACTCTTTCCAATGACCCAAATTGATACAAAAGTGTATACATCTTTGCCAGGCACTGAAAAAATCCAAGTATGTCAGTGAAATTTCAGCTTTTCTACCTCATCAACTAGTTTGCTATAACACAATTAAAATAACAAGTTATCCCCTCCCTCCCCAGTAGATTTACTTTCATAAAAAGAATCATGCTTTGCATTATAGATTTTGGAAGGTATCTTGTCATATTTCCTGGGGCCATGGGCACAGTAGGACAGACTGTGTGACAGAAAATAATGTTATCTTGAGAAAGGTTAAGTTGGGAGAGGGGCGAGAGGGAATCCTATTCTACCCTGAAGCAGTTCCACAGAGCCTGATGGAGTGGGCTCTGGACTTTTAATGGGCTACTGATTTATTACCTGCTTATTACTTGTTACCCATAGGCAGGGGGAGGTTGTCTATAATAATACCCAATTTTTGAAGTTTCTATTTCTCCTTATTGGGTGGAAGATTTTCATGTTTGAGCTTACAGGTGTAAACTCAAATCCCTTTTGATGCCTTCTAGGGTCTGTTGGCAATTACACTATCATGTACTATGTGAGTCCTCAAACACTGAAGACTGGTGATTTCTGACTGTTGACTCCTTGCACACACAGCTTCAGACATTCTCTGGCTTGGTGTAATGATGACTTCTATTCTGAGAGATGGGAAAAAATGCAGGTTCACTGGAACAGGCATGACAGACTCTCATAATCATGTTTTCTGCTCTTGGAGCTGTTGTTTTTAGCTTGCCGTGTGCTTTCAGAGTTTATGGTGTGATTTCAAATCCTCCTGTTTCCTCTTGACCCTTTGTGTATATGATCTACAAGTGACTGTGCGTGTCATTCCAGCTGATTTAAATGGTGTTTGCCCTGCATTGGCTGTGTAAATATCAAGTGAGCCTTTTTCTTGTGTTAGAGCAGGGGTTTTCAACCTTTTTAAAGAAGTGTACCCCTTTTGGTGGCAGCGGCCAGACAGAGAGGATGTGGGGGGAGGGCTTACACACAGCGGTCACTGCCATGTGTTGCTTTCCCATGGCCAGTTGCACATGCGCAGAGGCAGATTAAGGTGTACTGGAGAGCTGGGCAAGCACAAAATTGGAGGTCCCCTGTCCCCATGGCAGCTGGACTGCAGGGAGGGGGAGGGGCCTCTTCCCCTCCTGGTGCTGGCAGGGGACCCTGCGAGGCTGGGGTGGGGGGAAAACATGCCCGCCTCTTCTCCCTTCCCCCCCCAATATGGCCAAACACACACAGAGGCATGTATGCACCCGTCTGTACTGTACTCTCACTCTCTGCACATGGACACAGACACAAACATATTCACCCTGCCATGAACACAGATACACATGCACACACTCACACGCACACTCACAAACAGATGTACATGCAGCGACACACACATGCACTCACACACACAGAAACATGTCCACACATACAGAAACGCATGCAGACACACAGGCATCCTCACGCGCACACACATGCATACACACACGCACACACGCACATGCACACAGAGATGCACACCCATACATAGACACACACAGACACAAGCAGATGCACACATACACACATGCACACCCAGCCACACACTTTCCCACCACAGGGCCTCCCCCCTCCCCCACTCTCGTTTGCTATGAGGCAGCCTCCTCCCACCTCCACAAGCCAGCCCTGGTTCCATCTCACTCCTGCCTGGCCAGTTAAACTGACCTGCAGGATCTGCTGTCCAGCTGCGTCCACATAGCCGTGCATATGAACGGAGCCAGACTGGGTCAGGCCGGGAGCACCACACTGCGCCTGTGTGGGTGGGTGGTGGCATTGGGAGTGGTGGCCATAAGGGGCTAAGGTCAATTTGGGGGGGGCTATAGCCCCCAACCCCCCCCAGCACTGCCACCTGCAGAGGTACAGTGCAACACTCCCTGCCCAGCCCCTCCCCCCAGGCTCAGCACTGCACAGCACTCCCATCCAGCCCTGCCCCACCCCAGCACCACTAGGGAGAGGCCCCGCTCCTGGCTGCAGGGAAACAAATGTGGAAGCCAGGGTTTTAAACTAAGCACCATTTGTGCCTCCCTGCTGGGAGACTAAAACATGCCAAGTTTAAAACCCCGCTTTCGCTTCTCTGCTAATGAGTATCTGGGGTCCTGAATTGGTAGGGGTCCCTGGGCTTGTGCCCAACTGGCCTGTGCATTAATCCGCCATGCACATGTGGCTGTATGGGCTGCTGATGGGCCTCACACCCAGGCAATCAAGCACCACCCACCAGTGCCCTGTGGAGCCGCATGTACAACTGGCCGTGGGAAAGCAGTGCATGGTGCCGGTGCAGGGTGGCGGATGGTGGTGGCATCCACCGTCTGTGAGCTCCCCCCGCAATGTCTGGCCAGCCAGGCAACCCTTACATGGCCCACAGAGGGGCACTGCTGCCCTCTCCCCCGCCCCAGCCCTGATCTTGGGAGGTAGCGGTGTGGGGTGGTAGGTGGCAGCACTCCATCCGCACCCACCCGCATGTACCCCTAGGACTTTTCCAAGTACCCCTGGGGGTACGCATACTCCTGGTTGACAACCACTGTGCTAGAGGATTACTCTTTCTTACCATTGATAAGAAAGTCCAAGTACACAAATAATGAATCACTTTGTAAATATTATTCCACAGTTTTAGAACATGAAAATATTACTGACACTCCTCATTTTACTTGTTCTTTCATCTTCTCTAAAAAATAATTATATCTTGAGTTGCTGAATTGCTATGGCACATTTCTAAATTGTCTGCATCAGTCAAATCACATAATTAGCATTTTGAACCTCACAGAATAAGGCATCAAACATTATACTGTTAGCAGAGCATCAGGAGAAGTTAGAGGAGTTACTCTTTGATCCAAACTAACATTAAAGTGAAAAAAATACTCCAGCTAACTTACCACAGATTTTCTGAAATCATATGGACAAACCAAAAAAAAGATAATACTTTCTAGAGAAAATTATCCTTAGTATATAGTAGGCTAATGAAAGACTAACAAATGTTCATAAAAAAACATAAGTATAATGTTACCAATGATTACGACCATTGGTTGAACAAAATTAATATAAGCAAACTAGTTTCATGGATTGTTAGGGGCTGGAAGGGACCTTGCAGATCATCAGGTCCAGCCCCCCAACTCTAGGCAGGAAGACAATTGGGTTTAAGTGACCCCAGTGAGGTAACTGCCCAGTCTCCTCTTGAACACCTCCAGAGTAGGTGACTGCATTACCTCTGGAGGGAGGTTATTCCACAGTCTGGACACTCTGACTGTGAACGAGATTTCCTGGTATTAAGCCTGAAATTTGTATCCATTGGTCCTGGTTTTCCCTGAGGGTGCCCTAGTGAACAGTTGTTTACCGAGCTCCTCATACACTCCTTTGATATAGTGGTAAGCTGCTATCAAGTCCCCTCTCAACCTTCTCTTCTTTAGGCTAAAGAGACCCAGGTCCCTCAGCCTTTCCTCATATGGCTTGCCTTGCAAGTCCCTGGTCATACAGGTGGCTCTTTTCTGGACCCTCTCAAGTTTTTCCAAATCCTTATTGAAGTGCAGCACCTAGAACTGCACACATTACTCCAAATGCAGTCTCACCAGTGCTGAGTACAGCAGAAGTATCACTTCCTTAGTTTTAAACAAGATGGATCGGTTGATGCATGCCAGCGTTTTATTTACCCTGCTGACTACTGCCTTGCACTGATGGCCCATATCCATGTAATGGTCAATCATTACCCCTAGGTCCCTTTTGACTGTAGTGCAAGTCAAGCTGTCACCACCAACCCTGTATGTATGTTAAGGGTTGTTTGCCCCCAGATGGAGCACCTTACATTTGGAAGTGTTCAACTTCATCTGGTTACGGTCTGCCCAACTCCCGAGCTTGTCCAGGTCTGCCTGTATCTGCAACCTATCGTCTGATATGACCACACTGCCCCATAACTTGATGTCATCCATGAACTTGGCCAGAGAGCTTTTCACTCCCCCATCCAAATCATTGAGGAAAATGTTGAAAAGCACCAGACCCCAGAAGGACACCACTGGCCACTTCATACCAGGATGACACAAAACCATGAGAACTCTCATGGGTCCTACCCTGTAGCCAGTTTCCCACCCACTGAACCATAAGGCAGCTGAGCCCACAATCTTCCAGTTTTCACACAAGGATAGTGTGGGATACTAGACCAAAAGCCTTTTGAAAGTCTACGTAGATAATGTCTACCTCATCTCCCATGTCCAGGTGCTAAGAGACCTGGTCATAGAAGGAGATGAGATTGGTAAGACAAGACCTACCTGTGACAGAGCCATGCTGGCTGTCATTCAGAATCTTACCTTCTGTGAGCATATCGCACATAGATTCTTTAATGAGCTTTTCCAGGATTTTCCCTGGGATAGAGGTTAGGCTACTCGGGTCCTCCCTCTTCCCCTTCTTGGAGATAGGCACAATGTTGGCCTTCCTCCAATCCTTAGGGATTTCCCCTGTGCACCATGAATTCTGAAAGAGCTTTGCCAGGGGTTCCGCGATGACGTCAGCCAACTCCTTCAGCACTCTTGGATGAAGTCCATCCGGTCCTACTGACTTATAAATGTCTAGCTCTTCTAATTGGTATTGTACCTGCTCAGCATCCACAGTGGAGCTGTCATTCCTGGCATGCCCCCTATGAGCTTTATTTCACTTGTCTTTCCCATTGGTCTGGTGAAATACCAAAGCAGAGTGGGCATTCAGGAGTTCAGTTTTTTCCTGAATGTCGGTTACCAGCTGTCCTGAGGTGTTAAGTGGGGCCCTGTACTTCCATTTGTTTTCCTTCTACTGCCCACATACCTAAAGAAGGACTTCTTATTGTCCTTGACTCTTGTGGATAACCTAAACTCAGTCACCACCTTGGCTTTCCTGATCATTTCCCCACAAGTGCTGGCCACTATTGTATAGTTCCCCTTGAGGACCATCCCTAGCATCCATCGTGCATACACCTCTTTTTTCTTTTTTAAGAGGATTGCAATGCCCCTATTAAGCCAGGAAGGCTTGCCAGCCCTTCTGCTATCTTTCCTTTTTGCAGGAAAGGTTTTCTTTTGCGCTTCAAGCATCGTATCTGTGTGAGCTCGATGCCAAATTATATAGGACTGAATTAAGCACAGGCTCAGACCTGTTCAATTTAAAACTTTTATTGTTTCACAAAGTCATAAACTAAAGGAGGTCTGTTGGTTCACGAGGTTCCCAAATCAAGCCCTTGCTCTCTAAACCAGAGGCTAGGTGCGGCTGCCTGATTCAGTAGTCTCAGAACTGGTCAACAGCTCATTTAAAAGGAGTCCCTTATCTTTTTTTAGGCAAAAGATACAAAACTGTCCCCATGGTGGAAGTGAGGCATCTAACATAACTTTACTATTAGTTATATATGATAACACTTATACATATGCATTTCTAATTCTTACTTCTATTGGTTATTTAGTTAACTTATCTATATTATAATATCAGGTGATACGCTTTGTATTATAATCATTACACTTCTTATGTTAATCCTTAATGACCTTTATATTTCTTATGCTAATTTTCTATAACCTAAATACATTATTCATCTATATGTTTTGCTGGTTTTTGCAGGGTTAAAATGTCAAAACTGACATAATATGCGGTTGTTTTTTCGTCATTGCGGTTTAGCCATGCAGTTTCCTATTCTTAACAATGTAAGTGGCATGTCTGCTATTTTTATCATTGTTCAAAGGTCAGAAGTTCAGTATTTTCATCTAAGGGTCAGAAAGTGATTACCAGAATGTCAATCGCTGACTCCTCAACCTCCTTGAAGCATTCTGGGAGTTTTAGTGCATTTTTTTTTAATGCTAGGCCTTGCTTAGCATAAGCACTCTCTCACAGTATCCTTGAGCAATGACCACTCTTTGTACACCCCATTAGCTTTCCCTTTCTGGTCCCACATTGCCTTTCCTAGTAATGCTCTGAGCCTGTTGGAGTCAGCATTTTTGAAGTCCGGGACTTCAATCCTGCTGGTTGATTTGTTGACCCTGTGGTGGGTGGTGAACCTGATAATTTCATGGATAGGTTAGAGGGTCCAGAGGAGGGCCACTCATATGGTTGAGGGCCTCCATGGCCAGCCCTTTGAGGAGAAGCTGAGGGACCTGAATCTCTTCAGTCTCCATAAGAGGAGACTGAGGGGGGATCTTGTGGCTGCCTACAACCTTATCAGGGGCCACCAACAGGGACTCGGGGAAAGTCTGTTCACCAGGGCCCCCCTTGGAGTCACTAGGAACAATGGCCACAAGCTGAGGGAGGATAGGTTTAGGTCAGATATTAGGAAGAACTATTTCACTGTAAGGGTGGCCAGAGCCTGGAATAGGCTTCCCAGAGAGGTGGTGCTCTCACCTTCCCTGGAAATCTTCAAAAGGAGACTGGATAGGTACCTGGCTGGGGTCTTATGACCCCTCCCACCCCCAGTGCTCCTTCCTGCCCCGGCAGGGGGTCAGACTAGACGATCTGTCTGGGTCCCTTCCGACTCATTGATTCTATGATTCTATGGTTGCTGTTGCCCAGGTTACCCTCAATGTTCAAGCCACACACCAGATCATCTCCCTTGGCGAAGACTAAGTCTAGAAAAGCGTTACCCTTTCTGGGTCAGAAAGAGCTTCTTGATCACAGTCAGGAAACTGCGTGAACAATCTGACTTAGCCAATTGTTCCTCCCAATCTGGGTCACTAGCAAACTAACAAGTCATTAACAAGTTATTAAAACATGTACTATCCCTTCAAAAACTCTTCCAAATTTTACTTTAAATAAAGAGTAACAATTAAGGGATGAAAGTTAATGGCAATCCCATGCAACATTTAGGATACTTTATTCAATTTAGCATTTATATAGGAGAAGTTGAAACACTTGTTGAAGGCCCCTCCCAAAATATAAAGCACCTGAACTTTTAGAATTCAGAAATGTGCTCAACTAGTAGAAACAGCTACCCATAATAGAAATAGCTTTAAAAAAACCCAAAAATGCTCCTAATAAAACTTTCAGTAGCCAATTAAGCTGTTTAGAAATGAGCATTTCTACAGCTATCCCATGCACAAGCTTCCAAAGCAAGGATGAAAGTGTAAGTGTAGTACTTATTTTTGATGTTATGCTTTTTTCTTATTTACATGCAAATCTAAATAAAAATGTCCAGCCTAATTTTCCTTTTATTCTTGTTTATTATTTAGTCATATGCCCAGATCTTTATTATTTGAAAATACCCACAGAAGAACAAGTTTCTTACTAAAAAACTTGAATCATTGAATTCCCACAGATACAATTTTTCCAGTTAAATAATATGATTCATAGAAGTAAGAAAAAAGGCACTTCTCTGAACCATTCTATGCAATAAGACTCTGTGTAAGCCCCCATCTTTCTTCAGTTCTACCATGTCTGCACACTAACTTAAAAATATGGTCACCTGCAATCATTATCAAATCCAACAGGTTGTCAGGACAAGGCAGTTAGGAGTCTAATTTCAAATGTAAGAACTTCTCACTGACACTGCCCTGATAGCAGCCTGCTCTCACTTAGTGAGGCATTCCAGTGCCTCCACTAATCAGAACCTGAGGACATGATGAGAGGTGATTCCTCAAATAATTGTCTTAAATCATGAAATTATACCTATATGTTTCATGGAAGCCAACATACTCATAGCAGCGAGATCACCTGCTCAAAGGGAAGCAACTTCAGTCAGTGTTGGCTTTGGCTTCAGAGCAGTCATACCATGCCGAAGTATGTTACACTAATCACAGCTCATGCTCTGGCTTTGAACTATATACTAACAAGTTTCTCAGAATTTCCAAGTTTTCTCTCACCAAAAAATACATAACAAAATGTTACCTCTCAGCTCCGTGTTGTTGGGGAACCCTGACACAGGATGCAGCCTGTCTGACTCGCAAAGAATTCCCGCCCCCTCCCCTCCTCTACTTAAACAAAACTGATTAAGATACAGTAAGAGACATACCTAAAGCCCTCCAGATAAGGGAGCAACTGCCCTAGGTCTCATTTGCAGCTGAGATGGAACCAGATGAGCATTCATTTACATGGGAGATGGAGAACAGAAAGTCTGAAGCAAAAACTGCAGTGAATTCTGGGATCAGAGAAGCAGGGGAGCACTGCATGATGGGGAATCTGTGCTCCAAATGCTAATCAACCCACATTTACACACACCCAACTCAGCATTTATCAGACCAGTTCTAATCTGGATTTACAAAGGACTTGCTGCCCCCTGCCCCCTGCCCCACATCTATAAGCAGAAGTAAAGTTTAATAGGCATCTCGGGCTGTACATTCCCCAGTCCCACTACAGGAGGCCTATTTAAACTTGATTGGCTAAAACACAGTTGCCAGGTTAGGGAATGCTGAGGCAAAGAGACCGAGTCAGAGGGGGTATGGGCAACATTTAAACAATGGTAAAGGGTTCATCACAGAGTCCAGCCTGCTGGAGCCCTGACCACAAGTGTTGTCATACTTTTCCCAGGATGACTGGTGGAAGTCCTCCCAACAAAAGGGTATGAACACTCCAATAATTGCCTTAAGTCTGTTAAAAGACTATTGTAAGATCTGGAAAAGTCATGCTAAGCTGAGGCTTGTTTACAACAAGTAAAAAACCAAAACCCTGATGCTGCAAGCTCCCATCAGTACCATATTTCGCACATATAGCCTACACACTGATATAACCCACAGAAAATTGTATTTTTGTAAAATAGTCTGTATATTCCCCACACTTATGTATTCCTTGCCCCACAAGATGTGGCTGTAAGCGTGGGCTCTGCTGGGCACGGCCACTGGAGCTGGAGCTGGGGCTTGCTGCAGACTCTCACCGCCCACCTGCAGCCTCCCCACAAGACATGGCTGCAGGCAGGCAGGGAGACTCTGCAGCAAGCCTTGGCAGAGCCCGTGCTTGTGGCCATGTCTCATAAGTGCAGGCTCTGCTGGGGCTCACCGCAGATGCTCAATGCCTGCCTGCATCCTTCCCCCAAGATATGGCTGCAAACGCGGGCTCTGCCAGGGCTCGCTGCAGACTCAGACCTGGAGCTGGAGCCAGCTAAAAGTGGTGCAGGGGAGAGGAGGGATGAGGAGCTGCAAGTGGGGGTGGGGTGGGGAGAGGCAGAGGCAGTGGCAGCCCTGCTCCCCACCACCACCACCAGCCATGCTCAAGATAATCCTGCTGGGGGACGGGTGAGGGTGGGCTAGTCTGTTCTACAGACTCTGCACTGCTGGCACCCTTGTATAGCCCATACCCACCCATCAAGTTTGTAAAAATGTCTATAGTCCACGGGCTATATGCGTGAAAATACGGTATATCTGCTACCCATAGGAATTTCAAGCTTGCTCCTAAGTGTCTGGTTACTCCTTAACCTCATGTTTTTCCTGGTTATCAATCAGTTTCTTGAGATGTTCCAAACCAGATAACGCTTTGTCAATAGAAAAGACAATTATTTACACCATTAAAAGAGTGCTTTGAAGAAGCTGAACTGAGGGTAGAAAAAGCTGTAAAAAAAAAAAGCAGCAAAGTGTGTGTGTGCTTCAAGAAAAGTCTCTCTGATACCACCCACTGTTGTTCTCGAGAAGCTAGAAGAAACAGATTGTCTCCCTTCAAGGACTGTGCTAAGAACTTTACCTGTCAGCATTGGAACCCGAGTGCCTTGGACTGGTGAGATCCCAGCTCTCACTTTCTCTCTAGGCATAGATTTCTGAACCTGAATTGTATTAGTTAAGCTTGAGCTAAGTTTCCCCAAATACTTAGTGAAACCAGGGTAGTATTGTAATTGTTTGTGTTTGTTTTCCTTTGCATGTCTATTACTACTAGTACCTTTATATATTTCATATACTTAGCAATAAGTAACTTTTATAGTCAAACTAGTAGTAACTGGGTGTATTTTTTCCTTCTCTACTTTCCTTCCCCACTTGCTGTGCAGCAATGGTTATTTACCTAAGCTAAAGATCTCTGTGAAGCCCAAAAGTAGTGTGGGGTCTGCTCATCAAGAGGCTAAAGATTGGGATGTGCTAAGTTTGAAACACATAAGGGGATCAGCTTGTACAGGCTGATTGACCCAGCTTGGCTCAGACGTGCCCTAATGAACTGAATGCTGGCCCATAAGTGTGTCAGCTGGACACCCAGCAGGATTCAGAGATATTCTGTTTACCTGTGTGCTTGTGTCTAACTGCAGTTTATTGTTGCTCTGATGAACTGATTCTTGGCATATGAGGGTGTCAGCCTGTCCATGCTGATCAACCCAGCCAGGTCAGGCGTGTCACATTAATCTGTGTGTGTTTGTGTGTTTGACTGATTTGGTGACTGAAGAAACCCAGCCCCAATGAAACTGAGTCCTGCAAGATAGCTCCACTGGGGGTGAGGACTTGCAGAAGGGAGTCATACAGCTCCATATAGAAACACAAGTACACAAGCAGCACATTGATAGAATTACCAAGACCCTGGAAATGTATCCCTAATAAATGAGCACACCCCAAAGTGATAGGCAGATCTGGTAACAAAAATGAACAAGGTAAAAACTGCTGTAAGGAGATTATATAGCATCAAAATATTGCTCATAGTTAGTTTCCTATTGTAGCATCTAGCTTTATTCTTCTTCATCAATCCCTTGCAGTCAAGGATGATTGTCCTATCAGTGGGTGCAAAGATGGCTGATGAGGCTGATCTGGGATCAGCAGATTCTTGTCATAATGTGGGCACACGTTTCCCTGCAGGGTAGGTGGCTCCAGATCCTTGATTCAGCCCACAACATGCTTTTTCTGCCACTTCCACTTTTCTGTCTCCTGTTCTCATCATAAAGTTTCAAAGTACTGAGATCCTTGTAATTTCATAGATTTCATAGCCATTAGGGCTGAAAGGGACCTTGGAAGATCATTGAGTCCAGCCCCCTGCCCCAGGGACAGTAAGTCAGCTGGGGTCAAAGGATCCCAACAAGATAAATACCCAAATTTCTCTTGAAGGCATTCAAAGTAGGTGCTTGAACCACCTCCAATGGCAGACTATTCCAGACCTTGGGGGCTCGGACAGTAAAGAAGTTCTTCCTTATGTCCAGCCTGAAATGGTCTCGCAGTAGTTTATAACTGTTCAACCTTGTCTTCCTTTGGGGTGCTTTGGTGAGCAGATGTTCTCTCAGATCCTGGTGAACACCCCTAATAAACTTGTAGGTGGTCATCAAATCAACCCTGAGCCTGCACTTTTCCAGGGTGAAAAGCCCTATAGCTCTCAGCCTTTCATCATAAGGTCTGTTTTCCTGACCTCTGATCATGTGTGTGGCTCTCCTCTGGACTCTCTCAAGCTTCTCCACATCCTTTTTGAATTGTGGAGCCCAAAACGACCCAGAACTCCAGCTGCAGCCTCACCAAGGCCGAGTACAAGGGGAGAATGACGTCCTGGGATTTGCTTGAGAAGCATCTATGGACACAAGCCAGCGTTTTGCTCATGTTATGTTTTTTGCTGAGCATCACATTGATGGCTCATGTTCATTCTGTAGTCAATCATGACCCCCAAGTCCCTTTCATCTGTAGCACTAACCAGTGTAGCACTGCCGAGCCTATAAGCATGCTGCAGGTTTTTCCTCCCGAGGTGGAGAACCTTGCATTTTTTGGTGTTAAACACCATCAGGTTCTCATCCGCCCATTTCCTGAGCCTGTCAAGGTCAGCCTGGATGGCCCTCCTGTCCTCAGGTGAAAATGCTTTACCCCAAAGTTTGGTATCATTGGCAAACTTGGCCAGTCCACTTCTGATACAAGTGTCTACATCGTTAATGAAGATGTTGAACAAAACAGGTCCAAGGACAGAGCCTGGAGGCACCTCACTGGTCCCAGGGCAGCTCGACAATCGACTTCCGTCAACCACCACCCTCTGGGTCTGACCATGGAGCCAATATCCCAGCCACCGGATCATGGTGGACCCAATGTCACAGTTAGCCAGTTTTGCCAAGAGGTGATCATGGGATACCAGATCAAAGATTTTTTTAAAGTCAAGATATACAACATCAATCTCTTCCCCCTTGTCCAGATGGTAGGTCACCTGGTTGTAAAAGAAAATGAGATTAGTCAAGCAAGACCTACCCTCAACAAACCCATGCTGGCTATCCCTCAGGATGTTACCATAAGCCAGTCCATTAAGAATGGACTCTTTGATAATCTTTTCTGAGACCTTCTGCAGAATAGAGGTCAGGCTGATGGGCCTGTAGTTTGCCGGATCCACTTTCCTCCCTTTCTTGAAGATAGGTACTACTTTGGCCTTCTTCCAATCTTCGGGCACTTCACCAGAGCACCAGGAGTTCTTGAAGATCCGTGCCAGAGGCTGAGCTATGATCCTAGCCAACTCCTTAAGTACCCTGGGGTGTAAACCGTCAGGGCCGGCTGAATTGAAGGTGTCCAACCTCTTAAGGTGTTTCTTCATGAGGTTAGCATTGATGGAGAGCAAGGAATCTCCCACACCTGGGCCCCCCTGTCCCGTAATTGGCAGGGCGTTCCATGGGACTGATGAAAGCCCAACGCAAAGTGCCCATTTAGTAGGTTGGCTTTTTCCTGGGCTTCAGTTGTCAGTTGTCCCATCTGGTTTAGCAGGGGTCCAATGTTGTCCTTACTTTTCCTCTGCCTCCCCACATATCTAAAAAAAGACTTTTTATAATCCTCAATACTGGTGGCCAGTCAGAGTTCCGTTGCAGGCTTGTCTTTCCTGGTTCGCTCCCTGCAGGTCCAGATCAGTGCTGGATATTAGTCCTTGGAGGTGGATCCCATCCTCCATCCTTTGTAGGTCTTTCTTTTAAGAAGCAGGAGGTCCGCTATTTCCTTGCTGAGCCAAGGGGGCTGCTGTGCCCTTTTTCTGCCTTTCCTCCGAGATGGAATAGCCTTAGCTTGTGCATCTAGGATCGCTCCCTTAAGGAGCAACCATTCTTCCTGTACTCCCCTCTCCTTGGGGTCATGGTCGCTTACAAGCCTCCTGAGCTTGTTAAAGTCAGCATTCCTAAAGTCAAGGACTTCCATATTGCTGAATGACTTGCCAGCTTTTTTGGCAGATGGTGAAGGTGATCAGCTCATGGTCACTGTCACCAAGCTTCCCATCTATTGTTAGGTCACTGATTAGGTTGTCCCCAGTTGCTAGTACCAGGTTGAGCAGCACTGTACCTCTTGTTGGCCTGTAGACTTCTTGTGTCAGATAAAGCTCATCCACGCATGAGAGGAAGCTTTGCGACCACTTGGATTTGGCCAAGTGCTCTTCCCACATGATGTCTGCGTAGTTGAAGTCTCCCATGACAACCATGGACCTGAAGCACGAGGCCTCAGACAATTCCCTGGTGAACTCCTGGTCAAGCTCTTGATTTTGGGTAGGAGGTCTGTAGTAGACTCCCATCATTTAGTCCCCTGTGCCATGCTCCCAATGGCTTTTAACCCAGAGGATCGCCAGTCATCCACCCTGGTCACCAATGTCAGCTTGCAAGGACGTGTAGCTCTCCTTGACATAGAGAGCTACACCCCCACCCCTTTTGTCCACTCAATCCCTCCTGTATAGAGTATAGCCATCTATACCTGTGGGAGTCCCACCAGGTTCCCGTTGTCCCTATGACATCATAGTTATTTGTGTTAAGCAGGAGAACAAGTTTCTCCTGTTTAGTCCCCAAGCTCCTGGCACTTCTGTAAAGGCACTGGGAGTGCTCTGAGCCACGTCATTGGTGCCCACATGGATAAGGAGCATAGAGTAGTGGTCAGTGGGCTGGAGGAGCTTAGGGATCTTCTCTGCGATGTCTCAGATATGGGCTCCCGGGAAGCAGCAAACTTCTAAGGAGTCAGGGGAGCAGATTGCCCCCTCAGTCCCCCTCAAGATGGAGTCTCCTATGACAAATACTTCAGGAGAGTGGAGGCAGTAGCTACAGTTCAGCCTGTGTTGCCTGCAGGAGCTGGCAGCTTAGCAGGCTCTACTGGGGCCACAAGAGGTTTGTACCTATTGCAAAACTTCAGCAGGGCAGGGACCTGGGTGCGGTGGGCCTTGGGGCCCTTGTCCACCTTGGTCCAACCTGTGCGGCGGGCAGCATGGGAGGTCCTCAAGTCCTCCCCTGTCCTGGAAGGTGACCATGGTCTACCCTCCACCTCCCTGGGGAGAAGGGCCTGGCAGTAGGAGTTTATCTCCTGCTCACAGTCCCTGATGGCACACAGTCTCTGGACTGCGGCATGGAGCTCCTCCAGCTGGTGCGCCAGAGACCCCAAAAGTGAGCAGACCTCACAAGGGGAGGTGGCTATGCTCCTGGGCCCCAGAGCCTGAAAAAGTGACAGGCAGCCCCCACAGCTGAGAGCCAGAGGCTTCGTCTGCATAGAGCCCAGAACCAATGGCTCCATCTGGGTGCAAGTCTCTGAGGAGCCACGGGGGAGCTGCAGACTCCAAGGGGACCTTCAGGGTGCGGCAAGTGCCCATCCATGGTGTGCCACTGGTAGGCCAACTGAGCTGGAACTGTCTATCCAAGGGGGCTCACAGCCAGGGCCTCGGGCCCTCCCACTCACCATCCTGTGCAAACCCCACGCTAACTTGCATGCCAGGCCCAGAAGCGCACCTGTTTGTGCAGCCTGTTTGCAAGGTTGCGGTTGTGAAGTGGGGGGAGGCTGGGCAAAGTAGGAGCCAGGGGAGGGCGTGTCCCTCCCCACCCCCACTCAGCCTGCTCCCAGCTGGCTACATCCCACCCCCCATGAGCCCCTACTTATCTGCGGGCAGGCTGGGCCTCATCAGGGGATCCTGGGGGGTCCTAGAGTCTTTTCCCGGGGGTCTCTGGGCTCATGAGGGTGCAGCGGGCTTACACCTGCACGGCTTGCACTGCAACCAGGTCCCGAGTGTGGCTTTACTGTTGCCAGGCCCTTTTTAAAGTGCATGCATGCGCAGAAGGGCTGGCCAGTGCTGCACTGTTTTTGGGGGGCTAAGGGGGGTTCCCCCCACTGAAGGAGGGAAAAGGTGAGTGCCCCCCTAACCTGGCACATGTGCCGGCAGCCTGGTCACACAGCTCCCTGGGGGGCTGGGCCAGGTAGAAGCCGGGGGGCATGTCCCTCCCCACCTCCACACAGCCTGCTCCCAGCTGGCTACATCCCACCCTCCACAGGCCCCTACTTACCTGTGAGCAGGCCGGGGCTTGTCAGAGGTCCTGGGGGGTCCTAGAGTTTTTTCCCAGGGGTCCCTGGGCTCACAGGGGCTCAGCGGGCTTACACCCATGTGTCTTGCACAGGTGGGTCCCGAGTGTGGCTTTACTGTTGCCAGGACCTTTTCTTTTTCTTTTCTTTTTTTTCAATTGATGTTGATGTTGCATTTTTTTCAAGTTGACCGTGAGGACATCTTTGAAGGGCTTTCTTCGCCATCCTCTGAAGCAAATGCCCTGACTGAGCTGACAGAATAAAACTTGCTTTGGGAGTTGGGAGCCAGACATCTGGATGATGTGGCTCCCCCAGCAAAGTTTCTATTGTATGATCATCACTTTGATGCTCATGGTGTTTTCTTATGAGAAGACACCAATATTGGGAATTGAAGAATCTTCTGCTGGTAGTGTTGATGGTACTTTTCCAGTGACTTGAGGTGTCTCTTGTATGTTGTCCATGTCTCAGCTCTGTACAGTAAGGTAGCGATCACAACTGCTTGATAAACCATTAACTTGGTTCAAATTTGATGTTGCAATGTTCAAACACCTGTTTCCTCAGGCATCTGAAGGTTGCACTTGCACACTTGAGGCAACACTGGATTTCTTTGTCAATGTCAGCTTTCTGTGAGAGATTGGTTTCAAGGTACAGGAAATATTCATCAGAGTCTCACCATGAATTTAAATTACCAGAGCTGGGGACTGCTCATTAAGCACTTGATGATGAAGGATCTTAGTCTTCTGAATGTTAAGCATCAGTCCCATTTTCTTGTATGCCTCAGTAAAGACAGCAACAGTTACCTAAAGGTCTGATTCTGAGTGAGCACACACTACAGCATCATCAGCGTGCTGGAGCTCAATGATTGAAATCAGGGTAGTCTTGGTTTTGGCTCAGAGTCAGCAGAGATTAAGCAGTTTACCATCCATTCAGTAGTTTAGCTCCACTCCAACTGGAACCTTGTTGGCGGCCAGATATAGCACCATGGCAAGGAATAGCCTTGCTTAATTCCCATCTTAACCTCAAAGGGATCTGTGATAGATCCATTACCGAGAACTGCCACTCACATACCATCATGAAGTAGGCAAAGAATGGTGACAAATCTTGGTGGGCATCCGTACTTCAGAAGGATCCTCCATGGCATTTCTTGGGTGACAGAGTCAAGGGCTTTTGTGAGGTCAGAAAAGACCATATAGACAGGTTTATGTTGTTCCCAGAATTTCTCCTGCAGCTGGCAAGCTGTGAAGATAGTGCCTGCATCTACATGAGACCCTAACTGCATAGTCATTACTGAGCAGTTGTATGACAAGTACTAAATGACTGTGCAGTAACTGGAGTTACTGCATAGTAGCATTGTGAAATGGCTTTTTTGTGATACTAACTGCACAGTAGCTTGTTACTACTAGACAATAGCATTGTGTCAGGCTTCTTGTCACACAATGCTACTACACAGTAGTAATCCACTACTGCACAGTCAGCATCTCAGCTGGACACAGCCCATGTTAGTTGTATCTCTTGATGCCCTAAACCCACACTGAGATTCTAAGAGGAGCCCTTTAGTAAGTGGAAAGAGATGGTTTAGGAAGGTTCTGAAAATGATCTTTCCTGTGGTGGACAGCAAGGCAATCCCACTGTAATCTTCACAGTTGAACCTGTCTCATTTCTTGAAGACTGTCACAATCATGGTATCCCTGAGGCCATCTGGGATTTCCTCATAATTCCAAATCCTTAAGATGAGGGCATGGAGCTACGATGTGAGCTTCTCTCCCCCATGCTTAAAGATTTCAGTGGGAATTGAGTTCCAAATACTTTGTTGTTCTTCATTTGTTTGATGGCTTTCCTCATCTCATCAAAGTTTGGAGGGATAACAAGATCATCTCTGACTGCGTGTTGTGGGATGCAACTAAGAACATTCTCATCTACAACACAGTCTCAGTTGAGAAGGTTTTCAAAATGCTCCTTCCAATGGGTGTTGATGGCTCCCCTTTCTTTGAGCAGGTCTCCTCCATTCTCTCTCCATCCATCTCCTCCATCCTGCAGGCAACACGGGTACTACTATAACTACTGTCCCCATTCTCCCCATGACAAAACGCAAAGTGTTTGTCGTGGGAGATTCCATCCTGAGGGGGACTGAGGGAGCAATCTGCTGCTCCTACTGCTTAGCCCAGGAAGTCTGCTGCTTCCCAGGAGCCCACATCCGAGACATTGTGGAGAAGATTCCTAAACTCACTCAGCCCACTGACCACTATCCCATGCTCCTTAACCATGTGGGCAACATTGACACTGCTTGGAGCGCTCCCAGCTGGGTCATGAGGTGCTACAGGGATTTGGGAGTGGGCTAAAGGGCCTGGGGGCACCAGTGGTGTTCTCTTCAATCCTTCTCTCGAGCTACGGACTGAAGAAAGAGAGGAGAATCCAGGTAGTGAACCAAAGACTGCAGCGCTGGTGTCATCGGAAAGGCTTTGGCTTCCATGACCACAGTCCACTCTTCGGTGAGAGATGCAGTGAGCTGCTGGGAAGGGACGGCCTCCATCTCTCTCTGCCAGGGAGGAGGGCTCTTTTCAGCCAGACTGGCTAATCTGCTCCACTGGGCTTTAAACTAAGCCTGCCTAATGACGGGGGGACTACCACAACTGCTAGCCTGCTGAGCAACCCTTGCAAAGCCAGCAGGCCAAGGCGCTTAAGGGACCCCACCCCTGCCCCAGCCCTGGAACAATCGGGAGACAAGGCAAGACATTTGCCTGCCTGTACACAAATGCCAGGAGCTTGGGGAATAAACAGGAGGAACTTGTCCTCCTGCTTAACACAAATAATTATGATGTCATAGGGATAACGGAGACCTGGTGGGACTCCATCCATGACTGAACTGTGGGTATAAACAGCTATACCCTGTACAGAAGAGATTAAGTAGACAAAAGGGCCAGAGGCGTAGCTCTCTATGTCAAGGAGAGCTGCACATCCCTGCTAGCTGACATTGGTGACCAGGGTGGACGGCTGGAGACCCTCTGGGTTAAAATCCATGGGGAACATGGCATAGGGGACACGATGGTAGGAGTCTACTACAGACCTCCCACACAAAGTCAAGAGCTTGACCAGGAGTTCACCATGGAATTGGATGAAGCCGCATGCTCCAGGTCCATGGTTGTCATGGGAGACTACTACTACCCAGACATCTCATGGGAAGAGCGCTCAGCTAAATCCGAGCAGTTGCAAAGCTTCCTTTCGTGCATGGATGTCCTCTATCTGACACAAAAGGTCTACGGGCCAACGAGAGGTAAAGTGCTGCTCAACCTGGTACTGGCAACAGGGGACAATCTAATCGGCAACCTAACAATCAATGGGAAGCTGGGTGACAGTGACCACGAGCTGATCACCTTCACCATCTGCCAAAAAGCTGGCAAGTTATTCAGCAATACAGAAGTCCTCGACTTCAGGAATACTGACACTGACAAGCTCAGGAGGCTTGTCAGTAATGCCCTAAGGGACCATGACCAAAGGGGAGGGGAGTTCAGGAAAAGTGGTTGCTCCTCAAGGGAGCAATCCTTGATGCACAAGCTAATGCCATTCCATCTCAGACAAAAGGTAGCAAAAGGGCACAGCAGCCCCTTTGGCTCTACAGGGAACTAGCGGAACTCCTGCAGCTAAAAAGTAAGACCTACAAAGAATGGAGAATGGGATCCATCTCTGTGGAGGAATATTCCGCAATGGTCTGGAGCTGCAGGGAGTGAACAAGGAAAGCCAAGGCTGCGACTGAACTCCAACTAACTACATGTATAAAGGATAATAAAAAGTCCTTTTATATGGATATGTGGTGGGCTGGAGGAAAAGCAAGGACAACGTTGGACCCCTGCTAAACCAGAAGGGACAACTGACGCCCAGGAAAAAGCCAACCTACTATATGGGTACTTTGCGTCGGTTTTTCATCAGTCCCAGGGGTTGTCCCTGCCCGTTATGGGACAGCGAGGCCTGGGTGAGGGAGATCCCTTTCCCTCTACCAATGCTGACCTTGTGAAGGAATACCTTGAGAGGCTGAACACCTTCAAGCCAGCCAGCCCTGATGGTTTACACCCCAGCATACTTAAGGAGCTGGCTAGCATCATAGCTCAGCCTCTGGCACAGATCTTTGAGAGTTCCTGGCACTCTGGTGAAGCGCCTGAAGATTGGAAGAAGGCCAATGTGGTGCCTATCTTCAAGAAAGGGAGGAAAGTGGATCCGGCAAACTACAGGCCCATCAGCCTGACCTCTATCCTGGGGAAGGTCTTAGAAAAAATCATCAAAGAGGCCATCCTCAATGGACTGGCCGATGGCAACATCCTGAGGGATAGCCAACATGGGTGTGTTGAGGGTTCCTTTTATGACCAGGTGACCTATCACCTGGACAAGGGAGAGGAGATTGATTTTTGTATATCTTGACTTCAAAAAAGCCTTTGATCTGGTCTCCCATGATCACCTC
Organism: Crocodylus siamensis; assembly: GCF_052110815.1. Classification (NCBI taxonomy): domain Eukaryota; kingdom Metazoa; phylum Chordata; order Crocodylia; family Crocodylidae; genus Crocodylus; species Crocodylus siamensis. The sequence goes on along the minus strand of NC_143401.1, from coordinate 46,910,266 downwards.
TTGGTAAAACAGCCAACTGCGTCTTGGGTCCACCATGATCTGGTGGCTGGGAAATTGGTTTCATGGTCGGACCCAGAGGGTGGTGGTTGACGAAAGTCAATCATTGTGGTGCCCTGTGACCAGTGGGGTCCCTCTAGGCTCTGTCCTTGGGCCTATATTGTTCAATTTCTTCATTAATGATGTGGATATTGGAGTCACAAGTGGACTGGCCAAGTTCACCCATGACACCAAACTGTGGGGTAAAGCATCCACACCTGAGGACAGGAGGGTGATCCAGTCTGACATTGACAGGCTCAGAAAACGGGCAGATGAGAACCTGATGGTGTTTAACACCAAAAAATGCAATCTTTTCCACCTTGGGAAGAAAAACCTGCAGCATCCTTATAGGCTCGGTAATGCTATGCAGGCTAGCACTACGCATGAAAGGGACTTGAGGGGTCATAATTGACCGCAAGATGAACATAAGCCTTCAATATGATGCTGCGGCTAGTAAAGTGAGCAAAACGCCGGCTTGCATCCATAGACGTTTCTCAAACAAATCCCAGGATGTCCTTCTGTCATTATACTTAGCCTTGGTGAGACTGCAGCTGGAGTACTGTGTCCAGTTTTGGGCTCCACAATTCAAAAAGGATGTGGAGAAGTTTGAGAGTTTGATCAGCATGATCAGAGGTCAGGAAAACAGACCTTACGACAACTGGCTAAGAGCTATGGGACTCTTCAGCCTGGAAAAGCTCAGGCTGAGGGGTGATTTGGTGGCCACCTATAAGCTTATTAGGGGTGTTTACCAGGATCTGGGGGAACAATTGTTCACCAAAGCCCCCCAGGGCATGACAAGGTTGAATGGTTATAAACTCCTGCAAGACTGTTTCAGGCTGGACATAAGGAAGAATTTCTTTACTGTCCGAGCCCCCAAGGTCTGGAATAGTCTGCCATTGGAGGTAGTTCAAGCACCTACTCTGAATGCCTTCAAGAAAAAACTGAATGTTTATCTTGCTGGGATCCTGTGACCCCAGCTGACTTCCTTCCCTTCTGGACTTGATCTTCCAAAGTCCCTTCCAGCCTGAATGTCTGTGAAATCTGTGAAATCCTTAGGACTCAAGGGGCATTGATCCCTGAGCACTCAGACTATAGATAGCATTGAAAAAAATGCACATATCACAGATATCAGTGAAATGTGGAATCTCTTTCACCTTGTCTTCCCATTGTTTGTTCTTCATAGAACTCTGCCTTGGCTTGTTGGAGATTCAATTTATTTTGCTTGGAGCCAGTGGTGTTCTGCCAAGCACAAAAGGTCTTGAACTTGCAGTCAATTAACTCTTGGATCTCTGGGTCAGTTTTATCAAACCAGTCTTGATGTTTCCTGGTACAGAATCCAAGTATCTCTTTGTAGGCACTGATGATGGTGGAGTGGAAGGCATCCCAAGTGCTGCTGACACACTCCCATTGTTGTTGGTTGGAATTTGCCACTTTTTCATTGAGGCACTAGTGGAAGAGGCCTGTCTTGATTGGGTCCTAGAGTTCTTCAACAATGATCTTCCATTGGCACTGTTTCTGCTGCAACTGTCATTTGGGAGACAGCGAATGACATAACTGAGCAGATGAGTTGGTGATTGGTCCAACAATAATCAGCTCCTAGCATACCTTGAGTGATATGAACATCTTTGCAATCTCAGACATGTAGAATGATGTAGTCAATCAAGTGCCAATGCTTAGCTCATGGGTGTTGCCATGATGTCTTGTGCCTGTTCTTGTTGCAGAACAGGGCGTTAGTGATGGTAAATTCATGTTCCATGCATTTCATCAAGTGGAGGATGCCATTGGAGCTGATCTTTCCTACTCTTTTCTTGCCAATGGTTCCATTCCAGAGGTCTGAGTCCCTTCCAACTCTAGCACTGAAATCATGGAGAAGATAAGTCCATCTCCCTCTGGAATGTCAGAAAGGACTTGGTCATGATTGACATAGAATTCCTCCTTGGTTTCATCAGCGGCATCAAGAATCAGGGCATATGCACTGATGACAGTGGTGTATTAGCTCCCCATGAGTTTAATATGGAGAGTCCTGGAGAGGTACTCATTCTTTCCAATAGGAACTTGTTGAATTGGTTTATTAATTCTTAATGGCAAAATCAACTCCATGAAGCGGGTATTCTCCTTCCTATTTACCTTTTCAGAAGAAGTATAACCACTTCTATTTTTTTTGAGCTGTCCATCACCCACTCGCTGGGCTTGCTCAGTGCAGTGATGTTGGTGCTGTATTACCTGAGTTCTTGAGCCATGATCTCTGTGTAGCGCCCTGGGCATTCACTATTAGTATTGTCTATGAAGGCCCTGATTTTCTAGGTCCCAAAATTGTCTGTGTGTTTTTCATTGATTTCAACCATACTAAAGGTGTTCCAGTTATCAGTTATCCAGTCAGGAAGACAGTAGACAAGCTATGTTTAAGGTGCCTTTTTTAGCCTTGTGGGGTGAGCATAGCGGATCCTGAAGAGGGCTGCTCAGTTGCAGTTACAGTTGCTGAATCGCACTCCTGCTTTGTCCAAGTGCTAGATGACCTTCTCGTAACTGATGCCTTCATGCCAGTTCATGACTAGGAGCTTCCAGACTTCACAGTCCTACGTGTATTGTCACTAGCTTGTTGCCAAAGGGCTTGAAAAATGTTCTGGAAAAGCCAGTTTCATGGAAGGCATCTGTGTGTGATTTCTTTTATCATGGAGATGCTGCTGCACATCAGCCACCACATGGTTCTTGACAGAACAGGACATCAATCCAATAGCAAGGAGGCAGACAATTGAAGATCTCATTGCATTGCAGTCTTTGCCCACCTTTGCAGCCATTGAGATTCTAATATCTTCTTCTGCCTGCTCTGCCATTGAAGACTTGTAGACCCATGGCTAGGGGATGGCAAGGCTTATTATAGTGGAGACCTGAACTTGCCAAGTCATAGCACCAAAGGATAGATGAGGCTTTTCAGGAGGGAAAGCATTGTCATCTGCTGTCCCCACCAAATCCTGGTGGTGCTGCCACTGCTTGGTCCATAACTGCTTATTTGTCAGAGTTACCCCTGCTTATTTTCCATCTAACCTTCCCTGAAGGTCATTTCTCTTTCTGTCACCTGTGGGGAGCAGTACAGCTCTGCTGCCAGAGCAGCTCTAGCTTTATCATCAGGCCTGGGAAGGGATGTTCATAGCCTTTACAGCCAATATATGCACTGAATAACATGACCAGACCCTGAAACTTCTAAGAAAGACTACTTTCTCCTCCTGCTATCTATTAGTTATGTGTTTAATTCATAGCACAGGACAGTGAAAGACACAGTTTTTCTTATAACTGCATAGACTAGCTTCTTTCGACCAACTGTTAGGTATCAGAATAATTGAGTATTATAAGCTCTGTTTGCCAATTCAGGAATAATGTCATATTTAATAGCCCTAATAAAATGTTCTAACCCATGAAAGGGGTGCAGGACTAGATATATTATAGCCCTGATTTACAGAGATTACAAATAGACTTAAGCAAGGCTTATAAAAGACCCCATATATAAACTATATTAGCATGCTTCTCCAAGAATTTCTGCTAGATATTAGTAATGGAGCTATGTACTTGAAAAGGTATGGCCAGTCTTATTTCACCTATTTGTCCCCATTTTCAAGTCACATAATTAGCAGCATCTCTGAAAACTTCAGTAACTATTCAGTAGGCCTCTGTGAAGCAGCTAGTATTCGCTTCGAATTCAGATTTGGCCTATTTAGGGGACAGTAACTCAATTCTGCATGAGCCACCTGAAGCCCCAAGGCTGCTGCAGGAGCAGTGAGTCCCAGGGCTTTTCTCACTTTTTTTGTTTTCTTAAAGGGCCGGAGCTGGCCTGGGTGGGGCACCCGTCAGGGGGCTGGAGGAATGGCAGGCATCAGGGGACTCATGGCAGAGCCCCCCACGTAACATGGGGCAGTTGGGGGCAGCAGGGATGCCTCCCCCACCCAGCAGCACCCAGTGAGCACCAGGGCTTTTCTTTAAAGGGCTGGGAGCTGGGGTGGGCAGGGCAGCCATGGAGGGGCTGAGGGAATGGGGGTCAGCAGGACTGGGAAAGCAGGCAGGGGCTGGGGGCTGGTAGGGGTCCCCCCATGGTCCTTCCCTCAGCCCCCCACCCCTAGTACTTACCAGCTCCAAGTCAGCTGCAGCTCCCTGCTGCAGCCACCGGGGACTGCCCGAATCATCAAAGCTCTCTGAATCTTTTCTGAAGATTTGGAGAGCTTTGAATCGATTCAGACCTTTTGGAGATTTGGCCACCGAATCAGGTCGAAGCTCCTCTGAATCAAATCACCACCCAAAGCTTCACACATCCCTATTATTCAGTAGGTCCTAAATTCCCTTCTAGAATGGAATCCCTTCAAGATTATCTGTACGGTGAATTACTGATTCTAAATTTACAAAAGCTTCAGAAAGCTTCTGGTATGCCTGAAAACAACTATTGCAGTAATCCTTCATTGGAATTTTTTTTCTTTATTCAGTTTGAGCTACACCATCCCAAACCTACATAATAAACTTTTTTTTTTGCTTCTCTATGTAGAGTTTGGCATTCTTGAAGTCTATTATAATGTTTTAAACAGTACTTAAAAGCTTAAAAGGTTAGCAAGTATGCTAGTGTTTGTTGTTCTGCCCACAATTCCCATGCAGCTGTATATGCCATTCTGGGTGTGATCTCACCAGCACCTCACACAGGGGGAAATGAAACCTAACATGGTTTATTACATGATTTATCTGTGTTGTAGCCTGAATGTACATTGTAAAAGCTACTTGTTTATTTCTAATCTGTGTTTGGGGGAAGTGGAATTGCTATAGTTCCACCACTTCTTGGGACAGTGATCTGATGCAGAGACTCAGTATGCCCTATGACAATTAGAGCACTGTGCAAAGGGGCTCCATCTTCCCAGTTGCTCTGATACCAATTAGTGCATAGAGAGATGGCTAGAGGTATGACAGGGTGGCTAAAGAAGCATTAGGGGAAGAGGTGAAAAATGCACAATGATAAGGTGTCACTGCCTAAATTGTACGCTAATTCTGCACAGGAACCTACTCCTGCAGCCTGGATATTGCAATACCAGCCAGAGGGTTGAAAAAATGCCTTACAACATGGGAGTTTAAGTTTCACTTTCAAAGGTAACTAGCTCTCCTAAATGCCTAAGTCCCATTGACTTCCAAGACTTAAATTCCTAAATTCCTATGAAAAACAGGACTGAGAGTTCTACCCATTCTGGGTCCCTAATCTGTGTTTGGGGCAAGATGATGGATCCAACATATAACCCATGATCAGAAACTAGAGATGACTTGGCTTTTTGCTCATTAAAAATCTTATCCCCTAATGTATTAACCTTTTCAAATTAAGATTTGCAATGGATGGCCTGAGCCATCCAAAGCTATTGTACCCACTATAATATAAACTGTACCTCCTCTGTACCCACATACCAATGGCACCTCCTCTGTACCAGCATACCAATGGAAAGTCTCATGCCCATAAATATTCTGTCACCATAGCATCTCCTGTGACTGGTGGTAAAAACAGCAAATAAGCCTGTGAGTTCCTAAGCTGTCAGCCTGTCTCTTGCCAGAGAGCAGCATCTGAAAGGCACTGACTCTGACGGCTTCCTTGCTGCTATGTCTAGCTAGGGTGTATGTCTTCTACTTGCAAAGGATTGGATAGGATACAGCTTACATTGACAGCTTGGCTATACCAGACTAACTTCGATACTAGTATTGTTATTCCTATATCATTTCTTTTTTTTCCTATATCCATTTCTTTTAAAAAAAATTTTTTCAACTGAAGAAAAAGAAATTTGTGTTTTGCCTGACATCATGATCACTGGGCACTGTTCAGGAAAGCACAGCATAGATTAAATAGATTGCACACACAGACACCTACATATACACACACTACATACAGTCAGACACCTTTTTCAGTACAGGAAAACATGAAGCATGCTGGAAAGGCCAGCACTGCCAAGTCTGGGAGGAGAGTGAAAGGGGGCAGATGGAGAGGTGTCAGTACCCATCGCCCAAGCTGAGATGCAGCCTCTTTTCAACCAGCCACAAGGCTTCTGCTGGTACTGGGAGCAAGAAGGTCACAGCATGACAACAAGCAGCACCAGCAGCACCAGCACCCCAAATGCAGGTCCAGCAAGAGCCTACCACTCCCAACCTTAGAGGAGCTCAATCTTGAAGTAGGGGACCTCAGCTTGACAGCACAAGAAATTCTGGGGCAGGAGGGGGAAGCAGAGTTAGTGCTCCATACCTCCCAAAGTTCCCCTAGAGACAGGTCCCCTTCCCTGGAAGGGACTATGGAAGAGCCTGTGGGGGCAGCTGGCTCAGCTCCTCCTGTTGTTGTGCCTCTGCCTGCTGAGGAGGGGGATAAGGCAGGAGCTCCACTTGCACCACAGAAGTGAGGGGGTAGTGTGGTTTGGGATCATTTTGAGGTGGCAGATGATCCCACATATGCTACCTGCCTGCACTGCTGAGCCAAAACCAGCCAGGGCAAGGGAGCAAAATGCATGAGCACTACAGGAATGCTGATACATCTCTGTAAGCACTGCCCCCTTGCCCTTGTCCTTGCTCCTCCTCAGCCTGGCACCAGTGGGAGCATGCCCAAAAAGAAGTCCCCCTCTGGCTCCAAAGCCCCTGTCCCCCTGAAGCAGAGGCAGGCCACCCTGGAATAGTGGGGGAAAGTCAGGCACACAGGGGGGCGCGTTCCCAAGGTGAGTGAGGTCACCCAGAGCATTGGGGAGATGCTTGCTGTGGATGACCAGCCTTTCTCCTTTGTTGAGTGGCCAGGGTTCAGGCGGCTCATGGCTCCATCATACAAAGTGCCCACATGCACCACCTGGCAGGATGGTGGTGCCTTCCCTATATGAGGCATGCAGGGAGTACTTGAAGGAGGAGCTGTGCAAGCCAGATCTGCAGGTGGCTGTACACTTCACCTTGAACATCTGGAGCAATTGGGTTGGAGATCACGCCTACCTCTCCCTTACAGGGCACTGGTGCATTCAGTCAGGCTGTCAGTGGTCTCTGTTTCAAGCCGAGGTGATTGATGAGTCCCACACAACAACTGGGGGCTATGAACTGCTTGGTACAGGGGTGGTTCATTGGACAGGGTGATCCCCATAGTGAGGGAACTTCAGAACCAAATGGAGAAGTTCCAGAGGATGAATGTTCCTGGCTGGGGCAAGCTGCTGTCACCAGACATGCAGGCATTCATGAGGTGGCTGAAGGAGGGCATCAGGAAACAGCTTGATCCCTTGCAGTTCAATATGGTCCTGAGGGTGAAGGGGAGTGTCAGCATATGTAAGCAGCAAAACCTTGGATCACTGGATGGAGGTGCTGGTGAAGAGAGTCAGGGAGGCAGAAGGGCGGAGGCAGGGGGATGTGGAAGAGGGGGATCCACTGTCCCATACCAGCATGCATCTACCAGCCAGTCTCCTCCTCCACCATAGGCACTGCCAATGTGGGACAAGGGCACGGCTTCCACGGTGGAGTCCAGAGGCACCAGACCCCACCATCAGGCAGATATTGCTCAGGCCTTGGTGACTGCCTATCTCACCAAGGACATGGAGCTGCTGCTGTTCAACCCCTTGGCCTACTGGGCAAGCCACAGGCAGATGTGGCAGGATCTGGCCACAGTTGCCCAGGAACACCTGTCCTGTCCACTGACCAGTATTCCAAGTGAGAGGGTGTTTAGCATTGCTGGTGATGTTGTGACACCCCACCACATCCTCTTTGGATCCTGGTTTGGTGGAGCACCTGATGTTCCTCAAGGTGAAACTCCTGCTGCTGGGGTTCCCCAAGCTCCAGGTGCAGAAGGAGTGAGCATCACTCTCCTCACTCCATCCACACCTATTTCCTTTAGGTTTCTGGTTTCCGAACCATTTAATGCCCCATTCTCAGAGCTGGAGGCGGCACTCACTGCATCACTAGCCAGCAGGGGAAGAACACGTCCCTGCTGAGCTCCTCTGCCATGATGAACTTGGTAGTGTGGGATGGGACAATGGGGAAGGAGGAGGCCCTAAGTCCTGGGCATGACCTAAAACTGAACCCTGCCAGGATTGGGAGGCCTGGTGGAACTGCCAGGACTGAGGACCTCCCTGGTGAAAGATGAGTAGGAGTTGCCTTATAACCTCCAGCCATCACACACATGCACAGTCTTAGCTGGGGAAAGCCCAGACCCCTAAGATCTTTGAGAGCCTGAGAGGGCTGGTTGCAGTGGAGTTGTGAGGCTCCAGGTAAGCTCAGCTTAGTTTCCTGGGGTACCATCTGCAAGGCATCAGCTGCAATGTAGGGAGGGTACAGAGCTGTGAAATCACACATCGGGCAGACAAGATTCTTTGGGTCAATCCAATATCTTTTAGCAGACCAACTGAATAGTTGGGGAAATATATCTTAGCAAGCTTTCGGGTTGAAAAACCCTTCCTCCTGACCCCAGCCTGTCTCTCACCCCCTATTTCTGGGAAACTGCACCACTTTTCACAGATGAGCCTACAAACTTTACTTCATCAATCTCCTGGATACAGAAATTCACGGACTCAGTATACACATTGAAATTACGACACACTACAACCTGCATCTGACTCCCCAGCTACCTCTCCACCTTTACCGGCTACATCCCCCTTCCACCCTACCCCAGCTTCTCTCTCACCCCCTCATGCCTCCATTTCCATTTTCACTGATTGGCTTTCTTGCCTGCATTGCATGCCAGCCTCTGGCTTCTTTACTATTCCTTCCATCCAGGAAGAGCACACATACACACCAACTGCAGGTGCTTCCTCAGCCTGACAGAGGGTTTTCAACTGGGAGTGGAGTGATTCTAGGGCTGTGCAAAACACTTGTATTTTGTTTCAGTTTCAGATTTGGCGTTTCAACAGGACAGCAATTCGTTTCAGCATTTTGAATCGCTGTTTCATTTTGTTTTGGCTGAAACTTTTGAGTTTTGATGCTGTTTCGAACACTGTTTTGGTGTTAAGGCCATAGGCTATGATGGGGAATGACTAAAATACCTATAACTGTCATTTCTTGCCTGATTCTGATGAAAATTGCAGGAATGGTAGCACCTTCTGAGGCCATGAAGGCTGCCAGCTTTCAAGGAGATAGGTGCAGGAGTTTCTGGGAAACTGCAGTTTGTCATGGAATAGGTTCCCTAGAGATGGCTGTGGTACCCCTAGGGTCCTGTGACTGTGTCAGCTCCGCCCAGCAGGTGTCTTCTCTTTTTACCTGCCACCATGTTTGGTTGGAAAAGATAATAGATAGAGAGGCTGCCCTGAAGCTTCAGCTCAGTTACTGTCCTAATGGACCCCACTAAACCCTGTAGGTTCTCAGACCCCTTGCTGGGACCTGCTCTAAGCAGTTAAAGTTATTCCACATACACCAATAAATCTCACATTGGTTTACTGATTGTGTTTCCACTCCCCTTAACAATTTTGTCAGAAGACAGGTCCATTTGCAGCTATTAAATGGAACTATTAAAATATATCCTTTGACATCCCTAAACCAATGAGGGCTGATGCAGAGAAGGTATGACAAGGAATTGATGGATCACTCTAGACATACCCTGTTCATATGCTCTCCCTCTAAAACACCTGCTACTAGTCGCTCAGAGGCAGGATAATGGGCTTTGATGTACCATTAATCTGACCCAGTATGAAACTTCTTATGTTCTTATTCCCAGATAGCCCTTTGCTCAACGCAAGCCAGCTTTCTCAATACCTGGTGTTCAGGTGTACAATAGTGCCTGGTGAGGGAAGCCACACTAGAAGAGCTTCCTACTATAGAAAACATTTACCCTGGAGTAAAATCCATAGCGTGCATGTCTGCACCCTGAAACATCTGTAAGAGCAACAACACCATTGGAACTTAATGACATAATTTTCAGCAAAGAGGTAAATGTGCATAGAGACTGGACTAGCCTTTAACTAGTTATGTTCCGTCCAGGGTAGCATGGAGAAAATTGTCCTACTATAATTAATGTGTTATATGATTTAGGATTAAATATAGGAGTCCAATTCCAGGACTGTCAATCAAACACCCTTTGTAATCATTAAATTCATCTTAAGTGCTAAAGAAAGTAAATTAAAAACAAGTCATTAAATGTTCATGAAAGCTGATTTTAAAAAGTTCAGCATGTGACCTTTTTGGTAGGTTGATTTTATCTTATACAGATTTGCTCAGCAAAGCTGAAAACATAAGATGAATTTGCATTCAGAATTTGCTGAAAACATAAGATGAATTTGTCTTCTGAACAGACACTGGAGATAACCTGGTGAGCTTACCTGTCTATCTAAAACTGCCTCATTGATAATAGGAACACATTTCCAGCTCAAAGTACAGGAATTTCGACAGTGTTTGTTTGTGTTAATGAGAATTACACAACTACACCACCCCCAATGCCTATCTGTCAAAGAAGATGCTCCCCATCAGAAAGGTACATGCTATCCTATTTAACCAAAAAAATCCATAACCAAACAAAGGAATTTCCCGTTCATGGGGTATAAAACCATATAACAAAAATATCTTTCCTTTTTCTTGCATATAATAACAATAACAAGATAACAGGTATTTTCTTTTCAGGATTTATCCAAAGTTTTAAAACTTACCATATATTTAACTGATATTCTCACAATCTTAATTTGTTTGCTTTCTTTTCTTTAAGGCCCATCTCCGGGAATTTTCTGATTATGTGCAAGCTTCTTCTTTAAAAGAAACCCTGATATCAAAAAATATATCAACACTGCACCACATAGCTAAAGATACCCAAACAGCTCCTCATGACCTACCTGTGATACTGGAATCAAGCAGATCCTACCCAGGCTACGTTACCATGCTCCTCAGCATATGAAAATTGCTAGGAGGAGTTTTTGTTTGCTGAGCCCCAAGTCATTTAAAGTGCATTATGCTGCCGAATTTGCTACAGCGGCTGGAATTACACCACAATACACCACCAACATGTGCAAACACCAACACCATTAAAGCAGTGCAAAAGTATTTAACCCACTTTAAAGCATCATGCACACAAACCCCTCATTTCATCTACACATGGCCTTGGACACAATACTTAAAAGCAGAAGGTAAATCCATCCTTCCCCCCCTTTTTTTTAAATTTCTTTAAAACCTTGTAATTCCAAAAGTCTGACTCAGGACTTTTAAACACACAGACACTGCTTAGCAAGCACCATAAAGTTAAAGTTCTCTTTTGGGTTCAAGCAGGAAAGCAGCTTGAGGTCAAGTCCAATCTTTATTTCCTACTAAATTGCCAGGGCTTCCTTTGTCTGGGCCCCACATCACAGTATTATCTTCTTACTCAAGAAGAACTGGAAAGAATTCCCTGCTGAGCCTGTCAGTAATACTCCTTAATCAATGTCACCATTGAGTTGATGGGAAATCTTATCACTTTTCCATCACAGCATCCATGTAGTGTCTCTGCAGTCTTCTAAACTCCTCCTGATCCGACTAACAAAAGGCTGGGGCTGAAAAATCAAACTCAGGTCACCTGAATAGCAGATATAGTTACATACAAGCCATCTATTCAGTCTGCATGCTGTATGACCCACACTCCCTATCCTTTTAGTATGTTTAGTTACTACAGTATTGCTAACAGTACACTGGTGGCCTCTGACTTAAAATATTGCAGATACACAGGTGTTGGAGATCAAGAAAAGATTAAATGGGGAATGTCAGCTTCACCAGCTGCAAAAAGTCAGGAATTTAGCCCTTGAGGCTACAGACTGAAGTGAACAGCATATTGTAAAACGTTTAGCAGAAGGGTACTAACCCCAGAAAAATACAGACCCTGATCCTGCAACCAGAACCCTAGCAACAACTCTACCCTGTGTCTAAATGGAGTTTAGGAGTTTGCAAGGATGCAAACAGGGCTTGAATTAATCCTTCAGTGGGCCCTAAGCAAACAAACTTCAGTGGGCCCCTATTTTTTTCACTCAATAATTATAATATGTAAAATAAGCACAACTGGACCCCTTCTTCAGCTAGGGCCCTAGACGCATGCCTAGTTTGCCTGTGTTAATCTGGCCCTAGGTACAAACATCCTGGGTAGTAGCAGCCTTAAAACAGATAAAAGGAAGATGCCATTGCATCAGGGTTCTACCCAGCCAAAAACACCATGGTGTTTCACATTTAAGAAAAAATGACTTCTATACATGCTTCAAGTGGAGTCATGCGTATGCCAGTGCTAATCTGGCTATCCCTGGTAGCAGCAGGAGTGAAGACACAGCAGTGTAAACTAGCAGGTTATAATCAGAGGTCCTGGCCAGTGGCTACTAGCATTGCTGGGCTATGTTGCCACATCTTGGGTCCTGTTGATCCCTAGGTAACCCAGGATGAAGCAAAACCACATCCACTTGAATTGCCACCAGACCCAAAGCCTGCTCTTCTTACTGCCTGGTTCCTGTAGTTGCAGACTGAGATGCCCAGGTCTCTTCTTTCTTAAGGGGAGCATGGGCCTGGATGCCTTCCAAGGGGACTCGGATAATGTGACTCCTAAGAGCAGGGACAGAGAGAGGTGACAACCAGGCGCCCTGCTTTCATAATGGCGGGCTCTGATCCTCCTCACGTGGAGGGAGAGATTTGAGTCCGGAGCCCAGGCAATGCCATACTCTCTGGCACCGGGAGACGTGTGTGGGGGAGCAGAGGGAGGAGCGCACCTTGGCTTCACTACAAGCAGCTGCGTGAGGGGCAGGATACTCGACCGGGGAGTGCCAGGAGCAGAATTAGGGGCTCGGCCCCTGCCTCGTGCCTAGGAACTGCAGCCTTTGCTGTGGGGTCTGACACCACCCCAGCGGCACGGAGGGACGGAAGGAGCAGAGCATCACCCGCGCTGACCCCGCCCCCAGTAACGGCAGCAACTTGTGGCGCCCCGGCCCCGGCGGTCACGTGACAGCTGCCAGCGGGAGGCCAGCTCGGGGGCAGGGTAGAGCAGAGCTCCGCTCCGCTCTCAGCGCGTCCACCCACTACAGCTGTACGGCTTCGCTCAGGTGAGGCACTGCGGGTACAGCCGCCGCCCTCCTCGCCTGGAGCGATCTGCCCCCGGGCTTGTGCTTGGCCCAGCCGGAGAGGGCTGGGGGAGCGGCCCAGCTCTGGCCGCCCCGCTGCCTCGTAGCAGATCTGCTGCAACCGGCGATATCTCCTCTCTGCCAGTCCTGGCGCTCTGGGGCAAAAGCAGCCGGGGGAAGTGGGAAGAGATTGTAAGATCAGGGCTTGTCGTTTATTTTCAGCTGATTCTTCTTAAACGCTGCTCCGGGCGCGCTGGGCTGAAGTCCCAGGTCTTCACGTGGATGCTGCGCTCGTGAAGCATCCTCCCCCCGCATTCGAGGCAGATCTTGCCTCGGTCAGGCTTTGAAGACAAAAAAAAAGTCTTGTTGGCGTGGCCCAGGAGCTTGGCGAGCTGGACTGCCCTGGGTGAGACAAGGAGGCAGTGTTGGAGGAATGTGAAGAACAGGTACCTCTGAGAGAAAGCTGAGAATCAATGTCTAGGGTCTTTTTGGCTAGTAAATCTAAGACTGTGTGTGTCAGAATTGTTTGCTATACAACTTTTTTCCTATAAAGCTATGTGTTTTGTTTTGTCTTTGTGTCAAAAGTTGGTCTACTTGTTCAATCAGTTATTCACTGATGTGATGCTGTTGAAAAGCTTCTGGATGGGAGAGGGGTTTTTCTCTGCTCTTGTCTGCCGTATCCTTCTTGGTACTATGAACACCCTCCGAATTTGAGAGTCGGGGCTTAAGCATATTTATGTTCTGGATATGGATGAGGAGCTGTCACGGTGAAAATCAAACCCTGCTTTTAATAGATTCTTTAGGTACTTGTAAAAGAGGCTGTGCTTGAAACATGGTAACAGCTGTAACTTAGCATGTGCTTGATTTGTGTTTACATGCTAGTGGAGTAGCCGTCAGTGCATGAACAAAAACAGCATATTCCTGGCCCTGGAAGGATTTTTCCCTAAAGTATTGATGGATCTTTGTATTCCATGAATGCTGTCTGCCATCCATACAGTAAAGCTGGCTTATCAGTATCACTGGGGGTGGAGAAGGTGGACTGTGATTGGGGCAGCCAAGCGCAAGGTAGTTATTTATCTGTTGCTCCAAACAAGCTATTAATTACACAGGTAGTTTGGAGAGAAATATAGGGTTATAGCTTTGGATAGGGCATGGAAAATCTACTTGTGCTTCTGATTGTGCAGCAGCAGCTGGTAAAGATTCCCTCAATCTCTGTGTTTATTTTAAATAAGCAGACGGTATAGCTGTGAAGATAATCTTCCAAATGCAAACAGGTGCAGTGCCATCTTTGTGATTTTTTCAAACAGGCTGCTCCAGTTCAGCAGATGTAGAAAACAGAAAAATGGAATCAACAAGATTTTTTTTTTTTTGGTTGATTTCAATATTAAGCCTTTGAGAAGGTTAAGAGAAACTGTTGGGAATCCTATCAATATTGTGCTGCTGATTTTTGGAAAAATTGTGAGATGCAGAAGCAGAACCAAAGGCTAAAGTTATTGACTAAGAAGCAGAACACAACCCCCCAAAATCAGACTCTGTAGAAGGAGAGAGTAGTAAAGACTTCTATTCTTCCTCCCTAGTTCCTTACAGTTGTCAGCAGGCTCCGAAGAAAGAGTTGTGTGTTAGGAGATGGAGAAAAAACTCATACTTTCTTATAGTTGAAGAAAGTGGAACTTCAAATTTATAATGCACCCAACTAGGTGAAAGTCAGTATTGAGTACACGTACAGGTTCCAAGTACAGCATATTCGTAGGAATCCCAGGACCTTTCCCTTTCCTGGTGGTTGGATGGGTCATGCTTTAGCTTCTGTTCAGGAGACCCACAACTCAAATGCCATTTCTGCAAGTAATCCAATAATTTGTGTGGGTTTTTGTGTGAAGGGAAACCTTGGGTAAGGCCGTGTTGTTAAAACTTAAATACTGAGGGACAAAGACCTAACTCCTATCTTTCCATTAAGAGAATAATTTCCCTGCTGCAGAGCAAACCATTGGGTTTATACACAAACCTAGTAACACTGACCAAAGGACCCTTTGAATTGAATTGAACCCAGAAGCCAAGCACTGCATATAGATTTTTGTGTTTCTGTGTTAGTAGTGGCCCATCAATGGTGACTGCCACAAGACACCCCTACCCTTCCCCCACAAGATTTCCCCTATGGATGGGGGAAGGACTCATAATGCTGATGAATTGCTTCTACCTTGAGCTCTACAAGGCTAGGATGAGGTAGTTGCAGGCCTGGCTTACCCAGTCCCATTCTCTCCTGGCTTCCTACTTACCACCTTTCCTCCTGCAGAACACACAGTACAGCTTGCTGGGTGCTACTCAGGTGGCAGACTTCTCACTTTTACAAAGGAGGGGGAGATCTATGGCTCTTGAAAGTGCAATCGGGCTCACTACCATGATCAGCCTGTCTCTCATTTGAAGCCCCAACAGGATTGCTTTTACCCTCTTTCATTGTAAATCTATTTCCTTAAGATAATTGGGTAGTGTCTTACAAGCAGGTAAGATTGTAGTTGAAGGAAAATAGTTATGATAAAAAATCCACTTTAACAACTGAGTTGACTTTTGACTTACAAACAGCGTAACAGCTAAAATCCATCTTGCTCCTGCAAGTAGGGGATTCTTAATTTGGCCACTAGCAGGACAGCAATAGAAATAATTATTGATTATTCCTGAAAAAAATTCTGAATGAGCTAAATGTTTCTGGAGGAACTTGTAGAGTTAAGATCAAATAGAATTTTAATGAATCTAATATACCTATAGATGTCACTAAGGGGAAACTGGAGGAAGATTGTTAGAAAACTGGTAAGCAAGACTTTGCGAAGAAAAAAGCAAATAACCTTACATAATACAGGGATATCTGTTCAGGATCTCATGTTCAGGGCTACACTGGACAATGAGCTTGCTCATCAGCTGTTACAGCTGAGGCTATATTGAGTTCCTGAACAAAACACATGTTCAGGAACAGATGAATTGGTAACAGCTGTTTTAGAAATGGGGCAATATATGGGAATAAAGGGAATAAAATAATATTTGTGTGTAATTCAACTATGCATTTTATAACCGGACTATCTGATAAGCCAGGAGTGAGGCATGCCAGATCATATTGTATGTTATTTTTGTGCACTTGTTTGAGTTTCAGAGAAGGTAGTGATTTAAAGAATGTCATGGGGAATTGCGTTTTTGATAATGAACACATGGAGAGAGGAGAAAGATGTATTGGATATGCTGGCAAGATTGCAGGAGTTTGCACAGTGAGGTTATTTGGACAGGTGATGTGTATTAGTGGCAGCAGAGCTAATTACTTCTCAAGTGGCACGCAGCATTTTATCTTGCTTTCCATGGATATATCCAATGCCTTCATAAGCATGGGATATAGCCTTTCAGACCAAAAGCTTCCCTTGTAGGCAGTTGCAGATGTTGCTGATCAGAAAAACAATGCAGGCCACAATTCTTGAATTGAAGATGCCTGCCTTTTGTCATCACTTACCAAACTGTTGTGTAACTTCTGAATACTATTTCAGAGGTTTAACAAGCTTCTACAGTGCCCTTAGCAGAGTGCTTCCCACTGGAGCAGGAAGAGGGGACAGTCTTACCTGTCTCGGCTCTCTCTGCACTTCAGGAACAGCTGCAGCTGCTGCATTAGTAGTATGAGCAATGGATGATGCTTCAGCTGAAGAACAAGCATGCTGTATACCAGCTGCAGCAGGAACACCAGAATCTCCTGCCCCTCTCCCCCACTTCCCTCAAGTTCTTTGCTATGCAGGTGTAGCTTCATGCCACCCAGCCATAGAAGCCAGGCAGCCCTGTGCTCTAGTTTATAGGTGGGGGCAGGGCACAAAACGCTTATCTCTTGCCCCCCACCTCCTGTTCTCCCCAGGATTTTTGCTATGGGAGGTGCAGCTCCACTCCCATAAATATGCACCCCGGGGTTCCTGCAGCCTGTGTGCAGCAAGTCTGCCTGGCAGTTGCAGCATTCCCATGGTGTGGGCTGCCCCTAGTGCCCTGTTCTTGCCCCATAGCAGATCTAGGGAATGTGGGGGAAGCGTTGCTTACAAAAATTCCATAGGGGGCACAATGTTGCTCCCTGCTCCCCTACACTATCAGGTGTAGGGCTGCCTGGCTTCTACAGCTTAGTGCAGCCCTGTGTCTGCATAGCAAAGACTCCCAGGCTAAGTTGGCATTCAGGCTGGGTGTCCTGCTTGCCTACCCTGGTTACGCTACTATACTGTTTGATGTGTTGAGACTTCCTGGTAGGATAGTATAAAGGCAGAAAATTTGCTGCTTCCAGCTTTAGCTGTTGGAAAATTTCTGCTCTTCCTGCTAGATGACAAACATCTGGATTACTGTGACCTGAATGCCATCTCCAGGCTGCTTTTCTATAATTCACTAAATCTTGGACAAAAGCTAAAAGCAATACAGATGCTCCAGCCTGTGTAGAATCAGGAGGCTCTCCCCCTTCTATGTTCCAGGGAAAGGCAGACTAAAAGGGAACCTCACCACAAGTCGGGCTTACTGCCAGGTCCTCTTCGAGGTTAAAAGTATAATCCCTTACAAGGATTAAGGTGGAGAACAGAAAAACTCCATGAAGTCTACTACCGATGAAACAATAACGATCTAATTTCCCTGTGCAGCAGTTTGATATAGTAGTGTCAGGTTTCACAAAAAGCACTAAGGTGGAGCATATATCTGTCTCTTGACTTTATTTCAAAATGGCATGCTGCCAGTTTACTTTATCTAGTTTCTTCTGATTGACTTAATATGTATACAAACTACACAGATGCATTCAGCTGATGTGTTTACTCACTTTCTTTCTCAAGAACAGGTGGCTCTAGTGGTTAAACTGAGTTAGCATTGACATCAGGTCACCCTACATTAGCATAGGTTAATTAGGTTAAAAATATTGTTTCCATCAAAAAGAGGATAGGTTTGTTTTCCAAGATGCAATAAATCACTAGAGATGCCATTGGCACAGAGTATGATATTGTTTAGCCTGACCATGTTAAGTTATGTCACACTTTTTTCTGCAGGGGAACTACACTAAAGAAACAGAGGAGAGGCTGCATAACACAAGTGCATTTTCGAACAAGTTGTTACAATGGATATGAACACTGTTTTCTCTTCTGGTGAAGTGAGTATTCCCAGAAAAAAATATAAATTCTCACTTAGTTTACTGTGTATATTGCAGTTTATTGACAATAGACTGCAATTGTCTATTGAAGTCTATTGCATGTCTTGGGACATATATCTTCTAAAGCAGTTTAGAGAATATATTTATCAAGGGCATTTAGAAAACAACAAAACCTTCAAAATAAATCTGCTGGCAGATGGCATTTCGGCAACATCCAAAGAAAGTGTACCCACTATAAGGAAAGGTATTTAGCATTCAGAGTCCTGTTCAAGGCCCACTGAAGTGATGGGCATCTCTTCAAGCAACTTCAATATGCTTTGAAATAAGTAATAGCTTTCAATACAGAGAACTAACTATGGAGGCCTGCAAGCCACTCAAAACCTCTTACATCCCTGATGACCAGCTGTATGCATTTTAGAAAATAAAAAAAATTAACAGTAGTAGTACTGTATGAAAGAAATAAAGGTAGTTCTGTAAACCAATATTTAATTTTACATACCACAGTATATATAAATGGCTATTGTGAAATGTTTTGATTCATCCCAATGTAATTCATCTGAAAAACTGATTAATAGAAGCAAATAGTAGTATTTTCTTCTTTCCTATGCAATTCATGGAAGTAACAAAGGACCTTGCTACATGCACCATATTTCCATCTCTCCTTCCTTTCTATCTCAATTACCCAACACACTGGTAATTTACAGGATAATATTGCTCTTAAAGAACTAAGAGACTTAAAGGGAAAATTCTCAAGTTCCCATTAATTTGGAGAATTTAAATAACTAGGTGCCTAACTTGAGAAGCTCAGTTCCTGGGTTTTTTTTGTTTGTTTGCTTGTTTTGTTTGGGGCCATGCGTCTCATTATTATTAATTAGAACTGTCATTGCTTAACACTTTTTTAAAAAAGCAAGGGCCTGTATGCCTCATGTTTTAATATTTGCCATAATAGGAACACACAATTAGAGGACACTTCTGAAAGTAGATTTAAATTAATTGCAGCATGACAAAAGTTCCCATCTTTCCTGGGCCCCAGTTTAGACCAGTTTGCCAAAGGCTGGGCAAGTTCCCAAAGGGGCCCCAAATCAGATAGGTACCCACATGCATGGTATGTGAGAGGCACAAGTTTGATTTAAGGCCATACATACCTAAGTCAGTCTGAAATCACTTTCTCATTTGGGTCATGTAACCCTTTCCATCTGCCATTTGCTTCAATTCTTGTGGTTTTATAGGTTCTACTTCATAGTTACGTGCCATGTTCTAGGCCTTTTTGTTGTAGACACATCTTTGTGGTCATCTCGCATGCTTGCACATCTCTAGAGAATTTGGTCCTAAATAAAGAGGAATCCATGGTAACATTTAAACATACTTTCCAATCTTCTCTGAAAAGTCATTTTGGGCCAAATTTATCTCTGGGGCAACGCAACACAAATTTATCTCTGGAACTAGTTCCATTTGGGTTACACTTGAGATGAATTGGATTCCTTTAATCCTCCTTTCTTTGTCTGTTTGCAGTAGTGGTTCCCACTAGCAACACTATAATTAAGGAACTTTCACCACTTCTACAATAATAGCGCAAGGTTGGCCATAAATGTGCAGCTAGAAACTTAACGTGAAAATAAATGGGCTTCCCCTATTTTAAATTGAAATGAGGGAGGGGAATGTTTGATTTGCTCTTGCAACTCTGATATAGCTTAGCAGAAACTTTCAGGCAATTATCATACTACTAAATGTTTGTATCTTTCTCTAAAAATCCTTATTGATAAAGAAAACACTTTAATAAAAATTGTTAGATGCTTAAACATGTTAAAAGTGTACATGCTCACCGACATTCTTGCTTCAGGTGTAGAAATAGATGTAGTTGGATGCAGCTGACTTTGGTTAACTTATTTTGTCCTTTCTACTGACTTGGAGCATTTTTTTTAATTGACATATCACATAGATTTATGAGTAAATTACTTCTGTAATACATGCTGATTTGCCAGCATGACTTCACTGATCAGTACAAGAAACCACAATGACATTGGAGCACTCTTTAGGATTTGGTTAAAGGTCCCTAAATACCAATTTAAATAACAGACCATAATGGCTATTGTTACTGTTAATGCCTTAAATTGTCTTGTGGGTCAAAATTCTGTTCTTGGATATCTAAAGGCTGGAGTAACATGGTTGTGAATGTGTAAATACCTTAGACAGCAAACATTCTTCTCTCACCGAACCAACTAATCCAAATATATAACATACTTGCGTAGCCCCCAAAGTTCTCAAAACTACATCTCTTTCCTAATCTACATTGCCACCCTTTGGAGCTAATGGAGACAGCAGTAAGAGATGTCAATAAGCTGTGGAGACTCTGTAGAGTGTACAACAGAATGGAAGTGTACTCCCAGATTGCAGCATCTATGTGAAGGAGGAAGAGTGCCATTTCACATACCTGTTCCCCACAGGCAATATTAGGAAGAGGAGAATACTGCTAGCATGTGCACATAACCCATCAAAATATGTTTTCTGTGTCTGAAAATTAGAAGCCTGTCCTGGTCTCCTTTCCTGCTTATTTCATGCCACAGAAAATGGGCACTTGCAAAAAGCTCTACAACCATTTGCACAGTTCCCAGTCACCTTACAAATGCATATGCAGCACATGCACCCGCTCATCTCACTTTCCACACACTAATGCACATGCATTCACTCACATGCACACTTTCTCACATAAAACCCAGGCATCTGGGACATGCGTGCACATGCACACACACAGGACCCAGGCATGGCCCTCCAACACACACTTCTCAAAGATCTTGAATAAAGTATGTTGTTGCACCATGTAATAAAGATGATGTCATCCTCAGAAGTGTGAGATTCAAGGCCTTGGCTACATGAAGGAAAATTAATACTAGTATAACTAGATCAATGTCGATGCACTGTTGTAAATTCCTAATGGGTTGCACTGCTGGAGTGTAATACAGTCCAGCAATATACTGAATTTAGCTCCTGCTTTGAACCAGTACAAGGTCTATGTTAAGGGAAAAACTGATGTGGTTAAACTCGTGTGAATGGTGTTATTAGAGACAGACCCTGTGTATTGTGAAACTCCGGGTTTCAGAAGAACAGATCAGTATAACAGGTGTTTCAGGATTAACTCTGAATTTGCAGGCTTTTCATAGGATAAAGCCCTGATACTGCTACTCATCTGTAATCATATCAAGTATGTGTAGGACTATGCCCTTCTCAAGGAGATGATTAAAGCATTGAAGAAATGCTTTAATCTTAATTTGTTTACCGAAACTGTTTTTAAGGCAGGTGTTCAGTGAGGAGAATAGTCTAGTGGAAAATAGCAGTGAGGCACTAATGCATTTCACTGATTAAATGATATCTTGTAGTCATTGTTAAAAATTGTATAACTTTGCTCATTTCATTCGTTAACAGAGAATTTAAAGAGCTGCATGTTGTAATTAATACCTTCAGATTTTCTATTTTGGTTAAGGTTACAAAACTGATCTGAAACAACTGAAGTTACTGGAAGTATTTCCGCTGATTAGTGCAAATTCTGAATCAGGCTGTAAGACCATAGATGGGAACCTTTTCTTTCCTGTGGCAGTGAGATGCTGTACAGTAAATTGTATTTGACAAGGCTGTTTCCCAAAGATTAACGATGGTTAGATTAAGCTGCCCTTGATTCTACCGTTTAATCCAGCACTGCTGGCTTGGTATTTGGAACAAAACATGGCATGGTTACTGGACACAGTTCTTATCTTTTAACAATAATTCAGAACCCATAACATTAGTTTTTGACAACTGAATTTTTCCTCAGTTGCCATGAGAACTTCTATGAAGAAACTAGTAGCAGAAATCCAGAATGTGTAGTACCAGAGCAGCACTGGTATGTAAGTGGAGAGTTGCATAGCTAAACGTTGCACGTACTTCTCAGGGATAATTTTCCTAGGAATATTTCAGCTTTTAAAAACTGCATTGATGGTATTTCATACCCATGTATGAATAAAAAGGGCTGTCTTAGTACCTTAGTTGCTTGTAAAAGCCTGAAAAGAGAGAGCTTCTGAAATCTCCTAAAAAATACCAGAGGAACTGCTTACATTCAGGATGCTCTTACATTTACTGAAACATCCTAAAGGAAGAGCTAGAAACAAGGACTGTATATCCCACTGAAAAACTCCCCTTTCTTCTGTTATAAAACTCCCATTTCCAGCACAGGAGGGTCTTAACGTACCAGACCATTTTAAACTTGTCATTAGTGCAGGAGTGAAGTGCAGACTGGTCAGAATTCAAGTTAGTGCAAGGATAGCAGAAAGCCAGCACGTGTGGTATTAAAGAGAGAGATGCTGTTCTAATGCATTGGGTTTTTTTGTTGTATTTTCTTCCTTATTTTGAAGCAAAGACAGCCAGTTTTAAAGGCCTGAAATGCCAGGAAAGATTGTGCCCAAAGATGATTTAGTGAAGAAAGGTCAAAATAGATGGTAGAAGTGCATCGCAAGATGACACTGTTCTGCAGTTGTCACCTATAAATGGATAACAGGGTCCAGATGGGAAGTCAGGTCTGAGTACAGATTTCAGCACTGAGTTGGAGATTTCACATGTGTGCACATGATGAAGTAGCCCATTTGTGGCTATTAGATATGTGCATGTTCTCTGCAATGGCAAAAGACAATTACTTTGCTCTTAAAATGCTGTATGTAATTTTCTATACCTGCCACTGAAAAACAGTATGGGCAAAAATGGGATTTTTGTTTTTTTTTCTTTAATGGGCAAACTTTCATTGTTGCATTACACGAGCTATTGGTTTCAGTTTTGTTTAGTACATTGTAAAGAAAAAAAACCATGCTTTTTATTTCATTAGTAAAATCCTAATAAATATGATGCTCATACAATGGGAAACTACTGAAACTGCTGGAAAATGCTGATGCAACAAGAATCCCTGGGAAAAATTAGTGACCTTCGAATGCTACAAGGGAATCATTTCAACCTTACTCCCAGGACAAGTGACAAAACAGCAAATGTTTGATTAGAAAACTCTCATAGTAGCTTGTTCTTATAGTTTGTTCATTGTTCAGAACTCTGCTAAGATTTATTAGTTCACATTCATGCGCTCAGCCACCACATCATATTTCGCATACTGATTGCATGCTGCCTTAACTAAAAAGGTATAAACTCAATAGTAGAAATTTTGTTTATGTAATCAGAATTATACAAATAGCATGCAACTTGAAGTGCAGATACTGAGTGGTAAACAACAAGTTTTAAGCTTTAAGTTTTTTTTTATGCTGTCTACTAGGGCTGGATCCAGACATGCAGGCACATGCAGTTTGTGGCATTGCAAACCTCCTTGTGGTTTGCAATATGTGCCACAAACCGCACATATTGAACGTTAAACCATGCGTGGTGCTGCTAATTTGCAGCGCCAGGGCAAAATTTGCTACCAGGGTTTCCTGGTAGCAAATAAACCCTGAAGAAAAAATCCACACAAAGCACACCAAAGTGGTATGTGCTGGGAAAATGCAGAGACAGGGGACCCCCTGCACCTCATTCAGCTGCTTACCTCAAGACGGGAGCAGGCAGCCCTGGGGTGACTGCCCCCCTGTCTCCGTGTGCTTCAGCATAGGGGCTTCACTGTGGAACCCTTGCACTTAGGGGCATAGAGGTCCTGTGCTGGGGCAGTGTGCCTCAAAACCAGGGAGCAGCCAGCCCATCTCCACATGCCTCAGCGTGGAGTCTCAGAGCAGGTGCCTGGGGTGCAAAGTGCCTCAGTGTGGGGACTCTGCAGCATGCAGAGATTGGGGAGCAGACAGCCCATGGCTCCATTGTGCTGCTCCCCAGCTGGCTGGGACACAGGGTACCTCAGTGCAGAGGCTGACTGCTGGATAGCCCCACAGTGGGACACCCTGTGTCCCAGCCAGCCCCATCTGCAGCAGATAGAGCCCGCTGCAAAGTGCACAGGCAGGGGTACACAGTGTCACAAAGTAGCGGCACAAATTCATGCCCCTACTATGTGTGCTGCTGCAAAGGCACATCCCTACTCATACAGACACAGTCTTAGGAGGTTGTTGTTTTGTTTTGACATGACCCCCATCTTAATTGCTCTAAACTAACAACACTTGCAGTTGGGACAAATCTTATGTGTAAATTCAATCCATGTGAGAACTAAACATTAAATAGTTAAATCTGCCAACTTTGTGATTGGACTTTGGACTTCATTAGGCTAACAGCTAGGAACAAAGCAAACCTGCCTCTCAGCAATTTAGTCTTGGTCTTGCTCTCAGTTTTGGCCTCTACCTGTTAATTTTCAAGCATATTCATATAGAGGGGCTGATAAGGCTTAGAGAGGTTTCCTGGGAGGAGAAATTCTGGTGATGTAAATTAGGTGGGGTCCCTTCCTTAAAGTTGACCGATTAAACACTGGGATGAAGTATAAGCTGGCATCCTAAAAGTAAATAGATTAAAATTCTATTAAAGCATGACCCTCTGCAGACTCGAGCCTTCTTTGTGGGCTTCTTTAGTAGAAACTGTATGTACAACTATTTCTCTTCTCAAGATAGTACTGCCGTAGTGTTTAGCTGCATACTGAAGTGTATGCATATGTATGTGATCAGCATTGTATGTTAAACCAATGGAAAGCATCTGGCAGTGTTTGGAATAACAGGGTATAGTTATTGGCTACTTTTCTTAACTTTTAACAATAATTCAGAGAACCTATACCATTAATTTTTGACCATTGAATTTTTCCTGCATTTATGAAAGATCCAGTAGCAGAAATCTTGCACAGGAACTGCTAGTACCATAGTATTAACAAGTCCAGAGCAGCCTTGGTATACAAGGGGAGAGCTACTTATCTAAGTATTGCACATACCTTCTCTGGAATAATTTTCATAGAAATATTTCAGTTTTTAAATACTGCAGTAGTGGTATTGCATATCCATGTATGTAGAAAGCTAGGCTCGCTTGGTACCTACAGTAGCTTATAAAAGCCTGAAAGGTCTTGAAATATCTCCTAAAAAGTACCAAAAGCGCTACTTCATTCAGGATGCGACATTTACTGAAACATCCTGGACAAAGAGATAGAAGGAAGGAATGCATATCCCCTTGAAAAACTTCCTTTTCTGCTGTTATAAAATTTCTTCCAGCCTAAAGGGGTGCTAAGACACTAGACTGATTTATATTTGTTGTTAGTGCAAGCAGTGGTACTTCAGCTCATTGTTTTGATGTCTGACATCTTGAGAATTCTGTAATGCCTCATTCATGGACTGCATTTAGAACTTAATAAATAATTCTTCAAAATAATGTTATTCTTAAACACCAATTCTAAAATGATAGCATTTTTTCAATGTCAGTAATGCATAAAATAGAAAATACAAATTTGTCTTGGACATTTTGATCTCTGAAAATTAAAAGAGAATTTTATGCTATCCTGTGGAAATGAATACAGCTAATTGGATTGCTTCATTTGTAGCTGGTGGAGAACTGTTGATGTTATTGAATTAAAAGTATTCTTAGATCAAATGCTGAGCTCTGCCCTTATGACACCATCAAGGGAGAAAATTCAGACTGTACAATAAAATATATTTTTAAAAAAGAATGCCAGTGATGAATGCATAAGTAGTTTGCTGTGAGAAAGATATGTTCTGAATACAAGCCCATTAATGCAAAAGATTTATTGGTGGGAAATGACTTTTGAAGGATATAGATATAGAAAAATGTATATTATTCTATACAAATCTAAAAATTCAAGGCTTTTGTCCTTTTTATAAATTTTATGGGTAAAAATTCATGGATAATATACCAACCTATTGCACAAGTGGACATATGTTTGGAAACTGTTTTAGGCCATAGACAGGCATTAATTTCAATTGGTAAGAATTTCTCTGAATTTTTTTCATGTAGAAAAATAGCCCAGGAGCTGGATCGTATATGTATTCCAGCTCCCTAGCTGGAGATGTACACAGGTATGCTCTCCAGCTAAGGGGTACCAGTTATTTCCTGAGCCATCCTCACCTTTAGGGGAGCCCAACTTGACAGTCTGTCCTCTGCCTCCTTCTCAGGGTTTTGAATAGCCTCATCTGCGGCTCAAATGGGCTGGCTGTACATGAGATGACTTGAAGCTGGAGGGGTTGGGAAGCAGGGCCAGGGACAGCCTCCCTGATCCCAGGATGCCGCTCCCTGCCCATTAAGTTGCTTTGTGTGTCACCCAACTGGACAACATGTAAAGCCTGCAGGGATAGCTTCCCAAGATGGTCCTGGTCCCTCCTTCCCACCCCACCCTCTTCTCCCTGCAGTCTTGAAATTTCCTCTCCTGCTCAGCTGGCCTGTGAAGGCAGCATTTAAATCTCATGGATCAGGAACTGAGGTGCAGGGGCTGGAGCACCTATAGATGAGCCCTGGGTGCACCTCCCTCCTCCTGCTGCCCTTTTTTGGATTAAATCCAAGTGGGGGCAAAGCACCCTGGGATGCTGGAGGACTGTGCTGTAGCTTCTCTCATAAGGGAAATAGTACAGAATTTCACTTTCCGAGGAGAAACTCCAGGAGCAATTTAACCCTGCTTATTCCTGTGTTGTTTTTCTCACATGATAGCCATTTTTGCTCTGGGAGAAAAATCCTAAACATCTATACACTTCTGTGGCTTGTACTGAAAGCAGCAACTCTCTCGGTTCAAATAGGTCAAAATGAGTGCAAACCTGTTGAAGAGTTCAATATGGACTGAACTGGGTTAAGCTCCATCCAAGCAGATTCAGAGCCGTGAAGACTGGTTCAAACCAGGCCAAATTGGTCAAGCTGGACTGAGACAGTTGAAACCAGTTCATACCAGACTGAACAGATCAAAACCAGTTCAAACTGAACTGAACTAAGTCATATAGGACTGAACTGGTAAAAGCCAGTTAAAACCAGTTCAGACTAGTCAAATCCAGTTTGAGCCAGTCAAAACCTGGCTGACCTGAGTCGCCTCCTGGATTGAGCTGGACTGAACTGGGTTTGAAACAGTCTGAACTGGAATCGAATTTGTCGCAGCAGGACTGATCCGTCCAAACTAGATTCAACTGGACTCATGCAGTTATTACCATGCAAAACCAGGTGAAATCTACAGTACATCAAGTTGGGAAATGTGATAGCCCAATATTTCCAAGAGCCAAATGCTCAGCTTTAAGCAGGAGGGCCATGTTTTTGCCCTCTTCCCTGCCCCTTTTTTTTTTCCCTTCAGTTTTGCAGTGGGAATTATTTCCTGTTCCTGTGCTCCCTTGGATCTCAGCCCTTCTCAGCTGGGCAAAAGCTGGGAATGTACCCAAACCCAAGTGGAAACGGAAGTTGTGAGGCCGGCCTGGGACACTTCACCCAAGCAGCCGGCTCCGACCTGGCGGGGCAGGAAGTGATAGGGGGTGGGGAATTCTGCCCGGTGAAGCACTTGCCTGTACCCGCAGCCACTCGGCCGCCCTCTGGGCGCCTTCCCAGTGCTGCAGCCTGGAGGCGAAACGGGGTGAAGCCGGGAGGTGCGAAGAGGCCGCGCAGGAGAAGCGCTGCATGTGGGCCCCGCGTCAGCCCGGCCTGGCCTCGCTCGGCTGGCGGTGGTGGGGGCGGCCGTGCGTCCCTGGAGCGCCTCCAGCCGCCTAAGCCCCGTCGTACGGGCGCAGCCACCGGCCCCGCTTTCATGAATGAAACCCGGTCGAGCCGCTATAAATAGAACGGTGGCTGCCGACGTCACGATGAGAGCGGCTCCAGCTGCATTAGCTCGGCTCTGCGCGGCCAGGAGCTGGGCACCAGTGGCCGAGCCCGCTCCGCCCGGCCCGGCCCGGCCGGGGGGAGGCGGCGCCATGCCGCCAGCTCGCTGCCTCGGCTGCGCGCTTTGAGGAGAGGCGGGGCGGCAGCCGCCCCCCGACCCGGGGCACCCGGCGGCTGCGGGTAGGTGGCGCGGCGCGCGCTCAGTGCCAGGAGCGGAGGGGTGCCGGCGCCGCTGCTAGCTCCCGTCCGTGGCCAGGGAAGGGCGGGCAGCGGCGCGGCTCGGCAAGGAGGAGCCCAGGGGCCGGGCAGTGTTGTGGGTTGCGCTGACAACCGCTGGGCTCGCAGGGGAGGGTTTGGCTTGTCCCGGGGGGCATCGGACATCCTCGGGCCCGGCTGCGCCTTACCTCGGCGCCGGGCGGGAAGCCTCGAGTCCCCTCCGCCGTTCTGTCCTCGAGCCGCGGGAGGCGGCGGTGACTGCCGTGCAAACCAGGGGGAAAGCCTGGCAGGTCCCCGGGGTACTGCTACTCCGCACAGGCCGTCTTGGGGGCTTCCTTACATTGGCTCCTGCAGACTTGCTGTGTTCCCCTGCCTGGGGGAGCCCCTAACAAAAGTGCCAGGGGGGGCTATTAAGTGCTTTAAAAAAATCACCTTGACGTGATCAACTGGGTGAATTCATATAGGGGAGCTCGTCCTCTCCTCTGGTTATAAACACTCAAGGGGAGAAAGGCCAGGAGGTAGGCCTGATAGTTAAATAGCAGTGTACTCATCCTTCAGCAGAAGTTAGTACCTGTGAGCTTTCTAGCACACCCATCCTGTTAACACTCCAAACTTGGTCAATATAATATTTAGGTTGAAGAAAAATGGGCAGCAAATCTGGCCAGCTGCAATTCTTTGCTAACTTTTGCTTTCCCAGTACTCAGATACCCAGTACTTCAGGAGCAACGTGGATAAGCTTGAGAGAGTCCAAAGGAGAGCCACTTATAAGATCAAAGGCCAAGAGAGCAAGCCTTATGAGGAGAGGCTGAGGGACTTGGGTCTCTTCAGCCTGCAGAGGAGAAGGCTCAGGGGGGACTTGGTGGCAGCCTACAAAAGTGTATAAGGGGTATGCATCAGGACCTGGAAATACAGTTGTTCACCAGGGTTCCCCAAAGGATAACAAGGTCTAATGGCCACAAACTTGTGGAAGGCTGATTTAAACTGGACATAAGAAAAATCATCTTTACAGTCTGTGTCCAGGGTCTGGAACAGACTCCCCCCCAGTGGTTGTGCAAGCACTTACTCTGGACTCATTCAAAAGGTATCTGGATGTTTATTTTGCTGGGATCATTTGACCCCAGCAGACTTCCTGCCGATGGCAGGAGGGCTGGACTCGATCTTGCAAGGTCCCTCCCAGTCCCTAATGTCTATGAAATGTCTTTCTTTTTTTTTTTTTGGCTCTGCTGTGCTGAAAACAGCTGAAGCGTAGCCTGTAAGTCCATGTCCAGACAAGCATGGCCGTTTGTTTCCCCGAGGACAAGTAGCAACAGCACAGGTTATCCCTGGTGGGGTAGTGGAGGCTGGGGCCAGCAACTGTGGTCCCAGCTAGCTAGGCCCCAGTCTTGGGCATCACATGCTCCTGTCACATGTGCCAACCCACTTTTTTAAGGCAAGGGAGGAGTGCAGGGAATGCCTGTGTCTACGGTGTGTGGCACTGCAGACCTGTCTGCACATACCGCACATCTGTGCTCATCTGAACATAGTCTAAGAGGGGAAGACGCAAGGTTTGTTTTTTTCCTTTAGTCTGCTTCCATACAAAGGATCTCAAAGCTCACACTAGAAGCCATAAAAGGTAGTGCTAATGAGAGGTGGTGGAATCTCTATCCTAGAAGGTTTTTAAGGCCCTGCTCGACAAAGTCTTGGCTGGAATTATCTAGCTGGGACCATCCTGCTTTCAGCAGAGGGTTAGACCAGATGACCTCCTGAGGTCACTTCCAACCCTAATTTTCAGTTATTTTAATCAGATCTAATCAGTGTGAATATAGCTGGCTTCTGAAACAGGAGATTGAAATGTATGACCATGCTGAGGCATGAGCTGAAAGAGGACAGGACCTGGACAACACATAGAAAAAATCTGGTTCCTGGTTTCTGGGTGCAGAATCATGGACTGGGTTGTGGAGTCTCTCTTGTTCCCATTCAGTATTGTCCAACCTTGTTTACAAAGATGCTTTCCTTAAGTCCGGTAGTGAGAAATACTTTTGGGGGACCTTTTTGCACTTTTCTGTAAAAAGAAAGATAGTAACATTGACCTAAAGTCTCCCTTTCCAAACTTTCAGAATTTTAAATATTTCTGTGATGACATAGCTCTATTGGGAATTTTCCTGCTTTAATCCCTTGCTGTACACTTATTGTTTCTTAATCAAAATGTGAATGAATTTCGCAACTGATTTCTGAAAACTGAAAACAGCAACTGATTTCAGCTTCCCAACACAAAATGATAAATGGGGAAAATCTAACAAATGTCACTTAATGTTCAACAAACAGAGGCAGACTCTGCCTTTTTAAAGGAAAACAAATGCACAAGAAATTTTTTTCAGTAGAGGTATATGCCAGAAACTCAGTGAAGCCTCTGAAAATGTTCTTTTTTTTTTTCTTCGCCTCTAAGCAAAAGTTGAGGTAAATATTATTCTCTACAGCAGGGGAAGGCAAAATATGGGCCCGCAGGCCAGGTTCAGCCCACCAGGCCATTCTATCCAGCCCATGGGGCACCTGAAAAATTTAGAAAATGTATATTGGAGACTGACAGAAACATGGGAAGGATTTCTGTTTTGTTAAAGTCACAGGCTTCGGTCCCATCATAATGATCAAGGGTCAAAAGATGCTGCACCCTTAGTTCCTGTTAAAATAAAGTGGATGAGTGTGTGGACCTAATATATGGTCCTCGGTACAGAAACCGCCCAAATCAGGAAACCAGCATGTTGTGAAAAGAAGCAGAATTCTGTAGATCAGCAGTTTCTCTTAGAGGGAGTTTAAGAACTACAGTTTTTCCATGTTTCTGAAAGCTCAGAGATTGTGGGGTGTGAAATCTATTGATGTTTGACCAATAGAGAACATTAAGAATTGTAAGTAGAGATATCCATCCATCCATCTTTCCACCTTCCTTTTCTTTAAACTTTTACACTCACATTTGTATGAAGTTGTCATATCCTTTTTGTGCTTGAGGTAGGAAAGGTCTTTGATCCTTTTCCTTTAAGGTGTACAGGGAAGAAGACTGTCAGGACGCAGCATGGAGACTTATAAGACCTTCTTGCCTTCTAGCAGCTAACATGGACTGGGAGGGTTGTGTGTCTTAAATCAGATTCCTATAACCTAAGGATGGCCTAACCAGGACCCAAGAACTGTATCACAGAAAGATCTTGATGTTTTTCTCAAGTACTTTCTGATGTCAACTCAGCAAATATGGGTAATATTCTTGGATATTTTCCTTAGGTGTTCTGTCATTATTGGCACCAACCCTGAACTGCTGTCACAGAGCAGCTGACAAAAGTCTGTTTTGCTGTTGGAGAAGAGTGAAGTTCTCATTGCACTCAATAGGAAGTGCATACAGGTGTTTGAGAACAGAATTTTGGTCAAAATATTCTGAAGTGCTTCTGAATCTTCAGATATTGGTTATAGTTATCCTTTTCTTTTTGCCTGCTTGCAGACTTTTTTTTTAAAACCATTTACCAGAAGAAGCAGTGTGTTAGTTTGACCCAGTTCTGCAGCATCTGTATAGATCAGGCACTTCAGTGAGTCTTGTTGGCACTTTTAGCTAAAGCTGATTCAATCAGCTATTGAATAAAAGTGCCCAAAAAGCCCCTCTAAAGTACCCGATCTACATAGATGTTGGGTGAGCTGGGTGCAATAACTAATTCCATTAACCTTTTCCTGTCTTCCCTACACATTTTTGCTGTGATTTCCTCTCATAATCATCTCTTGTAATATCTTTCTCTACCTCATCTTCCCATCTTTTTTTGTGATCTTTCCATAGGTCTCTTGCTCTCAGAAAGCATCCTAAGCATGCAGTTTGTGAAAAGCTGAAATCCCTCTTCATTAGAACCCAAGTCTCTTAACCTTTTGACATAGTCAGGATGTGGCGCACACAGTCCATCATTAACTTTGCTTCCCTGGGACATTTCTGCATTACTTTTAATGCTTTAAAAGAAATCCCTGCAAGCTGCAACCTTTTTGTCAGTTCATCTCCAATCCTTCCATCACCTATGATCATTTAGACAAGATATGTAAATCCATTGACCACATTTAGTATTTCTTTTAACATAAACCTGTTTGTGGGGTACTACTTCCATGCTAAAACCATTGCTTCACTCTTATCCTTGCTGGTTTTCACACTAAATTCTTTCATTCTTAGGCACCATACATCAGAATGATGTTGCACTCTCTTACTGCTTTCACCCCAAATCATTATGTTGACAGTGAACATCTTGGCCTCCTCGTCTTTCCACATGCTTTCCCACACCCTGCGAAGAACTCTGCTGGAAGCAGCCAGCTGGCATTGAATTGCACTAGCTTGTGATGGCTCCATTAGACTTCTTTAAAAACTCTAGTAAAGGTTTCCCTCAATTTATGTGGTACATGTATTCCTGGAGAACACCACATAAATCAGATTCACATAAAGTGAACCTACTATATAATGTAAGAAATAGAGACATGTTGGCTACTCCTGGGGCCACTGCAGCATGGATTGGGATGAGTGCAGGCAAGCGAAGCCCCAGGCACTGCAGCATGCAGCACTCACCCTAGCCCTGGCTGCAGCAGCCCTGGGAACTACCAGCACCAGCTGCCCGCAGCCACTGGGCTGCACTGTGCCCCAACCCCCCCGGGGCTCTGCCTGTCCCCATTCACCCCAGCTCCTGCTGCAGCTATCCCAGGAGTGGCCGATCCCAGCTCCCTGTAGCTGCTGGGCTGCACTGTGCCCTGGTGCTGGCAGCTGGCACCAGCAGCTCCCGGGGCCACTGCAGGCCTGGCTGGGGTGCAGACAGGCAGAGCACCAGGAAGAGCCTGGAGCTGCCAGTGGCCTGCTCTTGTCCAGCTGCAGGCGGCTGCCCACCCCTGCTGCAACCCTGGGAGCAGCGGACACTGCCTGCTTGCAACTGCAGCTGGGGGAAAAGAGCCTCTACTCACTGCAGGAGCAATCGCTGTGGGGGCTCTGGGGCCTCCTGGCAGAGCCCACCTGGGCAGCAGCACCTAGGCGGGGACCACTGGGGCTGTCACCTGGCCCTGCACCGTGCAGGGAGGGCCCCATTACCTCTGATGGCTGCTTCTTCTGCTGGTGAATATGGGGGTGGGTTCTTTTTTTTTTTAATTGTGGAGATGCTGTCAGGGGCAGCGATGGCGGGGTTTGGAGGGCTGGGATCAGGTAGGGCAGTGATGCGGGGAGATGGGGTTGGGTGGAGCAATGATGGGGTTGGGGCTGGGTGGGGCAGGGATCAGTGGGGTTTCGGGGCCAGACGGGATGGAGCCGGGTGGGGCAGGAATTGTGGAGTCTGGCGGGATGGGGCCAGGCAGGGCAGGGATTGGGGGGCAGGCGGGGGATGGGGCTGGGCAGGGCAGGGATCTGGAGGGCTGGGAGAGCAGTCAGGGGTCCCCCCTATGGTCCTCTTCCCCCTCATCCAGCCCCCTACTTGCCTGCACTGGAGCCTGGATCCAGTTTCCTGTGGCTGGCACACTGCCTGCCCTGGACTGGCAGGCAGCATGCTTCACCACCAGAGCAAGGGCCAACTATAGAGATACTCTGGGTGCTACCAGAGCATCTCTGAAGGACCCAGCCTCTGGTTGCCTGCCCTGCTTTTTTTCTCTGCAGGTTTTTTTTGACCCCATATCCAGGGGTCTAATTTTGCCCCCGTGCAGCAAATTTGCAGTGCGGTTTCTCTTTCCTGCACATGCCTCTTGTAGTGTCTTAAAGGAGTTTAAGATACTGCAGGAGGCACATGCAGGCTTGTCTGGACACGCTTGTACATTTTTAAATGCTGTTTGTTTTATCACAGTTGCATCTTACTCTGGTTGTCCTAACAACTGATCTCTGTCTAATGCCATTGTTGGGAATTCAACCAGTGGCAATGGTTTTTTTTTGTCTAGTCCTGGTTTGTTTTTTTTTATGATACCACTGAAGTCTTGTTTATATTATGGGTCCTGGGCTTTATTTATGTCTCTTTCATGCATGTTGTTTGCTGATTCCTGTCTTGGGTTCCCAGTAACTGGCTTTGACTAGCTCCACTTGCTCTTCGCAGATAACCAACCTTTCTTCACTCAAAACCTGGTGACTTACCTGTGTTTTTTTTCTCATTAGCAAGTACATGCTTTTGGTTCTTTTTTAATGCACTTAATGTAATAAATTTAACTACTGTAATCTTATCTATAAAACCTCAGAATCTCACATCTTGTACATATGCCTGGGTGGGAGCTCTTTTTGCTGCTTATACTGGTTTAGAAACAGTTAATTCATAAAGTTTGCAACCCCTTGATGGTTATAATTCAACATTAGAGCCCATTTTAATTTGAATATTTGTTCAGGCTTCTAACTAGATACTTTTTCAGTAATTAGGATTTTTTAAAAAAAACCTAGACTAATACAGTTAAAATTGCTCTGCATTTTTTCATAAAATATTTATTACTTTCTGAATTGGATTTGAGAGTTTTCAATTGTATAGCTGTAAAGCATTTTTCTTTTTGGTTTGTTGTAATCTCTGTCCTGTGCAGAATCAAGAGAAATTAAATACATCTTCAT
Source organism: Crocodylus siamensis (assembly GCF_052110815.1). Classification (NCBI taxonomy): domain Eukaryota; kingdom Metazoa; phylum Chordata; order Crocodylia; family Crocodylidae; genus Crocodylus; species Crocodylus siamensis. Next base: position 46,875,630 of record NC_143401.1, on the reverse strand, counting down.
TAGGCTACCACTGATCTATTACAGAGCAGTTAGGCACCCTGGGGCAAATCTCTATCATAAGTAATATCCTTCTTTTGTTCCTTTTTTATTGTTTCCTTTTTGTTCCTTTCTAAGAGCCTGAGATAATTTTGTTGATCTCTCTTGTGTTTTGTGGGTTTATTACTGTTAACTAGGTTTGTTATGTGCTTTAAACCTGCTTTGTAATCATCTTGTGGAAGCATTTTTGTTTTTTGCTTTTGTTTACAGTCTAGGTTCTCTTGTACTGAATATATTTTGTGACTGGAGTTCATTCTCATTGAATCATAACTTAGAAGAAATAAGGTGGTAGTTTTTAATCAGATGGCCATGTAAAGGGGACTACAGTCTAAATAACAACATTTTAATAGACTAGTTAGCTTAAGATAATTATTTGGTATCTATATGGTTGGGAGTTTAAAACCAAAAAGACATACTGGCTAGCTATGCATCTTCATTTTCCATTCCAGCACTGTTAACATTTCTGTATTCCATCTGTGAGGCCAGTCTGTGCATGAATAAAATATGAAGTAATTTGATACTCTTTATTATGTCAGGGGTTACGGCTCATTTTGAGAACTGCAATAAAATGCTTTTTATCAAGGTTTCCCAGTAAATCATATACTGTGCCTCTCTTAACTTGCTTTTATTCAGCCAACTCATTCATACCCCTTTGAGGTTATGAAGCAGAGTTGCAAGAAAAATGGTTTATTGCCTGTAAATTTGAGTAGATACCAAGTTGCTGCCAATTGGCTGAATTACAAAAATGCTTGGAGGGTGTGGCCTGCTAACTGTCAGATGGCTTCACTTGCTCTGGCCTTGACCCTGCATCCAGCTGCAATTGAGTAGCATAGTACCTATGTGAATCCCTTGTTGCTTAGAACTTCACCCACAGAATTGGTATTTTATAAGGGATTTATTAATTAGCACACCAGCTGATGCCTGAAATTGCTTTTGGGTATGTGGACCAACAGAGACAGAAATGTAGTGGGATCACAGGTGACCAGCTGACTAAAATTCAGTGTAGCCCCCTCTCGTTAGGTGTGTCCCAGGGAGACTACAAGAAAGGGGCGGGAGACCCCTCCCACAGTGTGGGTCGCAGTGGGGACACCCCGCCACAACAACAAGAAAAGCTCTGACAAGAGGGCAAACTTATCTGCAACAGGTGCTGCCACACCGGATGAGCCGCAGAGGGGCAGAGCTCCCATGCGGTTCGTCAGCCACTTTTCTCTGCAGCTGGGGCCAGTGTGGCCAGTTGGTGTCATCAGAGAACACTACCCAACTGGGATAAAAGCTGGCGGTGTGGAAACAGCTGAGAGGATTGCAGCAGGGAAGTAGCTGAGAGATCATCCCTTGAGCCGATCAGGGGAGTCCCGACAGCTGCAAGGAGAGGCCGAAGAGGGACCTAGCAGAGGGGTCTGAGACATAATTAAAGGGACTTGTCACCCCAGAGGGCGGGGTAGCCAAATGAAGGGACGGCGAAGGATGCAGGACACGTGAGTGGGGAGCAGGCTGAGACCCCACCCTGGAGTTTCTGTTCTTTGTTTCCCTTTCATTTCATTTGCAGCCCTAAAACCCAAGAGGAAGGCCACAGGATGCACTCTGAGGACCAAGCAGGCCGGGGTCACGCGGGGACCCTGGACATTAATAGGCCAGACCTGTCACCAGGATCTCCTTACTACCCCAAATAAACCCATGCAGTGGAGAGGAAAACTGTTGTGACCACCAAGGGCCTGAAACAATGAGATGCATTGGTATATGACATCCAGGTGAAGTTGAACTATCCATTGTTCGGCTGTTCCAACAAGCTGGTTTATGGCTCGGGTGTAGGGGAGGTGGAGCCCTAGGACCACCCACGGGAGGTGATGTCTGGCACGTTCCCCCCTGCAGAAGGCAATCCCACTACTGAACATAATATCCAAGATGTGGCAGGTGAGTATCAGGGTATCCCTTGGGGAGAACACAACCAAGCAGCGCAGCAGCAGAAGTAGCCTCCACAGCAGACTCAAGCACCCATTCCAGGGCCACATAAGAGTGGTTCCATGAAGCCAGGCGGGTACAAAGTAGCAGTGTGGGAATGGATTATAGTTCACATTATTATACCTATTAGGATTTATCCTTAATAGATTAATTTCCTTTGACATAAAAATTGTGCAAATGTTCTCTGCTATCTTCTTTAATTTCCTGAAAACCTATTTATTATATATGTTAAGATAGAGCCTAGATTAGTGGTTCTCAGCCTTTTTAGACCCAAGGCACCTCTCCTTGGAAATGCCAGCTCTTAGTTTTCACTTTTTTTTTTTTTAGTATAGAAAAATACTAGAGCAATACTTCAGTTGCAAGGAACTCAGCAACCCCATGACAGATCAGAATGTTTTAACTTTATGAATTCCTATTTGAGATATCTAGGTTTATCATGTGAATCATGTTTGTACACCTAACAGTGCAAATTGTTGCATGGCACCATTGAAAGGCTCTCAGGGCACCCCAGAGTGACACAGTATCCTGGTTGAGAATCATTGGCCTAGAGCAGAGGTCTCCAACCTTTTTATAGTGAAGTTCACTTTTTGGAAGTAAAGGGCACCCCAGGATCATCTATGCCCCTCTCCACCCTACCCCCAAGGCCTCCAAAGCACAGGTGGGGGGGGCGGCATGGGCCCCCAAGTCTTCTGCCTGGCTGCGCTAATCCCACTTCTGTACTGCAGCTGCACTGAGTGGCACCTGCCCGGCAGCCAGATAAACATGGCATCGGGCCCTAGCCCAGTCAGGTCTGGAAGTATCTGCTGTCCAGGGGCTTGTGGGGGGGGTTCTGCCACTGGGCACAGCTCAGTGGAGGCCTTGGGGGGGTGCATTCCACTTCCCCACCTGTGCTCCAGGTGCAGTGGGCAGCCCACAGCAGCAGCCATCTTGTCCCAAGCACAGGTGAGGGAGGGAACACAGGTCCCCAGGGCCTCCACTAGGCTGCGTGCGGTGGTGGGAGCTCCCCCTCAACATGCTCCTAAATGACCAGATCTTCCCAGAACTGCCTGGGCTGGGGCCGCCCCCACGTGAGTCCCTGCTGCTTAGCTGAGCCACAACCACATGTGGCCAGCTTCAGCAGGACTTGAGGCACACCAGCAGCTGCCTCTGCCACCTCTGCCCCCTCAGAGATGGGAGGGAGCCCCCGCCGGTGCCCCTGGAAGAGCTCCCCAGGCTCCAATCCTCCCACCACCCATACAGGCTGGGGCACCACTTACCTTACCCTGCTCCTGGCTGGGCCTCATGGTCAATCGATCACTGCAGGGGCCGTGATCTGGCCTTTGCCCCTTCTCTCCCCCACATATTGACTTGCGGGGGCTGGGTGGGGGGGATGGGTGTGCACATACTCATGCGCCCAGCTCTCCCCTAGCCCAGGATCAATCTGTTGATCAGGATCGACAGGTTGGTGACCACTAGCCTAGATGCTCCAAGTAGCCTAAGGCCCTGTTGTGCTAGGCTCTGTACAAACATCTGTGAAGACATGTTCCTTATCTCAGAAGCCTCAGTCCTGCAGCAGATTACAGACATGTTCTGTGCTCACATAGAGAACCTCTGCCATTGCAGTCAGTTGTGGGATAAGGGCTTAAATTGCAATGCACTGCAAGAAATTTATTTTGTATATTGTAACACATTTATCTTATATAATTAATTTATATTTAATTACATTTTATCCATATAGTTAAAATAGCTGAATGTTTGAAAGCTATCATATGCTAAATGACTGACAAAATTATGTTTATGTAGCATCATTTTGAGAGAACAACAACATTGTCTCACTCTGTGACAATGAATGTCTGTGCTTCCAAAGACTTCCTTAGTCCCTCCCCCCGTCCTCATAGACAACTCAAAGTCATAACTATTTAAACATTAAAAAAGCACAATTAGTCATAGTCCAGTAGTTATTAATAACACACACATTCTTAAGATGGAGAAAATAATGGATTTAAAATGGTGAAGAACAAATATCAAAATAGCATTTTATTTTTAAATTGGCTTGATGATGTGATGTATATTCTGTAGTTATGATGGGTGAATGAAATTTGAATATAAAGGATGTTTTAAGGCAGAATCAGTCAATAGCTCAAATTTTAAGTGTTTTCTTGATAGGAAAAAATATAATCAATTTAGAAGTTTAACATACAGAAAAAGCCCCGGGAATGGGGAATGCTGGATAACAAAATATGTCAGTTAATTGAGCGGCCCTAGCTACTGCTTCTCACGCCGTGTCTGGGGCGTCCTTCTGCCCCTCCTGCGGCATTGCTGCCGCTCTCGTGGGGCCCACAGGGCCCCGCATGACAGTGAGGCAGGTCCCACACAGCCTGTTATGCCTCCAGGCCACAGTGGGCACTTCCAGTTTTACTTTATCTTACAAGCCGGCATGTCGGTTAGTGGAGCATACCGGCTTGTAAGATGCCAGATAACAGAACTTCTACTGTATAATGTATGCATCTTGGCAGTCAATGCAAGTGAATGGAAAAGGTTTCCATGTTTGAAAAATTCTGTTCGACAAACCCTACTAAATAAGGCTGGCTTGTGTTTTCTCAACTTTTTCCTTGATGACAGTTTCACACCAGACATTCTATAACTGAGCAGATGACTAGAGATTTGGAGAGCAGAATCATATTCTGAACTATGACTGTGCCTTTCTCTTCTCTGAAAATGGTAGATTTTGCAAAGGCCTTAAACTGTATTTAAAAACAAATCTCTCCCCTTTTTGCTGACCAACCTATTAACTGATTCGACATGCATCTAAAAGATGATGAAGGAATATATTCTAGTTTTCTATAAGGACAGTGTATTTTGGAAAAGAAAATGTACATTGTGCTCTCATTAAAGCATTTCATGGTAAAACAATTCTAGCGTCTTATCTTATAAACGGGATTTGCTAGTGAGAAAATATTTGAATTGACAAGATTCAGTTAGACTGTTTGGTTTTAATTTAGACTTTGGTCTGTGAAAAATTGTCTTTAAAAGCAGAGAGGCTAGGTGATTTATACAGGCAACAGTGATGGTAGAGTCAGTCTAAATTACAGGTTTCAGCAAATCAGTGCTCTTGTGTCATTTTATTAGACATTACTTTTGGAACTTTAATTACAGCCTATTTTGTACATAAATGGTAACCTGCTTTTACCTGTTGAGACTATCTTAATCCACATCTTCAAGGGTCAGGTGCCAGGGAAAGCCTATAGTACAAAAGCAAGTTTATACCGGAGTCCCTCAAGCCAAACTCACTTACATCCTGTCTTAGCTGCTTCTCAACATGACAGGGAGCTAGTGAGAGGTAAGCTTGTGCCAACAGTCCTAGCTTCACCAGGATTTTTCTTCAGCAAACAGGTTTGTGTTTACAGAAAACCAAAGTAAAAATAACATGCTAACTGAGGGGGAAAAAAAACCATTTGAGGTCAAAAGAACAGTTCTTGGGTTTTAGTAACTGTATGTGGTATATAAAGGAACTGATATTAAGCCAAACTGAAGTTGAGTTTGGTCTTGAAACTTCATCATGTGGGCAACTGGGAAGAAGTGGAAATAGAAGAATCTGATCTTAAATAATTCAACTTCTACAGCATTGGAAAAAAATGTAACTGTCTTGTTACAGTTTTTGATAAATGGACACTGACATGGACTACGAAAGACCCAATGTTGAAACCATAAAATGTGTGGTGGTTGGTGATAATGCAGTGGGGAAGACTCGCTTAATTTGTGCAAGAGCATGCAATACAACCTTGACACAATACCAGCTGCTGGCAACTCATGTACCAACCGTCTGGGCAATTGATCAGTACCGCGTCTGCCAAGAGGTAGGGGTTTTCAAGCCTATTAAATATGGATGTACTAAATATTTATGTATTAAAAACATTTGTATTTCTGTTCAACTCCATTTTCATCAAAGTGTGGTAATGGGCACCTCAGAAATACATTTGCAAAAGATTATAAGGTATTCGCCATCTCTCTAGGGTGTTCCATTACACAGTTTGTGGCAAGAAGAGATTTTTTTGAAGTTGCATAATATGCCTAAATAGTAAGAAATACAATGCTTAGGACAATATTGTGATAGAGTATGTGATGAAGCATGTCATCATACAAAGAAAAGTGCCAATTACCTGCAGTGAACACTTTAACTGAGCAGAAGAAAACGTGATTTCTATTCTGTTCTAGGTCCTTGAACGTTCACGGGATGTTGTTGATGAAGTAAGTGTTTCCCTCAGGCTCTGGGATACATTTGGTGACCACCACAAAGACAGACGTTTTGCTTATGGAAGGTAAATTGATGAAAGTCTAACTTTTAAATAAAACGTGCAATGAAATTTAGCACAGGGAAATTTGCAGGCCTTAATTTTGAACCATGAAGCCTTAAAACAATCAAGGGTAATCATATCCTGCCTACTACAAAGAGGATTATCTACTGCAATGATTTAAAAGATACAAATACTTATAAGAAAACATAGTTTTCCTATGCAGCATTCTTGACCAAATAATTAAGCCCTGTTGACAAATGTTGTCCAGTTAGAAAATAGAGCATTCACAAAATCAGGCTGCACTGGTATAAAAATGGAGGTCAGTATTTCTTACTTAAACACCATGAAGTGACCATGAAATGTAATCAGTTCATTTATTGCTGACGTAATCCACAGATGCATTGGAAATACATTCTTACAATAATGTATTATAAAAGAAATAAGTGTTCTGATTGGTTTGATGGGTAATTCTCTTAGGGTTAGAAAAAGCACATTGCAATAAATGACAGTGTCTACCCTGTTGATTTCGGTGGGGAGGAAACAAGAAAAGAAGGGAAAGGTTTTCTTAATATAAGTAAGTTCTAATAGCAGCTGAAATTGTGTGGTTTAGTGGGAGGTAGATCTGTCCCTATCTTGGTTTAAACAGAAACTGCTGAATAACAGACTATTTGTTATAATATAATGCAGGAGTCTGCAGCCTATGGGCTGCAGGCTAGTTCACCCTGTGAAAACACTGGATCTGGCCTGTGGCAGCCCAGGAAATCAGCAGCACGTTCCAACCACAGCAGCAGTGGAGGCATCCCCAAGTCCTAGCTCCTGATGTATTCTATTTAGTCACTCTGCTACAGCAGAGGCAGCATCCCCTGGGTCTAGCACCTGCCATCTTCTATCTGTTCCCTTCAGAGTGTCTGTGGATCACTGGGGAGGTGCAGGATTGTGGCTTGCAGTGGGACATGGAGCATAGGCAGCAGCCACCAGTATCAGCAGGTTACCCACCTATCATTATATGTTCCAGTTACCTAAAGTTATTGAAATGGAACCTCATAAACTTTTTCAGGATTGACATACATGCTGGGTCATTTCTTGCATTATATTTTTCCTTCTGGAACTTCTTTTCTCTTTTCCATGTCTTACCTGTTCCAGTCTTAGCTGATCATTTTTGCATATACCCTTTGTTTGCTCCAGCTGAGAGTATTGTTTGTACCTGTGCCAATTTTGCATGGTCTGTCTCTAAAACATTTTTCTTGGGAGGCTCTCTATGCATATGAATAGGACAGGGTTGTCTGAGTCAGTATTAGGCATGTAAATATCATTTTAAAATTATTTGTTTACCCTCCTCCAATTCTATAGGTTAAACAGTTACCAGCTCAGACATGGCTGCTGCTGTGAGCCTCTCCAGGGTCCCTTTGACATGTGGGGGTGGAGGTAGCTGGCAAGCCCAGCAAGACAGTACAGCTCAGTCGAAGTCCCCTGCTAAGAGGCAGGGAGCACCTGTGAAGGAGTAGCTAATTGATTAATTGATGAGTCATTAGGCTGCCTGCTATTTTTTTCTTTAACTTCATAGGCTGTGGGTATGGGCAGTCTTCAATTTACAACTTTTTGAGTTGCAATGAACGGCACTTAGAACGTTTATAAATTGACACCTCATTTGGGCATTCCTACATGGGTTTCATCTTTATGGCAGTGGATACTGCGTGCTGGTAAGTAGTGGAAAGGGATGGGGGAGGGAAGGAGTATGGGAAGGCAGATCAACACCCCCTGCAGTGAGGGAGGGACTGGGACTGGGACAAGTGCTGCTCAGCTGGGGCCAGACGGGTGCAGGAACATGGGGAGCGAAGGCTCTCACTGCCGTGCGCTGCTCATCTGGCAGCTCAACCAGCATTTCCTGCTGCTGCTCCCCCTGCTGGTCCAGGAAGGCATGGCAGGGGTGCTCTTGGATCTGCACAGGGAGGGGTGGGCAGGGCCAGGGCTGCACTGGGCTGAGCCCCAGGTGGGCAGCGGGGGCTACAGTGAATTTTTGGGTGGCTGCAGCCCCCTTGTAGCCCCACTCTGCTGCCCACCCCGCTCCTCGCGGGTCCAGGGGCACATGCCTTCCTGCCACTTGCCCACCCAGGGCAGGATGGGCACAGGGCAGAGCTGCTGCGCTGCCTCCAGACAAGCAGTGTGCAGCAGTGGGAGCCACCAATGGACAAGCCGTGGCTTTGAGGGCATGGGGGAGCGTGTATCCCTAGATCAGAGCAGGCAGTGGAGTGGGAGCTATGGGGGGCTGCAGCCACCCAAAAATTCACTGTAGCCCCCACTGCCCACCCAGAGCACATCCCCACCCTGCCCGCCCCACCCCGCGCAGGTCCAGGGGCACACACCCCCCATGCCCTCCTGAACCAGCAGTGGGAACAACCAATCGAGCCACCAGAGAAGCCACATGCAGTGGAGGGAGCTGCCCCCTCCCTGTCCCTTCCTCACCACATTGATCTGCCCCCCACCACGCCTCTTCCCTTCCACCTCCCCTTCCACCACTTACCAGCTGCATGCAGTATCGACCATTGTAAAGGAGCCAATCCCCCATTTGTAACACTTTTTATGGGGAAATTGGTTCCAAGTTACAATGTTTCAACTAAGACATGGTTTTAAGGAACCAATTGCATCTTAAGTCTGAGGAGTGCTTGTATGTATTCCTCCCTTCCCCCTTCCTCTGCCTTGCTTCTCCATCCCTCCCTCTTGCCTGCCTGGCAACCTTCTGGTTCCTTTTGGAGCGCTGCAGCTTCCATTCCCCCCCCACTTCCCTGCCAGACTGCGTCCAGCCTCACAGGAAACGATAACCAGTAACCTTTAACCAGTTATCACTGGGCTTATCAGTTAAACAATTAGTCATTTAACCTTTTACATCCCTAGTCAATACCAAATAAAATGAGTGATTGTAGAGGGTGCTGGTTAGCCTGCTTTGATCTTTCATGCTTCCTCAAGTTCACCAGTAGGTCAGTCTACCAATTGAATCCAGCAATGACATTTTCATGTATCAATCCATGCAACTTGTCAAAGCCAGTGTATGTAAAACCTTCTTTACATTCAGTGTTGTCCTAGAGGTGTGTTTTATAAGGAGTTACAAAGTAAACATTGCTTTCTTCTAATAAAAAAAAAGTTGGTGGATTATCCTCTGGGTAGGAAGGTGATTTTGAAAAACAATTGATGCTTCAGTTCAGTAAAGGATTGAAATGCATGCCAACTGCTCTGGTGAATGAAGACTTAGTAGTAGTAGTAGCATGCCTTGGTTATAGAAGTTGTATAATTTAGCAGTGATGTGCAGGTATGAGATCAGTTATTTATATAATTTGACACTGATGTTAATATTCAAATTTACTGAGGCATTTCACAGTAAGGCTTTGGTTGTAAACAAGGGAGCCTGACTTCTAATAAAACAACTGTACCTTGCACATCCTCTAACTTTTCCTCTTTAATGTGTTCTCATGATATTGTACAACAGAGACCTTGCAACTAAACAGATTATGAGAGATTAGGAAAACAAAATCAGGCATGTTGTGACCTCTGATCCAACATATACTGACAGGACAGAGAGGTGGGAAAACAACAATACTTAGTTTCTAATCCCACAAAAGACATGAGTGACTTGGGATCAAAGTGACTGAATGTGCATTTGCAGAATTGGGCCCTTAAAGTAGGGTATATGTGGAATGGAGTTCAGTAAAAAGGTTTGGTTCATAAGGGAGGTGTTCTAGGTACATATTATATTGGAATTTTTCTTTCTGTGAAGGCTCTTAATACAACAGTTTGGTTACTACGTAAGGAAACTTTTATTAATAGAATTTGATTGGTATTATTTCAGAACTGCAGATTCTGTTTGCTTTTGTTCTGAAGGTTAGTTTATGAACAATGAAACTGTTAATTGTTTAGTGTTTTTATATTTTAATGTCTTTTGTGTGCTTTGAAGTGTGTAAGTTAGCTCTTGCAGCACAGTGGAAAAGATGGCTTGTGCCAAAGCTTTCAAGGTTAAACCCACAGGTGTCTCTTGTGATTCTTTTCCTGAAAGTCACTTAATGAGATGTCCCTTCAGTGCCCTTCCAAGCTGTTTTATGCTGAGTGAACCCTGTCACAACCCCTACTGCATAGTGTCAGTTAGCCAATAGCTAAGGCTTGTTCCTGTCCTAAATGTGGCACAGCAACAACTAGCAAGTCGTCATTTATCAGCTCCTATTTGAGGAAGGAAGGGGCCACTCCAAGTGGAAAGGATGCTTCACCAGCATGCAGGGTGACAAGAGAAAGAGATGCCCAGGTAAGCAACAATGTCCTGGGAGTAGGGGGCCACAACTATCCTGTGAGTGGGAGGGAGGCGCGTGCACACTCAGGAGGCCTCAAGTGCCTCTACACTAATGCTCGTAGTATGGGGAACAAGCAGGAGGAACTGTGCCTCCTGATTGCGAGTAAGAATCCAGACGTAGTAGGGCTCACAGAAACCTGGTGGGACCCCACCCACGACGGTGGTGGATTTTCGGGGATACAGCCTATATAGAAGTGACAGGACAGAGAGGAAATGTGGGGGGGTCACGCTCTATGTCAAAGAGTACCTTACAACATCAAGGATTAGCTTTGGGTTAGAGGAGGGTCGGGAGGAGACACTGTGCGTCAAACTAAAATGGGGGGTGTGGCAAAAGGGACCTTATAGTGGGTGTCCACTACAGACCACCCAACCAGGGGGAAGAGCTGAACCGGGACTTCGCTGGTCAGCTTATGGAGGCGGTTAGGTCAAGGGATGTTATTGTCATGGATGACCTAAACTATGCAGACGTTTGCTGGGAGGAGCAGACAGCCAGGTCTGACCGTTCGCATAGGTTCCTGGCTGTTTTACAGGAGTCACCTTATCTAAGAGGTACACGGCCCCACTAGGAGTAATGCCTTGCTGGACCTTGTCCTGGCCAGTGAGGGTGACCTGGTGACGGGACTGCAGGTCCTGGACCACCTTGCACCTGCTAGCAGGGCAGGTGGGGGGTGGGGCCAGGCAGGGAAGGGATCGGCCTGGGGAGGGCTCAGGGGGCAGGTGGGGAGGTATGGCCAGGTGGGGCAGGGATTGGGGGGGCTGGGGGAGTGGGCAGGGCCCCCATGGTCCCCTCCCCTCTCCTCCAGCTCACCTGACCCTTTACTTACGAACTCTGCAGCGTGGGTCCAGCTCCCTGCTGCTGACACACTGCCTGCCCAGCAAGGGCAGGAAGCATGCTTCAGAACCAGATCGAGGGCCAACCATAGAGACACTGGCAGCCAGAACATCTCTATGGAGGACCCAGCCACTGGTTGCCTCAAGGCACAGCCCCAGGCACGGTCCCCTGTCCCACATTTTTTTGTCTGCGGGTTTTTTGACCCCTGAATATCCAGGGGTCTAATTTTGCCCCTGCACTGCAAATTTGCAGCATAAGGAATGTTTTCTTGTTTTTGCACATGCGTCTTGCAGCATCTCAAACTCCTTTGAGATGCTGCATGAGACACATACAGGCTTGTCTAGAGACTCCCTATGAGTGTGTGAAGAAAGGGATATACACTGAAACAGCTATCCAGTTCAGGCCAAGTGTACTACTATCTCATAGGGATAACGGAGACCTGCTGGGACTCCACCTATGACTAGGCCACAGGTATAGATGGCTATACCCTGTACAGGAGAGATCATGCAGAAAAAAGGGGTGGGGGTGTAGCTCTCTATGTCAAAGAAAGCTACCTGTCCCTGCAAATTGACATTGGCACCCAGGGAGGACGTCTGGAGTCCCTCTGGGTAAAAACGCGTGGGGAACGTGGCACAGGGGACATCATGGTAAGAGTCTACTACAGACCTTCTGACCAGAAACAAGAGCTAGACCAGGAATTAGCCAAGGAACTGGCCGAGGCTGCACAGTCTCGGTGCTTGGTTGTCATGGGAGACTTTAACTACCCAGACATCTCATGGGAAGAGCATGCAGCCAAATCCAATCTGTCACAAAGTTTCCTCACATTCGTGGATGAGCTGTACCTGGCTCAAGAAGTCTGTGGGCCAGCAAGATGTAAAGCATCACTGCATCTGGTACTGGCCAAAGGGAATGATCTAGTCAGTGACCTAAGAATTGATGGAAAGCTGGATGATAGTGACCACAGCCTGATCACCTTTACTATCTGTCATAAAGCTGGGAAGTCAGTCAGCAACGCAGAAGTCCTCGACTTTAGGAAAGCTGACTTTGACAAGCTCAGGAGGCTCGTTGTCGAGGCCCTAAGGGACCATGACTCGACAGGAAGAGGAGTCCAAGGGGGGTGGTTGCTCCTGAAGGAGCGATCCTGACAGCACAAGAGTTGCCTGTCCCATCTTGGAGGAAGGGTAGCAAAAGGCCACAGCAATACCCTTGGCTCAGCAGGGAACTTGAGGACCTCCTTCACCTAAAAAGGGAGACTTAAAGGATGGAAGTCTGGAATCAGCACCAAGGAGGAGTACTCAGCACTGGTCCGTGCGTGCAGGGAGCAGATCAGGAAAGCCAAGGCTGCAACCTAATTCCATCTGGCTTCACATATCAAGGATAATAAAAAGTCCTTTTTCAGTTATATAGGAAGTCAGAAAAAAAAGCAAGGGTAACATTGGACCCCTGCTGAACCAAATGGGACAACTGATAACCGACACCCAGGAAAAAGCCAACCTGCTTAATGGGTACTTCACATCGGTCTTTCATCAGCCCAGAGGGACTGCCCTTCCCAGCATGATGCGGACTTGCCAGGGTGAGAGCATCTTTATTCCCAGCATCGGTGTAGACCTTGTAAAGAAACACCTTGCAAGGCTGGACATCTTCAAGTCAGCTGGTCCTAACAGACTATACCCTAGAGTAATCAAGTAGCTGGCAGGTTTCATAGCCCAACCATTGGCAAAAATATTCAGAAACTTTGTAGCGTTCAGGTGAAGTACCTGAAGACTAGAAGAAGGCCAATGTGGTACCCATCTTCAGGAAAGGGCGGAAAGTAGATCCCGGGAATTACAAGCCAGTTAGGTTGACTTCAATCCCCGGTAAGATTCTGGAGAAAATTATCAAAGAGACCTTTCTTGATAAGCTGGCTGATTGCAACATCCTGAGGGACAGCCAGCACGGATTTGTTGCAGGTAGGTCTTGTCTGATCAATCTCATCTTCTTCTATGACCAGGTGGCATGTCACCTGGACAAGGAAAAAGAGATTGACATCATATATCTGGACTTTTTAAAAAGCCTTTGTTCTGGTGTCCCATGATCTCATGGAAAAAGTGGCCAACCGTGGCCTCGGCTACGCCAGAGTTCAGTGGCTGGGGAACTGGCTCCGAGGTCAGACCCAGAGAGTAGTAGTCAATGGAAGCAAATCATTATGGCCTTCCATGACCAGTGGTGTTCCCCAAGGCTCTGTCCTTAGACTGGTTCTCCTTTATCATCTTTATCAATGATGTGGACATTGGTGTCAGAAGTGCACTTGTTTGTCTTTGTCTTTCTCAGCTTTTTCCTATCTGGCTTCCTATACATGTGTAGTGTCACTTTTAAATATCAATTTCCCTTTTTTAACTTATTTGCCTTTCTCTTCATCCATTTTTCAGTCTTCCTACTATGACTCATGTTCTTCGTGACACCATTGCCAGAATTGTGCTTGCCCCATTGTAGTACCAGTTCTGTACAACTTCCTTTTATGTTTGTTTTCTATCATCATTTCATCCTCATCTAAAAGTTTTCTTTTCCCCTTCTTAATACTTTTACTTCAGCTAATTTGATATCTAATCTCTTCCTTATCTCTTGTAAACTGAACACTTTGCTAGAGATTGCTGGTTAGTACTGTCAGCCTTTTTTGATTTGTTTATAGTTGAGTCTTTCTGTTCTTTTCCCATAGGGCAGTTGATCCAAGTTTATTATATCTGTTTAGAGAGATGTCATCTAAATATTGTCCATAGCTACAAAGCAACTACTTGCAGTGACATCAAAATTAATCTGAAATGCCCACTTTCTATTATCCATTATTTTTAGAGTTCCTTTTTTTACCATAACTTTATCTTTCTGCCTACAGGTAGCAGAAAATTGAATGTGTGTCTCCACAAAAACATTTCATTGTTATCCAGTTCCTTATCAGACTTTTCCTGCAACATTGTTAGCATGGGAGTTTGCCGTGGGCTAATACAATAGTGTGTCGCAGGTTAGTCCTGTCACATGCTATCTTTCTGGATGCCATTTTGTTTTTTGTTCCCTACCTTGGAGTCTATACTAAGGCCTTGTGTTTTTTTTTTTCCACAAACCCATTTTTGGTGTCTGATATGAAGAACAAATAAGTGTCCTTTAGCTTTAAGCCACACTTATCTCTGGAGTTATATTTTAATGCAGTGTTTTTGTTTGTGAGTTAAGAACACAGTATGCAAGCTCTTTATATTTTTCAAGAAAAAAGATACATTGAGTCAAGAACTCTGGAGTAGGGCTGTGTGAAGCTTTAGGTGCTGATTCAGTTCGGAGGAGATTTGGCCTGATTCGGTGGCCAAATCCAAATAGAATCAGGGGACCAATTAAAAGGTCTGAATTGATTCAGAGAGCTTCAGCGATTCAGACAGTCCCTGCTCACTGCAGCAGGGAGCTAGACCCAGACTCTGACCTGGTGAGTAGTGGGGAGGGGAGGGAAGGCTGGAGGAGGTCGGGGGGGACTATGGCGGGGCCCCTGCCCGCTGCCTCAGCTCCCCCCTCCCCCCCATAGCTTCCCTGCCCACCCCAGCTCCTGGTTGTTTAACAAAAAAACCTCCACTCACCTGGTGTTGCTGGGCAGGGGGGCAATCCCCACTGCCCCCTACTATCCCATGCTGTATGGGGGGCTCTACCACAAGCCCCCCAACCCCCATCTGCTCTCCCAGCCCCCCATGGCTGCCCAGCTCCTGGCCCTTTATAAAACAAAAACAACAACAGCAAAAAACCCTGCACTCACTGGCTCCTGCAGCAGCCTTGGGGCTTCATGGGGCTTATGGAAGAGCCCTGCCATGCAGCATGGGGCAGTGGGGAGCAGCAGGGATTGCTTCCTGCTGGGCAGCAGCCAGTGAGTCCAGGGTTGTTGTTGTTTTAAGGGCCAGGAGCTGGGGCGGGAGGGGCAAACGTGGGGTGGGGCTGAGACAGTGGGAGGGGGTCAGGGGCTCATAGCAGAGCCCCCCACATGGGGTAATGGGGGGAAAGTGGGGATTGCCCCCTGATGGCAGGAGCAGGTGAGTTGGGGCTTTTTTTTATCAAAGAGCTGGGAGCTGGGGCGGGCAGGGCAGCTATTGAGAGTGGGTAGGGAATGGGGCCTGTGTGATTCGCCTGCAGCCGAATCTCTGAATCAGATTCGGCTGAATTGATTTGGAACAGTGATTCAAATCACCAGATTGAGTCACTGTCTCCCGAATCATCCAAATCCAAGCGAATACTAGCCACTTTGCAGAGGCCTACTCTGGAGCTGAATTATGCAAAAAACGTCTCTGAAGTCAGTGGGAGTTTTACTCAGTTAAGGAATGCAGAGTTTGGGCAAGTAACAAAGTTTTGATAATTTGCAGATTGATTGATTCATTATCAAAGTTCTGTGCTTGGTGCTAAGATGGCCTTTTCCGTAAGTAAAAGATTAAGCTGCTGCCATGATTAACCCTAAATCTAGATCTTAGAGACAGATGTAAAATTAATCAAAAGCCAAGATTATATAAACAAACTCTTAAATTTAAAAAGTTGATTTCCCCTTGATATTTTGTTTCTTAGGTATTTGAACTGAAACAATAGATCTTGCAGGTTATTACAGTGGGAGATGAAATATTCTAGTCATTTTTATGATGCTACAGTAGTTATCTGTAGTTCTCTATATATCCTCTACTGTGTTCCTGCAAGTGCAGAGAAAATACAGCAGAGGCTTAAAAAATGTAAATTCTAGTATGATGTACATAATAAAGAGCAAGCAGAAAAGGCTAATTCCATTTTTAATCCTTGCACTGAAGTAAATTATATATTTAAAAAAAACAGTTTATACTTTTATAGGTGTTGCTTTTGACTGAAAATGAAATTAAAGAAATTTTAGAAGTAGCTCTGCATGCTACTCACCACAAAATCGGAATATATTTCAGGACATTATGACAGTTTTGCACATTACAACTGTGCTTAAGAAGCTTCACTGCTCTGGGTAAAGTATAGAATTGATTCTCCTGCTCACCTACAGGGCAGTGCATGGTCTTGCCCTGTCTTATTTGGATATCTTTTGTCCCTTGCAGGGCAGGGCACTCCTTGCATTTTAGTTCACCAGGCCTCCCATCTGTTGTAAGCGCATGTACACAAGTCTTGCATCTTCAGGTCATTTTGTTACGCTCATCCATCACTTATGAAATCCTTTCCATGTCTTGTGGAAGCTGCTACTGCATTAACTAAACTCTGAATCCACTTAAAATACATTCTCTGCCTTGCTTTATAGCTATCTGTGCAATTTATTTTCAGCTCTGAGAGATTCATGCATGAAAAATATTATGTCATTTAGTAAAACTTTAAAAATGTGTCTGAGATGGTGTAGTGGTGTCGCAGGGCATGTAGGTGCCCTGTTCCTTAGAGGGGAAACAGCTAGGGAGAGAGCCCTAGCAGTAAGCAAGGAGCCCAGCTGCTGGTTGCCAGGGTAACCAGTGGGAGTCAGCTGACCAGAAGGGGCAGGGCCTGGCTCCTATATAACTCCTAGGCTGAGGCCAGGCAGGCAGTTCCCTGTCAGTAGCCATCGGGGTAGGAGCTCTGCCGGAGTAAGGAAAAGAAAGAGGCCAGAATGAATGGGCAGTTGTTATGGGTGAGAGATGGAGAAACCCTGTAACAGGCTTGAATGTGATTACGACTGGATGGCGTAGATTTATGTTATAGCCAAAGGGCTTGAGTTTGTGTTGATGGTTTACAACCGGTGGTTTGGGTGAGGCTATTAGGGGTTGGAGGAGGCATCATAGGGGGACCCACGGTAGTGTGAGGACCCCGGTGCCAGAGAGGGCACAGCATTTCGGGGTGCACTGACTCCAGCCCCGAGAAGGGGAGCGGAGAGTTGGAGGCTGAGTAAGGCCGAGGCCGCCTGAGCTCTGTGGGGGGTTTGAGACCCTGAGGAGGAGAGTTGAGGCCAGGCACGGCTACAGCCACCTGAGCCCCCCAGTGTGAGACGCCCCAGAGCAAGGGGGCAGTGTGAGAAGCCCCAAAGCAAGGGGGCAGCGTCCAGTACATCAGCGAGGCTTGGGGCATGGTAAAGGGACGGTTAGAGCCATGCATAGCCCATAAGGCTGGGGTGCCCAGAACCGCACTATCAGAACAAGACTCGGGGTAGCAGGGAGAACCATAACCAAGGGGATGAAAGGCAGCCTCTCTTTAATATTTATAAGATCAAGACATGGCGGGCGAAAACGATGGTGCTTTGAAGCAAACTTGGCATGGTAGGGGGCGCTAGGGGAGATCACAGCCACCCCTAGGACCCCGCCCTGTGACAAGTGTCATAGCAGTAGGATTTTGCATTGCCATAAAGGAGATCCTACACTTAATTCTTGGCTTCAGTCTTTCAGCTTGGGAGCTTTGTGGAGCTGATATGTACAGTCCAGGCTGAGGGAAAGATTTAACCTCTCTTAACACTTAAGGAGTTACGTCGGTGGATCCTAAAAATAATTCCCATCATCTCTAATTACACTTCAGTCACAAGACTTGTAGCTGTGATGCAGGATGTGAAAGATGTTATAAAGCCAAGGGGAAAAGTATGAGGATGGTGCCTATAACACAAAAGATTCCATGCTTGAGGGAATATAATGCTTTATTTATGGTGAATGGACTTCAGAGGATTCAGCTACTCACATAAACTTTTAAAGGGGCAAAATTGTTGTCTGAAGTTACTCGGAATTCTTAGCTCTACAACACTTGTCTGAAGAACCTCCCTCACAATAGTCTGGCACATCTATAGCTTCTCTCAGAAACAAAGCTAACCCTCAGAGTAGGAAAAAATTAAGACCAGTAACAGAAGAAATTTAGCTATTTGGTTTCTGCACCCCTTCCCTCCCCAACCAGCTCTTTAAAAAAAAAAGAAAGAAAGAAAAGAAAAACTTGCTCTGGGTACTTTTGTTTTTTTTTTTCTTAAGTAACATTGTACTAAAATAAAATGTAGTTCATCTCCTCAAACTCATTCTGTCAAATTTGACTCCTGGATATCATCGTAAGTCATCTAAAAATAAACAGAATGCTTTTGACTTGTCCTCTAAAAAGGAAAGAAGATGACAAGACTAAAATGTTTAGACTTGTTCTTCCCCCTTGATTTCTTCCTCTGCATAGATTTCCAGGTCATCCAGTGCTACTGAGACATGATTTTTACCTTATCTTACCTCCTTTTAGATGTCCCATCCTTCCCCTCATCACAGCTTTATCTTTTTCCTGAGGAAGCCCCCTTCAAGATCTAACACCATTGCTCCTTTATTAGCTATCAAAGGACAATAGGCAGTAAGACAGAACCCCCTCATTTGGGGTTAAATGATATGACCCATGTGGTTAATTATTTCAGCAGCATCTTCAGACCAAATTAAATGCTAGGTAATAAAGATGTGTTCAATGTGGTTTTCTTTAAATTTCTACTGTACATTTTAATATGCAGCTTGTTTTTTAGCAAATCAAAGCAATTACAGGCATTGGTAAAGTTCTTATTTATGGGGCCAAATCATGCAACTCAGACTCAACAACAGTTCTAGTCCTTTCATAAAGCACTTTATTATCCAATAATGCCTTCATGGAACTCTGCCTAAAATGGGGAGTAGAAATGTTGGGGCCTTATGCATCAGTTTCCTATCAGAAATGATAAGAAGCCTACTAGTATTAAAATTGTGCAGCACCCTAAAAAGGATCTCAAGGCACCCCAGCACTGGAACAAGGCACTGGAACAGCATGAAATGCAAGCAGTAAAATGTACCCAAGGTGCATGCTGGGCAGTTAGTTGCTACTAGAGTGCCACTGGTGTCTAAGCTAACTTGAGTAAGTCTACCATACACTGCAGACTCTGCTATGATTAATGTAGACGTATTACTATATGCAGCTTGTTCCCGAAGAGCTTCGAAAATTGCACTGCCTGACAGCATAACAGCATTTGTGGATACAGTTCCTGTTCTTTTTCTGACTGCAGAAAGAATACCTCTCTATTTAAGATTAAATTGTCCCTGTTCGTACAGTTCAGAGCTTATGCTATTGAACACCTTGATATAACCACATAAATTAGTGTGTCTTAGATTTTAATTTTAGTAAGTATTTTATGTTCATAAGGTTATTCTTGTACTGTGAACTTACCTCCTCCTGGTGGCCTCTTCAAACATATTGCACTTCTCTGGGCAGACCTTCTTCTTAACTGGGAACATTGTGCCTGGCTCTACCCAATACTTGTGGTAGGCTAATTAGTACTAGTGACTGACAGTGCCATTTAACCTGTACCACTCTAATTAGCCCAGTCACATGGTCATACTTGCTGCAGATTTAGGAAGCCTCTGCACTTGAGCAGGACAGCATGCTTGAAGATAGGGTTGTCAGGGTCAGCAAGTTTACTCTAGTGATATGGTGTAACAATTTCTTAGAAACCAAGAAACACAAATATTTCTCTCACTCTATCTCAAAACCCCCCCCAAAAAACCCTGTTTCTCATTTCAAATAACCAATATTTGAAAAGATCCAGTCCAGGGCCCTGGTGGTCTTTGATCTAATTAAGCCTAATGGCTTCTTCTCACCTGAGAAGCAGAACAGAACAAGTGAGAGATAAAAATAAATTTAAATAAAACCCTACCTTCTGCATAAATACTAATGCTTAGGATGCTGCTTCTCACCCCTGAAGTCTGCAAGAAGAAAATCACCCTAAATATTAGTAAATTGGAATATTTCAGACAAAAAACTTTGGGGAGGGAGGGAAATATTTTCCTGCATAGTGCCATGTAGAATGCTTTGCAGTATTTGGTGGATCAGTTAGTGGCCAACAGTTGTTGAGTGTGAATGTGAAAGAAATATTCACAATTTACATCTGTCATATTCTTCAGATTTATGTTGCACTTTCTCTTGTCCAGCAGCCTGGTAACGAGGAAACAAGTTATTCTGATGCTTTTGGCAGTAGAGGCAGATCCTTCCAGCGTGTGTTAACTGATTTGCAATTATTGGTGCCACTCAGGGGTTTGATTATAAGAATGTAGTCGCAAACCATAACGCTTTGTTCATATTTATCTCTAACTTTTGGTAAATCCACAAAGTAAATAGTCTGGTTACATACCTCCAGCAGTATGTTCATATTCTGAAGACATAAGAGAGGCAGTTTTGAATGTCCAAGATCATAGACTGAATTGCTGCAGCTACCTCTTTGGGACTCTGGCAGTACTTAACTTTATTACATGGCATTTCACGTCGCATTTCAGTATATGTAATACTATACGTATATGCTACATAGATGGGTACCTTGCATGTTACCCACCTATGTTTCCTGGTACCCTATGGATAGTGCCATGAAGAAGTTCTAAATTAGTATTTTATATTAAATATTCATTATCAAATGTCAAAATGTTATATATTTAAAATTTTAGCTGTCTTCATGAAATATTACTGTACTTTGGTAGGGTTTTTTGTTTGTATTCACTAAAAATTATCTAGAGTTTAAACTCCATGTACTGAAGATACAGGTAGAATAAAAGCTGACTATACATAGAAATGGAACAGATTGTCTTTTATCATTGTTTAAGGTGAGAAAGGAACAGCAAAGGTAAGTAAAGCACATAGAAATGGATATAAAATAGGTTTTGTAAAAATTCTTTACAGTTACGTGACCTTAGGTAAGTTAAACAAATGCGATTGCAGTTTGTAATGTGCAGAGATGTCAAGGCCTGGTTTTAAATCAGACTTTCTCCATTTTATGAATAAATTAAGCTGTACTTTTTTTACTTGGGGGCACATGGGATAAATTTTTAGCCTCTTGAATTAGAAACATAAGATTTAAATTGCCCAGATTGCTGGTTCAAACTGTACTATACACAAAGGAGTATAGTAGTCAGGACTTTTCTGTCTACTTGGGAATCAGCAAACTTGGATTTTGTTCTCAGCTTTTGTTTGGCCCTGGCCTGTCAAGTTAACTCAGCAACTCTCTCTTGCCTCCTTTCTTTTATGTTAATATTATAAGCTCTTTCTGGATATAAACAGTTTCTTACTATGTGTGTGTACAGTACAAAGACAGTGAGGACCCAACTGGGGATTTTAGGCACTACAATTTAGAAAATTCATGTACTTTCCCATAATGACTTTTTTTTTCACTCGACAAGGAATATGAGAAAATAAGTCAAATCCTGTAATTTCCAACAAAAATAGCATTTGTCCTACAATAACAGGAGGAACAAGCTTCTCATCACAATGCAAGATCTTGTTGGTACCTATTAGATGGTTCATCCAGGTAGAAAATATACTCGAGCACAGAGGCTGCTCCAATGCTCTGTAAGTACAGTGCACTGGAACAGACTCAGTTAATCAAATCTGCTGGAGTGTGGTAACTACCACGCTCCAGCCAGCCTCCATGTCTTGTGTATCAGTATCCCCATGCTTCAAAATGGTGGTGAGGATGCTTTATCTAAAGTTCATCTAACTTAAACACCCCCACAAAGCACATGTATAAGCACCTGTTCCCCCTTTGCTTCGAGTACCCACTCATGCACCGCCTTGGCACAGGTGCCTGGTGATGGGCACAAGGAGACTTTGTGCAACCTCTGACAGAGACCCCGATCACCCCAGGAAGAAACCTAGAACTCACTTGCCATGACTTTGAGTATTTCTTCAGTGGTGGATTCCCCATTGGCGGTCCCTCAGGTTTGGTTATTCTTCCTGATGGATATTCATGGAGCTCCATCTCCCCTACACCCCTTCCGTACGCCAGCCTCCAGCAGGCCACCTGATCTTGAGGCAGCTGGCCCTCCGGTCTTGATGACTTACCCATCACCTGTTCCAGTTATCGGGTTTTCTTCTTCTCCTGATGGACAATGAATCCATTGGATATTTTCCTCTCCTGTGGGTCACTCTTTCTGTCGGGTGACTGCTGCTTCTCATGAATGGTCCTTGGTGTCCATCTGCCACCTGTGCCCCTCACTGAGTAGTCAGCAAAATAAGAAGTACAAAGAAAGATAAAAGGCAACAGAAAAGCAGGTATAGGTTAGTAGGAAACAAAAGAAGAAAACCACACTGGAAAGAAAATGAAGGCAGGTATGTAAAAGGAAAACTTAGGATCAGGCTGGACAGTCTTATTAGACAGACTCTACCTAAAGCCTGTGCCTAGCAGCGTCTCTCAATACTGTTCGATTCTCTGCCCTGACAGAGTTTCCTGGGCTTCCGTCTTGCAGCTAATTGTCCTCCCCCAACCCAGTCCGTAAGTGCCCGGTGTGGGGAGTGTTGTCCACTTCCCGATCTTCTCCTGGCTCTTCCTGGAGCGGGGTCTCCCCCCACACACCGGTTCTGCCCATAACTGGTGTGAGGTTCTTCAGCAGCCACTGCTGCCTGGGTATCCCTGACCAATTGGCGTCTCTTTTGTTCTGCCAGCACTGATCGCCACCGGTATGGAGAACATCCGCAGCTCCTGCTGCCTCTCCCGCTCTCCCTGGCTCCCAGCAGGTGCCAGCTTTTATCCCGGCTGGCCATGATTGTCCATAACATCACCCGCCAGCCCCAGCTGTATATAGGTGTGGCTGACAAACTGCGCGAGATTTTCTTGTCAGCATCTCTCTTCTGGAGTCCAGAGCCCTAAAGCGGGTAAGTAATCTTCATTTTCTGGGTTTCCTCTCCAGGGGTGCGGGCCCCCACACCTATGTCCCTGGGACGGCACCCAATAAATTTTTAATCTCATGAGAGTTATAGTGGTAACCTATGACCAGCAGGTTGAAAGAGACATCCTGACCAGCTGCACTGTAAAATCTAAAATCAATTTTTAATGGTCAGATATTTATTCAGTTATTCATAATTACCTTTCTGCCACTTCAAATGAGTGTAAATTTAAGCAATAAGAAGAGATATAAGAGCCTGACATTATGTGGTAGACAAAATGCAAACTCCTCTCCCCCCTGGTAACTCTTCACCTTACTGTAGTTACTCCTATCTGCGAAACTCTGTAGTTGCTTTGTCATCTGGACAAATTATCACTAGAGACTAGATTTGATTCTCAAGCCCATTGTACTTGAGATCGTGTGGGGGTTTTGGGGGGGTTTTGGGGTTTTTTTAAGTAAATCCCCAAAGTTGTGAAAGGTTAGTGTATTTAACACATACCTCCCTTTGTTTAACTAATAACTTATTCAAATTTAAAGTGCATTTTCTCTGGACACTATGGATGCGCTGTAATTTTATATCAAATATAAACTAAATGCAAGATCACTTCTCTTCATTAACTGTAAGCTCCCAGTATTCATGCATGTAGCTTTCTTTAGAAATGGCTAGATATATCTATGTCCTCAGCAAGAGTGAAAGTATAGAAAGCAGCTGTAATAAGAACATATTTCATTAATGATTTAAAAGGCAAAATGTTGAGATTCACCAATCTAGCTCATTACCCAAACTACAGATACAATAAATTTGTGCTAAATTAAAGATGAATAGAAGCAAGATGAGCAGTCTATGGCTGAGTTTAGCTTCTGATAATTCTTTAGGGATATCATCTGCAAAAAATATTTCCCCCTTCTCCCAATTCTTTTTAAAGATTCTATTCATCATTTTTCTTGGCATTTACAATTTCTAGTCTATAATATTAAAAATGCTTCCAAGATTTCTCTGTTTGCTGAGGGACCAAGTGGAAAGAGCCAGTTTGTGATACCTGTCTGTCTCAACTTTTTGAATACTGGCTTAGACTCAGTTGAAGAAAATGCTTAAGTAGATTCTGAAGAATTTTTCTAAATTTGGACCCTCCTTGTGACAAAAAAACCTGTGAAATAAAAAAAGTACCATATTTTCTTGCATATACCATGCCATGGAATATAATAAACACCTTGTTTTTAAAAAGTAGAATGAAGGGGAAAAATATTTCCTTGTAATAAGTAACTAAGTAGCAGTAGCTAGGGAGTTGAGCCTGCTCATTGTTCTGTTCCCTGTGGATCCCTCCAGATCATATTTTCTGTTTCAGTTGGTAAGTGACAGAACCTGCTCTTACCGTAACTCTGAAATAAATGTACACTCTAGTTTCCAGCATCTGGCGTTTGGGGGAAAGGTACATGTGTTATATGAGAGAATACATTCCTTGATTTTTTTTTTTTTTCTACAGGAAAAAGTCTTAATCCACTTTCTGTGTAACAATTTCTTTTGATAAAGAATTTTTCCTAAAAATCCACAAAGGTTACCAAACTTTGTCTTTATTGGTAACTATTTTAATATATTATCCCTTTTTAAAGCACTTATCTTAATTTCCATTAAAGAAATGATTAGTGCTGGCTGGAAATTCTACAACAATTTTGAGTTTAATGACTTTGTTTACTGAAGACCTTATTGCAGTGCAATAATTGTTGGGTGGGGTCATTACATTATTGTATGTAAAAACATATGATAAATATTCATTGCCTGCAATTTCAGGAATATGTTTTGTTTCCTCATTTGACTGTTTTGAATCCTTGCATAAAATGTGAAAGTGAGTTTTTGGTAAACAGAAAGGTTTTTGTGTATGAAAAATAGAATGGTGAACTCTTAACCATGGTAACTTTAACTTAGAGTAGAGCAAGTCTTCCTTGTAGTTGCACAGATCTAACATCTGCTGTGGAATAAGGAAGCTTCCTAAGTCTGATACATTATGTTTATATGCTGTTGTGGTGGAATGCATAGCTTTTATCAAACCGTGCTATGGATGAGGTGTATTCTGACATCTGAATTTTATTGCATTTTTTGCTGTTTGTGGTTGAATAGCTTCAGCTTGAACTGATAGAAAATACACAAAGCTGAAATTCAAAGATGCATTCTGTTTTGAAAATACACATATTCTTCTTCTTGATGTCATTCCAGGTCTGATGTAGTTGTTCTGTGTTTTTCAATTGCTAATCCTAATTCTCTGAATCATGTGAAAACAATGTGGTATCAAGAAATCAAGCACTTCTGTCCTCGCACACCTGTTATTCTGGTTGGCTGCCAGCTAGATCTCCGTTATGCTGATCTTGAAGCTGTTAATAGAGCCAGACGGCCTTTAGCAAGGTAAAGGTTAAACAAAATTAATACTTTTAAAATATCATGTTATTAACCAAATATATTACTTTTTAAAGGAAAACCATGACCCACTGATTTCTTTTACTTCAGTTTCATATCCTATAGATTAAGAATAAATACTACTTTTCTTCTATTCTGGTTTATTTACATGGTAGGTTCTTTGACACAAACTGTCTCTTACCATAGGTTTTCTACAATGCCTTTGTAAGTTGGGGGGCTTCTCTAAGGTGTCTGGATACTACTGTAGTATATAATAATGAGTAACAACAGTCTGACATGCACATTTTGGCATCAGAATTGACTTACCATATCACATACCAGGGTACACAAGATGTCTCTGAGGGGTACATGGGAGAAATTATGTAATGGTGGACTCAATTTTTATTATAATAATAATAAATGGCATATAAGGGGTTAAAATATAAAATGTATGCTACTGGAGTACACGGGCAGCTGGTAAATCTGGAATTACCAGATTATTATTACACAATAAGAAAATGTTTGGGAACCTCTGTGATATACTGCAGTTAATACCAATTACTGCTTTAACAAAAAAAAGTGTCTTCAAGTTTTTTTTTAGGAAGGTAACCCACAAAGGAAAATGGGTGTGCATAAAAAATCCTAAGTTATTCAGGAAGCAGAATCAGGCATATATTTGGCAAATGTATTTATAATTGCCAATATAATCTTAACCTGCCCCTTTTTTGTATACAGGCTGTGTATTAAATGAGACCAAGGTCTTAAAGAAAAAAATACTATGTGATTCTATACCACAGTGCATGTACACAGGGAGCTGAATTCAAGTGTCTCGTGAACCTGTAAATCTTGATATTTCCTAACTTTTGGATAGCTGCAGTACAAACAATATTTGTTTCACAGGTTTACTTTTAAATGTAATTTCTTCATTCTGCGTAAGTGAAGTCCAGCCACACACTTCCTCTTTCTCTCTCTCCCTGTCTCTCTCTCACCCTCCCATTCTGCTGCAGCTGATCCCAGCCAGTTTTTTCAGCAGCAGTCTGGGCCTATGTCTTTTTGATATTCATGTTCAATTATGATTTTAGCAGATTACCAGAATTTGACTTTGGAGTGCAAGCAACAAAGGCCCAATGCAAAAACAGATTTCAGAAAATAATTTATAATGGAAACTTAAATATAGGGCCTATAAGCATCCTCCCCCCCACAGAAAATGGGAATACAAGATAGCTTGACATTTTAAGTAATGTGGTTATGTCACAAAGCAGCTACCAAATTTAAACAGAGTTCCAACTAGATATTTTGGTGTGTCTAGTAAAATAGTCTTCAAAGATCTTCATATCATACCATTTTTATAACTGAGTAATATAAATAATAAATCTAGGGGATAGATATTGAGATGTGCCCTCTTGGGGTTTAAACTTTTCCGAATGTGGTTCTTGACAGTCCTGGTTTGTGTTCTTTTAACTTTGTTTTAATCTTAGGCCTATAAAAAGGGGAGACATTTTACCACCAGAAAGAGGCAGAGAGGTTGCCAAGGAGCTTGGCATCCCATATTATGAAACCAGTGTATTTGACCAGTTTGGAATTAAGGATGTTTTTGATAATGCGATTAGAGCTGCACTGATCTCCAGAAGACACCTGCAGTTCTGGAAATCACATTTGAAGAAGGTTCAAAAACCATTACTTCAAGCTCCATTCCTACCTCCCAAGGCACCTCCTCCAGTTATCAAAATCCCAGAGTGTCCTGTACCTAGTACGAATGAAGCTGGATATTTATTGGACAATCCTTTGTGTGCAGATGTCATGTTTGTTCTCCAGGAGCAGAATCACATTTTTGCTCACAAGATTTACCTAGCTACCTCCTCTTCAAAGTTTTATGACCTTTTTTTAATGGAATATGAGGAATGTCCAGACTTCACTGAAATGCAGTATAATAAGGAACACATCAGTAGGGACTTTCTGTCTAGAAGAAATGATGACAGTGATAAGGCAACCTTAAAAATGTCTGATGCCAAACTTCCAACATCAGAAAGTGATGGCACTTTAAAGACACTGGAATTGAAAGCTGAAGACACTAGTTCTGCAACAAAAGCTTTGTCATCATGGGGTAAAGGGTTTGTTAGTATGCATAAAGAAGTGCAAGTCAATCCTATCTCAAATAGGATATGTCCTGTAACTGTGGTCAAAATGGATTTCTCTGTTCAGGCTGGGCCTTTTAAAACGGTTTTACAATTTCTGTACACTGGGCAACTGAATGAAAATGAAAAAGATCTAACAAAACTAGCTCAGATTGCTGAAATCTTAGAAGTATTTGATTTACGGATGATGGTGGAAAATATTATGAATAAAGAAGCCTTCATGAATCAAGAGATTACTAAAGCATTTCATGTCAGGAAGGCTAATCGAATAAAAGAGTGCCTTTGCAAAGGGACATTTTCTGGTGAGTAAATGCGCACTTGTAGTAAAGATCCTGATACTCCTCTCACTTATGCTAATATAACTCTTCCAACTCTAGTAGATATTCCTAATGATTGGGAGAGGAGAAATGAGCAAAGTTTGCAGCGTACCTTTTCAAAACTGGGAGCCAAAAGTTTAGCTATTTAAAATCCATACTTGGCTTGCTAAACAAGTAGTCAGATTTTCAACACTGGTGGGTATCTAGTATCTCCCAATCAGGTTTTAGCTTTTCTTTTTTTATTCTCTTTTTATTTTTTTAGCTGCCTCTGTAAACTTTGAGACACTGAAAAAAAGACAGTGAAACAATACCTTAATGTTCAAGAGAAGTGAGTGCTTTTTGCTGTGCTTTGGGTTTCTAGCATGTTTAACACTGGATTGTACTTATGATTATGTCTTTGTTTCCATGGCAGATGTGACTTTTAAGCTGGATGATGGAAGCATAAATGCCCATAAGCCTCTACTGATCTGTAGCTGTGAATGGATGTCCGCTATGTTTGGAGGATCATTTGTTGAAAGTTCAAACAGTGAGGTATTTCTCCATGTGAATAATAGTATTCTATGCCTTGTTTACAGGTAGCTGTCTTAGGTGCTGCTGTAGCCCTTAGAACAATGCTTTATTAAATTAAACATGCAGAACAGTTTGTCAGCTACAGTCAGACCAAAAGTGTGCCTCAATTGTTATGTTATTAATTTAGACTGGCTTAAATAATTGCATGGCCTCAGCAGTGTGTCATACTACCTCCAGTATTGGCTGTTCCAACATGTTGAGTGTTTCCCTTTTTTATAATTTTATTAGAGTTTAAAAACATTGGACATGCAAACCTGGGTAGTTTGGAACTTTTTCCTAGTATTCAGTAACTTGAAAACAGGTTTGAATTTAAAATAAATGTGCGACTTCGAGAACCCTTTTTCAGATATGTAGGGAGCCGGAGGAAAAGCAAGGGCAACGTTGGACCCCTGCTAAACCAGATGGGGCAACTGACAACTGACGCCCAGGAAAAAGCCAACCTATTAAATAGGTACTTTGCATCAGTCTTTCATCAGTCCCATGGGACGCCCATGCCTGTTATGGGACAGGGAGATCCGGGTGATGGGGATCCCCTACCCTCCATAAATGCTGACCTCGTGAAGGAACACCTTGAGAAGCTGGATACCTTCAAGTCAGCCGGCCCTGACAATCTGCACCCCAGGGTACTCAAGGAGCTGGCGAGCGTCATAGCCCAGCCCCTGGCACGGATCTTTGAAAACTCCTGGCGCTCTGGTGTAGTGCCCGAAGACTGGAAGAAGGCCAATGTGGTGCCGATCTTCAAGAAAGGGAGGAGAGTGGATCCGGCTAACTACAGGCCCATCAGCCTGACTTCTATCCCGGGGAAGATCTTAGAAAAGTTTATTAAGGAGGCCATCCTAAGGGATAGCCAGCACGGGTTTGTTGCGGGTAGGTCTTGTTTGACCAATCTCATTTCCTTCTATGACCAGGTAACCTATCACCTGGACAAGGGAGAAGAGATTGAGGTCATATATCTTGACTTCAAAAAAGCCTTTGATCTGGTATCCCATGATCACCTCTTGGCCAAACTGGCCAGTTGTGGCCTTGGCTCCACCACGATCCGCTGGCTGGGAAACTGGCTCCATGGTCGGACCCAGAGGGTTGTAATCGATGGCAGTCACTCATCGTGGTGCCCTGTGACCAGTGGGGTCCCTCAAGGCTCTGTCCTTGGACCCATACTGTTCAACATCTTCATTAACGAAGTGGACATTGGAGTCAGGAGTGGACTGGCCAAGTTCGCCGATGACACCAAACTTTGGGGCAAAGCATCCACGCCAGAAGATAGGCGGGTGATCCAGGCTGACCTGGACAAGCTCAGCAAATGGGCGGACGAGAACCTGATGGTGTTTAACACCGAAAAATGCAAGGTTCTCCACCTTGGGAGGAAAAACCTGCAGCATCCTTATAGGCTCGGCAGTGCTACGTTGGATAGCACTACAGAAGAAAGAGACTTGGGGGTCATCATTGACCACAAGATGAACATGAGCCTGCAATGCGATGCTGCAGCTAGTAAAGCGACCAAAACGCTGGCTTGCATCCATAGATGCTTCTCGAGCAAATCCCGGGACGTCATTCTCCCCTTGTACTCGGCCTTGGTGAGGCCGCAGCTGGAGTACTGCGTCCAGTTTTGGGCTCCACAATTCAAAAAGGATGTGGAGAAGCTTGAGAGAGTCCAGAGGAGAGCCACGTGCATGATCAGAGGTCAGGAAAACAGATCTTACGATGACAGGCTGAGAGCCATGGGACTCTTTAGCCTGGAAAAGCGCAGGCTCAGGGGTGATCTGATGGCCACCTATAAGTTTATCGGGGTGACCACCCGTATCTGGGGGAACGTCTGTTCACCAGAGTGCCCCAAGGGATGACGAGGTCGAACGGTCACAAACTCCTGCAAGACTGCTTCAGGTTGGACATAAGGAAGAATTTCTTTACTGTCCGAGCCCCCAAGGTCTGGAACAGTCTGCCAGCGGAGGTGGTTCAAGCACCTACATTGAACACCTTCAAGAGTAAACTGGATGCTTATCTTGCTGGGATCCTATGACCCCAGCTGACTTCCTGCCCTTTGGGCAGGGGGCTGGACTCGATGATCTCCCGAGGTCCCTTCCAGCCCTAATGTCTATGAAATCTATGAAATCTTTGAACCCTCATGGTTCACCAAAAGCATACGGGAATGTCTCCTAGCTAAAAAGGAGGCATACAACCGGTGGAAGGGAGGGGCCATCACCAAGGAGTACTATACCTCAGTTACTCAGGGCTATAGGAGGGGCAGTCAGTAAGGCCAAGGCGGACATGAAACTGGGACTAGCTACCCAGAACAAGAACAAGAAATCCTTTTTAAACACATAGGGAGTAAAAAGAAGGTGCCAGGTAGTGTGGGGCCCCTGCAGGCCACGCTAGGAAATCTGGTCATCGCACCAGACAGCAAAGCTAACCTATTTACAATTTCTTTGCCTCCATTTTTCTGAGCAGGGACCAGCTCACCCCCTCACCCCCCGACCAGGACCCCCATAGGACCCAGGAGAGGCGTACCCAGGCCTAGGGTCAGTGAGGACCTAGTCAAGGAACTTCTGGAGGGACTAGACATATTTAAATCAGCTGATCCTGACCATCTCCACCCCAGAGTGCTGAGGGAATTAGCAGAGGTCATTGTGGGACCCCTGGCACAACTTTACGAGCACTCATGGTGCTCTGGTATGGTGCCAGAGGACTGGAAAAGGGCCAATGTGGTTCCCATTTTAAAAAAAGGGAGGAAGGAGGACCCAGGAAACTATAGGCCAGTCAGTTTTACCTCGATCCTAGGTAAGCTTTTTGAGAAAATTATCCTGACACATGTCTGCGAGGGGCCAGCAGGGGAGTTTATGCTTAGGGTCAACCAACACGGGTTCATTAGAGGCAGGTTCTGTCAGACCAACCCGGTGGTCTTCTACGACCAGGTCACAAAATCCATAGATGTTGGTGTAGTAGTGGATGTAGTCATTCTGGACTTTAGGAAGGCCTTCAACACTGTCTCTCACCCCATTCTCATTAAAAAACTAGGAGATTGTGGTGTCGACACCCACACAGTCAATTGGATCGCCAGCTGGCTGGAGGGCTGCACCCAGTGCGTGGTGGTGGACAGGTCTTATTCAGCCTGGAAGGATGTGGGCAGTGGGGTCCCACAGGTCTCGGTCCTCGGGCCTGCACTGTTCAACATCTTCATCAGCGACTTGGACGAGGGGGTAAAAAGCACCCTGTTCAAACTCACAGATGACACTAAGATGTGGGGGGATGTGGGCACAATAGAAGGGAGGAATGCGCTGCAGTTGGACTTAGACAGGTTACAGGGGTGGGCAGATGAAAACAGGATGGGTTTCAACACTGACAAGTGCAAAGTACTGCACCTGTGGAGGAAGAACCAGCAGCATACCTACAGTCTGGGAAACTCCCTTCTCATCAGTGCAGAGGCGGAAAAGGATCTTGGAATTATTATTGATGCCAAAATGAACATGGGCGAACAGTGTGGGGACACGATCAGGAAGGCCAACCCTACCTTGTCATGCATCCACAGATGCATCTCAAGCAGGTCCAAGAAGGTGATCCTCCCCCTCTGTTACACTGATCAGGCTGCAGTTGGAGTACTGCGTCCAGTTCTGGGCGCTGCACTTTAAGAGGGAGAGGGTCCAGAGGAGGGCCACTCGCATGATCAGGAGTCAGCAGGGCAGGCCCTATGAGGAGAGGCTACAGGACCTGAACCCGTTCAGTCTCCACAAGAGAAGGCTGAGGGGGATCTAGTGGCCATTTACAAACTAGTCAGGGGGGACCAACAGGCACTGGGGGAGTCCCTGTTCCCCCGAGCACTACCAGGAGTGACAAGAAATAACGGTCACAAGCTGGCAGAGGGTAGGTTTAGGTTAGATATCAGGAGGCGCTACTTCACGGTCAGGGCAGCTAGGATCTGGAACCAACTTCCAAGCGAAGTGGTGCAGGCTCCTACCCTGGGGGTCTTTAAGAGGAGGCTGGATGAATACCTTGCTGGGGTCATTTGACCCCAGTACTCTTTCCTACCATGGCAGGGGGTCAGACTTGATGATCTGCCTAGGTCTCTTCTGATCCTACCAACTATGAAACTGATGTTTCCACAGTACAGTCTAATTCTTTTTAGTATTTTGGAGGAAGAAGTTGCGGGGGAGATAACTGTCAGCAGCTCTTCTGTTTCTCTGCCCTGGCTTCTCTCAAATTAAGAGGTTTTGTTTGGGGGTTGGGTTTTTTTCCCATGTTCAAAATAGTTTGCTTTGAAAGGGCTCCAGGCTTTCTTTTACATCTTCCTTTCAAAAAAGCAAGTTTCTCTGCAGTTAAGACTTGGCTGTAGACACACATAAGTGCTTTTCAGAAGAAATACTGTTATCCACACTGAACAAGGTTCTACATGTTCTGAATTTCTTTACAAGCATTTCAGAAAGTTGTGTGACTATATATTTTCATGACTGTAGCCATTACAGATCTAATCATTAAACTTGCCGTTTGAAAGAGTTTTGAGGGCTTGGCAATAACACTTTTAGACAATACAATGTTTTAAACTAAGATAATGGATCTGCCTTACTGTACTTCAACAAAAATCAGGGACTTAATTCTCAGATTCTCCTCCTGTGCAGAGCATGTATGAGATGCTGTGTAAAATGTCTCAACATGGTGGTGTTATGCTTAAGAACTTAGCCTAATAGACAGATACTATTCCCACCCTCATGTGCTCATGCTAATGTACATACATACAGAGGATCCTTTTTCAGTAAAATGCATCTGTGGTATGCAGAACACCATTAGTCTTCCCTGAAGTGAGAGCTACAATCCTCTTAAAATATTGTATTTTCTAACAAAAATCCTGTAACTCAAACCTGAACCCTTAATCTCTAAAGCTGCCTATGCACGCTTTCTTCCAGAAGGGGGCACAATGTTCAGAAGAAATGCAGTTTCCCTGCTGGCTTTGTAAAACATCCCTTCTGAAATAATGGCCAGTCTCCTTTACAAAGTCTGATAATATGGAAAGGTGTAAGTGTGCATTTGACAGGCCCACTATTTGGGGCACATGGGTGTCTGCCTTTGCATAATCTTTTTTTCAAAATATGCGTATCCTGATATTTGTCATATTTTAGCCAAACCGAACTTGTCTCCTTAGTATTAATGTGACTTATAGTCACAACAAAACAAAAATATGTCCCACAGTATCACAGTGTGGCTTTTCCTACTTAATATTCTGCAAAACCATTTTCTACTTACATTTTTCTCATGCTTTTCTGATATTTAAAAGTAAATTCCCTCCCCAGGGGTACACTTGGCAAGTCGTTCATTAAAAATGCATACTTTGATTGTAGTAAGCAATCCTTGGCAATAAAAATATGTTTTCAGATTCAACAAGCCCATTTAGTGTTGTAATTTAAAATATTAAACTTATTAAACTTTAGTTTTCTGGACTTTGGGAAATGCAATAC
Source organism: Crocodylus siamensis (assembly GCF_052110815.1). NCBI lineage: Eukaryota > Metazoa > Chordata > Crocodylia > Crocodylidae > Crocodylus > Crocodylus siamensis. The sequence continues at coordinate 46,841,747 of NC_143401.1, read as the reverse complement.
TTGGATACGTGAGTGGTAGACGTACAGATAGGAAAACATACAGTATGTCACCAGAGTCTGGTTTATCATGGGCAACTGGTGCCACCTTAGTCGAGGGGGCACATGCCCTCCCCCTGTGACCCGGGGTGGGGAGGGGTCACCCCACAGCCAATCTTGCCAACCGGCAGGGGGAGGATCCCCCTGCGGCAAAACTTACTGACTGAGTGGCCACAGTGCTCCTGGAAGTGTCCACGGTGTTTCCGGAAGTGGCTCTGGCCTACATCCAGTGCTCCCACTCCCTGCCCGGGGGGCACATTCACCCCCTGACTGGCTGTGCTCCCGCCTGCCCCCCTGCCCATCACCTAACCAGGGTAAACAGCCAGTTGGGGTGCACCAGCGCTCTAAGAGGGTGCATGTGCATCCCCATGCACCCCCTACGCGTCGCCACTCTGCTTTATAGAAACATGGCTCTTTTGGGAATTCTAAATGTGTATGTTTTGTTATAAAATAACTTACATGTTTATTGTCTAGTGCACTAAAATGCTTGGATGTTATAACCACTGTGTGTGTGTAATGCCCACTGGGATACATTGATTCCATTTTCTCCTAGTGACTGATCAGCATAAGAGTTTTTTTACAAGTCAGCTACTGGTTCTATTTAGAGCAGGGGCTCCTCTGGCGGCAGGGCAAGCGACATCAAGGAGCTGCATGGGTTAATGCAGCTGTCATCACCTCTACCACTAACATACATCCCCAATGAACTCCATGCCCCATATTTCAGTTGCAGGCTTTGCACCTGTTTACCCACCCTTGAATTTCCCAGCCTTTCCAGGAGTTCCTTGAGCCATATGACACAGTTTTGTGGGCTACATCTGGCCCACAGGCTATATTTTGGATACCACTGATCTACGGCAGCCTGCGGAGCTGTTCTGTCCAGCCCACCAAGCTATCAGCAGACCACTAGAAGTTGGAGACTGGGGATGGGAGTATGGCCTGCCTTGTGGACATGACAGTTGGTGGCAGGAAGGCAAGCAAGGGCTGATATAGCCCCAGGTAGCCTCCAGATGTTTTGCCGGTTGTCACTGCCACAGCCCCAAATCCTCAGCTGCCATTACCCCATGCTGTAACCACCACTGCCACCTCTACCTCATGACCTGTGATAGAGCTAGAGATGCCACCATGGCATGTAGCAGCAACAGCAGCTTCTGCTCCATCATGGGGTATGCAACAGGACATGGAGCTGTGCCGCATGCCCTGTGCCAAAGCCAGAGCTGCTATCAGGTCAGAACTGGAGCTGCCACTGCCAGGTTGGATTCAGCCCACAAGGAATCCCATGGTCTGGATATGGCTCAGGGCATGAGATCTTTTAGTGAACTGACTTCATGGATGGGATAGACTTAGGCAAGTTTTCGAAAACGTGGCTAACTCAATCCCACCTATGCAGCTGGTCCACTAAAAATCTCATACTAAGGCATCCTTGCCTTTTGAGATGATTTTATAACAGTTGTTCTTGCTGATGTATGGGAAAGAAGGTGCAAGTGAAACCAAGTATCCAAAATACCAACCTAAGTCTAGAAAGCCAGTAAAACTAATGCTGCAGCTGATCTATCAAGCATATTAGGTGAAGACGCAACGTGCAATGAAAGAGTGGAACTCTGCAACTGACTTAAGAGGACTTTTAGATTTGGTCTCTAGTGGCTGGAGGGACAGACATAATTAAGCTGGCTGCTTAGAGTGTAAGTTTTGTTTATGACAGAAGATGTATTCTGCATCTTCACCTACAGATGGACAAAAATTTTAATTTTGCTTTACTTCTTGAGGAAAATCATCATTGCCAAGGTTTTTCAGAATTGTAACTTTTTGGGGGTGCCCAACTTCAAACACCATTTTAAGGTGATTTTCAAAAAATCCTCCCCATCTCCACTTGAAAACTATACTTTTGAAGGTATTGTAAGTGGGACTACTCAAAATCGAGGTGCTGATATCATTAATCATTTTGAAAAACACTTTTCCCTTTCGTGTAATTTCACTTCATCACTTTTGTGTGAATAGGTTTATATGCCATTAGTACCAGGGTTAGAATATTAAGAAACTCTTGATGCCTCAATATTAGGTAAATTCTTGATGCCTAAAAGTAACACTGCAGTTTATTAATGGAGCATAAGGGAATTAGGCACTCCACCCCTTTTACTTTAAAAGAGTTCGACAATTAATTCGTGTAGGTGCCTATTGCAAGGCACTAAGGTGTGCTTGCTCCTTTAAGGGCAGAAGCAGCCTAGCCAGGAGGCCCTGCAGGCTTTGCAGAGCTCCACAGCTGCAAGTTGCTGGAGCAACCAACTAATGAGGTATGCGACCGCCAAGTCTCTAACACCCTCTTCCATGTGGCCTTAGACTGGGCAATGGGTGTCATGCGTCTCCCTGGCTCCTGTGATAGGCAGTTGCTGGTCCCTCCAGGAGTCGTCTTCCCCTGTCTCACCTGCCACGACTTTGAATGTTCCCAGTGGGGGGTTGACTGTCCTGGGCCTCTCTGTCCCCAGGTCACCTGACAGTAACTCACGGGGCTCTGCCACCCCCACACCCCGGCTTCACACCACCTTGGTGGATCATGCTCTGTTCCCTTGCTTCTATGATTATGGTGCCTCTTGGACTCCTTCCTATTGGTGTGGGATTCTTGGGGCTTGTTCAGCTTGCCTTCTTCATGGGTCCTCAGTACCCATAGGTTCAGCTCGTGGAGCCTGCTTTTGCCTTGAGCTCTCTGGCCCTCGAGTCCAAATTGCCCCGAGTCCCTGTGAGCTATGCTCCCCAGCCGTCTTGCTCTCTCAACCCCTTCACCACGGGGAAACACAAAAGAAACACAAAACCTAACCAAAACCACAAGCCCCTGCCTCTGCCGCTACCCTAAGTAGCAGGCAAGCTCCCTTCCTTGTTTCCTCACAGCAGAAGCCACAATAAGTTGGTTCCCCTGTAATATGGCCGGAGAACCCTTTCTCCTCACTAGATCATTCCTAGTCTATTTCTGTAAGGATTGACAGCTTTGTCATCCTTAGTTCCTTCCATGAATCTTGTCCACCCCACTTCTTTCCCTCCTGCGGCGTCTTTTCCCCCCCACAATGGGTTCATCATGCCTGACTTAGGGTTGGGCACCCCTTCTATGGGTGATGTAGGTCCTCCACTTGCCCAGCACTCTCCCTGGGCTCTTGCTGAGCTCTCTCCACAGGGGTCACCTCCTCCTCCTCCCAGCCATGCCCAATACTCCCACCTGTGGATCTGTAGGTCCTGCTATGCCTTTCTCTGGGGCTCGTGTCCTCGCTGGTGTTGCAGCCTGCAGGGGTTGTTCCCAGCCTGCTTTGCCCAGCAGTGGCTTGTCCATTGCCACTGAGCCTAAGCTCAGGATCTTCTCCTGGCTTCCTGTCTGCTCCTTTCCCCCTCCAAGTGGGTTCCTGGAGCAGGTCCAGAGCCTGAACTCTGCTCCAGTCTGCTCCCTCTCCCCCTCTTCTCTGCCCAGCCGATGTTTTTATTTTTGCCAGCCGGCAATTGCAGGTGATGTCACCGGCCGGCCCCAGCTGATCGAAAGCATGGCTAATGAGCCGCATGGGCTTTCTTTCTCATCCCTGCTGCGCTGCGGCTCCTGCTGTAGGTAAGTGCTTTTTCTTTCATTTTTTCATTCGTCCCTTCTCTCTCCCATTCTTCCCTGGGACAAAGAAATTAGCCAGCACCTGCAGGTGGTCAGCTGACGAGGAGGCGGCAGGGCCCTGGGAACATATAAGTTCAGACTGGCGGGGTGACTCTCTCTAGCAACTGCCAGGGGAAGGAGCTCCTGCACAAGATCTACCCAAAACATTGTGCTACCTAAAAGAACAGTAAGGCTCCAGGAGCCCACAAGGTACCCAGGGCTAGGGGACACGCTGTCCTAGGAGTGGAAATTTGCCTTCTTAAAGGGGCAAAGTTTTTTCATTGTTATTGTTATGTTATAGCCCAGGAGCTTATGTTTGTGTTGTTGTTTGTACCAGAGGTCTGGGAAGTTCAGAGGTCTCATTAGTGCTCAGAATAGTACAGCCAGATGGGGACCAGAGGTCCCGGTGCCAGAAGGGTGCAACCAGATGGGGGCCAAAGGGAGTCTGGCACCAGAAGGGCACAGCAGGCAGAGCCAAGGAGCCTGGTGCTAGACGGGCACACTCAGACAGGGGCCAGTGGTCCTGTGACCAAAAGACAGTGAGCAGAGCATGCACGTCGAAGTCAGGGCAAACTCAGTGGCTAGCCAAATTAAAGGGGCAGTGGCCAAATAGGCCAAGGCCCCAACAGAGGTGAGAACAGTCATGTAACATCTGCAAGGCATGGGACACAGTATAAGGGGAGTTGGGAGCTCTGTATTATGCCCTTGGCATCAACACACTAAATGGGCAGCATCCCACCTATGAACAACTATTCAGCTCCAACAAAGCCGTGGCAGGTTAGTCAGGTGAGTGGACTGCCCTAGACAGGCGAGCAGGCCAATGTCCTGACCAGCCTTGAGACGGCCCCCTGTCACAGTGCCTTAAAAATTACAGCCCATATTTACATTAAATAGAGGAAGAAGTTTGACCTTTTTCACTTTCAGTCATAGTATCAGTATTTTTCATCTGTCAGCCATAACCAAGTTTTCATGGATTACTTAAAAAATTAATTGGAACTGTTTAAAGCATGGAAATGCAAATTAGAGCTTTTGAAAGCAATTCTGAATTATTTCTAGCTCTGTGGTGTTTCTGTAAGATGCCATGAGCTAATACTGACAAAGGTCCAAAACCTTCTCAGGAGCAGTGTGCCATTTAAACATTATATGTTTTCTCCATCCCCTGTTCTAATAGATAGGTAAGTTTCCCATGGAGTATGTAAGTCCGCCCGACTCAGAATAGCAGAATGAAACATTTCAGCTAGTGTCAATGATACATCAGAATGTAAGTTAGAATTGCTTTTAGCTAATCTGACTGAATAACATTAATGCCTATTCACAACTTTATTTTTTTGTTTTTCTGACTTTTCTGTTTGTCAGTTGTCATACTGTATGATTTTTCAGAACACCTTAACTAAAACAAACACTGACATTTTGCTTTGGTACCAATACTACAGCAACAGCAATGAGGTATAGAGATGTCCAGGCTTGCTTCAGATGAGGTAGCTCAGGCACTAGAAGGAATCTAGTCACAGCAACACAGTGCTCCACACAGGCTATTTATCCTGCTTCTCAGTCCCCCTCCCCCCCCATGTACTTTATAAGATAGGCATATCATAGAATCCTATAAAATTAGAGCTGACAGGGACCTCAGGAACAGGACCATCCACAAGTAGATCATCCCAGCCAAAGTTTTGTCTGACCAAGTCTTAAAACCTCCAAGGATGGAGATTCTATCCCCTCTGGGTAACCTATTCCAGTGTTTTACTACCCTCCTACGGAGAAATATTTTCCTAATATCTAACCTAAACTTCCCTTGCTGCAACTTGAGACCATTGCTTCTTGTTGTGTTATCTGCCACCGCTAAGAACAGTTTAACTCCATCGTCTTTGGAACTACCCTTCAGGTAATTGAAAGCTTCTATTAAATTCCCCCTCAGTCTTGTCTTCTTTAGATTAAATAAGCTCAGTTCCCTCAGCCTCTCCTTAGAAGTGATATGACCCAGCCCCCTCACCATTTTTATTACCCTCTGCTGAACTCTCTCCAATTTGTCTATATCCTTTCTTTACTGAGGGGCGCAAAAGTGGACACAGTATTCCAGATGTAGCCTCACCAGTGCTGAAGAGAGGGGAAAAATCACTTCCCTTGGTCTGCTGGCAACACTCCTACCGAAGCAGCCCAGTATGCCATTATCCTTCTTCAGAACAAGGGCAGTGCTGACTCGTATTCAGTGTATTGTCTATTTGTAACAGGTTGCCATCCCCAGCAGCCTTCTAGCAGCCTGTGAGGGATGCCCTTGAAGTCCTTTAATACTTCATTCCTGTGTTTTGTCCTTTGCTCATCTGCCATGTCTTGACGTAACTATTGTTTAGTTGTTCTTACATGCTGGAGACTACCCATTGTATGCCCTGATGACTAGGGCTGCCCTTGCACACTCCAACCACCCCTATATGTGCCCCACGCCTCACAGATGTTGCTTGTAGTTCTGTGTTAGGATTCTCAGCCACCACGGGCTTCTCACCCCCATCTTTAGCTAGGCCTGCCAGCCTAAACCCACCAGGTAAGGTTTGACTCTGAGGCCCTAGCTCCTTAATACTCTCTGGGCTTCTGGCCCTCCTTTTATGCTTACTATAGCACCAGGCCTTCTGGCCTCCTGCATTCACAATGCACCCCTGGGTGCTGAGTTGTTGGGTCTTCTGCCTCCTCAGAGGCTTGGTCCTCTTCATAGCTTGGACCACTAGCCTAGATCCGTCCTCTAGGACCTGGCTTCGAAGTCCTATTTTCCTGGAGCCAGCTCTGGCCCTGTACCGCTGCACCCACTAGCACACTGGTCCCTTTGGCCTTTTATGACTGCACCCCAAGGCACAAATGAGGCTGCTTCCTTCTCTACAGGCTCAACCACAAACCACCGGATTACCGATCAAACAGAAATAGCAAGCCCATGGGCGATAACCAAAATAAAGTTAAGGAAGGCAGTCTGCTAGCTCATGTTTTCCATGGATCTGTGCTTCTGCTTCCCACCATCTGCTGCGCTCCTTTTTGTGGGGCTGCCACATCTTCTCTGGGAGTTATCAAGAATCCACCCCTTTTAGCCAGCTCAGCCTAGGGGTTTTTTTTTTCTGACCTGTCCCCTTCCAGTCACCTGACCAGCCAGCAAGACTCAGCTTTTAACCCCTACCCTGCTAGGCAGCTGTACCTGGAAAGTTCTGGTCTTAAAGGGGCTGGCCTGCTTTCTGGTAACAGAGCTAGGGTCCCCTGTTACACCACTGTAACCCCCAAATCCTTTTCTGCAGAGAAGCAACTTAGTTGGTTCCTAGCTTGTACTGGTGCAGTCTTAGAGTCTGAAAACTATGTGGATGCTACTCTGGAATGTTGTTTGACAATAGTCTTCTGATTGCTGCTCAATGTTTGAGTCTTTATTTGCCTATGCATTGCAGAATCTGCAGCGCACCCTAAAATTCCAAATAGATTGCAACAGTGTTTCCAGCAGTGTCTCCTTGGAAAGCTCTCTGCCCTCTCCACAAATGAAGCCAACATTGAGGAATTCTGGAAGAGATTTAAAATTGCTATTCATATAGCCTGAGCTGAATCAATTGCCTTTACCACCCTTGGCCCCCAAACTGGTATTCAGTGAGAGGAATGCTAAGATCCAAGCCCTCCTCAACTGAAAGAGAAGGGCTTCTTCTACTTGGCAAGATGAAATTTCATCTCATCAGAAAAAGAAGACATACCAGTTCCTAAAAGCCAAAGCTCAAAGGAGGATCTGGGAAATCAAAAATCAGTGATGCCAAGGAGATCCAACCTATGCTGACAGACATGATGTGTAGTTTTTTTCAAGCCAACAAAATCCATCTGCAGCCCAACTTTCCATGGTCCTACTTTCCTTCGATCACAGGATGCTCGACATTCCTCAAAGACAGCGAATCTGTCCAAATTAAATGGAAAGAGGCACTTCTGAACTGTGGCAGATACCACCAATCAAGTCCATCCCCCAACACCCTGAAAGGGGATCCCTCGCCAGCCCTCCTATTGTAGAAGTCTGGGATACCATCAAGGAAACCAACAACAAGGCTTCTGGACCAGATGGCATACCTGCTGAAATCTACAAGACTGAAAGTGAGGTACTGAGACTCCACAGATTTATTCCACAAATTTGGAACAATGAAAAGATCCCTGGGGACCTGCAGAATGCCAACATTGTGACTATCTTCAATAAAGGAAATAAGTCTGTGTGTGGGAACTATCAAGATACCAATCTCTTTTTCACAACAGGGAAAATCCTTGCCTGCATCCTCCTAAACCATCTTCTACCTCTTGTTGAGAAAGTCCTGTCAAAATCTCAGTGTGGTTTCAGACCGCCCCATGGGGAAACTGGCATGATCTTTGTTGCCTGCCAGTTCCAAGGAAAGTGTTGAGAACAATATCTGGACTTTTATATGGCCTTCATTGACATCACTAAGTCCTTGAACCGTGTCAATCGTGAAGCCTTCTGGAAAGTACTGGCCAGATTTTGGATGTCCTGAAAAGTACATCAAGATCCTGAAGCTTCTTCATGACCAAGTGACCATGACTGTCCTGTATAGTGGATCAGAGACGAATCCATTTGTCATCCAAACTGAGGTCAAGCAAGCATCTGTCATTGCCCCAACTCTGTTCTCCATTTTTTTTGGCAGTCATCTTGGTTTTCATTAAAGACTGTCATCCTTCTGGAATTGACATTGAAAAACCTGCCATTTTTTAAGTATTCTGCCTGGGATGTCTTCAGTTGAAGACCAAAATACTCAAAACAACCATCCTTGACCTGCAATATGCCAATAACTTGCACACCCTGAGGAAAACCTCTAGACTGCACTGGATCTTTCTGGAGAAGCCTACCAAACTTTGGGCCTCTCTGTCAACATGGTGAAGACTAAAGACCCTTGAGATAGTCAAACGCTTCGGCTGCTTCGGTGGTAGCCATCTCTCTCAGAGTGAACATTGAGGAGGAAATCTAGGACAGGATTTGGTGCACAAGTGCCTCCCCTGGGAAAAACCTCCGCATTAAATGGGAAGATTGCTGCTCAAATGCCAGCATCCTTGCTGAAGCCATTTTTCCCAGCATTGAGTTGGTGATTCTCAAACCCAAACTTTGCTTTACTGGACCTTGTGTGTGGGTATTCAACTCTCAGCTCCCAAAACAAGTGCTCTACTCCAAGCTTAGTAACAGCCTGAGATCTTGCAGTGGCCAAAGGAAATGCTACAAGGCATACCTATACATTGAAGGCATACTTCAAGAAAATGCTGACATCAAGAGCTGGGAGGAGCTGGTTGTTAACAGACTTCAGTGGCATCACAACCTCAGCGAAGCGGCAGCCCATTTCAAGGTAAAGCATCTTGCCCTTCAAGTACAGAAGACCGAGCTGTGGAAGGGAAAGGAGAGAAATCCTAGCCTATGGCCTACTCTCCCCTGCAGAAAGATCTGCAACTTCTGCAGACAAGTCTGTGACTCAAGGATTGAACTGATAAGTCACCTTAAGAGGCATCAATGAGCCATGGTAGAGATCATCCTTGAATTGAGGGATAGCTGATAATATGGATGCTGTTTTGGATCTTCATTTGACAATAGTCTTTTGATTGTTGCTCAATGTTTGAGTCTTTATTTGCTTCTCCATTGCAGAATCTGCCATGCACACTAAGGGTGCATCCAGATGAGTGCACACGTGCCTCTTGCAGCATCTCAAAGCCCTTTGAGATGCTGCAAGAGGCATGTGGGAACAAAAATCATTCCCTGCACTGTAGCACAAGAGCAAAATTAGACCCCTGAATATCCAGGGGTCAAAAAATACCCTGGGCAAAAAAAGCAGGGCAGGCTACAGTCCAGGACCTTGCCCTGAGGCAACCAGAGGCTCAGGTCCTCCGCAGAGACACTCTGGTAGCCAGTCGAAGCATCTCTATGGCTGGCCCTTGCCCCAGTGCTGAAGCATGCTGACTGCCCATGCAGGGCAGGCAGTGTGATAGCTACAGGGAGTTGGACCCTAGCTCTGTGCCAATAAGTAGGGGGGGCTGAAGGAGGGGGGAAGGGACAATGGGGGACAACCACCAGCCACATCCCCCCACCCACTTCCCAGCCCCCAGGTCGCTGCCTTGTCCAGCCCCACTCCCCATCTGCCCCCTCAAGTCCCCCCATCACTGCCCTACCTGGCCCCAGACCCCCAAACCCCCACATCACTATCCTGCCTGGCCCCAGCATCCCAACAATAAAACAAACAAACAAAAAAAACCCTGCACTCACCAGCAGTAGCAGCTGCTGTCAGGGTCACTGGGGCCTGTCAGGCTCAGTGGTGCCGGCCCAGGGTGACAGCTGCAGTGGCCCCAGCTGCCTGACAGCATGCAGAGCCACATGGCACCCTGGCAACTCAGGCCGCATCTGCCCAATGGGGCAGTGGCAGTGTGGGTGCCTGGCAGCCAGGGCCGGTCCCCACTGCCCTGTGTTGTATGGTGGGGGCTCTGCCATGAGGCCCCAGTGACCCTGACAGCAGCTGCTATTGCCAGTGAGTGCAGGGCTTTGTTTGTTTGTTTGTTTCTATTGCCAGGATGCTGGGGCCGGGTGGAACACTGATGGGGGCACTTGGGGCCAGGCAGGGATTCCCCCACAGTCCCCTCCTCCAGCCCCTCACCCCTACTAACTGGCCAGTAGGCCTCAGTAATCCCAACAGCCGCTGCTACTGCCAGTGAGTGCAGGGCTGGTTTTTTTGTTTGTTTGTTTGTTTTTAAGTGCCGGGAGGCTGGGGCCAGGTGGGGCAGCCATCATGTGTCTGGGGTGCAAGTGGGGGATGGAGCTGGATGAGGCAGCCAGTGGGGGACTGGGGGAGTGAGTGGGAGTGGGGCACATGGGCCCTGCACGGGGAGTGGTAGCCCTGTTGGGGGGCCTGTAGCCCCCGTTGTGGGGCTGTGGTCCCTGTAGGGGACTGTAGCCCTTTGGAGGGCAGTCTGTGAGTTGTATGGGGGGGGGCTGCACCCTGCGGGGAGTAGAGGACCCACCTCTCCTGGGCTACCCCCCCCACAGTGCACCTGCGATCTACCCGCACACCCCACATCCCTCCACAGCCACCCACATCCCCCCTCTTTCCACCCCTATTCTGCAAGCCTCACATCCCCCCAGCACATACCCTGCATGCCCAGGTGTCAGATAGGATGAGACCTGCTGACAGGAGCTGTGGCTGCAGGGGCAGCTGTCCCCACATCCTGGTTAGTGAAGGAGTCAAGGGGAGTTCTAACTGCTCTATGGTAAGAAATCCAAAAGCAAACAGCAAAACATATAGGTATTTAGAATTCATTTTATTATGATGATAGAGACACTGGGAGGCTTCCAAATTGCTTTAACACTAGATATATCAACAAAACATTGCCCAATTGATCGCTGACTCTCTTGTCTCTCTCTCTTTCTCTGTCGCTCTATATATCTTTTGTTTTAATTGTGGAAGAACATGGATTTTGGGGTATTTTACAGAGTGGCTTTGGGATGTTTTTTATCTGGGATTTCTCAGTTTTCAAATAGGGAACACCAGAATTCCTGCTAGGGAGGCAAGTGGCAGGACCTGGGCAGAGGAGCCTGCTCAGAGCTGACACCTTGGACTCAGCTGCAGGTGGCTGACCTCTTGGCCAGTTGGGGCCGGGAGGACATCCTTAGACAGTTCAAAGCAGGCCACCACACTGGGAATATCCTCTGGGCCATAGCTGCCCAGATGGCCGGGCAGGGGGCACACATGGCAGTAGTGCTGCACAAAGGCCAACTCTGTAGCCATAGTCCACTGGCAGCTGGCCCAGAGAGGCAGATGCCTCTACTGGCTGTGTAGTCCCCATCTGGGCATGTTTCTGGGCAGAGCACCAGTGGGTGGCATCCCCAGGTTCCCTGGATGCCTTTGAGGGCAGGTGCACAGCAGGTCACAGCCAGGCAGCATTTCCCACTGCCAGACTGCTGCAGTGGGTAGAGAATGCAGGGAACTCTCAGGGCTGCTCCAGCAGTTCAGCTGGCACGAGCTGTAGTGTCCCCAGGTGCCAATTGGCTGCATCCCAAAAGCTCCTGTCTATTTGTATTTTCCATATTAACGTGGACCTTAACACCCACCCAGTTAACTAATAGCCCCTTTGTATGGCCAAAGGATGAAAGATGCAATTAATTTCTTGGGACAACAAAAGCAAAAACAGAATAGGAGTGATGTGGGGGGTCAAAGGATCAAAATGTGAAAATAAGTTCTCCAGAGGGGGACACTGAGCAGAGACCCCCCACCCACCCCAGGCTGCACCCACTGGCCCTCAAAGGCATCCAAGTAACCTGGGTATGCCACCCACTGGTGCTCTGCCCAGAAACATACTCGGACAAGTGAGAGGAAAGTGGCCCCACAGTCTCCAGGCACCTTCCCTTCCAGAGCCTCCTTTTTTCAAGTACAGGGCCCACTTTACCAGGAGGAGGTTGACCAGGAGGTCCCAGGACTTGGTGGGGCCACGGATGGGGTGACCAAAAACAAAAAGGTGACAGTGGAAATTCAGCCAGAACCTCAGGAGGAGGTTCTGGAGGTAGAGATGGAGGGGCAGCAGCCTGGCGCACGCAAGGGTCATGTGCGCTAGGGTCTCCTCTGCCCACAGAAGGAGCAGGAGATCGGGGTGTCTGTGAAGCTCACCACATATGCACCTGTGGTGACGGCTCCATCGAGGGGCCATCAGCTGAGGTCCCCAGTGGCTCATGGGATGAGGATGGAGTACAGCCTCAGCCACGGGGGTGCCCCAGCTACACCCTTGCCAAGCAGCACCTGCCATTTAGTGTCTGGGTGGGATGCTAAGGTAGCATGATGGATTATGCAGTGCACAAATGTATAGAGGTGGCGATGATGGATGGTGGAAAAATGAATGACTCTGGTGTCCTCCAGCCAGATCAGGTGGTGGACTGCAAGGCCAGGTATGGTGCCAGCACCACTACAAACTCCAGTGGGCTGGAGGACATGGAGGGTCATGGACCACCACCACGCAGGACCTGATCAACAAAGGCAAAGACGTGAGGAGGTAAAGTAGATTTCACCTCCCTGGACCAGATGGCAGGTCGCACGTGTTATGGGTAGACCCATGTGCTGGGCCAGTGCAGCAGGGTCCCCCCCTCCTGCCAGTTGTAGTCCTGGAGGTCTCCAATACAGGTGACACCAGCCAAGATCAACCTCTGTTGCAACTGGGGTGCCTCTGCTGTCGGCTCCTCATAGAATCATAGGGCTGGAAGGGACTCCAAAGGATCATTGGGTCCAGCCCCCTGCATGAGCAGGAAAGACATCTGGGGGTCAGGTGACCCCAGTCAGGTGACAATCTAGTCTTTGCTTGAAGACATCTAGGGTGGGTGATTGCACCACCTCTGGGGGGAGCTTGTTCCATAGTCTGGACACCCTAGTTGTGAAGAAATGTTTCGTAATGTTCAGCCTGAAACTATCTTTCAGGAGCTTGTAGCTGTTGCTTCTAGTTTTCCCCCAGGGTGCCCTGGTGAACAGCTGAGGCGTACTCTCTGATGTATGTCTCTGATATAGTGGTAAGCTGCACTCAGGTCCCCTCTCAGCCTTCCTTTCTTATGGCTGAAGAGTCCAAGATCCCTCAGCCTCCCTCGTCATGCAAGTCTCTGATCATATGGGAGGCCCTTCTCTGGACCTTCTCGAGCTTTAGTATGTCCCTGTTGAACTGCGGCACCCAGAACTGGACGCAGTATTCCAGCTGCGGCCACACCAATAAGCAGGAGAATCACTTCTTTGGTTTTACTGGAGACGCATCAATTGATTCATGCCAGAGTTTTATTGTCCCTAGTGGTTACTGTGTTGCATTGCTAGCTTATATTCATACTGGGGTCTGTTGTTACCCCTAGATCCCTTTCATTTGTAGTGCTGGTCAGGTTAGTGTTGCCCAGCCTGTAGGTATGCTGGGGGTTTTCTACCCAGATGCAGCACGTTTTGCATTTCTCTACATTGAACCTCATCTGGTTCCCTTCTGCCCAACATGCCAGCCTGTCTAGGTCTGCTTGTATCTGCAGTCTATCTGCAGGTGTGTCCTTGCAACCCCGTACCTTGGTGTTTTCTACGGACTTGGCCAGTGGGCTTTTCACCCCCTCATCCAGGTCGTTGATGAAGATGTTGAACAGCATCGGGCCAAGTACTGACCCCTGGGGTATGCCACTGCCCACATCTCACCAGAACAACACTGATCCATTCATTTGGACTCTGAGTCCTACCCCACAACCAGTTTTGTACCCACTTGACAGTCCCACAGTTGAGCCCAATATCTTCCGGTTTTCTGATCAGTACCTCGTGGGATACCAGGTCAAAGGCTTTCTGGAAGTCAAGGTATATGATGTCAACTGCTTTTCTGTCATCCAGGTGATGAGTCACCTGATCATAGAAAGAAATGTGGTTGGAACAAGACCTGCTCGCAATGAAACCATGCTGGCTTCAGCTGGGGGTTCCAAAAGGGGCTTGTCAAGCAGGTTGGCATCCTGGGCAAATGTTGCAGAGGATGTGGAGGTGGAAACCATCCTCCAGGCTGGAAGGAGGTCCTAGTAGAACTCTGGCAGCCCTCACAGATCCTGTAGAGAGAAGCCCCGCAGGCTGAGGAGCTACCAGTCATATTGGAGCCCCTGCAAGTGGCAGAGGAAGGCACGCCCCAGGCGGCCTCATGTCACATGGCTACCGACACTGTATAGCAGTCTGCGGGGCCTGAAGGTGGTATGTCAGGACCTGGCTGCACAGGCAAACCAAGTCCTGGCCACCCTCCCACAAGAGGAGGCTCAGGAACCCCACAGCAACCCAGTGCTGTCCTGGCCTGAAAAACTCCAGCACCCATCTCTGGAGCCCTGCCAGGACCTCAGGGGACACAGGCAGGGTGTGTAGTGGTGCCAGAGCATGGACAGGACCAGATGGTTCAGCGCCAGCACTCTCCCATGCAGGCAGAGGCACCTCAGGGGCCCTGCCCATGCCCAGAGCCACTCCACCACCCTTGCCTCCAGCTGGTGCCAGTTCTCCAGCAGGGAGGGGTCTGGTGGGGACAGGTAGACCCCCAAGTAGAGCAGCAAACCCGTGCTCAATATGTCTTCCTTTTTGTTTCAGATCTTTGTCAAGGGTTAGATTTGAACCAATATGGGGAGTAAGTCACTCTCAGTGGTTACTGAATTAAGCTGCTGAGCTCACATGAAAGTGGGTAGCCCAGAAAGCCTTCTAGCTACTTAGTTCATGCATGCACCCTGTAACTTGTTTGTTTCATGAGTATGAGGCACATGGCTATCTAGACCGCCATTCTTTTGAGTACACTTTTGAGTTTTGCTTCTTCTGAATGGTAATGGGTGTTTATCCACCAGTTGGTGCACCTTTTACTGGGGCAGTCAGGGGCAGTCTGAATTCCAGATTTGCACAGAAAAATGTGGAGCATCTGTCAATATCAAGAAAAGTTAATTCTTTCAGGAGCTGGGTTTTGGAAACTTCTTTACCTGAAGGTGGAATTGGGAGAGTTTTGGAACTAAATTAACCATATCCTAATCAGGAGGTACACCTAGGCACCTGGATTTTTAAAGGATTTAGAATCAACCATAAATAGAAAGTATGACAGAGTTTGTTCTGTTCCAAGAACCAGAAAAAAAACAAAAAATGGTTTATTTATTAGTCCTGAAAAACTGGCATGCCAGTCCAGCCTTTGACTTGAACTGACATGAAATAATACCGTTTCATAAAAGCATAGGCCAGATTCTCTGCTGTAAATGGGCACAGTTCCAGATGCTTCTGTGGAGCTACATGCATTTACTCCCACCAAGATGCTGGCTTTGTATAGAAGCATAGGTGCCCAACTAGATTCTGTCAGACTCTCTTGGTGACTTTTTAAATTTTAATGTAAATTTTGACTTTTGGGGTATTTATGCTAATTTAAAATGTTACCTCCTGGCAGAAAGTAAAAGGATAATGAGAGAGGTGCGATATCGCCTGTATATGTTAACGACTTACCTTTCGTAAGAGAACTTTTAAAATACCTTTTGCAGGTTATTCTTCCTACCATAAACAAGACTTCTATGCAGGCTGTCCTGGATTATCTGTATACCAAGCAGTTATCAAGTCAGGAGTTGGACACACTTGAATTAATTGCATTGGCAAACAGATTTTGCCTTCCTCACTTGGTTGCACTTGCAGGTAAGGAGTCTGCATGTTGGCAAATGCCATGTCTCTATGAACTCCTAAAATGGTGCTCAGGAGTCTTTGAACACCCACACTGCTTTCATTGCAAATGTAGAGGGAAAGAAATGCTGTTCCTTTGTATAAAGGCTGGTTGTGATGCAAGTTGGCATTTGCACTAAGAAAAAATATGCTTCTCTCTCTTGTCTCCATGACTTGTGCTAAATAACTCAGGCCATTATAGTGTTCCACATTGTAGAAACAGACATTTACCTTCTCCATTAATAAAAATGTCTTACTATGCGTAATACCTATTATTTTATTCTTAAATCGCAGTGAAACAGTATGAATGCTAAGTTTGCCATTATAGTGAACAAGGTATTCCTTTATAAATACATACTGAGAGAGTCTAATAACTGAGCCAATTTAGAATTGATCCAATTCAGTGCATCAGATCTGTTTTTACTGCAGAGATTAGACTCAGTCAGTCAGCTGTAGATGTGGGGATTCAACATTGTATAATTTCAAGAAAATCTACTTTTCCTCCTTCATTTTAGACAAAAATGTCAGTGTGAAATAATTTAATGATTTTAATACTAAACTTCTGGATATTTTTCTCTGTTTCCTTGAGGAGTATGGGAATAGCTAAGATGAAAATGAGACAAAAACTACAAGAGACAGAAGGACTTAGTTGTACCTGTTGACAACATTTCCTTAATGTTGAGTACCTCACCTCCTGAATAGCTTTCTAATATAGCAAGACACAGTAGGAGTCGATTCCACACTGGCTTTGGTAGTTTTAGTCCATGTTAGTCCCTGATCCTGCACAAGTGTATGTACTGGGCCCTCATAATTTTTTTGAGTGCTCATGGCACAGACATGTCCTTAAATATTAAGAATATTTTTTACTTTTGTTTGAGCAGTACATATTGTGGACCCCTAGTGCTATTGACAAGGACCATACACTTCAGTCTGGCAATGTTTTGTTCAGGTACTCCATCCTGTTAGCAGGATACAGGCTAGGTGGGTCTGCTGAGTCAGGTGGTTTATTGTGTTACTCAGATACAAGAAAGGTGAGCGATTGTCCATTAGCAAGAGGGGCCTATTCTAGGGGCTGAAGACCCTAACTTAAGAACTATAGGAGTAGCCAGTTGTGAGAAAGATGGAAAGGAACTTTGCTATATTATTGGAAATATTTTCATTAATAAAAATTAACCCATAATGAATGGGGAGAGGGCAGGAGGTTTTGATTCTCTGTAGTAGATTGATTTTGGTTTACAAGAGGTTTTAGAAGAGGGTGGGAATAGCATCTGTTTAGAGATAATATAGGTCGTGCAGAGGCTCAAAGCTTCTGTTAGAAGGAGTCAGAAGCAACTACTGCAGAAATATAAGTACACCTTACAAGGCCATTTCTTTCTTACTGATTTATGAACCAAAGGAGATCTGTGTATTTTGAATAGCTGTAGGTTTCAGGTTGATCTGTGGGTTAAGTACCAAGCATATTAAGACTTTTGGTACTCTGTTTTGTTGTCTGTATTAAGAATTGCAGTCATTCAACCAGCTAATGGTTTGTGGCTGCATATCTTGGAAATTCCTTCCTCTCAATTATTACTTATGGGAACCTAGAATAGAATGGACAAGATTTTTGTTCTCAAAACACAGTCGTATTTTTTGCTCTCTGATAAATATTTGAAAATTATTTTATGCTAAAATGCATATTTTTATTGTGTCACTTATTGATTTTCTTCTTTAACAGAACAGCATGCTGTGCAGGAGCTGACAAAAGCATCAATGAGTGGCATTGCAATAGATGGCGATGTACTCTCCTATTTGGAATTTGCACAGGTTAGTAAGGACTGTATTACAACCTTTTAAAAGGTATTCTTCCCAACTGTGTACTATGCCAAAAACCTAGGGGGGTTGAGAATTGTCCCTACATAAATAAAGGTTTCCCAAAGGACCCCTGTGTCCAGGGAAAAGAACTGAGCTCCCCCAGTCATATCCTACTCTGACTTCTGCTGCTTCATTTTTAAACCTAATGATGGATTATAAAACTGCATCTTAGCATTTTAACCTCCTTTGCAAAGGAGATTTATTTTCTCAGCTTGTTAAGAAATCAGTCTCTCTCTATAGAGACTTACCTGTGCGTCTGTCCTTTCAGTTTTTCTCTATTATAGTGAAGTCGCCCAAGTAGTAGATCATTCACTACTTAATACTGTCTAGTACATTAAAGTGCCTTAGCCTGCTTACAGACATTCTAGGTATGTCCCCATGTGATACCCTTTAGGGCTGTGCAAAATTTCACTTAGTGTTTTGTTTTGAAGCTGTTTCAAGCTTGAGATGGCAAAATCAAAACAAAACCGAAGGCTTAGAAACAGCTTTGAAATTAAATGAGAGCACTCGAAACCTTTCAGAAGTTTTGAAATGTTTCAGGTCTTGAAGCTGGACTTGCTTGGCATCGGTCCCAGCTGGTAGCAGCAGCCTACTGTCATCCCATGCACAGATCCGGGGGTCCGCACCCCTCAGGAGGAGTCTGGCACAGCCCCGCAACTTTCCTGGGGGTGCAGGCCCCTGGATCTGTACACAGGTTGACAGCAGGCTGCCGCTGCTGGCTGGGGCCTGCAGCTGCAGCCGTCTTCCCGGCACTAGGCATGGGTTGCACCCAGTGCCAGTCCTAGGCATCACCGGGAGCCTCCTGTGATCCCATGCACAGATCTGGGGGCCCCCACCCTCCAGAGGAGTTCAGCACAGACCTGCAACCCTCCCAGGGTGCATGCCTCCAGATCTGTGCATGGGATGACAGGAGTCTGCCACTGCCAACAAGTGATATGAGTTTTCCTTTCAACTGTTTGAAGTACAGTTTCCCAGAAACCTCTGCACCTATCTCCTTGAAACTTGGCAGGCTTCATGCCCTCAGAAGGGGCTCCCCTCCCTGCAATTTTATATCCGAATCAGGCAAGAAATGACAATGTTTTTAGGGATTTTCATGATTTTCCATTATGGCATATGGGCAAAACAGCGCAAGAGTTTTGACACAACGAAATGGAACAGTGCTTCAAAACAAAACAATGAAACAAAAAATGGTCCCTTCAAAATGGCGAAATGGAACTCGAAATAAAACGATGCTGTTTCGTTCAGCCCTAATATCCATGCCCCTTAAATCTCTTCCTGTTAGGGTGCTATGATTGTAGTGCTTATGGTAGGCGGACAGAGTTGTTAGTCATCTTCAAGGTAGACGTCTTCCTTTGTGGCTCTCAGTGCATGCCTATGACACTGTTTTATTCAGGTGTGTCGCTTCCGTGATTGCCTGAGCTCTAACATGAGAGAGTGTTCAAAAATTATTGCTTTTCTTTAAAATATGTGCCTTTGTTTTTATAAATGAATGTTGCAATACCCAAGGAAGCAATGTAGCGGGAAGAGATAATAGAACAATGTTTTTTCAAATTACTTTAAATGTGTGTTGGCTCCAGCTTGTACTATTATACTCTTGTTTTTGTGACCAGTGTATTGTACAGACTGATTGCTGTATGAGTTTCATACCAGATGCTTTCAATAACTATAAACTGTTTAAAAAAATTCTGATTGCCTTCTGAGTTTGTGAAGTGTGTATGTAAGCCAGATATAGAGATATATACAAAATCCAGTTACAGTTTCTTCTCTGTGCTCTGTACGGTAGAGCAGTGTGATATGTTTATAATCCTAGAAGATCACAGCAGGCTACCAAACTGTCAGGTAAATGGACATACTCTACAAATGTGACTTGCATTATAGCTGTATTTCCTTTTGATTAAAGGAAGACTTTGCCAGATACTGTACTGTGCTTTCAGTAATGCTTAAGTTCTGGCATTAAATGCACTCTGGAGAGTTCTGCAAGGTGGAATGTGTAGTAACCATTAGGAAAATCTGACTGCTGCAAGTCAAAACTTAAGTGCATAGAATCATAATAAGTGTCCAGTCCTATGAAGTACTGACTATGTCTTGACCAATGGTGACTGCTGCACTTCCATAAAAGTTTAGGACAGAGTTGAGCATGTACCTCTGTGGAGGTGCTCAGCATGATACAGGAAGAGACCCATGATTACCCCACTTCTTGCTGTGCCCCAGCTGCTCCCAATAACTATTCCATTTTGGCCACTGTGTGATGAAGTGGGTTTTTGTGTCAAAGAAACAAATAGTACTCCTGACTCAGTGAGGCACAGCTCAGTGAATTCCCTCTGAGCAGCTGCTGAGTGTCAGTCAGGTGTGACACCATGATGTCCAACGTTACCTAAATCTCTCTCTAGGCTATTCAGGAGCCCTACCAGAATAAAACAATGAAGTATCACTGTCTCCTAAACTTCTGGCTTTAGTTTGGAGGTGATCATGTAATTCAAACTGACTATCTTTCCTTGCAGTTCCACAATGCTAATCAGCTGGCTGCATGGTGTTTATACTACATCTGCACCAATTACAACAGTGTTTGCTCCAAATTCCGTAAGGAAATAAAAGCTAAATCCACAGGTAAGATCATCCATAACTTCCTCCATATTTTTGAGACCCATCTTTTTCTTTCTGTCCTTTAAAAATAAAAAGATGAATTAGTTCATCTGCCTATGAAGCTGAGCCAGTGCTCTCTCCCTCCCTAGCAGAGTTAATACACTCTCTTAAACAGGTGACCAGAGTCTGAGTCCACCTCATGGGCCAAGAGTTATGCTTAGAATTCCTGTCATCTGCAGTTAAAAATGATGCGATTGTCTCTCCAGAACTCACACTGAAAATACTGCCCATGTTTAGCTTTATTTTACATCATAGAACAGTATAGTTTTCTAAGTAAGTCTCTTCCAGCTGATGCTCTCCCTTCACTTTATAGACATTTAATTAAACCATAGCAGCACTGCAGGTAAGTGTCAGTAAGCAATTTTTAAACAATGGTTAGCTGAGGCATGGAATGGAAAAAGTAGTTCAAGGTAGATAAAAGCCTTACATACTAAAATCTTGACTCTGTCTACAGCTATGTCCTCATTTTAGAACCTAAGTTATCTTAACACTTTTTTTAAAATCAGATAATCAGGAATATTTTGAAAGATACCGCTGGCCACCTGTGTGGTACCTAAAAGAAGAAGATCACTACCAGCGAGTTAAAAAGGAAAGAGAAAAGGAAGATACTGCACAGAATAAACATCATTCAAAACGGAAGTGGTGCTTCTGGAATTCCTCTCCTGTAGTTGCCTGAACAAAGAAAATACGTGGAAACACTTAAAGTATAATTATAACACTGCTCTAATATTAGTCTTATTATTAGAAATAAGATATAGTTCAGGTTTCAGGCACTGACTTCATTCCACATGTGTGCATTTATTATTGTTAGGATCAAAAGCACAAGCTTACCTAAAGTGAGCCTGGAACAGCTCCTTAAAGGCATATGCATATTTTTGGTTAATAAGCAAAATAAGCATCTACCATTATTTCATTTCTTTTTATACAAAAGCAAATCCAGCATTCATGTTTCAAACTCCAAATTGGGAAATATTTTTATACTGTCTTGTGTATTTTGTTTAAATAAAAATTCTGGGTATTGCTTTATTTTACAGACCACAAAATAACCATATAGTGCTTTATACTTAGATTTTAACTATTTTTCCTATTTGATTAAATAGAATCCAAATAGACAATCCTCAGTCTTTAGTGACTGTTTTTAAAGTATCCAGTAAAAATGTTCACCTTTGTTTGAAAACCAGATTTTACTACGCAACCAGTTTTTGTTCCTTAAATACCATACACTCATAATACAATTAGATGGTTATTTCTCCTTTCTAAAGTAAAGGAGTGTTTAATCTTTTTTTCAGCTGAATAATAGGCAGTATAATTACCTGTTCAGTTGCAGGAACATGTATTTCTAATATATGCCATGTAAGTGCAAATAATTATGGTTGTGAAATCTAGTGATTCTAAGTATTCAGAGGTTTAAAATATCTAGATTCAAGAGGATAATTTAAAAATAATTAGAAGGGCTTATTATTTTATATCTTTATCCAGGGTAAACTCAGTATGGACATGAATACAAGGAGAAGTTCTGTATAGTATTTGCATTACTGCAGTACAGTTGACTTTTGGGAGGTTTTTTCTTTCTCCTTTGAGAGCCTGGGTCTGCAGTCATTCCTCATGCAGAATTCCTTTTGGCTTCATGGAGAGTTTTATTAATGAAAAGGCAGCAAAACCAGGGAGGTACTTTCTTCTGTTGTAGTGTCAGTATATTGTAAATTAAGAATGATCTTTCCCATACAAGTTAGTTTAGATTTGGTTATAATTATTTTGCAGCTCTTTCCAAGTGGAACTCAAAATTAGATTCTGTATTTTAAAGTAGATTATGCATTCCCATTGCAGTAGATATTCCAGGAAAACACAAAGCTGAAGGTACAGTGAATAAAAAAACCCTGCATTTGTTTCATTGGAGAAAAAAAAGCCTTCAGCATGTTCAAATATCCTTTTCATTTATGATTGTCTAAAGACCAACTGTTGCTTTGTACTTGCAGTGTTACACTAGAAAATACAAGGATGTGAGAGCTTTTAAATGACCAAACTGAAATTCTTATAAATTAAGGTACAGAACATACATTCCCAGTCCTATATAGTGTCTCAGGCATAGTTCTGTAAACATGGTAGTATTGTGTATTGGATTTGTTAGTGTTGTTTCCAGCAGGCAGCTCAGCATACTGATGTGAAAAGCTGGGGGTGGGGTTTCTTGTATTCAAAGGCAAAGCAGTAAGTTCAAAACCCAGTACCATGAGTTAGGAAAGGCGTCGGACTGAAAGCCATACACGCCTCTAAATATTCAGGTTCTAGACAGAGCTCATTCCTGACAGATGCTATCCTAGAGTGCTAGAAGTTGCTTAGCATTGGTAGAGAGAGATGCTGCTGCAGAGACTATTGTAAAGAAAACAAGTGACAGACTCCATCACCTATAAGATTTACCACTGTACAGTGATAAAGAAGGGCTATGAAGGAAGGTTGGAAGTCTGCCCACATCAATTCTTGTGCAGTGGTTTAGTAAATTGTTAGGGAAAGAATGAATGAGAGAATAAATATCAAAACTATGATAGAATTAATATCTGTTCAGACATAAAATGTTAACATCGTCATTTAAATAAGTACTGCTACTAGGTTTTACACAACCAAAGTTACTTTATGATTGTAATCTTGCCAAACTATAATGGATATATAAATGAACCTGGGGTATATGCAATAATATCCACTTATACTAGTTATCAGCTACTATAACCAAGTGGCTGGCTCATTTGGTTAATGCTGTCTATGGCCTTTACTCTTGGTGGTTATTTTGTGTTTTTTTTTATTTTGCAAAAAAGTCAATAAAATTGTTTAGCTATAAAATGTCTCCTAATTCTTTGAAACTGCTTTAAATCCTGTGTAAAGCACCTAGGTTTTAGTCTATTTATTAACAGTAATAATGAAATATATTTAACAAAATTGTGTACTAAATCCATGATTATATGGGGTAAGAAAACAAGTTTAAAATGTTGCAAGGAGAGCCTATAGCATTTTTACACGAGGTGGGAAGGGCACTGGATGTTTGTCACAAATATATAACAATGTTTTCCTGGCACTTTTTCATGCTGCTTCTAATATTTTAATCACCAGGCCAACACCCCTGGGATATAAGGTGAATTAGGTATGACCAAAAATGGGGGGGAGGGTAAAACAGGTAGGCTTTGGGAGGTTTTTTTTGTTGTTGCTGATGTTTTTAAGTATACAATAGGCTTGCTAAATAGACTGCTTGCTTTTTTGGCTTCCCATGGCACTGGTCTTCAACAGCCAAGCAGAAACTCCAATTATAAGTTAAGGTACATGCAGCAACAGTTTCTTTTTTTGTATCTGTGCTGCTAAATTGACAAAGATAGGGAGTTACAATTTTAGAGAACTTGCAAGATGATGTGTGAAAAATGCCTTGTTTATGCTTTTTTTAAGCTATTCGCCAATGCCAAGGACACTGAAAATAAGCACTTTCAGTACTCAATGTACTTTCTTCTTCTAAAGTGTTAATTTATGAGAAGGCTACATAATTCAATGCTTTGATTTATTTTAGGAAGCAAGACTTTCTTCCCATGAATTTGCAATTAGAATTCAGGTAATGTAGTCAATAAAAGAAGAATAATGTAGCAACAGAAAGAATGCTACTCATTTGATTATGTTAAAAACAGCAATGTATTAAAAAACACTTAACTATATTCCTTTATGTGTGTATGCTTAACTTACTGATCATTTAGACTCCAGTTTGATAGGACGTCACAGAGAGGACGTTTATCAGGTGGGAGTTGCCTTTTGGTATTGTAGAACTAATTTTGATTGCAGATTGAGCATGGTTCATAAATCAGCCCATATTGTAGGCTCCCCCTTCATAAGTATAAGAGTGGGATTTGGGGCTGGGGCTGTCGTCATTGACTTGAACAGAAGAAGGCATTCTGTAAGCAAGGCATTGGCAATGCATAGGGAGTGCACAAGGTACAGTGCAAAGGTGTTGGATAAATGTGGCTACTGTGCAATAACTTCAACTCATCTTCATTTCCTCTGTATCCTGAGACTACTCACCAATCTATATTAATTTAGAATCCCATGATTTTACTGGACTTTTTTAGGTTCCATGTTCATAAAGGTGGGATGGAGCCATATTAAATATGTAGATATACTAATGGTATATTAGAAAAGAAAGCAATCTAAACCTAAGGTGTGTGTATGGGAGGAGGGGTAAAGTTAAGTACGGACTGATCCTTACAACAAAAATGGTATAAAAATGGAGGAAAAAAGCCAGAATTTTGCTTATCAAAGTGTTCAAGCATGTTTCCAAAGTGTTAACATTAGTGATTCTGTCTGGATAAGAAATTACTATTGGTAGGGAACGTCCTAGTTTTAAAACAAGCATTTTCCAGACTCAAACTGAGCATTCTCAGATAGAATGAGAAACTTGAAAAACCCTGTACTATAAACTAACCTTTCTTCATTTCACTTACAGCATTAGGTAAAGGTCTACTGTAATGGATTATGTCCATATTAACATCCAAACTTTTTATAGCAAATACTTGAGATCCTTTCTAGGCTACCTACAAACCATTGACTATGAAGGGAACTTGCAGCTTTGCTGTCAGGCAAAAGTTGGGCTTTTGTCCTTACTTCAGTAAAGTAAAGCTTCATATTTGAACGTCCAGTATTTATCTCTTGTTAGTTATATCAAGATACGTGCTATGTAATCAGATGCCTTTTAACTGTGGTTGCTGGATTTCTTTCATTTACTCAAAATAATTCAGCAATTTTCATTATTTTAATGAGTCCAGTCCTCCTGAGGCAAAATCTCCCAATGAAATTGTTTGTGTCCATCATTTTGAGTTTAAGGTACCAGAGAGAGCATTTATACATTGCAGCTTGTCTACAGTGACACAGAACTGTCAACAGAAATTTGGTTTGTAATCCTCATCCTGCAGGCTGTACAATACAATAATTCATTATCATTTTATATGCGCCTTTGCCTTCAGCAAAAAGCATATCACAGATCACTTTGAACTGAAAATCACCATGATGAGACTACTGCATATTAATCCATGCAAGTCAGGTCACTCACTACCACTCTTTCAATAATATTTAACACCCTGGTAGAAATCTGCAAAACTCTTGGAACAAAACTGCAGAGAATTAACAAGAGCATATGAAAAACCGGTGAGGCAAAATGATTATACTAATAAACCCAAGGACTATATAAAACTGGAGAAAGACAAACTGAAAAAGAGTGAGATATGATTCAGGCAAAGAGTCTAGTAAGGGTCCATAGAAATTTGCTATTTCCTTTCAAGTGTGGTATTCCTATTGCATGTATAAAAAGGGGTGCATCTACACATGCAAGCACGTGCACTTGCAGCAGCTCAAATAGAAACGCAAATTTGAGCCAGGGCTTTTTGCCTCAGCACACAGGCTCAGACATGCACTTTGTTGAGGAGCAAATTGTGCCACTTGGGGCAAAATAACCCTGCCTGGCTCCTCCCAGATCTGCAGCCAGGTGGAGCTGGAGCCTGAGGCTAGCACCTGTGCTGTCCCCAGCTATATAAAAAGCTGCCCTGTCCTGGCCCCAGCAGTATAAAAAGCCACCCTGGCAAGTAGCTTAGGGCTACTAGCTCTCAGGAGCTTCTGGGGCCCTGCTAATTGGTACCTGGGGAAACTCCCCTTGTGCCAGCTGGACTGCTGAAGCAGCTCTGAGAGTTCCCTCCTGCACCCTTTACCCACTGCAGCAGTCTGGCAGTGGGGGCTGCTGTCTGGCTGTGACCTGCTGCACACCTGCCAGACCCAGATGGGGACCGCACAGCCAGTAGAGGCATCTCCCCTCTGGGCCAGCTGCTAGTGGACTAGTTGCAGGGTTGGCCTCTGTATGGCACTACTGCCACGTGTGCCCCCTGCCCAGCCATCTGGGCAGCTACTGCCCGAAAGATGTTCTTAGTGTGGTGGCCTGCTCTGAACTGTCAAACTATGTTCTCCTGGCCCCATTTGGCCAGGAGGTCAGCCACAGCCAGCTAGATCCAAGGTGCCAGCTCTGAGCAGGCGGGGTCCTGCCACTTGCCTTCCTAGCAGGAATTCTGGTGTTCTGTATTGGAAAACTGAAATATGCCTGATTAAAAAAAAAAAAAAATCCCAAAATAACTCTGTAAAATATCCCCAAATCCGTGTTCCTCCACAAGTAAAACAAGACCACTATAAAGAGATAGAGAGAGTGAGACAGAGACATCAATCAGTTGGACAATGTTTTATTGATATATCTACAGTGTTAAAGCATGCCTCCTCATAATAATAGTGAACTCTAAATACATGCTTCATGAATACATGAATATATATTTTGCTGCCCACCCACAGGGGGTTCAGCCCCCACACTGGAGTTGCAGTCACCCATCAGAGGGTTCAGCTCCCCAACAGGGGCCAAATGGCCCCCACAGGGGCCTGCAAGGCCTACATACCCCACCCCAGCTCCCCAATTCCTGCCCCACCTGGCCCCATCCCCCACTAGCTGCTGCAGCCCCCAATGGCTGCCCTACCCCCCACTTGCACCCCCAAGCTCCCATGGCTGCCCCCACAACCCCAGTCACCTTCACTTTAAAGAAGAAAAAAAGGGGGGAAAATGGGGCAAAAAAAGCCTCTACTTACCCTAGAAGCAGGGGTGGTGGAGCTCCACAGCCTCCTGGCAGAGCCTCTGCCAGGCAGCGCAGGACAGTGGTGGGCAGGAGGGCCCGGGGTGGGGCCACTGGGGCTGTCCCTGTGCCCTGCAGTGTGCAGGCAAAGCATCAGTCAGCCAGAGGACAGCTGAACTGCCCGTAAGTGCCGAGGGGAGTTTTTTTAAACTATGGGGTGGGGGTGGGGCAGGGATCAGTGGGGATGGGGCCAAACAGGACAGGATGGTTTGCGGGGATCGGGAGGGCTGGCAGGGGGTGGGGCCAGGCAGAAAAGTGATCGGGGGGCTTGGAGACTTGGCAGGGGGAAGGGCCAGGCAGGGAAGTGATTGGGGGTTGGGGGGCTGGCAGTGGGGTTGCGCGAGAGTGATTGGGGGGTCAGGCAGGGCAGGGTTTGGGGGGCTGGGGGAGTGGGCAGGGGGCCAGCAGGTCAGGAATTGGGGGGCAGGGGAGTGGGCGGACCAGCGGGGGTCCCCCCATGGTCCCCTCCCCCTCCTCCAGCTGCCCCACCCCTTACTTACCAGCACTGGAGCTCTGGTGTTGAACCTGTAGCCTGGCCAGCCACACATTTCAGCACCAGGGTGAGAGGCCAACCACAGAGACGCTCTGGCAGCCAAAGCATCTCCATGGAGGACCCAGCCTCTAGTTGCCTCAGGGCATGGTCCAGGACTGCTTTTTTAAACTTAGATTTTTTTTAGACTCCTGGATAGCCAGAGGTCTAATTTTCTCCCCACACTGCAAACTTGCAGCACAGGGAATATATTTTCGTTCCTGCACGTGCCTCTTGCCCTGCCTCAAAAGGGTTTGAGATGAGGCAAGAGACATGCGCATTCATCTGGACACGCCCAAGGTGTTCAGCTATTGCCATAATGATCCTGGCAAAATTATTTGGATTAAGAGAAGCACTCATGAAGTTTCTGCAAACCCTGCCTGTTAGTTAAAATTACATTAGGTACACATTTGATTCAGCTTTCTTGCTTGCCACAACCCTCTGGCTAGCTGTGATTGGCTCCCATGCCTTCTCTTTATCCCTTTCTCTCTTTTACCCACTCTTGCAACAACCCTTTAGCTAATTGTGATTAGCTCACTTGCCCTCTAGATATCCTTTTTTCTATATATTCTACCCTATCTCTTTCATTTGTTGAGGCACCCTGGGTCCCTGTGATGGGTGAGCATACACTGTATACCTTTTGCCTTCCTTCTCACTCTCTTACTTACTAAGACCCTCTGGCTGGCTCTGATTGGCTCACAGGCACTCTGTCCCTTTCCTTCTCTCACTCTTTCTTTCCCTCAAAGCGACCTTTGGTCTAGCTGTGACTTTCTCTCACTCTCTCTCCTTACCTTCTCACTCACCACAACCCTCTGGGTAGCTGTGATTGGCTCACATGCTCTCTCTATCCCTTTCGGTCTCTCTTGCACACATGTTTTCTCTCTCTCATTCGCTTGCCATAACTCTCAACTGGCCATGGGGGGACACCCCCCTTCCCCAGCCGGTGCAATCGACTGTGAGGGGATTCTCTCCCACTTGCTGACTGGTCACTGTGGGGGCATGTGCCCATCCCAACCAAGGTGGCACCAGTCACCCATGGGCTCACATGCTCTCTACACCTTTCTCTCTCACTCCCTCTTGCCTGTGACCCTCTGGGTCATTGTGATTGGCTCACACACCCTGCTCTCTCTCTCACTCACTTGCCACAACTCCCTGGCTAGCTGTGATTGACTCACACACCCTACTCTATTTCTATTTCTTTCTCTCTCTCTCTCTCTCACCATCTCTCTCTTGCTCTCTGCCACCCACTAGGTCATTATGACTGGCTCACACACTCTCTAAGCCTCTCTCTCTCTCTCACTCTCCCTGTCTCACTCACCACAATCCTCTGGCTAACTGTGATTGGCTCACATGCCCTGCTCTCTGTCTCTACCTCTTTCATTTTCTCACTCTCAGGCTATCTCTCTCTCACTCTCCACAGCCCTCTGGGTCACTGTGATTAGCTCACATGCTCTGTCTATGCCTTTCTCTCTTGCACTTACTCACTGTGATCCTCTGGCTAGCTGTGATTTGGCTCACACACCCTGCTTTCTCTCTCTCTCAATCTCACTCACTGCAGCTGTCTGGGTCACTATGTTTGGCTCACACACACACTCTCTATGCCTTTCTCCTTCTCTCTCACTCTCCCTGTCTTGCTCACCACAACTTTCTGGCTAGCTGTGATTGGCTCATGTACCCTGCTCTCTGCTTCCCTCTCATCTCATCTCATCTCTCTCACTCGCCACAACCCTCCTGGTCTCTGTGATTGGTGCACACACTCTGCTGTCTATCTCTTTCTCTCATCATCTCTCTCTCACCACAATCTTCTGGACCACTGTGAATCATAGAATCAAAGGACTGGAGGGGACCTGTAAGATAATAAGTTCAGTTCCCTGCCATGGGCAGGAGGTTATTGGGCTCAAATGAGCTTAACAAGGTGCTTGTCAAGCTTCCTCTTGAACGTCTCTGAGGATGGTGACTGCACCACCTCTGCTGGGGGTGTGTTCCAGATTCTAAATACCCTTACGGAAAATAAGTTTTCCCTAATGTCCACCTAAATTTTTCCTCAATTAGCTTGTGCCCCTTGGTCCTCGTCCTCCCTGGGTGTTCCTTTCTGAAGAGTTGCTCCCCTAGATCTTGGTGTTCACCCTTGATATACTTTCATAGTTTCATAGTTTCATAGTAGCTAGAGTCGGAAGGGACCTAGGTAGATCATCTAGTCCGACCCCCTGCCTTAGCAGGAAAGAGCACCGGGGTCAGATGACCCCGGCAAGGTGCTCATCTAACTTCCTTTTAAAAATCCCCAGGCTAGGAGCCTGCACCACTTCCCCTGGAAGCTGGTTCCAGGCCCTAGCCGCCCTGACTGTGAAGTAGCGCCTCCTAATATCTAATCTAAACTTACCCTCCGCCAGTTTGTGACCATTATTCCTGGTCACTCCTGGCAGCGCACGGGGGAACAGGGACTCCCCCAATACCTGCTGATCCCCCCTGACCAGTTTGTAGCAGGCCACAAGGTCCCCCCTTAACCTTCTCTTGTGGAGGCTAAACAGGTTCAGGTCCCATAGCCTCTCCTCATAAGGCCTGCCCTGCTGACCCCTGATCATACGAGTGGCCCTCCTCTGAACTCTTTCCATATTGTCCACGTCCCTCTTGAAGTGTGGCGCCCAGAACTGGATGCAGTACTCCAGCTGCGGCCTGACCAGTGCCGCATAGAGGGGGAGGATCACCTCCCTGGACCTGCTCGAGATGCATCTGTGGATGCATGACAGGGTACGGTTGGCCTTCTTGACTGCCTCCCCACACTGCCGGCCCATGTTCATCGTGGAGTCAATGACGACTCCAAGATCCTTTTCCGTCTCCGTGCTGGCAAGAGGGGAGTTCCCCAACCTGTAAGTGTGGTGCCGGTTCTTCCTCCCCATGTGCAACACCTTGCACTTATCAGTGTTAAACCCCATCCTATTCTCATCCGCCCACCGTTGCAACCTGTCAAGGTCAGCTTGTAGCCTATTGCACCCTTCTAGTGCACCCACATCCCCCCACATCTTAGTGTCATCAGCAAACTTGAACAGGGTGCTTTCTACCCCCTCATCCAAGTCACTGATGAAGATGTTGAACAGTGCGGGCCCGAGGACCGAGCCCTGCGGAACCCCACTGCCCACGTCCTTCCAGGTCGAGAAGAACCCATCCACTACCACCCTCTGGGTGCGGCCCTCCAACCAGTTGGCGACCCATTTGACCGTGTGGGCATCGACACCACAGTCTCCCAGCTTTTTGATGAGGACAGGGTGAGAGACAGTGTCGAAAGCCTTCCGGAAGTCCAAAAAGACTACATCCACAGCAACCCCTGCGTCTAATGATTTGGTGACCTGATCGTAAAAGGCCACCTGGTTGGTCTGACAAGACCTGCCACTGATGAACCCATGTTGGTTTCCCCTGAGCATGCATTCCCCCGCAAGGCCCTCCTGGATGTGTGCCAGGAGAATTTTTTCAAAGAGCTTACCCGGGATTGAGGTAAGACTAACTGGCCTGTAATTTCCCGGGTCCTCTTTTTTTCCCTTTTTGAAGATAGGGACCACATTGGCCCTCTTCCAGTCCTCCGGCACCTCGCCAGAGCACCACGAGTGCTCATAGAGCCGCGCCAGGGGTCCCGCAATGACCTCGGCCAGTTCCTGTAGAACCCTAGGGTGAAGATCGTCCGGACCAGCGGACTTGAACACGTCCAGCCTCTCCAGAAGTACCCTAACTAACTCCTCGCTAACCCCTGGCCCAGGCGTGTCTCTCTCGGGGCCCGAGGGGGGCCCAGCAGGGACCTATACTTGTAGGCAACTATCAAGTCACCTCTTGGTCTTCTCTTGTTCAGACTGAACAAACCCAGTTCCTGGAGTCTCTCCTCATAGGGCCTATCCTCCAGGCCCTTAATCATATGGGTGGCCCTTCTCTGTACCCTTTTGAACTTACCCACATCCTTCCTGAAGTGCAGTGCCCAGAACTAGACATAGTACTCCAGCTGTGGCCTCACTAATGCCAAATAGAGGGGGAGGGGCACCTCTTTGGATCTGTTTGCAACACATCAGCTGATGCACGCCAGTTATATTTGCCCTGCTGGTGATTTCATCACACTATTGGCACATATTCCTCTTCTGTTCAACTGTCACCCCCCGGTCCCTTTCAGATGCAGTGCCAGCCAGTGGACAACCACACATTGTATAGTTGTGGTGAAGGTTCTTCCTACCCAGATGAAGGACCTGGCACTTGTCCCTATTCAACCTCATCTGGTTGCATTCAGCCCGTAAGACCAGTCTGTTGAGGTCATCCTGAATCCTTACCCTATCCTCAGATGTGCCCTCATTTCCACACAGCTTGGTGTCATCATATGATTAGAGGCCTGCAGGACAGGCCTTATGAGGAAAGGCTGAGGGACCTGGACCTTTTCAGCCTCCACAAGAGAAGGCTGAGGAGGGATCTTGTGACAGTATACAAATTCACTGGGGGGGCAGCAGGGAATAGGAGATGCTCTGTTTACCAGAGCATGCCTGGGAATAACCAGAAACAATGGCCACAAGCTGAGACAGAGTAGATTTAGGTGGGACATCAGAAAGAACTTCTTCACAGTTAGGGTTGCCAGAATCTGGAACATGCTTCCAAGGGACGTTCTTACCTACCTGGGGGGGTCTTCAAAAGGAGACTGGACAAGCACCTGGCTGGGGTCACATGACCCCAGCACTTTTTCCTACCACTAGCAGGACTAGATGATCCTTTGAGGTCCTTTCTGACCCTAGCATCTATGAATCTATGATCTCCTGGAAGACAGTATCAAGGGCCTTGCTGAAGTCTAGGTAAATGATGTCAACCTCATGTCCCTTGTCCTGCTGATTAGTTACCTGGTCATAAAAGGACACCAGGTTTGTTAGGCATGACCTACCCTTGCTTCTTAATACCCCAGCAGTTACACACTTGTGGTTAATGGCCTCCTTGACAATTTTTTCAAAGATTTTTCCATGTGGAAAAATGCTTCAGCATCCAGAGAGGAGTACGCAACAATATGGACAGGGTCTGTCAGCCCAATGAGGTCGAATTCCTCATCAGCCAGAAGGAGTCCCAGTTCATCCTGTTTGTTGCCCATGCTTCTGGCATTCCCATAAAGACACTTGAGTACACCCCTAGTCGCCTCAGGTATACTGTCCCATTTCACGTGTCTCAGCGTTGGTACTCATCTGGATGTCCCCTACTTGAAGTACTCCTTTGGGTCATCTTGGCCAGAAGATTTGTGTACAGCAGTGGAATCTATCCTCTCTCTCCTGGACATGCCTAGTTTAAAGCCCTCCTCAGCAAGTCAGCAATTACCATAAAGAAGAGCTTCTTCCCTCCGCCCATGAGGTGAATACTGTCTCTAACATGTAGACAAGTGCCATTGAACTGCGTACCAAAGTCTAGGAATCCAAAACTAACATGGCAACACCATCTCTGCAGTCTTTGATTGACTTCCTCAATACACTCCTCCCTCTGATGACCTCGGCCTCTAACTGGGAGGATTGAGGAGAAGACCACTTGTGCTCCTAGTTCCTTGAGCTTTGCCCCCATGGACTTGTAGTCACTCATGATTCTCCCAGGGTTGTTTCTTGTCATGTCATTGGTGCCAACATAGACAAGGAGCATGGGGTATTGGTCCATAGGACAGACCACCTTTGGTATCCTCACCATTACATAGATTCATAGATTGTAAGGGGCTGGAAGGGACCTCACAAGATCATCAGGTCCAGCCCCCCTGTACCAGGCAGGAAAGACAACTGGGGTCAGGTGACCCCAGCGAGGTGACCATCCAATCGCCTCATGAAGATTTCTAGGTTAGGTGATTGCACCACCTCTGGAGGGACATCTCAGATCCTGGCTCCTGGGAGGCAGCAGACCTCTTGAGCAAAGGGGTCTAGATGACAAATGGCACCTTCTGTTCCCTACAGCAAGGAGTCTTCCACAACAATCACTCTTCATTGCTTCCTTGGTGGGAGCAGCTGTTCCTGTCTTGTCTTCGGTGCGGAGGATGCAGATGCTTTGTCCGTTGATGGTGCAAAGGCTGTGTAATTGTTGTGCAGGACTATTAGTGGAGCAGCTGATGCATGCCATGGCTCTGGGCCCGATGTGACCAATTTCCTGATGTGACAAATCATGGTTGGCTCTCTCTCTCTCTCTCTCTCTTTCTCTGTCTCTTTCCCTCTCTTTTACACTCTCTCTCGCTAAACACAACCCTCTGGCTAGGTGTGAATGGCTTACATAGCCTGTTTTCTCCTTCGCTGTCACCCTCTGGGTGGCTCTGATTGGCTCACATGCTCTCTCTCTCTCGCTTACTTGCTCACCATGACCCTCTGGCTAGTGATGATTGGCTCACATGCCTTGCTCTCAATGTCTTTTTCTTTTTTTCTTACCATCTCTCACTCACTTTCTGCTGCCCTCTGGGCCACTGTGGTTGACTCACGGGCTCTCTATCCATTTCTCTCTCTCACTCACTGTGACCCCCTGGCTAGCCATGATTGGCTGCCATGTCCTGTCTCTGTTCCTTTTGGTCTCTCTCTAACCCTCTCTCTCTCTCTGTCTTTCTCTTTCCCCCGCTCTCTCACTGCGATCCTCTGGCTAGCTAAGATTGGCACAAACACTCTCTCTCTTTCCTTTTCTCTTTCTCTGTCACTCTGTCTTGTTCACTGTGACCCTCTCACTAGCTGTGATTGGCTCACACACCCTCTCTCTATCCCTTTCTCTGTCTCTCTCACCCTTTCCCTCTTGCTCACCGCAATCCCCTGGCTAGCAGTGGTTGGCCCACATATCCCCTTCATATTCGTTTATCTTTCTCTCATTCGCCACAACCCTCTGGCTAGCTTTGATTGGCTCCCACACCCTCTCTCTATCCCTTTCTGTCTCTCTTACTTGCTGGAACCCTCTAGCTAGCTGTGATTGGCTCACACTCCCTCTTTCTATCCCTTTCTCTTTTTCACTGTCTCTCTCTCACTTGCTGCTTCCTTCTGGCTACTTGTGGTTGGCTAACACTCGCTATCTCTTTTCCTTTCTCTCTCTCTCACTCATCACAACCTTCTGGCTAGCTCTGCTTGGCTCACACATGCTCTGTCTATTCCTTTCTCTCGCTCTCTCTCTCTCTTTCTGTCTTGCTTACTGTAACTCTCTAGTTAGCTATGATTGGCTTACACACTCTCTCTAGATGTATCCCTTTCAGCTGTTCAGCAAAAAAAAATGGTACCCCAGTACTTTAGCCTCTCCTAGTTTTCTTCTAAGGCATTGAATAAACATCTTTGAAAGTTCATAAATTTAGGCTATCTTTGACTGAGGGCAGTAGGGAATTCCAAAGCACCAGGGTACTTATGGGAAGCATCCTGCTGACCCTCCCCCCCACTACCATATCAAGGACTGTTAAGCATCAGCATTTCTGCTGAGTGCAGCTTTGGCAGTATATCAGGGCAGGTAGGCCAGTTCCTGCCTTGCTGGTATATTATGATGAGACCCCCGCCTGCTACCCCTAGCCCCCCCCATGGTTGCCTTGCCCATGCAGACATACCATTGCACAGTAGTTTGACCTTAACTTGTAAAAGCACAGGTGATCATCGAGAGCATATGAACAAGAAAAACATATGCCAGACTCCTGTCTTAAAGATGCAAACTATCTCCCCTTTCCCAGTTTCATTCTTCAACTTTAAGAGGCATTCATGACTGCATTTAATACAGCTTTGCTGGTCAGATCATTCACTTCAGAGAAGTATCTATCCATTTCTCTCCCTTTCTGCTGTTCTCAAGGCTTCTCAATAACATGGTGGCTGACAGCACCCTAGAGAAAAGATTGTATTGCTTAACAGACTTTCACATCTCTAGTATATAAAAAAAAATGAATTCTGTATGCCAACTGGGGATTAATTTTTTTGAGGCAGTTATGGCTATTGAATGGGGATGATGTGGTGTTACAGGTATTAGAGCTGAATATTCTAATTATCTGAGTAGTCCATTGAAGCTGAAAATTTTATCATCTGTTTCAAACTACATGGCAAATTAAATTTTATATATGTATTATCGAGCACAGAATCTGGGCATTCTGAATGGAGAGACAGCAGTGAATTCCAAAACTATTTTGAATATAAGGTTGTGCCATACATATTAGAAAAGTACAATTTCTTCAACGTTTCTATATTGTCTCCAGTTAGGACATTTCAAAACATTTCTCAATTTCTTTTCTCTTGGAATTATTTGATGCTATGAAAGCTTTTTCGTCCCAGTACAGCCTCTCTCTATATATATAGCATTGACAAAATCTGAAGTGGTTCCTCCAGGGAAAGCTTTCTGTCCTTTGGATGGACAACCACCCTCTAAATACTCCCTAATTCAGTTTCTCACTTTGGTGGCTCCTTCCACATGCAGACAGGAAGACACTGATTGGAAGTGTATTCTGGTGGATTATTACCCTTATCTGTATTTACACTTAGACTGATCTGTTGACAGCTCATGTCATATTCAAAACTACTTCTAGCACTACAAGTATCCCACATGAGGACCTAATAGTATTAGGTCTATGTGAAGCAGCTAGTATTTGCTTCGGGTTCAGATTTGGCCAGTTCGGGGGGGGGCAGTGATTCAATTCGGTTATTTGAATCACTGTCCCAAATCAATTCAGACAAATATGAATCAGCGATTCAGCTGCTGCTGAATCTCTGAATCAGCCAGGCCCATCCCCCCCAGCTTAGCAATGGCTGCCCCACCTGCCCCAGCTCCTGGCACTTGTTAAAAAAAAAGGCCTGACTCAGCAGGTCCTGCTGGGGGGGGGCAATCCCCACTGCCCAACACTGCACAAGCCTCCAAACCCCCCAGTGCCCCCATGACTGCCCCACCTGCTGTGGCTCCAGCCCTTTAAGGAAAAAAAAAACAAAACCCCCAGACTCGCCGCTTCTGCCAGCAGGGAAATGATCCCCGCTGCCCCCCACTTCCCAACGCCATGTGGGGGGCTCTGCATGAGCCCCCAAAGTTGCTGCAGGAGTGGTGAGTCCCAGGGCTTTTCTCTGTTTTATTTTTTCTTAAAGGACTGTAGCCGCATCGGGCAGAGAAGCCATGAGGGGGTTGGAGGAGTGGGGGGGAGGTGGTCAGGGGGCTCATGCACAGCCCCTCACATAGTGTGGGGCAGTGGGGATCAGCGGGGATCACCCCCCACTCGGCAGCACCCAGTAAGTACCAGGGCTTTTCTTTAAAGGGCCAGGAGCTGGGGCGGGCAGGGCACCTGTGGGGGGGCTGGTGGAGTGGGTGGGAGTCGGGGGGGTCTGGGGGAGCAGGGAGGGGGTGGGAGCTGGCAGGGGTCCCCCCCATGGTCCCCTCCCCCCAGTCCCCTTTCCCCTGCCCCTAGTAATTACCAGCTCATAGTCAAGGGACTGCCCAAATCATCAAAGCTCTCCGAATCTTTTCCGAAGATTCAGAGAGCTTTGAATCAGTTTGGACCTTTTAATTGGGCCCCTGATTCCGTTCAGATTCAGAGATTCAACCATCGAATTGGGCCAAATATCCTCCAAATCAAATCACCACCTGAAGCTTCACACAGCCCTAAAGAGTGTACTGTAAATTTCACAACCCAGTTTACTGAGTCCCAGCTTCACTCTGAAGGATGTTGCATTTGAGGTGGTCCTGATTGATCCAATTAACACCTGGGACAAAAGAGGGGAGGCAGAGCTCTTTACACATGTATCCCTTGTATGCATCATTGCTCCATGGCCAGAGAGATCACACAGCCTGACTAGCTTGTCCCTACAATGTTTAGCAAATAATTGAAATAAACTGCTGTTAACTACAGACATACACAGCACTGCCCTGGGGAAAAGGCATTAGACATTTATCTTGCATACTTTGTTGTCTGCACAGGGCATACAGTGTGAATTAAAAACAGGCAGGAATCTTATCAGGGGATTAGGCACAATGCTGCATTTATTAGAACATAAAACATGCAACATGAAAAGAATAAAGAACAATAAGTTTATCTGCTTCACTCATTCCCATGTATACTCATTCATTCATCCATACAAAAGAAACAAGCACTCACACAGATAGACAGTCCTGCAAAGGTTAAGGTGATATCAAGTTCTAGAGTCACTCAGGTCAGTCTGGTGACTGGCTGGACTGACCAAGAGGGATGGAGCCAGGTCTTGTTGGGTATGCCCAAAACTCCTTCTTGCAGGTGGAAGGACCCACAGCCTTGTCTTTGTGTTCATTCTTTATAGTAATAGCTGTCCATATAAGCCTATGGATTCCGCTGAGTCAGATGCGAAAGTCATCCTCCTTGTCCTGTTGGCAGGCTGGGGTTGATAGGACATGATCTTATGGCTTTGTGGTCTCCAGTCTTCAGGGGGGTCATTGCTTGCAGTCTTCAGCCATCAGGATGAAGTATGATCTAGTATTTGGTAATCTTTAACTGCTGACTCGACATCACTTACAACCTTTAACTGTTAAACCACAGAAGGCTATTTTCACCTGCTGCAAGAGGACTGTCTTCCTTCACATTGTCACATACATACATCATTCATTCTTTCATTACCTCTTTTTAAACATACCACAGACCTTACATAAGCATTTTCCTTATACCAAACTTAAGTTCTAACATCTTGAGACCAATAGGTCAAATATATTTATGCTAAGCAATAGGAAATTTAAAATAGATGATTAATTCCAGAACAATAATAACTAATTAAAATATTATAAAATGTAAATCATAACAAGATTAGTTTTATCTTAATGGCTAAATATTTCATTATATAAAAAGAAAAATAACAATATAAGCAATCAAAGCACTTATAGTTATTGCAATATTACAACTTGACAGGATCCCAGGACAAAAGACTTTCCCTAGAGAAATGCAAAACGTTTTACAACTGAGGCTAAGTATCATAAGCCTCATTTTACAGATAGGGGAGAAGTGACTTTATATGGATGTGTCAGCCATCAAAAGCAAAATTTAGGTTAAAACCTAGTTGCCCTTCCCGCTCCCCAGTGCACAGCTGATCAACACCAGCTTCTGTACAGACATTTGGGAACAACCACAGGTCTAATTAATTCACAAAATGAAAATGCCACTTCATTTCTGACACATTCTTTTCATACAAGTGACCCTCTCCATTCGCAGGGGATACGTTCTTGAGATCCCTGCAAATGGCAAAATCCATGAATAAGGCACTGTGTTCATGAATGCAGATGGCATTCATGAATGCAGTGTCCCCAGTGGCTGGTGGGAGGAGGCACAGCTGCACTGGTGGTGACAAGAGCCCAGTGGGGCAGTAGGAGGCCGGCAGCGGCAAGCGTGGAGCTCCTGAGGAGCTCCTGCAAGTGTATTTAAGATGTGGGTTTGGCATTTCTGAATATTTGAAACCACAAATGCCAAACCTGCAAATAGCGAGGATTTCCTGTATATATCACCTACAAAAAGGATGCATCTTTGACCTCTGAATTTCCATATGTTTTGGTCTTCATGTTTTGGTTCTGAACGTTTAAGGTGATGTTGTGACTTAATCACTAAAAAATCTCCTTTGCACTCTTCAGCAGTCATTTCCTGCATCATCTCTTGATTTGACTTCGTATTTGAGTGAAGCATTAATCAAATCAATCAGAATAATTGGGGCTTGTACTTGACATTTCATGAGAATCCTAAATCTTTGATATAACTTCTAATCTGCATGTAAAGGGCAGACTCTGTCAATACTGCTACTTTTAGTCTGAATTACTTTCTCAACATTTATTGGGTGGGAATGGCATGCTACAAGATTAAGAGGCTTTACAATAATAGCTGACTTTCTTTTTGCTTGCTAGCTCAAATCAAACATCTACATTAGATAACTGGGGCTTGTCCCATTTTGCTTTGAAAGGCTTCATACAACTTCTATTAGTAAGCTATCACATAACTGGGGGCTTTGTTCCTGTGCATGTATGATTAAAAGCTACTGATAGGCCATCTTACCAAGAAGATGGAGTTTTAAGCCTGTTACATTTCCTGATGAAGACTGTTTTTTTTCCTTTTGGTGTGCCATTTTATTTCTCAGGAGAAATCCATATTGCCATCTCTAAGTGCCAAGAACCTACCCATAGTCTGACTCCATTTTATTCACCCTGCCTCTATGAAAGCTCCTGTGTCACAGCAGCTCACACTGGAAGCATAAGAACTCTCTCCTTGGATGTCAAATGCTTTCTTTCTATATAGGTCCTGGGCCTGAAGGGTTGAGGACACAAAGACTTCCTCAACACTTGGTTGGCCCAGAAGAGGGGTATAGTTCAGTAATTCGCAACCAGGATGCCATGGCACTTTGGGGTGCCCTGAGACCCTTTTAAGGGTGTCATGGTATGCTGTACCACATTAACACTGTTAGGTATGCAAATACCTACACAAGATTCACATAAACAGGAATTAACAGTGTCAAAACTATTCTGACCTGTTGTGGTCTTACCAAGTTCTTCACAGCAGAATTGCTATATTATTTTTCTGTAATCAAAAAATGAGTGACAGCTAAAACTGATATTTTCTGAGTGCTGCCTTGAGTCTAGAAAGGTTGAGGACCACTGGCGCAGATAAATAAAGAGGGGAGGCTGGAGAATTTGGAGCTGGCCAGCAATGTATTCTCATCTTAGGAGCATACTAATCAAATGCATCCCTGGTACAGCTTCAATACAGTTGATGGAAGTACAGAAGAATTTGTTGGAAGCTACTTAGAATTTTATCAGTAAGTTGTGAACTGTTTCCATTATTTCATTTCATCTCATTTGCTGAATGTGAGCATTAGCAATTACAGAGAAATTAAACAACAAAAAATCAAAGTCTATCATCATTTTCAAACACCTCCCTGAAGTAGATAGAAAATGATTAGGAGGGAATGTAGCCACTTCATTCTAAAACATTTTGATGAATACTTACTAATTCTATACTACTCCTTCCTGTAGATCAGAAAAGACAGTAGAAGGAGGGTACTATCTGTAAAATCCATTCCAAGTTTGCTTTTCTAGAATGCTGGAAGGAGTAGTGTTTTACACATTTTTAATCTAAGGACTGAACAATTAGGTGCTGGTAAATAGGTTTTCATGGAGTATTCATAATATTCTCCTCATTCACAAGGTGCTTAAATATTCTTGAATTGCTCACTGGGAAATATATGGACCAGATCAACTGTATAATGACTATGTTCAATACAGGATACAAAGACTGCATGATAGAGACTCCTTCAGAGCACGGGTGTCTGATCTGTGGATCAATTCCAAGTCTGCCCATGTTCTTTTACGCACGACATGGAGAGGGTACATCTAAAAGATTCACCAAGCTCATGATCTACCATCTCCCTAATGCTTGCCTTGTAGTCCTCAGCAGATGGCATTTGTACTGAGATGAATAGTATGAAGATACCAGGAAAGCAAGCATGTGTTAGGTTAAAGTTCTCTCACATGATCAAAACCACAAAAATCCATATCCCCTGAGTGACATACCTACAGTATTAAACCTCTACAGCACCAGTCCCTGTAGTCACTTACCCTGTGTTGCTTTTCTTTTCTATTCTGGCAATTCCAAAGCAAATCCCCAGTTCTCTTTCTGTAACTTTACGCAATGGTATATAGAAAAGGCTCAGCTCAGTTGACGTAGTCTATGAGAGGAGAGAGCTGCATTTGGGTTTTAAGCACAACCCAATGTCTATTAATAATTATACTTGTTCTGGTGTGTTAAGCTCCCATTTCACTCCTTCCTGCTTATTTTTAAGTTTTACTCCCTTTGTTTATTTTATCTACATTAAAGGCTGACAAAGCATCACTTAGTGAGATCTTCCCTTCCATTTGGGCATAATCCTTCATTATTACGAGCTTTTTCCATTTTCTTAAAGCCTTTTACCACTTTGTCAGTGGACCATAATTTATGTTGTTGAGTGGTTTACATGCATTAAAGTGTGCAAGGTTTTATTTGTATATCTCAATGGGTTCCTCCCTGGCTAGTTGTTGTGCCAGCTTTCTGCTTTCACAGTATAATTTCTCATTTACACTGTATTTTCAGATTAGAGGGCTTTGGCCAAGTCATGCCAGTGGATTCCTCAGGTTTTCTGAAAGCCAGTAGATTTCACTGCACTCTTTCCAGCAGGATGATCTTTTTTCTGATGCATTAGGAAATCTCCAAAGTATAAGCCGGAAATGCCATTACCCTCAGTTTACAGTACATTATAGTACTTATAATTCCAGCTCCAGCCAGGAACTCAATTGAAAAGCCTGAAACATCTGGTTTCTTCTGATAGATGCATGTTTGCCTTTAAAAGTGGACAAAGTTTGGAGCGTTTATGAAGTCATGTAACCCTACTTTTTCTTCTCTCCTGTGAAACCTTTGCTAATTGTATGTAAGGGATTTCCCTCTTTGAGAACTCTGGGTGGTGATCAGAGGTGTTCTGCTGACAAAACAGGATACTTAGGGTGCCTGCATAAATGTTACATTTATTTCTAGGACAATTTAAATAAACCACCTGCCAGAAAAGGAAGGAATTCATAGAGCTTCAATTAGAGGATCAACGAGACAATATCACAAGTTATATATATCAGACACTTATGGACCCTCCATATTTTGCTTGTGCTCTCTTATATGAAGGCTTTTGGATTTCACTAATGTTCTAGTACACAGGTCAGCAATGTTTTTTTGATGATGGGCCGGAATGACCCATCTCAGGTCTAGGCCAGCCAGTATGAGGAACCAGCCACCTCTACAACTTCCTTCCCCCTAGTTCCAGAATGGCATGGGAAGAACACTACCATCAACAAATGCCATAAAAGCCATGGCTCTATAGGCAGATCCAAAGGCTCCACAGGCCAGATATGGCCCATGGGCCATAGGTTATCAACCCCTGCTCTAGTACATTGTTACACATCTGTAATTACACATCACTACAGCATCTTACTACTATTATACAATGATATACACTAAATATCTTTGAAGAATACTCCAAACTAATGACCAGTTTGACTCTTGCTCCAATTTTCAATAAACTTGGATACTTAAACTGACCGTTCAAATGTCATATTTGGGCACTTAAACTGGTAAATAAAATGACCATTTTATATTTGTAAGCATTGCTTTTCCCATCCTTCCTTCTCATGTCACTGTCCTTGTGACAAAATACTGAGCAGAATTCACAGATTTGTTGGAATCTGACATGGCAATGCCATTGAAATTTCTCCTATGGCCTCACACTTTCAACCTTTGGGCTGTCAACCATGCAGCTTAGCACCCACTCCAGGCCAGCCCAGCTCCATTTTTTCATTAAAAAATAATGTATTTTTTTTCTATTTAGTTCCTTTATTTTAAAATTAGCCCATGGCTTTGAAGTTCAAACAAAGCAGTTTCTTGCATGTATCCTATCAGGGTTTCTTATACACCAGTGAAATTAAATCAGAATCAGGTGCTTTAAAATAAAATATGTACTTTGATTCTAGGTTTTGTTTAGAGGAAAAATAAAATAATATCACATTTAAAATATCAGTAAAACAGAAGAGGTGTGATGAGCCCTGGAAGGAGATGGGCTTTGATTGTACGTGATAATTCACCATTACTAGTAGATTCAAATCTGTTTGCCTATAGGTTGCAGTATGGCTTGTTAATGGTAAATGGTGACAGAAACAGGTATGCTCCTAGTCCTTTACTCTATACAGGCATGTTTTGACTTCAAACTACTGGAAAAAATGTAAATAGTTTATTAGGCAATACCTTTTTTGAGTCATTTTGATGACCCTTACACTGATTCTGTTTGGATGTACATAAAAATATTGCCAGTGCATCATAGAAATAGCTTCTCTGTAGCCCTCTTTTCAGCTGAGTGGTTCATATTATAGACCTGGAACCTGTTCAGCATCTTGCAAAACTAGCTGGAACATGGCTTTGTTGGCCAGTTTGAGAAGGTATCATATTGCATGATAAATATTCAGTTTTATTTCATTTGGAAAGGATTTCGGAAGTTATCTGTCAGAGATGGAACCAAAAAAATTAGCAAATAAAACATCAAGCTAAAAGACAAATGGATTATTGAGAAAATGATTAATTCAATCTGAGTGGTTAATAGCTAAGATCTCTATATATTGCTTCCATGAAGAATGTGACATATTGCATTTACAGACTAAAGTGAATAAGTACCTTGTGCAAACTAATTGTAACTGCATCATCTGTGAAAAAGATAGTAATACACTTATTTATTTCCTACAATGTTATAAAGAACGGCAATGGCATTTTCCAGATGCTAGTGACCAGCTGCAACTAATGATCCAAGGAGTCTCCCAGATGGCAGTTAATCTTCAGAATAGATCCTAAACTTTGTTATGTCTTCTTTAATTTAATACCCTCTTTCATTAGTATTATACAAATATATGGCAATGGGAGATGGAACCTAAAAAAAAATTCAATTAACGGGAGGAAGTTGGTAGTGTTTGTTTGCTGGGCATATTGCGTTACATCACCAAATTAACACCAATGAAATTGATAGAAGGAGATTTTGAAAAGAGCATCATCATGGATTTGAAAACAAGGCAAACCATGATGGATCATATTCCTTTAAAATTAAAGACTCCTCAAAGTCAGACATGTAGGCTCAGAGCCTCACAGATAGTTAGAGTTCAACCCTATTAAAGTCTGGGAAATCTCATGTACTGAAATCAGTGGGAGCTAGACACTCTACTAACATGGAGAATTTGGACCACAGCTCTTGTACAAATACTTGAAAAGGTTTAACGTTTTATAGTATAGAGGAAAAATTAAAATACAAACCTCAAATACTTTAGCTTTGATCTGCCACACTAAAGTCCTTTCAGCTCTGAAAATGGATGTCATTCTTTCACAACAGCCATCCTTTAAATGTCCAAATTACTTATCAGATCAGCCTTTACAGGCCTATAGACTCTCAGAAGTCTTCTTAGCTTT
Source organism: Crocodylus siamensis (assembly GCF_052110815.1). Taxonomy (NCBI): domain Eukaryota; kingdom Metazoa; phylum Chordata; order Crocodylia; family Crocodylidae; genus Crocodylus; species Crocodylus siamensis. The sequence goes on along the minus strand of NC_143401.1, from coordinate 46,797,301 downwards.
TTCCTTTTCCTCTGCATTGCATTGCATTTCAAGGTGTTATGGATTATTAGAACATTATCTGCTTTTAAAAGTTTTCTTCCAAACCAGATTCTATTTTTCCCATTCTTTCCATCTCTGTTCCAGCTGTGATGTGTTAAACGTACACTCTTTCTCATTCTACAAGATCAAATAGATATAGGCTTCCCAACTACAGCATCCTAGTATGTTTTTGAATGTGCTTCTCACCGGAGACCAGTTCCTAAAGTTCAGTTCAGATTCCCTTATGGAAACAGTGATTCTGCTACAGCCCTTCTCTAGATTTTGGGCAGTGGGATTCAACATCTAAGAACTGAACACAGAGAAAAGAGAAAATGGCTGCCCAGCCAAAAAGAAAACCTGTATGTCTTGAGACGTAAAGACATAAATATCTCCTAAACATTGGTGTTTCTCTAATGACCCCTATCTGAGCATTTCTGGAGAAAGGTAGGCTAATCAGCTCAGGAAGAACAGACTTACAATTTAGTTCAGATTTTTAAACTTTGTTTTCTCCAATGCGCAGGTGCTACACATTTGGTTTCATTTAAATGAAAACTAAATTCTAAATAATCTGATGCTTCTAGGAGCTGGGGTCCAATTTACTGGCCTACAATAACTGTGCTTTCATTTGGTCTGGGTGGCTGGTTGAATTGCTGTCTGCCATTCCCCTTGTAAGATGGAATGAATTATAGGGAAGGGTGGGGGCTCTCCTGTGATGTTTGCTCCTATGATAGGGTAGGACATTTTAGGGGAAGTTGAAAGAGCCATTGTCATCTCATATAAACTTCACCCAAGCATCAAAACTTTAAATGTCTTACCTAATCTCAATATATCCAAATCTTTGAGAGGTCATAATAGAATAATAAGAGACCATTGGTATTGACTATAACCACAATATACTGCAGGAGAGAGATAAATGATTAATGCACCCATGAAAAGGAATTCCATTCCAGTCAGGAAGATGAATAGATGTACATATACTTTAAGTTAAGATGCTTTCAAATGCTGTAGCTCAGCATAAAGCTTCCTTCTCCAAACAGCTGATCTTACGGTATCTATCATGTTGAATTCAAATCCTTAAAAGTGCATTCATCTGTAGTCCAAATCTGTTTGGGACAGGCAGCAAGAATTAATACCTCTATTTGGTCTGATTAAAGACCATTGGTGAAAGCACCAAAATTACATGACTAAAATTAGATACCACTTAAAATAATCCAAAATGTTGACTTGGCTGTTTCAGTCTTCCACAAATAACTGCATTTGTGAAGCAAATGACTTCAATGTTCCTGGTTAATTACACCTCCATGATGATCTTATTTCTTACTAAGCTGTTGTTGTAGTGTCAGATCTTTTCCAAGAGACTCAAAATAGCAGAAAATTTGAAGAACTGAGTTTAATGGCCAGACAACCAGAGTTGTCTAAATAAAACACAAAAGACGACTGAAGAAATAACCATGGTGGGATGTGGGCTTCTTGTTGACCTGACAATAGGTTTGCATGTACTAGTAACTTCTGTTTCTGTGTTTTGTTGATTTCTGTGTGCTGCCAAAGAAGCTTTGCTTTCCATGATGGTTTTATGGAGAATATCCACATTGTGACCTGTCACCTACTAGATTCACCTAATGTGAAAATTGATTCTAGCCATGGAAAAATAACGCTGCAGGAATGCATGTATTTTTGCTGCCTGCTGAAGGTAATGCTGAAATATAGTTATACTTCCTCTGCTGGAGGTAGTGCTGAAATAGTTTCAGCTACATTTTTTCTTATTGTAAATGTGATTATCACAGTGTAGGGACAAAACTGGCAGGTGTAGTCTGTGCTGCCAATAAAAGGAAGCTCTCCACAGGTGAAGTCCTGTGCCCACGTAAGTCATTTTAGACTAAACCATGAACACAATAAGGGGCTGATCTTCAGCTGGTATGAATCAGCACAGACATTCATCAATCTATGCCAGATCACCACAACTCAGGACTTGGCCCTATTTTTAAAAGACATTTCTTATTATCTGGTGGAAAATTCCTTCCAGGCTCCTAAAAGTCCAATTAATTAAAAAAATCCATTACTTCTTTCCTAAGGAATTTAAAACATCACATACAAATAGCCACTGTTTATACCGTACCTAAACAAAAGCAACATTTTATGTTGCACAGATTCAGATCAAACACAAAATAAGGTCTTTCGTCTGAAAAAATAAATTTGTATTTATCAAGAAGAAACTTAAGTGACAGGATTTTTAAAGCCTTTTTCACACTGGCATTTGTTCAAATCAGCATGTATTTTGTCTCTTGTTTTCCTTTTAACTGTTCTAGTCTCGTCTCCATCACGTACAGCAAGCTGGTAAAAGAGACAAAGTGGTATTTGAGAATATTTCATTATGGACTTATATTAGGAAAATTCGTTTTGATGAAAAACTTTAAATATTTTGGCTAGTGATTGATACTTATCCCAGTTTGGATATGGGGTTCAGAGTTGCAGCTAAACATCTGAGGGAAAAGTTGTAGTCCTGGAGCAAGGAAAATGTTTTGTTTTGTTATCTCTGCTTATATCTGTCCATGAAAGCTTAGCTGAAATGTTAAAGATGAGTCCAAGTTTTAATAAAGACTAAACTCTCCCAAAGTTCACTGGCATTTGTGTTTGGGCTCTTCCAATCATCATACAGACAGGATGAGTTATTGCTTGCTACTTCCTGAATATTTAGGGTGTTTAGATCTGAGATTCCAATTTGCACCCATCTCTGAGGTCCAAGTTCAATGAATAATATATTATTAATGGCATATCATCAGTTAATCAGAACTGAGGATGCTCCTTCCTGGACTGAATATCAAGGTTGTGTAGTTGATCATTTCTAATGGGAAGGACCACATGCTGGATTAAGGAGACGTTTCAGTGAGTTATATTTGAGGATGGGCTAAATCCTGTAGTCCTTTCTTTGGCAAAATTTCACTGATGGGTGAAGTGTTCTGCTATGTCTTTTTAACTGGGTTAGGAAGCTACTGTCAGATTATACACACCTGTGTATGTCATTTAACTTACCTATAGACATTTCATGAAGTGTGCTTAGTTCCACATTTCCCTCATTGAAAAATGTCCTATAACTTGCATGCAGCAAGACACTTGTTATTACTTTTCCAGTTGTTGTAACATGTTCTCTGACAGTAGCTTAGGTTTTGAAATACAGTCAATACAAACACACATTTTATTTTCAGTAGTGCATTGTTACCTGACTGTGTGCAAACATCGTAGGAAAGTCCATGTTGAAGAGACTTAATGGAGAGTTGGGTGACAAGCAGCATATTTTACCAGACTTTCAGACAAAATATCCACCCCCATTTCTATTGCCTATTACAACTACCCTGCCAAGCAGATAGTTGAACTGTATTATTAGTGTTAACTTACCTTCATTGAATATTCACATATTACTACATGTCTTGTAAAACCAACTACTGCTCATAATTAATTTTAGAGTGCATATAACCATGTAAATCCTTTATATCATGGAGTAAGATCAAGTCAACTGAAGCACATGATTCTTGCATGATTCTGCTTTTAGCTTGAGCTAAGTTAAATTCAATAAATGGAAATAAAATTGTGTTTAAAAAACTCTGAAGGCAATCTCCTCTGCTGGCATAAAACTAATTGACACCAGCTGACAGCCTGGCCCTTCATTTAAAAGTTGCCTAGAAAACTATTCATAAATGAAGGCAGAGGTGTTTTATGCATACTGTGGTCTTAGAAGCACAGAACAAAAACCTGTAGGCTAAACTAGCAGGTTCTATAAAGCAAAACTAGCTGTTGTGGACAATCAGTAAGGCTTGTGATGCTGATTATTGAGACTAATATAATTTAACATATTGACACACAACCACTATCTAGCCCATACTATTACATTAAATCTTTCTGATAATTATTTTTAGCGTGAAATTGTTTACAGAGGCTTTTGAATGTGAGTTTAAGTAACTTTTTTTTTTTGAAGAAGTCAGTATCTTGCTGGACATCTTTGAAGTTAGAAGAATTTAACTGTTCAGATCTTTCATGAAAAGCTTTCAGTTCAGATAGTATTTTCAGCCTGGCTGCCTACCAGAAAATAAATACCCTTCCATTTTTCATGGAGCCATAAGAGTCTGATATTTGTTCTTCTCTTTTCTGTTGTGGTCATTAGTATTTAGATACCATAGTGACATCTTGTGGTCAAGAACAAAACAAAAACAGAAACGTTCATGACAATGGCTAAGAATATAGTTTTAGTCACTTTTTATAGCACATACCGTTCAACATTTATTAGTTACAGCTTGATAGTTGCCCAAAATAGCCTTTCCTTTTCCTGTTGCTTTTATTTTCATTGCATTTTCCCACCAAAGGGGGGGGGTGAGAAAGAAATAAAATCCATTAATAAATCAGTTAATCTAGTGAAACAACAAATAAGATATTTCTGGAAAGCAATCAGAAACCACATTTTCAAAGTCTATGTCATCTGTGTTCATTTTATACTACCATTAGAGATCATGATTTATTTTTCAGACAGCCTTTAAGGAAGAATTCCCCCACAAATCTTGCTTTCTTTATGCAAAGCATCTAATGTTTTAAGCTTTCTCAGCCATCTACTGATTTTCCTAAATGCATTCTGTTCCACTTGCCTATTGTTTCTTTAATCCTCTTTCCTGTTTGGGAGGGATGCTGAGCACTGTGATTACCCCAGAAATTCAGAATTGTAGGTACTCAGTATATCTGAAGATAAAGCCCTAGACTAGATGAGAATTCATGAGTGCTGTAATCCCTGGTCCTCAAATTGCAGTTTTAAAAGTAGACTGAGCAGATGTAACAGATTTTGACTCATGAGTAGATCATCTAGTCCGACCCCCTGCCATGGCAGGAAAGATTACTGGGGTCAAACGACCCCAGCAAGCTGTTCATCTAACCTCCTCTTAAAAACCCCCAGAGTAGGAGCCTGCAACACTTCTCTTGGAAGTTGGTTCCAGATCCTAGCCGCCCTGACCGTGAAGTAGAGCCTCCTGATATCTAGCCTAAATCTACCCTCTGCCAGCTTGTGACCGTTATTCCTAGTCACTCCTGGCGGTGCTCGGGGCAACAGGGACTCCCCCAATGCCTGCTGGTCCCCTCTGACTAGTTTATAGCAGGCCACTAGATCCCCCCTCAGCCTTCTCTTGTGAAGGCTGAACAGGTTCAGGTCCCGTAGCCTCTCCTCATAGGGCCTGCCCTGTTGTCCCCTGATCATGCGAGTGGCTCTCCTCTGGACCCTCTCCATGCTGTCGACATCCCTCTTGAAGTGCGGTGCCCAGAACTGGACGCAGTACTCCAACTGCGACCTGACCAGTGCCGCATAGAGGGGGAGGATCACCTCTTTGGACCTGCTCGAGATGCATCTGTGGATGCATGACAAGATACGGTTGGCCTTCCTGACTGCCTCCCCACACTGCCAGCCCATGTTCATCTTAGAGTCAATGATGACCCCAAGATCCTTTTCTGCCTCTGTACTGACAAGAGGGGAGTTCCCCAACTTGTAGGTATGGCGCTGGGTGTTCCTCCCCAGGTGCATCACCTTCCACTTGTCGATGTTGAATCCCATTCTATTCTCATCTGCCCACCCTTGTAACCTGTCTAGGTCCGATTGTAGCCTGTTGCATCCTTCTAGTGTGCCCACATCCCCCAACATCTTAGTGTTATCAGCAAATTTGAACACAGTGCTTTTTACCCCCTCATCCAAGTCACTGATGAAGATGTTGAACAGTGCGGGCCCGAGGACAGAGCCCTGCAGAACCCCACTGCCCACATCCTTCCAGGTTGAGAAGGATCCATCCACTACCACCCTCTGGGTGTGGCCCTCCAGCCAGTTGGTGACCCATTTGATTGTGTGGGTGTCTACACCACAGCCCCCCAGTTTCTTAATGAGAACGGGGTGAGAGACAGTGTCAAAAGCCTTCTGGAAGTCCAGGAAGACTATGTCCACTGCTACCCCTGCATCTAATGATTTGGTGAACTGATCGTAAAAGGCCACCAGGTTGGTCTGACAGGACCTGCCACTGATGAACCCGTGTTGGTTGCCCCTAAGCATGCAGTCCCCTGCTGGCCCCTTGTGGATGTGTGCCAGAATAATTTTCTCAAACAGCTTGCCTGGGATTGAGGTAAGACTAACTGGCCTATAGTTTCCCGGGTCCTCCTTCTTCCCCTTTTTGAAGATGGGAACCATGTTGGCCCTCTTCCAGTCTTCCAGCACAACACCAGAGCACCACGAGTGCTCATAAAGCTGTCCCGGGGGTCCTGCAATGACCTCGGCCAATTCCTATATAACTCTAGGGTGGAGATCGTCCAGACCGGCTGACCTGAATACGTCCAACCCCTCCAGAAGTTCCCTAACTAAATCCTCGCTAACCCGTGGCCCAGGTGTGCCTCCCCTGGAACCCGAGGGGGGCCCAGCAGGGAGGTGACTGTTCTGGTCCCTACTTAGGAAGACGGAGGCAAAGAAATTGTTAAACATGTTAGCTTTGTCGTCTGGTGTGACGACCAAATTCCCCAACACGTCCTGCAGGGGCCCCACATTACCCGGAACCTTCTTTTTACCCCCATGTATTTAAAGAAGGACTTCTTATTGTCCTTAATCTGGGAAGCTAGTCCTAATTCCATCTCTGCCTTAGACTTCCTGACTGCCCCCCTACATCCCCGAGAGACTGCAGTATAGTCATCCCTGGTGATGTCCCCTTCTTTCCATTGGGTGTATGCCTCCCTTTTAGCAAGGAGACATTCCCAGATGCTTTTGGTGAGCCATGGAGCCTTGTGTGCTCTCCTGCTCCCTTTGATCCTCATTGGGATTACCTTTCTTTGGGCTTGGAGGATCATCTCCTTAAGGAGCGACCACTCTCCTTGGACACCTGGCTCCCCTCCCCTCCGGGACCTCAGCGCTTCTCCAACTATCCTCCTTAGCTCGCTGAAGTTTGCCCTCCTAAAATCTAGGGCCGCTGCCTTACTGCATGCCTTTGCCACCTTGTGCTTGATGGTGAATTCCAGGAGGCGATGATTGCTGTCGCTCAGGTGGTCGAGCACCCGTAGCCCCCTCACCAGGTCATCACCCGTGGCCAGCACTAGGTCCAACGAGGTGTCTCCCCTGGTGGGGCTGTGCACCTCCTGGGTTAGATGGAGGTCCTGCACTCTGGCCAAGAACCTACGTGAGCGTTCAGACCTGGCTGACTGTTCTTCCTGGCAGATGTCTGGGAAGTTCAGGTCCCCCATGACTACCACATCCTTAGCCTTCACTTCCTCTGTGAGCTGACCCAAGAATTCCTGGTCAAGCTCTTCTCCCTGGTTGGGAGGTCTGTAGTAGACTCCCACCGTTAAGTCTCTTTCCCCTCCACTGCCTTGTACTCTATCCCAAAGCACTTCAGAGTGCCCCTCCTCTGACTCGTTGCTAATTGATGAGGATGTGTATTCTTCCTTAATATAGAGTGCCACGCCCCCACCTGTCCTTCCTATCCTGTCCCTCCTGTACAGCCTATAGCTCTTGACATTCACCGCCCAGTCATGCGTTGAGTCCCACCACGTTTCAGTGATCCCCACTATGTCCGGGCTGATGTCAGCTAGCAGGAGGGTGAGTTCCTCCTGCCTGTTTCCCATACTACGAGCATTTGTGTAGAGGCATTTGAGGCCTCCTGTGGAAGTGTGTACTGACCCCCTAGTCAAGGAAAGGTGGAGCCCATCCCATCCAAGCATGTGTCTCATCGTGATGTGCTGGTCATGGCTGAGGAAGCCAAAGCCCACCTTGAAGCACCATTCCTGTAGTCATCAGTTGGTCTCCATGATGCACGTTTCATGCCGTCTGCCACGTCCACTCACTGGCAGGATAGAAGAGTCAGTGTAGAAGGAATCCAAGAACCTCTTCCTATGTAATTAAAACACAGGCAAGTATCATAGATAATCAGTTTTTCACATTCAGACTCTGATAAAAAAAATACTAATTTATCCTTACTACATAGATGTGAAGAGAGTATACCCCTCTCCCACCACTCTTCAAAAAAAAGGATTGAAAATAAGCAAACCAGGCTTAGCAACTTGTTCGAAATCTCACAGCAAAATAACAGCAGAGCCAAGAGAAGAAATTGCTTTCTTACCACAGTGATGGTTACTTGATGAAAATAGGCTGCAGAGGCACACCCCTAGCACACAGAGTTGGTAGTATTCTTTCACTCTCTTGTTTGCACAAATCAAAGGAGCAAAGAATTGTGAAGGTGGGAGTAGTTTCAAGTGTAGCTACCTTGCAACAATAGTGTCCATTGTTAAAAGCATGAGATGGAAGTTGCTTTAAACTAGGTTAAACATGCTGTAGTTTCCACAGGTGTCTGAAGACCTACTAGGTTACAGCACTCAAACATTCATAGTCTGATTCATTAAGATAGCTGTTATGAGAGAAATTGACCCTTGGTCTCTACCCCCACCACTCCTATGTGCCACAAATTGTCTGAGTGTATTTTGAAGCTGAGAAATTTTATGAGTCAGTGAGGTGTTCTCACAGTTGAAGTGTTCATCTAAAGGTCACCCCCCTGACTTTTTCAGGCTCTGATGAAAGACCATACACAAATAATTGGACCATACACAAATACAATGCTATCCTTTTAGGCTTCAAAAGCCAATAACAGAAGGCTTGAAGCCATTCCTCCTGACAACTGCAGCAGTGACACTGATTAGGTTAATAGATTTATGATAAGGAATAAAGGGACAAATCAATGGGACTGGAAGAGGGAGGAAAAAAGCAGCAGCCCACATGAGATGGGCCTTACTTATTACAGGGCACCAAAACTGTTTTGAAACTAAAATAACTCTTTAATAAACCAAATTGGACAGTGGTCCATTCTTTGAATTCAACATTCCTTTTGTTATGCAAAGAATCAAAAGAAGGTTGGGTCTACATCCCCATTTATGCGGATGGAAAACAAGACCCTCAATGGAAAACATTTGCTAAGTTCTTGTGCTCAAACTGTGCAAGTGTTTCTCCAACAAGAAACTAACTGAGAAACTTCTAGCTCCCTATATCACACTAAGTTAAAGTGAAGTAAATAACTTTTTAAAAGGCTTTAATGAAATGGATGAGGGATCCAGCAAGTAAATAACCCACTAGAACAAAGGCCTACAATACTTTCAGTAAAAAATTAGTTAGCTCATCTCTCTGAAGTCCTTAGAAGACAATGGCAATTCCTTTCTTGTTGTTGACTTATATGATCTTAGTATTAGGACTTAAGAGTTGGCTAGATTTTTAAGTAATATTCTTGGGAAAGATCAGTGGTTCCAAAAAAGCATCATGACTGTCTCACAGTTTTAGTAGTTGGCTAAAACCAAGTGAGCCAACCCTCCTGTTCTCATCAAGACTTGCTTTGATTACGTTATAAAGCACAATCAATACAGATTGTGCCTAACACTTCAAACATTTCAACATATTTTTACTGAATGGACTGGTGGACCACAACGGGATCATAGGAAAGTAGGATCACAAGATTATCTAGTCCAACCCCCTGCTCAGGGCATGATTATCTCTGACCAAATAAACCCCCCCAGCCACCTGCTCTTGAAAATTTGAAAGGATGGAGATTCTACAATTTCTCTAGGTAGCTGGTTCCAATGCTTGACAACCCTCATGGTCAGAAAGTTTCACCTAATCACTATCCTAAATTTCCTCTGATGCAGCTTGAGGCCAGTGTTCTTAGTCCTGTCCCTTACAGCCACAAATGAAAGCCCAATTGTCCTTCAGTTATTTGAAGACTAATCAAATTCTTCCTCAGTCTTGTTTACTCCAGACTAACTACCCCTAACCCTTTCAATCTTTCCTCATAAATCTTGTTTCCCAGGCCCCTAACCAGTTTTGTTGTTCTGTACTGGACTTTCTAATCTGACCCAAAACTGGACGCAGTACTCCAAGTAAGGCCTCACCAGTCTGAGGCCTGGTACACCAGACGAGGCCTCAACAGAGAAGAATCACTTCTCTTGATTTGAAAGTGATACTCTTGTCAATAAAACTCAGTATACTGGCGGCTTTTTTGCAACAAGAGCACATATGAGCTGCTGGCTTATTTTTATATTGCAGTAAATTGGCACAGGCCTTTCAGGAAGAAGATATAGCAACAAGCTGTTTTACAACTGATAAGCCACCAACCTGCTAAGGAATCTCTTCATCCTGAAAGTACCACCATTAAACATTGTTCTTCCATTGTGTAAGCAAAACAATGAGATGCAAACACAAGGTTTTACAGGGATTGCTACTGATACTGATACAATCATAAGAAGGCTAGTGCAAGTTGTTGGTAAGTTTTTAATCATTTACTGGAGATGATTGCCATAGAGCCCATTTCACAGTCTTTTTCCTTTGAGCAAAAAGGGACTTTGGTTATGTAATAATCATTTATTGATTCTTAAATTGCTGCTTAGTAGTTGCAAAATCCAGACAGCTCCAGTTTTGCAAATTGGATAGTTTTCTTCTAGGTAGTAGTAGGACTTCTCCATGCACTGTCCTCAAGCATTTCCATCACCGATGGATCCTGTGTCCATACCCCTCTTGCCCTTTTCCTGGAATACAACTTAACAGAATAGATTAGCCGGGGTGGAGGAATGCTGCGGCCAATATAGTGCTTATCTCAACATTACATTATGAGAACTCGGGGGGTGGTGTGGCTGAAGAGGAGATGATGTACAAATAGCATTTTTCAGTTCAATAATCTCTCCAAATATTTTCAGGTTTCAAGTGAAGGAAGTTCTTAGACCATTAGAAAAATTCACTTATGTGCTGGAGACAGATCCATACAAAAAAATGAAGGGCCAGATTTAATCCTGATATAACATCAATGGAATTACAGCTGAGGCATATTTGACATTATGGTTTTAATAAAGTGTATTTCCCATTTACCACTAGACCCATTGAGTTGTCCCATAGCTATTACAGTGATTTAGTTAATACATTGAAATAAGAACCTGACTTGTACATGAGGGACATTTTCCAAGTTTTATTTTTAGGAACTATGTAGCATTGTTCATAATTTCTTTTTAATCATTAACTACATCCCCTTGTCACACATCACTTTCCTAACCTTCTTCCCTCCAGCATTAATTATCCACTCTGTAAAATGGCAGGTAATGAAGTACAGCTGCTCTCTCATTTTCCTCTAAATTAAATGATTTTTCCACTGAACTCAGTCTTGCCACATGCAGTACACATGCTTCCCTTTTTCTGTTTAAGTTCACTTCATCATGTGGTTCAGAATCAGAATACTCCTTTCTTAAATTGTTCTATAAATTAGCTGTATTGGGTTCACAAAAGCTGGAACCCAATACAGCTAATTGTACAGGAACAATGATTATACCGCACCTAGGAGAATGGGACCACATTCTGAATGAAGGCCTCAAGTGATATGATAAATATCAGTAGGAGACTGACCATAGTAACAGAAAGGAAAAGTGACCATTTTGGGTACTTTTACACATGCTCTAGGGCTGGGGTGTGGTGTGACTCTGAGAGCCACTCTAATTAAATCACCACTGTGTCTCATGTATCAGTGTCCCTGTGCTTAAAAATGGCAGCAGGGGCACTTGAACTAAAGCTCACATGAGCTTTAAAACACAAGACCCAGACTCAAAACTCACCTTTTTGAATTTTTCACCTGTTTCTTCCTCCTTTCCTCCTTCCTTCCCCCCACAAAAAGCACCCATTTCAGGCAAGTGTTAAACACTGATTTTCTGCAGATTTTTCTTTCCTGGAACTGCTGACTTATTTCCCTTCCCTTGTATTTCTTGTCTTAGTACAGCAAGCTCCATAGGGCAGGGAAAAGGACTTGCGGTGTGGTGGTTTCAGTAGTATTAGTTCATGATGTGTGGCATAAGAATGAGCTAGTGAGAAAACTACCTTCTTTCTAAAAGGTGCAGAAAAATCAGTGGAGAAAGCAACCATAAACTCAATGACTTGAGACAACTTTATAAGGTTGTGCTACAACATCTGAAGATAGAAAATTCAAGTAGAGGGAAGAGTTCACATTGCCAAAACTTCTGTAAGAAAGCGAGGCAGGGATACATTAGTAAAATGAGAGGACACTGGCTTTACCTAGCTTGCTCACAGGCAGGATGTTTCCATACTCTTCATCTATAAAAGGACAACTTGCTCATTGCCCATGAAACTATACCATTAGTAGAAGTGCTACCAATAGAAAAATGCCTTTCAGACTGATATTTGCACTAGCACATATGAAGGTAAAGATTTCTCTGAACTGTTCTAAACAGGGACATTTGGCATTGGGGGAACAGTGGCAATTAACACTGCCACAATTCTCTTCCTGCCAGATTTCCAATCCTCATGCAGCTGAATAGAGCCCATGGACTGGATACAGCCTGCAGACAAAGCTGGCACTGCTCATTTGGTCTGTAGGGCAAACAAGTTTGTCACCACTGCTCTAGAAAATTAATCCAATGGATGAGTACCAGAAGTATTTAAAGTTTCCTTTCTTCCCTGCAAAGCTTTATTCTACAAAAGAATCAGCGTGACTTTGTAAGAAGCAATAGCGATGTTTTGACCTCACTAAAACAGATGATAAAAACCTGATGAGCAAGAAAAATACAGCCATTATCCTTCCAGATAAGGATCCAGAGGCAGGCTGAGTATTTTGAAAAAAAACCTGAATTCCTGTTCTCACATTTCTCCCTCACTGCATACAGAATGCTGTTTTGAAAATTTAGCAACTAAACAGCAAGCAGCAAGGTAAAAAGGATACTTGCTGACTCCTGCTCTTATAGATTCAAACTTTTTCCAGCCATGAGGTTTCTTTTCAATTAAGTGGAAGACAGATGGGTTTAGAGTACTGCTGTTGTTAGTACAAACAGTAGATTTCTACAAGAGAAAAGTGAAGTCATGACAATTGATAAGCTTTCATTTATTAGGCACCTTAAAAGCATGGGTGTCAATAAGGCAAAAAATGAACTCCCCATGAAACACCAATACTGATTATTGCTTACCAAGGCCATTTCCACCAACTAGTTTAGTATAGTGGGGGAAAAAAAGCTGGCAGAAGTCTGAAAAGCACTGTGACACACTCAGTTGACAAAAACAATTCTGTATTGCACATACAGCCCCTATTGTATACCAGTAGCATCATATTATAGATGATACCTTTGCTCTTAACAGACCAAATCTGGATAAGGGAGGTACCAGGCATGTGCAGTTTCAACTGATTATTAAAAGTTGGAGGTGCCAAAGCCTTAGAATTTACCCCTAAAATACCATTTGGTTCTTTTTTCAAACTGTGCAACTGTTTTATGAGAGGTGTTACCTCTCAGCTCCATGTTCTTGGGGATGACATTTTGATACACACCCCCACTTCAGAAATGAACAGAGAAATCACTATGGAGGTGCTGATTATAGTACAGGAAACTGGATTTAAGGTGAATAGAGAAAAGGCTCAGTTAGTGCAGCAACAAGTGAAATACCTGGGTGTATGTCTTGGAGAGGATGGCAGGACTCCAGATCAGCAAAGGGGAGAGACAGTAGGAAAGCTGCCTGCTCCCACAGACGCACACTCTTTGCGAGCTCTTTTGGAAACTTTTAACTTCTCCAGAGAGATCATTGAAATGTTCTCTGTACAAATTATTAAAGGAAAACAGGATTTAGGAATTGGGAGCAGACCAACAAACTGCCCTGGCTACCTTGAAACAAGATTTAGCTTGTGTAGCAAAGGAACACTCTTTGACTCACACCTGGGATGGTCCTTGCTTTATTGTAAATTGAGCCAGCCCCAATGTTTATCAGGTTGAAATCCTGAATGGAAAAGGTAGAAAACCTTGGAGAAAATGGTTTCATTCTTCACAGCTCAAAGAATGGAAGGGTAAACCACCGGACCTTCAAGGAGTAGGGTAAACAGTCTTCTCTATCCTGCCGGCCACCCTTCATGGCTAGCAGGAAGGAACGGCTTTAAGCCGTTGGAAAATACACATCGGATAGGCTTGTCAGTGCCTACCTCGATGTTGAGGCAGGAAAAGGCCAGAGAAGTGCTCAACTTGTTATGGCCACCCTCTCGTAGATCAATGCTCCACTTTTACCCTGCAATGTGATCCCAGCTTCTCCCAATATATACGGGGAGTGTGGGGGAGTTTGTTTTTCTTTTCTCTGTCCCCTCACAGGTCTCTAGACATGAACCCTGATGTCCCATAGCTGCACCAAAACACTGCTGTATCTGGAGTCAGATGTTCAGACTCTATTCATGGATTTTATGGAAATGGAAGCAACCCCCTGGCCCTGCAGCGTCGCTACCAGTTTTATGCTGCTAACCTTGCCCCAGGCTGTCCCTGGCAAAGCTTTGGCCAGTTGCACACAGAGTGCCACTAGAAAGCCACTCCAGTTTTGTTATGGAACTAAGGCTATCCCTGGCTCCAGTCCATTCTTCTGTAAGCCATCGTGGACTCGAGGAACCTGTACCATAAGCGATTGGATTGCACCAGTAGGAGCAGGAGTCTTTTTAATTGATACTGCAAATATAGAAGTTCTTGCTAATAAACTGTCATATGCCACTGAAAATATGGGGAAAATCAGAACTCCATTAACTGCATCTTTAAAAATGTTAAGTGAGGAACAGCAGCTAATAAGTAAGGTATTTCCTGGGTGGGAAAGACTCATAGAAGGGGATGAAAAGTTAATGATACCTGGTGTACAGGCTCTCCAAAATAAGGTATCATTGACTTTAGCATGTGAGCAAGCTCAGGCTCTCACCCAAAATATAATCATGGGAATGATTCGGCAAGCCATGGTGGGACAAACTCCCATGGAAGCAATCGACCTGATTCGGTAATGGAGGAAGAATTGCCCTCCAGCCCTGGTGGAGATTAGTTAATGCTTTGTACAATCACCACCAGCAAAGCTTGCAGTTATTCCTTATAACTGTGGCAGGCAAGAAAATTAGAACAATCCACCCAATAGTCCCATTAGAATTACAAATTGATGATAGCTCAGTGATGTACTCCAAGGATCATAACGCTTGGGCCTGGCAGAAAGATAATGCGGGGAAAACAGTAAATGTAAAAGGGTGTAGGAGAAAAGAAGGTTTGGGTTACATCTGTGAAGACCAAGCATTGGAGGAGCATGGTGAATGTTTTTTCCCACAACCTGGGAACAAGACTCACTGTTCCTTTGATGTTATCCAAGAAAGGGAATTTGCTATTGTTTATGTGGATAAAGCATGTGTGTGCATGAGAACAAGATGTGATATTGTATTAATTAATGGATATTGGATTCAACCTATGGTGCCTTATATTAATTGCTGTTTCTGTAATGTAACCACCACTGTTACCTGTGATCTTAAGTTTACTGTACCTATATGGACCATACAACATTTGAATGCCTACCCTGAGCTCTACAAAGACGTGTCCCCCGTTTTACTAGAAATGGGTCTCATCATCATTAAGAACCTATTAACTCATCCCTTTTTACAAGCTGAACTGCAAAGACTCAAAACTTTGGGAGAGAATGGCAAACTCGAGATTTAACACCACAATCAGGAGATCTCTAAGCTATCAGCTACAGTTAAAAATGCAGGCCATCACGCCTGGTGGGAGGTTTTGTTTGGATGGAGTCCCAATGCAACAGGACTTTTAAATGTCATGCTTCACCCCATTGTAGTAATTACTAGTTTTCAAATTATACTAGTGATTGGTCTAATGCTACTAGTTTGCTGGATCCAGAGACTGATGTGATGATTGCAATGGATAGAAGATCAAAACCAGTACCACGGAGCAAAGATGTGATGGGGATACTCGCTCAACGCAAGCACCCCATCACCGGGGGGAATTGTTACTTCTCAGCTCCGTGTTCTTGGGGAACCCTGACGCAGGACTCAGACTGTCTCACAAAGAATTCCCCCCCTGCACCTAAACAGAAACTGATTAAAATGCAGTGAGAGACACACCTAAAACCCTCTAGATAAGGGTGACAAAAGTGAAACAACTGCCCTAGGTCTTATTTGCATCTGAGATGGGAACAGATGACCATTCATTTACATGAGAGATGGAGAACAGAAAGGCTGAAGCAGAGACTGCAGTGAATTCTGGGACCAGCAAAGCAGAGGAGCACTGCATGATGGGGAAGCTGTGCTCCAAATGCTAATCAACCCTCACACCCAGCTCAGCATTTATCAGACCAGTTCTAATCTGGATTTACAAAGGACTTTTCCTCCCCCTCTCCCAACACACACACCTCTAAGCAGAAGTAAGTTTAATAGGCATCTCGGGCCGTACACTTCCGGTCCCACTATGGGAAGCCTGTGTAAACTTAATTAGCTAAAACTCGGTTGCCGGGTTAGGGAATGCTGAGGCAATAGACCGAGTCAGTGGGATATGGACAACATTTGAACAATGGTACAGGGTTCATCACAGCGTCCAGCCCGTTGGAGCCCTGTCCACAAGTGTTGTCATACTTTTCCTGGGATGACTGGTGGAAGTCCTCTCCATAAAAGGTTATGAACACTTCAATAATTGCCTTAAGTCTGTTAAAAGACTATAGTAAGATCTGAAAAAGTCATGCTAAGCTGAGGCTTGTTCACAGCAAGTAAAAATCCAAAACCCTGATGCTGCAAGCTATCTATTGTTTCTGAAGACACCAGGCGATGTCCCATCAAGTATGTCTGCTATCTATAGGAATGTCAAGCTGGCTCCTAAGTATGTGTTTCCTGAGTATCAATCAGTTTCCTGAGATGTTCCAACCAGATAACCCTTTGTCAATAGAAAAGACAATTTGATTTACACTATTGAGAATGCTTGAAAGAAGCTGAACTGAGGGTATAAAAATCTGTAAAAGAAGCAGCAGTGTGCTGACACCACCTGCTTTCTTCTGGAGAGGCTGCAGGAGGCAAATCATCTCCCTTCAAGGATCGTGCTGAGAACTTTAACCTGTCAGCTTTGCAGCCCGAGTGCCTTGGACTGGTGACATTCCAGCTCTCTCTCTCTTCTCTTTCTCTAAGCATAGATTTCTGAACTTGAACTGCATTAGTTAAGCTTGAGCTATTTCCCCAAATACTTAGTGAAACCAGGGTATACTGTGATTGTGTTTGTTTTTCCTTTGCATGTCTACTACTGCTAGTGCCATTGTATATTTCATATACTTAGCAATAAATAACTTTTATAGTCAAACTGGTGGTAACTGGGTATATTTTTCCTTCTTTACTTCTCTTTCCCCACTTGCTCTGCAGCAACGCTCCTTTTACCTAAGCTAAAGATCCCTGCGAAGCCCAAAAGTAGTGTGGGGTCTGCTCATCAAGAGGCTAAAAGATTGGGATGTGTTGAGTTTGAAACACATAAGGGGATCAGCTTGTACAGGCTGATTGACCCAGTTTGGCTCAGACGTGCCCTAGTGAACTGAATGCTGGCTCATGAAGGTGTCATCTGGACACCAAGTGGATTCAGAGGTATTCTGTTTAACTGTGTGCTTGTGTCTGACTGTAGTTACTGTTGCTGTGATGAACTGATTCTTGGCATATGAGGGTGTCAGCCTGTCCATGCTGATCAACCCAGCCAGGTCAGGCATGCCACATTAATCTGTGTGTGTTTGTGTGTATGACTGATTTGGGGACTGGAGGAACCCAGCCCCACTGAACTGAGACCTGCAAGATAGCTCCATTGGGGGTGAGGACTTGCAGAAGGGAGAGATACAGCTCCATATAGAAACACAAGTAACACAAGTAGCGCATTGATAGAATTACCAAGACCCTGGCCCTAATAAATAAGCACACCCCAAAGTAGCGGGCAAATCTGGTAACAGAGGCCTCTAGGCAGTGAAATCACTTTCTTTGTATGAGTTGTTGGACCCAAATTTCTGGCATTAATCTTGAAGCCTACACTGCCACTAATGATAGAGCTGCTTATGGAGTGATGCATTAAGTATCACATACAGCAATATATTCAAACTTACCCCAGTAAATGAAAATGTATACAATATATTTATTCATCTCTTCCACCTACAATCTATGAATCTATAAAAGTGGTATTCAGAACCAGGACTGAAGTTATTGAGCATTACCAGTTCTATTATAAACTCCAAAATTCAGGTTTGTACCTAGGATGTAAACTATTGGGCTGAGTGTTATTTAAAATCTGATTCCTTCATAGATTTTTACTGAATAACAGAAGTCAGATCAACATTGCCAAACTCTTATTTCAGGTGCTAAAGAACGAACCCTATCATGTAGGGGACCTCAATACAGAACTACCAAACCTTGAAAACAAAACACTACCATGACATTTAGTCAGTAAGCAAGCTAAGAAATCTGAAAAGACATCATCTCCTGGGTCTAGGTGGTACTACTGTTGTATCCAAAACTTGTTTCAATACAGAAGTGAAGGTAAAATGTAGTATTTAGAGTCCAAATAACTCTTAAATTTTGTTTGAACAGCTGACTTTGCTGACATCTACTTTGTAGAAAGTAGGTGTTAACACAGAACCAGAGAATCCACGTTGCAGACTTTAATATTTCTTAACTCTGAGGTCATGCTGTTTCCAAGCATGTCATCAAGACCAGTCACTGGCTATTAGCATTATATACAAGCCTGTTCCAAAAAGCCAAGTTTAGTTATTTAACTGCTTTCAGTCTAAATTTTGAATTTAAAAATAATTCTTCTGAAGTTGCATCAGATCACTGGATCTCTTTTTATCTATAGCAGACAACATCCTCTTTTATCTATAGCAGACAACATCCTCTCAGAAAAGATTACTCTTTTTCCCCCTCAGCCGTTCAGTAATTCCTTTATTTATAGAGGTTAACTCAATGATTTGCTTAGCTAAAATATTTCAGAACATGACAAGAACTCAAGGTATTTCTAAAGGTGCCAGTCAGTAGGACAAAGGAGACTGAGAGAACAATGCAGATTTTTATGGGTTAGAAATGTTTGGTTTTGACATTTATATGCAGCATTATGTTCCTGATTAGAATTAAGTGCTCCTCGTCAGAAGCTGCTCCACACTGATAATGAATACTTTAAGCAGGTGTGGAATAGTGTTGTTATAGTTATTAGTCAGTGAAGCAATGGAATCTGTGGGCCTACAATGACAATGACACAGCTGAAGGGTGAAATGAGAAGTGTTAATAACCCTTCAAAACCTGTTCTACATTCATCCTGCACAATACATTTAGAATATACTACACAGATTTTAAAGTGCATACTGCAGGTTGACATCCTCAAAATTATGTCCAGGAAGCTTATGCAGTATAAAGAGCATGTTGTTACCTTATACTAGTCAATCATACCTCAGTTTATAGCAGAGGTGGTCCAATGTCTAAACTGCTGGGGACTGCATGTTGGGGGAAGGGAGGCTGCAGGCCCCGGGCTGCATACCACTCATGCAGGTGCTCATTGTTCCACCTTCCCCTTCCTCTGTTGCACCATGAGCAGCACCATCCCTCACTTTCAACTGCCCAGCTGCAGGCTCTTATACCACATGGGCACTCGGAGGCATAGGTTGACCCACCTGTCCTGTCCCTGGGGGTGATGGCATGCAGAACCCAGAGAAGGGTGGAGTCCTGAAAGCCCAGCTTCTGTTGCAGCCACCAGAAGGAGAAGGGCAGCAGTAGCTGGGTGGGAGCCTGGAGGCTGTCAGTGGGACAGCCCTGGCTTGTAACTTCAGATTTTCAGATATCCTGCAGTTCAAGAAGAATCCATCATTCCATTACTGGATTTAAAGCTTTATTTATAGAAACACTGGACTGCATTAATAGCATCAATATTTGCATTGTATTAAATTCAGCACTAATTATAGGTTAATATTTACATGAAGATAACATTTAAACCAGGACGCTAAGTACAGTGGCAAGTTTTAGAGTAGATAGGTGACAGACACGTACAAAACATATTTGACAGACTTAATAGTAAAAATATCACAATTTTTTTCAGTCATATGACTCTGGTTGATTTTTAGTCCAATGAAGATCTAGAATTTCTTAATCTGACTGGCTGGAAGATTGGATTTGTCCAAGTCATCAAAATATGGATGATTCAAGGCTATTTTGCCAGAAATTCTTTTTGCAGGATCATAAATCAACATTTTCTAGGAAGAAAAATAATAAAACAGGTTAGCTACTTATGGCCTGTAACTGAACTTAAAGTTACTTGTTACAACTGGTACAGGGATTCAACTGCCAACACTTTAACAGAAAAGCTGTGTTTCATGTTCTTCTGTTCCATGTCTTCTTTATTTGACTACCAAGCTTCAGCTTAAAACATTGATACTGAGAAAAACTCAAGAGAAGGGCAGCCTTTTAACACTTCAAGAGTTGATATAAATGCATTGTTTTCACCCCTATTTAGTAACAAGTCACTATGCTCAGCATACCAACTGTGCGGTTGTTAGGTGTTTTAAAATCAAGGATGTCAAACATATACCCCCTGGAGCAGTTTTATCCAGCCCACCAATAGTCTGAAAAGCTATTGGAAGTTCTGCTTGCTACAGAATTTGGGATCCCTGGATCCCAATGGATATGGCTAAAAGTGACAGGCCCCCATACCTACACAGCCACTTGCCCATGGCCCCGTGTTGGCTCCTGAACACAGCCCCACCGTAGCTGCTGTTAGTTCCATGAATCCAGCCTGGGAGGAACTCCTGTGGGTAGGATCTAGTGCAGGGTGATTATGACACACGTCTTTAAATGTCATCACTTTTAAACAGCTCTAGACACCAAGTGGAAGCCTTTGCTTTAGTGCTATCATTGCAAATGGCAGAGTCACACTGCAATAGATTATAAAGCAGGGGTGTCAAACTCAGCCAGGTCCCTGAGCCAGTTTTGAGGCTGGAGCACCATTCCAGGTGCTGTGTCTAATCTGTAGTCTGTATGCAACCTGTACCAGCCACAGGGGCTGGCACAAGGTGCATACGGCCTGTAACATGTGGACCGGACCTGGCACTGCAGGCAGAACAGGTCCAAGATGCCACATGAAGCCCATATGCTGTGGCTGTGGGAGCATGTATCCCATGCTGGGTCTGCATGCAGAGAAAATCCCAGGACCTGTGTGTACTGCCAGTGGCTGGAACAGCTGTACACACTGCACACAGCATGCGTTCCATGCAGTGCCCCACTGATCAGCCTATGTGGTGTATGCTGCTGGTCCAACCCCACAAGTTACAGCTGGTGCATGCTGCTTGCATGTTTGACACCCCTGTTATAAAGCCTATCAGAAAATGTGGTCCAGCTAAGTGGTCCATTGTTTTTAGCTTTGTTCTTAAATGGATGCTAAATTGACAAGTTTGTCATAACCAGCTGCAGTCAAATGCCATCCCCAATACACATAAGAACAACTATTTAAATTCAAAATCCAATTTAGGCAAAGGTATGCAAGTAGGTAAGATACAAAGTGGTTAAAAGTGTGTTGCTGTTTTAAAATCTTAACACTGGGGGGGCGAGAGGGGGAAGGAGAGGGAGAAAAGGCATGAAGCATGTTTTGCACTAGTAAGAGAGTGAAAGGTTTCAGCACAGACGGTAAACTAAGCATCTTACTGGTCTCCCTGGGTGTAAGAAAAGGAAATATTGTAGTGACCAAAAAAATGAAAAAAAACCCAAAAGGCTTTCTGGGTCAGACAAAACTAATAAGTTCTGGAAAAATTAATTGTACAGAGTAAGCCCAGTATGCTCCCATCAGGCAGTACAGGAATGCCTAAAAGTGCAAAAATTCATAAAAATGCAGTCAGAGTTGTACAGGTGAGGAACCAGAAAAGGAGGAAGCTTGCCCTACCAGGTATTTTGCCACGCTTGCCTACAAGATGGAAGCTTATTGCACATCTAGGCAGACAGTTGAATTTGAGATCTGAAATTAAACAACTGAGGTCTTGTGATGTCTCAAACCTGATATAGTTGCACATCCCTGGAAACCCACAGAAGCTGTAAACATCGATTAGTTAAGCTTAATTTTAGTCCATAAATGTCAATCTTATGACTAAAAAAAGCCTTTATAGAAAACAGTTCTTTCCTCCTTGTTTTGCTAGATTCACTTCCCAGAGATATGCATACATCTTTTAGTTTAAATGCCCATTAAACTCCTTCATTCACAGTAGCTCACTTGTGGACCAAGAGCAATGCCTTCAGGAAGAGTGATAAATGAACCAAATGTTAAAGGGTTAAAACTTCTAGGAAGCTTTTACAGGTCTATCCCAGTGGTTCGTAATCTTTTCAGAATCACAGCACTCCTCTACCACTTGTTTGAATTTAGCAGCACCCCCCATTTGGGAACTACTGCTGGTGTTGCCTCAGCTTACTTCAGTGATTCTCGACCAGGTTACCACCTCCAGGTAAGATGACCTCACGTGCCTGCTGCACGGACAACCCAGGCAGGGACATGACATGGCCACACACTCCTCCTGCATTAGGGCAGACAGGGCTGGCTCCAGCTGTGGCTTTTCCTAATCTGGCCACTCCCTCTACACTCCTCCCAGAAAGAGGCATGTGGGCAGAACTGTCCCACATGCCTGTTTCCTGGAGGAGCACTGGGTAAATGAGGGGGTTGGCACAAGCTACAGCCCTGCACTCTTGTACCGTGGTTGAGAGCCATTAATCTATGCTGTTGCCTTGTTCTTACCAATATGAGGTCATGTCTGCTTTGAAAACAAATTAATTTCACTTAACCCTTTGATATGGTTAACTTGATCAAAAACAGCTTTTTGATTAGATTCCTAAATGTTTTAGTTATCATATTTCACGGTGTATCGGTCAACCATAGAATCATAGAAAGTTAGGGTTGGAAGGGACCTCAGGAGGTCATCTAGTCCAATCCCTGCAGAACCACCCCAACCAGATCATCCCAGCCAAAGCTTTGTCTAGCCAGGTTTTGAAAACCCCCAAGGATGGAGATTCTACCACCTCTCTGGGTAACCTGTTCCAGTGTTTCACTATCCTCCTAGCAAGAAAATTCGTCCTAATATCTAACCTAAACTTCCCTTGCTGCAACTTGAGACTGTTGCTCCTTGTTCTGCCATCTGCCCCCACTGAGAACAGTCTAGCTGCATCCTCTTTCGAACCTCCTTCATGTAGTTCAAGGCTGCTATTAAATCTCCTCTCAGTCTCCTCTTCTATAGACCATATAAGCCCAGTTCCCCCCAGTCCCCTCACCATTTTTGCTGCCCTCCACTGGAGTCTCTCCAATTTGTCCACATCCTTTCTGTAGTAGGGGGCCCAAAACTGAATACAGTACTCCAGATGTGGCCTCACCAGTGCTGAACAGAGGGGAATACCTACTGGCAACACACCTACTGGCAATGCATCTCAGTATGCCATTAGTTTTCTCAGTAACTAGGGCACACCACTGACTCATATTTAGCTTATTATCCACTGTAACCCACAGGTCCTTTTCTGCAGAGCTACTGTGCAGCCAGTCAGCCTCCAGCCTGTACTGGTGCATGGGACTGTTCTGTCCTAAGTGCAGGATTTTGCCCTTGTCCTCATTGAACCTCATGAGATTTCTTTTGGCCCAATCCTCCAATTTGTCGAGGTCACTCTCAATCCTAGCCTTACCCGCCAGCATATCTACTACTCCCTGGTTTTCTGATGCGAGAAGTTAGGATTTTCATAGGCACAATGTAGAAGTTGGGGCCAGGCTCAGTGCTTGGCTGGCACAGCCCCATTCCCTGCAAGCAGCGCTGCCTGGGCCACACCAGCCAAACCTGGCCCCATCCCCTGCGAGTAGTGCATCCCCAGCTGAGCACCAAGTCCATCCCCATCCCCTGCAAGCAGTGCCAGGCTCAGTGCTCAGCTGGCACAGCCCCAGCCCCAGCGAGTGGTGCTGGGCTCACAAGGGATGGGGCTGCATCAGCCAAACACCAAGCCTGGCCCTGTCAGCTCCAAGTGGCACTGCCAAGCCCAAACACTCACCTGGCCCTGTCTGCTGCTCGGTGCTCAGCAACACAGCCTGATGCCGTGAGCAACGTGGGCTCAGCACTTGGCTGGTGTGGCCCAGGCGTGAGCTGAGCGCTGAGCCCAGCACCACTCGCAAGGGGTGGGGACAAAGCCAGACTCAGTGCTCAGCTGGCATGGCCCCATCCCCAAGCCCAGCCCCATTTTTGTCCTCTGTGAGCAGTGCTGCCTGGATCATGCCAGCCAAGCACCGAGCCCAACGCTGCTCACAGAGGACAGTGATATGGTGAATAAGTCAAGGTTGAATTTTAAGAGTTAAAAATCAGGCTTCACACCTCAACTTATACACTGTGAAATACAGTACTTCATACATTAGCATAATCTTTTTATTTCTGTTGGTAAAGTTGCATATGGTCAGGGGAATAAAAAAGTTTTGCCTTCAAAACCTTGCTTAATGGTCTTTATTTTGTTAGACAGTTATACTCAATAGTTCTGAGTGCCAAAAACCCTGCAAAAATTAGTCAATTACACTGTTGATTCATCTCTGAAATAAGCAATGCACTGTTAAGTTCTCAATTAGGTAGACTTTGTACCTTTAATATAATCCCCTGGACATTTGCAGTAACAAAGGCATACCCACCAAATGAGATAGGTTGAGTCTACAGCTAATATTAACAGCTGAACTGAGACCAGTAGAATATGCATGACAGAATAAGTATTCGCTTTACCTATAGGTAACACAGGAATGGTAAATGGTTAATACTATTTGGGCAAACCATTTATATTGGGTAAATTATTCAATTTTTTTACGTAGTTAGGACTATAGCTTCAAACCACACCTTTTAAAATTTACGGTGAGGGTATGATAGTGGTGAAAAGCTTCATTTTGGACAAGGATTATGTACAGTAAGCAGTACCATTTAATCCCATGTAAAAAAGGTCCTGTGCTTTTGCCATCTGAGGTAAGCTTAAAGGCAGACACATGCAACCTTTTACAAGCAGATTGTGTATGCATGCATGCAGTACAAGTCATTTTAAGTTCATACAACTTTTTTAGGTTCATTTGAGATATTGCATTCTGAATTAGCAGCTTTCTTCTGCTTCTGTGCTAGGAGTTCAACATACTCAAAAATGGGCCTTGCAGGCCAACAGTTGAACAGCCCTTGTATAAGTCCTAGAGAGTGCCTTTGAAATGTAAAACTCTTAATTTGCATGTGCTGGGCTCCTATCACAGAAGCAGAAAAAAGCTGCTAACTAGCAATAGTGAGGAATCTGAGTTTTCTCAAATTCTCACATACAGAAGCCTGTCTTACACCCCTTATTATCTTTGTTGCCCGTCTCCATACTTTTTTAGTTCTACTAGATCCTTTTTGAAGTGGAGGAGACCAGGACTCCACACAGTATTCAAGGCGTGGGCATACCAGGGACTTGCACCGTGGTATAATGGAATATTTTGTTTTGTTTTAGATTCCCAATCCCAGTCCATTACTTTAAATTGCAAATTTGCTATCTGTCAAGGAAACTAAACGACTGAAAGATGCAGGCTGGGTACAGCCTCCAAAAAGCCACGGGCCTGCTATCATGACACTTTATGTTAGTTTGCTCTGTGAGCACAGAGGCAGAAAGGGATCTTGGAGTCATTATTGACTCCAAGATGAACACAAGCTGCCAATGCCAGACCGCAGCCAGCAAAGCCAACCGCACTTTGTCGTGCAAAGATGCATCTCAAGCCAGTCCAGAGAGGTGATACTCCCCCTTTACATGACATTGGTCCGGCCTCAATTGGAGTACTGCATCCAGTTGTGGGCACCGCACTTTAAGAAGGATGTGGCCTGTCTTGAGGGTTCAGAGGAGGACCACCCACCTGGTTCAAGGGCAACAGGGCAGGCCCTATGAGGAGAGGCTGAAGGACCTGAACCTGTTCAGCCTCAGCAAGCAGAGTCTGAGGGGGGATTTGGTGGCTGCCTACAAACTCATTAGGGGAGATCAGCAGCAAATAGGAAGGATCCTATTCCCCCCAGCAGCACCTGGGGTGATGAGGAACAATGGCTAGAAGCTGCTGGAGAATAGGCTCAGGTTAGAAATTAGGAGACACTGTCAGGGTAGCTAGGATCTGGAACCAACTTCCTAAGGAAGTGGTCCTCGCTCCTACCTTGGGTAAATTCAAAAAGAGATTGGATGAACACCTGTCTGGGGTCATGTGATCCAAGCATGTGCTCCAACCAGTGGCGGGGGGTTAGACTAGATGATCTATTCAGGTCCCTTCTGACCCCTTACTATGAAACTATTCTATGAAACTATAGATATAACTGTAAAGGCAATAGGCTAAAGCTTGATTTTTTTGGAGTGTTTGTTATTTCAGAAGCCTGCTACATTTGACTTTCTACAGTCACATAGAAGGAAAAAAGGTCACTCACAGAAAGTAAGTCTAATCCATCTTCATCTAAGTTTTTCACATGAGATGCCAGACTGCCAGGTTTCCACTTGGGAAATGTGTTCTTATAATCCTGCAAGGATTCCACTTCCGGCCACACCTCGTTGTTGGGAGTCCCTAAAGCTCTACAAAAGAATAAACAGACCTGATATATTGTATTTAAAAGCCCTGCAATACAATGTTACATTTTTTGATTTCAGGGTATTTCTTCATTCTGAGTTACTGTGCATTAACAAGCAAGAACTTAGTTGCAAATACCTGAAGATTCTGAAGAGCTGATCAATTTCAGAGTCCCCATGGAAGAGTGGTTTTTTAGTCGCCAGCTCAGCAAATATTGTGCCTATACTCCATATATCTACAGGCGTAGAGTAACGAGCAGATCCTAGCAACACCTCTGGAGATCTGTACCACAGTGTCACAACCTATTGCGCAAGTAAATTGTTATTAGCAAACTACAGTTGCATTAAATCCTCTAGATGGCTGTATAAGACATGTGGCTTTTCAGGCATGTGCTCTAATTTTCTTCCATACTGGATTAATTCCTCAATTGAAATAGTGATTGTTGCTATATGTTTTAATGGGTAACATTTCTAGTTTTAAATTTACTTACAGATAAGTTGAATAAATCTAGTTGTAACTTATCTGGAACAACGCTATTTGAAATAATTATGTTAATTCCCAAGAGGACAAGAAATGTTTTAGCTTCTAACCAAAACATGCAAACAAGCTGAAGTATTATTTCCTGGCAAAATAGATGTTCTCTCTATTTACTGTCATGAAATGAAATTCCATCATGGATGTCAATGGGAATTGTATATGGTATTATGTTTAGAATATCTCAAAGTAATGTTACATTCAACTTGAAATCTAGGTAATTTAGAAGTGCCACCTGTTCCCAAGATCCATCCCCGAAAACCATTATGTGTAATTACTTTCCTTTATTTAGGAAAAGGACCTACCTGAACGAAAAAGAAATTCTATAACTACGTAATTGCTCAATACAGAGCTGTCAAATACATAAAATTAAAATTTTAAAGTTGTCCCAGCACTAGTTCAATTCAGTAAGGGCTGCATTTTTAGATAAAGGATGGCAGCAGTTCTTAGTTGACACTAATTTATTCATGAAGAAGACTGATTAAAAGTTAGTTACTAGAAAGAGTTGTGCCATTCATGAAAAGAACACTCAAATTCACTTACTTCATGTGTGTAGACCCGGACAGGAATTCCAAAGGCTCGGGCCAATCCAAAGTCTGCCAGTTTAATCACTCCTTTGTCATCTATTAACAAGTTCTGAGGCTTTAAGTCCCTGTGTAGAACCCTCCTCGAGTGACAAAATACAATGCCTTGCAAGATTTGGTACAAGTAACTCTACAGGAGAAGTAAAAAAAATAAAAAAAATAGAACGACCTTTACTGCAAGCTAGTGTTCTTTATTGCAAGGCACTATTGTCTTGGAAGTATGGGTTGGATGAATGGATTATAAGGTGGATACAAAGCTGGCTGGATCAATGAGTAGTGATCAATGACTCAATGTCTAGCTAACAGCTAGTATCAAATGGAGTTCCCTAGGGGTTGGTCCTAGGGCTGGTTTTATTCAATATCTTCATTAATGATCGAGAACGGGGGTTCCCAACCTGTGGACTGGCACAGAAACAGGGACAGGGAGCACGGAGCCGACTGCCTCCCCATGCAGGGCAGCCCTGCCCCCCAGCTTTAACCTCGCACATCACTGCTGGCAGCAAAAGCCGCTTGCCTGGGCGGACTGATGGGGATCTAAAACAGAGTTTGTGCTATGACCCGGCAGCCAACCCTTTGCAGCCCAGTGGTTGGGAACCTCTGATCAGGAAGACGGGATGGAATGCACCCTCAACAAGTTCACGGATGACACCAAGCTAGGGGGAGTAGTAGATAGGCTGGAGGGTAGGGCTAGGATTCAGAATGACCTAGAAAACAGGAGTATTAAGCCAAAAGAAATTTCATGAGGTTCAACAAGGACAAGTACAAAGTCTTAATCCCATGCACTGTTAAACGTTTGGGACCAACTAGCTAAGCAGTGGCTCTGTGGAAAAGGACCCGTGGGTTACAGTGGACAATAAAGTGAAGATGAGCTAGCAGTGTGCCATTGTTGCCAAGAAGGCTAATGGTGTACTGGGCTGGATTGGTACATGTGTTGCCAGCAGGTCAAGGTAAGTGATTATTCCCCTCTGTTCAGCACTGGTGAGACCACATCTGGAGTACTGTGTCCAGTTTTGGGCCCATCACTACAGAACAGATGCAGACAAATTGGAGAGCGTTCAGTGGAGGACAAAGAAAATGGCTGAGGCGCATGGCTTCTGAGGAGAGGCTGAGGGAACTGGGCTTATTTAGTCTGGAAAAGAAGATTGAGAGGGGATTTGACAGCAGCCTTTAATTCTCTAAAGTGGGTTTCCAAAGAGGATGGAGTTGAACTAGTCTCTGTGGTGGCAGATGACAGAACAAGGAGCAATGATCTCAAGTTGCAGCACTCTCTCACTAGGAGAAGGGTAAAACACTAAAAGATTACCTAGAGAAGTGGTGGAATCTGCATCCTTGGAGGTTTCTATGGCCCAGCTCAACAAAGCCCTGGCTGGAATGCTGTAGTTAGGGATGGTCCTGCTTTGAGCAGGTGGTTGACCTAAATGACCTCCTGAGGTCCCTTCCAAGCCTAATTTTCTGATTCTTCCATTTAGCCCTAAAATGGACATACCATAGAAGTGGTATACTTATAGTAGTACTAATCTGACTTTAGTTCACTTAAATGATAACATGACTGAATTTATGAATGCAAAAAAAAATGTAGGCAGTTATCCCAATGAGAAGTCTCATTTTGTGTTGTTTTGAAATTCATCTTTAAATCTTCAGCTTTTATGAAAAGCTAAATATTTTAAAGAGGAATTTGATGACAAAGACAGTCAGATTTAAAGTTCAAAAGCATTGCTCTCATGTTAGAAACTTCTACCCCAATATTCATTCCACCACCCCGCTACCCCTTTCTAGTGGCAAAAGAAAAGATACCGCCATTTTTACCTTTACAAGCATGGGATCCAGATACTGGCCAGTTGGAATAGAATCCAAATATTTCTTGAGATCCATAGAAAGGAATTCAAAGATGAGGTACAGTCTTGAATCTTGCATAAGCACATCCTGAAGACTAAAATGAAGTATTTATGTTGAAACAAGTGAACAACAAAATACATTAACCCAACTTAAACGTCCTCTCACTTAATGTAGGTGCAAATGGATATTACTGCTCCAAGAGGGGGAAATGATAAACACTTCTAAGCCCTGAGTTAATTAAACTTATCCAGTTTGTCTGCAATAGTGTCTAATATAGAATATATATGGAATGTTTAATGAATTTCACAATGCTAGGCCCACATGAAACAACCTACATCTCCTAGGGCAGAGGTTCCAAACCCCAGGGCTGTGAAGGGTTGGCTGCCGGACTGGAAGTCCAGAAGTGACCGGCATACTGCAGACCAGCAGCCAACCCTTTTTTATACTCAGTATACCTGCCAGTCCGCAGTTTCTTCAGTCTGTGGTCACTTCTGATCCGCAGTCTAAAAGGTTGGGAACCACTGTCCTAGGGTGCATGTATACCTGCTCTGACACATTGATTAGAATGCACTGGAGCAGATTCAATTAATTGAGTCTAATTATAATGCTCCAGCATGCTGCAGTGTCTCATGTATTCAGCATCCTGTACTTCAACATGGGATTGGAGGCACTTTCAAGTGCCCCCACAGCCATTTTGAAACATAGGATACTGAATACACAAGATGCTGCAGCATTTTAATTAGAGCAGTTTGTGCCTCCCCCCACTCCCAAACATGTATAGGTACCCCTAAGCTAGAAGAAATACTGATCTTGATAAACCACAAAAAACTGGGAAGCTGAGAAATAAAACACATGCAAATAAAGGCAGTGCTTTCTTTAAAAAAAGATGAGAAAATAAGATAGTATTTATTTAACATGACTCTTGGACTTCCACTGAAGACAGTTCTTTCATAGGCATTAGAAAAGTGTTTAAGGAGCCCACTGCTTATACACAGATAGCAGATCTCTCCATTAAACTGGAAGCCCACACAGAGCTAAAGACAGGATTTGTACAATTCTTGTTTTTTCCACCTATTAAAAAGTGGTTCATAATTGCAAGCCATGCCCACCTTCAATTTCAACTAGGTCAGCCTTTCTCCTCACTAAAAATCCACTTAGACTGAAACAGTTCTAAAAACCAGAGTACTGTATGAGGGACTAAGTGAACATTTGACTGTATATATATATATATATATATATATATATATATATTCTAGGTTCAAGCAATTCTACAAATTCACCATTGTCCAGCAGCAAATATCTTGAAATCACAGCTCTTTAATTTGTACCAGCTATACAAGGGTCACAACAAACTTTAAACTACATTTTAATAAATGTCTGCTGTTGAAACAAAGCAACTTCTTTCAAAAGTTAAGACTCAATTACATCCTTATTGTTGGTCACTAAGATCAGATAAGGTGGTCTAAATCTTTCAGTGAAGATTATGTGGCTGATTGAAGAACAGCACCAGCTGCGTCCTTTATCAAGTCATATCTAATATTTTTCTCACTGTAAGCTGCTGTACAGATTCCAGAGTGACAAGTGAAAGATCTATGATCTCCTAGCTGGTAGGTAGAAGGGAGTGGGACTAAGGAGAAAGAGTAAGAAAAGGATGTGCAGAGAAAGGCATGATCTGTAAATTTAGGAACCTGAACCTCATGACAACTAATCTGAAGCAAAGGTAAAACCCACTCACTTCACCATAGTGCTTAGTAACTGGAATAGATATTGATGGGAGCGTGCAAACTCTTCAACAGAAAGCAAAATGCCAGAATACTGCATGCATACCATACCAGACTATGTTGGGATGATGTAGCTCTTTTAATAAGGAAATTTCTCGGATTGCTGTACTGGGAACACCTTCCTCCTCACTTTCTAGTCGAATTTTCTTCATGGCAACCACCTGGCCTGTGGCTTTATGTCGGCCTTTATATACAACACCATAGGTACCTGACAAAAATGTGACACAAAAAACAGCTTTGTGAAGATTTAGGTAAAAAACAAGGTCACCATAATTTCAAGTGAAATAAGGCTGTTGCATTGTGGTGATTCTCTACAGAACCAGAGATTACAATCCAAATATTTTTTTCCTGACTCCAAGCTATATGCACTGGTAAACACTAGGGCAAAAACAAATACAAATTTTAGGATTACCTCTGTAACTCAAGCCACAGAGCAGATCAGAATATTGCAGATGCTAGTTTTATTTTAAGTCATTATTGCTGGACTTTTGCTCGGGACAGCTTTCTTCAATTATAGTTTCATAGTTTCTAGGGTCGGAAGGGACCTGAGCAGATCATCTAGTCCGACCCCCTGCCATGGCAGGAAAGAGTACTGGGGTCAAACAACCCCAGCAAGATGTTCATCTAACCTCCTCTTAAAAACCCCCAGGGTAGAAGCCTGCACCACCTCTCTTGGAAGCTGGTTCCAGACCCTAGCCGCCCTGACCGTGAAGTAGCGCCTCCTGATATCTAACCTGAACCTACCCTCTGCCAGCTTGTGACTGTTATTCCTGGTCACTCCTGGCAGTGCTCGGGGGAACAGTGACTCCCCCAGTGCCTGCTGATCCCCCCTGACTAGTTTATAACAGGCCACAAGATCCCCCCTCAGCCTTCTCTTTTGGAGACTGAACAGGTTCAGGTCCCATAGCCTCTCCTCATAGGGCCTGCCCTGTTGTCCCCTGATCATACAAGTGGCCCTCCTCTGGACCCTCTCCATGCTGTCCACATCCCTCTTGAAGTAGTGGCACCCAGAACTGGACGCAGTACACCAACTGCAGCCTGACCAGTGCTGCATAGAGGGGGAGGATCACCTCTTTGGACCTGCTCAAGATGCATCTGTGGATGCATGACAAGGTTCGGTTGGCCTTCCTAACTGCCTCCCCACACTGCCGGCCCATGTTCATCTTGGAGTCAATGATGACCCCAAGATCCTTTTCTGCCTCCGTGCTGACAAGAGGGGAGTTCCCTAACCTGTAGGCATGGTGCCAGTTCTTCCTCCCGAGGTGCATCACCTTGCACTTGTCTGTGTTGAAACCCATCCTAGTCTCGTCCACCCACCCTTGTAACCTGTCTAGGTCTGATTGTAGCCTGTTGCATCCTTCTAGTGTGCCCATGTCCCCCCACATCTTAGTGTCATCAGCAAATTTGAACAGGGTGCTTTTTATCCCCTCATCCAAATCACTGATGAAGAAGTTGAACAGTGCGGGCCCGAGGACAGAGCCCTGCAGAACCCCACTGCCCACGTCCTTCCAGGCTGAGAAGGACCCATCCACTACCATCTTCTGGGTGCGGCCCTCCAGCCAGTTGGCAACCCATTTGACTGTGTGGGTGTCTATACCACAGCCCCCCAGTTTCTTAATAACGGGGTGAGAGATAGTGTCAAAAGCCTTCCAGAAGTCCAGAAAGACTATATCCACTGCTACCCCTGCATCTAATGGTCTGGTGATCTGATCATAAAAGGCCACCAGGTTGGTCTGACAGGACCTGCCACTGATAAACCCGTGTTGGTTGCCCCTAAGCATGCAGTCCCCTGCTGCATGCTTAGAGGCATGAAGTAAAATGGAAGTTCTGAGTTAAGGAATCCTGCCAAAAAGTATGGTTTCCCTAGTACTATTTATTGAAGTGTTTTGTTCCCAACTTTTAACTCTCTTTATTCTTGATATGCAACAAAAGTAAGAGTTCCTTAACTAGGATAAAACTCATTTACAGTTACTATTACATGTTTATGCAGTTTCAAGAAACTTGGGATCAGTGATGGAATGGCTTACAATATCACTCCTTTATTCTTGCACTTTAGCCCTCAAATAAAAATTCAGAAAGGATGTCACAACTGCTTTTACAGCACAATCTATAGGACAAAACCATGGTTTCCAACTGCTTCTTGTACAAAAGCAGATCTATCTTTCCTCTTCTTTCCCTCCTAAGTGCTAGTAAAGGGTTATATACACATGTACCAGTGACCATCGACGTGAAGGAAGCTGCTCGCTATGCTATATCAGTGATTTCCAATCAGAATGTCACCGTATTTAGATGGGCCATGACATCCTGTTACTGGTTCCTGCTGCATAACATGTACACATGATTCACAAGATAAACTGAGATTTCAAATAAAAATCCATGGTGTCAAAAACATCCTTACAGCAGAACTGCTCTATTATTTTTCTATAATCATGAAACAGGTGAAAACCAAGAACTGGCATTTTCTGAGGTGTGCTTTGAATCTAAAAAGGGTGAGAGCCACTGCCCTTTACATTTTCACGTGGCTCCTAATGCCACCAAATCAAGAGCTATTTTGAAAACATATTCACAGGACTAGACAGACATACTCAATTAGTAATTGCATTAGGACATAGCAGCAGCTACTGCCAAACAAACTTCCTTTGGGGTTGAAAAAGTTCACATCCAAATACACAACATAAAGATCATGCATCCCGTGTTACCCACCTTCACCAATCTTCTCTATTTTTGTGTAGTTGTCCATTGCTTCTTAATGTGACCAGCCTTAAAAGAAGAAATAATTAGGAAGAAGCCAGAGAGCTGGGGGCAGGTCTCCAGGCCCCCGGGATTAAGTTAAGCACTAGTTGGGTTCGGCGGGTTCCAAGCGGGACTGAAAGGGTTGTGTCCACTATCAGCTAGGACCCAGTCCCGCACAAGAGGAAACTATTCCCATTGCTCACCCCGGCCAAGGCAGAAGGTGCCCATCCAGGCTTCCAGCCAGCCACAAACTGCTCTAGGCCTGCAGGGAAGCTGCCTGCGGCCATGCGGGGTCACGATTGAGGCTGTTTCCTCACCCACCCGGTAGTTTCTCAGGGGCATCCTGCAGCTACCCTGCCGCTGGCGGCTGAGGGGCTGAGTCTAGCTGTACCACCCCCGGGTCTTGGCCCCGGGGCGGGGGTGTTCGCAGGCCGCGCACGGGACGCCCGGCCTAGCTTTGCTGAGGCCGGGCGAGGGGGGAAGCCGCTTCCCCGGATCGTCAAAGACCAGGCAGCGGAAAAGGTCGCGGCCGAGCCCGAGACACTACCCCCAGCCCTCCCCGGCCCAGTGGGTCCGTGTCAGGGCTGGAGGCAGCCACTGCCCCTCGATGCCCCCCCCGGGACCGTACCTGAGCGGCTGCCCCGCGACCGCCGCTGCACAAAATCCAGAGGCGGCGCACGCCTGTGCAGGGCTGATTCGAACTAACCGCGCGGCACTGTCCCAGCCCAGCCAATAGAGTCGCGCCGAGGTATTCAAAGCGGCCAATCAGCGCGCGGCTCCGGGCCGGCGCCAAAGCTAAGCGGAAAGGCGGCCGCTCCAGAGATGCGCAGTCGGGCGCGGCAACCGGGAATGTTTTATCCGGTGTTCTACTGTTTCTCGCCTTGGGAACGTGGCGTGGGCAGGAGGATAAATCAAGCCAACCTTCCTAGGTTTTTCAGCCTTCATTAAGCCTCCCTTCTTCGGGCTACCTCAGGGGAAGAGCCTTTAAAGCATTTTCCTTTCAGGCATGAATGGGTTTTCCTGAGTATTTTGAGGAGGTATTGTCAGCCCAACTCAGATTTGTTGTTGCTCATGAGGGTGGTCAAGCAACTTCATGTCCTAGGTTGTGTAGAAATGGAGTAAAGGAATAAAATTTGTAGATGCTAGACATACTCCCCACCTTCTCCTGCACTGTCTGACCCCCTCAAGCAGGAATCCTTTGTCCTTATAAAAACCTAATAATGTTGTCATCCTTTTGAAGGATGCTGGGATCTGGAAAGTACCTGCTGGCCTCCCACATCCCTGCCTTCCTTGAGGCCACTTAAGCTTGGTGGACAAAGCTGGGAAAACTGAGAGCCTTGGTTGGCATTGCCATGGACATCTGGGACAGCTGGAAATAAAATCAATACAGGTGCATGGGGGAAGGAGGGGTGTTATAATTAGAGTGGCTCCTGGACAGTTTCTGTAATTAAAATGCTGCATGTATTCTGCATCCCATGTTTCAAAATGGCCATAGGGGTGCTTAAACTAAAACTTAATTGATCAAGCTTTACTTAAAGCACCCCTGCTGCATTTTGAAACGTGGGATGCTGAAATACACATGACAATGAGGCATGCTAGAGCATTCTAATTGGAACTCTCCAACAGATTAGATTAATCAATTAATTAGAATGCATCTAATTAGAACACATTGGAGCATGTGTATAAGCAGGCATGTGGTGTCCCAAGCCTTAGGTTTTTCTTTAAGGTGCTGTCTGTGCACCTATTTGAAGAACTACTGACCCTCGCTTTTTTTGTTTATTTAGAAGTGGTACCCAGACACTACAAGCAATGAGATGGGGTTCTCTGGGCAGTCATCTCCTGCTGCAGTACCAGTGTAGGGGGGAGTGCCAGGAGCACAGTTGTACTCTAGCTAGTTTTGACTGTAGACTGGCCCTTATGGTTTCTAGTAAAGATGGGGTGAGATTGCAGGAAAGTATACAAGTGATTTAAAATTATCCTCAAATCCTGCCTTGGCTACTACCCTAATTATGAAAGTTATTAAACACTGGAACAAATTTACTGAGAGGCTGCGAAATCTCCATCCTTAGAAGTTCTCAAGATAAGGCTAGACAGACACTTGGATGAAATGGCTTATACAGATATGAGCCTGCCTTGAGCATAGGTCTGGACCAGGACCCTCCTGAGGTCCCTTCTAGCTCTATTTTTGTATGATTCTATAAAACTCTGTCAGATCTCAGGCTAGCTGGCTTTGATTCTGAAGGGCCCTCTTTTTCATTGCAGGATAGGTCATACAAAATCAAATAAGAGAGAGGCATCTTACTAGATCTGAAACAAGAATTTATTATTTTGGCTACTGTGGTAGCACTATTGACCATCTCAAACATTCAGAAGATCCAGGATGTCAGATACCCTCAAGTAATAAGAGTTGTGTAATAAGATTTTCTTATAATAACCTGGAGTAAGGAGCAGGGACTCAAAGGAAAACACTAAATATCATGCAAGAAGATAAAATCATGAAAGGTGGCAAACCATGAATAAAGTTGAAGAAGCAGGTTGGACTCTTTCCCCCTGCCCTGCATCCCCTTCCCTGCCCTTCCCCCCGCCTCATTGTCTACTCAGACAGTGTTATGAATGTACCTTCAAAGAATATATCTCCAGCATGTCTTCAGGGGGAGGACCCTTCTCATCTATATGTCACCCACACACTCCCATTTGTATGCACCAAACCCTGTCATAGGCAGTGAAGCCTCTCAATGCTCACCCTGACATTCATTCTCAAGACCTCTGTCTAGTGCATTGAGAATGGCCATGAGAGCTGTCCCCCAGTGGCTCCAGATTTGTCCTGTATGAGGAAGAGCAGGTGAGCAGGCCATGTTCAAGAGTGACCTTCTGTAGGAGTGCTGTGGACATGATGTAGACAGGTCTTTTGTTTATTCATTTACTTATTTATGTATAAATACAATACTGAAAAAGGTGGTGGTTTGTACTCACATTTCATACTGGTGTAAACTTCTACAACAGATGCAGGGAAGTGGAGAATTGAGCCCTCATTCTCCAAAAATTGTGACTTATGGACTCCTGTAAAACTCTAGGTTCTGTGCTGGCTATAGTGTCCAATATAAAGCAATGCACCATGATCTGTGTGTCTTTCAACCTGTCTGTAACAGTGTCATGTTCTAGGGTTGAAAGTTCGTCTCTCAGTTTCACTTCACTGATCTACTTTATTAGTGGTGTAAATGGAATAGTGTAGTGTAAGAGAACATGAAAATATCATATGTATGAAAGTTCCTGACCAGAAACCTTTAACGTATGGCCTTAAACACTGTTTCTTTAAATATAAAGCTAAATCAGATTCAAGTAGACAGTACACATGAGTAAACTGATTACTGCTCAAATAACACATTAGACTATTTGCATGGGGAATATAATCATATTTGGATTAATCTTGGCTGTGTAGCTGCATCTGTTTGTTTTAGTCAAGCAAGTCTTTTAGGTGTAGTTACTAGCACCAGCCAAAACAAATTCATTATTTCTGTTCTCAAGAGTGCTGATCTGTAAAATACTGCTGAGAGACTTTCTGAAAGTTAGCATGTTATAAAAGGTCAGTGGGGCACTTAACTGCACTGGAATTGGGATTTATGTATGTATATCAGATAAAAAGGTGCTGTCTGGCTGTCCCAAGATTAAAATAATTAAGTCCCTGTTTCAGCTTAATGGGAGGCAAAGAATAAGGCTGGAGAATCGGAGCAGGAGTCAGGACTCTTAGTTTTTACTTACTGATGTGTATGACTTGGGAAAAATAATTTAAACTCTCTTCTTAAAAATAACTTACCATATTTTCTTGCATATATTACACCCAGGAATATAACATAGACCTTGCTTTTGAAGAGGCAGCATGAAGAGAAAAAGATCTTACCTAAAATAAGTAACTATGATTATGGCTCCTCCTTTATCTGCTGTTTTTATTACTATTTGGTGGTTAGATCTTAGAGATTCTATAGATTTTTTACTAAAAATCGTGGACTAAATATAAACATTGGATTTATGACACATTAGAACCTGCCTGACATCTGACTCCCCAGGTACTTCTCCGCTATTCATCCCCTGTCTGTCACCCACTGACTCCTCAATCTACACCTTCACTGACTGCCTATCTTGTATGCATATCAGCCCAGCCTCTGGGTTCTTTACTTTGCATTCCATCCAGGAAGAGCACACACCAACTGATGAAACTTCCTTAGACTGACAAAGGGTTTTTGAACCCAAAAGCTTGCTTACAAATTGTTTTCCAACTATGTAAGTTGATCTAATAAAAGACATTAGATTCACCCAGAGAACCTCGTCTGTCTATGTCAGGGGCGGGCAGTTATTTTGGGTGGAGGGCTGCTTAGTGAGTTTTGGCAAGCCATTGAGGGCCGCATGGCAGGCAGCCAGGAACAGATGCATATTAATTTTCTAAATTTTTTAGGGGCCCTGCGGGCCGGATACAATGGCCTGGCAGGCCACCTATGGCCCACGGGCTACATTTTGCCCGCCCCTGGCCCATGTCCTTAGACCAACTTGGCTACAACCTACACCCCTAAAACTGAGAGCTGGCATTTTCTGAGGACTGCCTTGAGTCTAAAAAGGTTGAGAACCATTGGTCTACACACTTAAATTGCACTGTATAGACTTGATGAAAGGGGAAGGGGTGCTATTTGGAAGTATGTTGGGTTGAGAATTTATAGTCCTCGAGCTCAGTGATTCTCAACCTTTTTTTTGCATACTTAACCATTGCTAACGCTGCGTGTCACCCTATTGTATCTATTGTGTTAGAAATCTTTGAAAATCCACCCTGTTCATGCTACCAGTAGGGAATATAGTTGATTTACAGAAAAGTATAGATACTGACATCATCTTAATTTACCAAGACACCCTTTCCTATTCTGTTAACATTCTGCTTTTCCTTCCTCTGTCACTTGTCTGTCTATTCCTGTTAGCTTCTTAGATAGAAGAACATAATTCCTATCCTGTCTGGAAAAAACAAAAAAGAGAAGTAACGAATAAACAAACTACAGCATGTTCAAAAATCATTAATTGCTACTTAACTTAAACAAAAAAAGTAATATATACAATAATTTTTTGTGTTTAAAAATGAAAATTTCAGAGCACAAATAATGTAGGATTGGACTAATAATGCCAACCTCCTAATTACATTATGACAGTTGTATTTATAGGTAGGAATTCAGTGTAATCCTTTAAAGAACTATCTTTTATTTCTAAAAGTAGCAGGCAGCTGCAAGAGTCAATATAGTCTTTTATTTTATTTTTTTTGTATTCTCCTCAGCAATGCCATCTCTGTGAAGAACAGAGAAACTATATTCTGTTCTTAAAGATGTGGTTAAATAAGTTTGAATCATTTGTGAATACTAATTAGGATATTTTAAATAGATTATGTGTTCATTATACTCAAAACAGAAGAGAAACAAAAACATTTGTTGGCTCTTCTTAAAATTCATTAAAAGAAAACACTTTTGTTAGTTTGTCAAAGTTAAAATGCAATAGGAAGAACAGCTATGTTTAGGAAAGCAATATAATGCTACATTTCTGGCATCTCTTTAGTGTATAGTTAAGGTGGACTCTATATTAATCCATTTAGCCTATACAGGGCAATTCAGATTGTGTTTCATGTCTTATATTAACATTTTGATAGCTTGCCAGAAGAAAAAGTGCTTGATAATAAGGAAAAAAGAATGGAAGCTAGCTAAAAGAAACAACTAACATAATTGTGTGTCTGTAAAACATAATTATAATATTTTATAGCTCACCTAAAATTGCTTGAGCTAGAGTGAGCATTATGAATAGTTCATATGCCACACTGCTTAGTGTTGCATGAAAATGGCACACAGTGTGGTAGTTGCACACATGCAAACCATGTGTGTCCTAATTTCAAAAAATTGAAACGTTTATTAGGGGAAGTGGCCTACTTAGTGATTCTGCTTAGTGTCTATATTTCATGCATGAAATCTTGGACCCTTTCTAGGCAATTAAAGTTTTGTCATTGAGTTCAACAGAACCAGGTTTTCACTCCATGTGTTGATAAGTCATCTAAAAATGAAAGCAGTTAATAACACATTGTAAAAATACATTTAGAAATATAAATAGTATAATGTCATTGGCTGACTAAAGTGGTCTCTAACACTCATTTTGAAGGTATTTTTCTCTCCCTTTGTTTGTTGATAATGTGATAAATTTGGGCCATTCCTCTTGATTAGCTCTATTAATTATAATATCAAGGAGTGTTTCAAATGGAGGAAGAGAGGAGAAGAAAGGGAGAATGGGGGGAAACAAAGAGACTGTTATAGAGCAAGACAATGCAGAATCCTAATACTGGTAGAGAGCAGAATAGGGTGTTTACACAAGTTTTGTTCTATTGGGCCCCTGAAAGCACTCTACAGCTGTGCCATAACACAGGTACATGGCTGCAGAGTGAGTTTAAAGTGGCCAACTGTGTGATAAATTAACTCTTATCAAATGAGGGATCAGATGAAAGTACACTGCTTTAGAATTGTGTTCTCTAAGGTTAATTTTTAATGCCTTAACCCAGCCCTACCCCTGGGAAGGGTGTGTATGTTTGGGGGTGGGGGTACTTTATGTAAAGCACCATAAGTTAGAGAGGGGATCTGAATGTCTGTGCTCACAGAGACATGGGAGAAGCAAGGAATGGGGGCATATACAGAGCTCTTGAAGGGGGGATGAGCAGTTGAATGGCATGAAGGGGAGAACATGGAGGACACAAAATATGTGGCATGAGGTAAGAAGAATGGGGGACACAGAGCATATGAGATAAAGAGAAGGTGAAGATGGGACATATACCACCTGGAGCATGAGGGAAGGGCTGAAAAGGATTTCAGGAAGTAAATGAAATTGAAGGAAATGGGAGAGTGGCATTTAGGGAACCTTAGCAAGTGAAGATAGGCAGGCAATGTTCTTGGTGTGTGAAAAACTGAAGTGTGCAATCCCAGTTTTAATTTTTTAATCTGTCCTTTCAGTTCTGGCTTCCCAAACTCTCATTCAACAAGAAAGAATGTTTCACGAGAGGGAATATGTTCCAGCATATTAGGCTGCAAATTGTTATGGTTGGATGCAGAACTCTAGCAGAATAATCAAAACATCCAAACTAAAAATATAAAGTTAATGAATACAATTAAGATAAAAAGATGAACCATGTATATGGGTCTAGCTAATAAGCAAACAACATTGAAATGGTCTACTGTTTTTCCAGTGGTCTGAAACCACTTCAGCTTGTAGGCTAAACCCTTGGCCCAATTGAAGCTACTGGCATAACTCCTAGTCTTTAAGATGGTCATGACTTCACCTCCATTTCTTCAGGAAACAGTCTTACAAAAATATAGTTGCTTCCCAATTTTAGTTTGTGTTTTACAAATTTACATCAAGGGAAAAAAAAAAGGTGCTGTCCAAGTAAACTTCTTTTAATTAGTCATTTAACTAAACTATTTTTAAGCGTATGGCAGCATGAGAGCAAGGAGAGGTGTGACCTGATTTACCTGGCTTTGTCTAGCTTGCTCTTAAAAATCTCCAAGGATGGAGATTCCACAACCTTTCTGGGTAACCTGTTCCAGTACTTTATTATCCTCCCACAATAGTTTTGTCCTAAAATCCGACCTAAACTTCCCTTGCTGCAACTTGATCATCGCTCCTTGTTCTGTCATCTGCCACTACTGAGGAAAGTTCGGCCCCATCCTCTCTGGAGCTATCCTTCAGGTAATTGAAGGCTACTATTAAATCCTATGCCCCCACACCACAGGGAGGGTGGGGTGTGGCATGCAGCGATCTGTAAATACCTGTAGATGCTGCCGGCAGCATTGGTGGCGGCCAGCAGTGATTGGTGACTGCCTGCAGACACCACCAGTAGTGCTGGTGGTGAGGGGTGGGGGCAGGGAAGCGGTGACTGCCCGCAGGCATCACTGGCAGCAGTGGCCAATTTCACAGGAGGCATGTGCACCCACGTGCACCCCCTACACATCACCAATGTCTGCAGACTTAATGAGGATGCATTACATCCCATCTTCCAGGTTGTTGATGAAGATATGAACAAAACTGGCCCCAGGATCGCCCCCTGAGGCACTCCACTTGAGACCAACTGCCAACTAGACATTGAGTAATTGGTGACTACCCTTTGAGTCTAATGATCCAGTCAGTTTTCTAGCCACTTATAGCCCATTCATCCAATCCATACTTCCTTAGCTTGCTAGTGAGAATGTTGCTAAAGTCAAAGTATATCATATCTATTGCTCTTCCCACATACACAGAGCCAGTCATCTCATAGAAGGCAAACAGGTTGGCATGATTTACCTGTGGTGAATCCATGCTGACTGTCTCAATCATCTTCTTCTTCCCCAAGTGCTCAAAAATGGGTTCCTTGAGGACCTGCTCCACGATCTTCCCAGGGACTGAAGTGAAGCTGACCAGTTTGTAGTTCACTGAATCCTTCTTCTTCCCTTTCTTAAAGATGGGCACTATATGTATGCTTTTCCAGTCATCTATCAATCTCCACCTCCCAAACTCCCAACCTGTCAAAGATAATGGCCAGTAGCTCTGCAATCACATCTGCCAGCATCCTCAGTGTATTGTTTCTGCCAGGGACTTATACACATCCATGATTTCTAAATAGTCCCTAACCTGTCCTTTCAACACTATTGGCTGCTCACCTTTTTTCCCAAACTGCTGCCAGGGGCTATAGTCTGGGACAGGGGTGGGCAAAATACGGCACAAGGGCCATATCTGGCCCACAGCGGCCATCAATGAATTGTACCCCACCTAGCCCTTCTGCCCATGAGGGTGGGAGCGGGGTGGGTGAAAGGACCTGGCCCCACTAGTGCCATGTGGAGCTGCTGCTGCAGGTTTCCACGCATCCTGCTCCCTCCGGCAACAGGTAGGGAAGCGGGGGGGGAGCTGCAACTGGGTGGGAGAGTGGAGCTTGGGGCTAGGGCTGGCTTCAGTGTAGAGCAGGCACCCAGAGGGCAGGCAGTGGCAGTGCAGAGCTTGGCTGGGCAGCGTGCGGGTGTGAGGGAGGGTGGGAGGCAGTGTGGCAACATTCCTCCCATGGTGCGCAGCCCTGGCAGGCAGCAGGGGCAGCAGCTGTGGGAGAGGGGGGACACTTGTGTTTGGTGCTGGTGCCTGGCTCTGGCCAGCACTGCACATCGCTGTGAGAAGCACCCCGCCCCACCGGCCATCTGCATGACTGGCACTTATGTGGCACAGGAAGGAAGCCCAAGGCATGGGGGCTGGTTGGGGTGGGGAAGGCAGTCAGGTCCAGCACCTGAGGCTTCTTTGTCTTCTGTATGAGTGCTGGGGAGCGCTGGCGATAGAGATTGCCTGGTGGAGGCTGTACTCATTGCTGTGATGTTCAGTGCTGGCCAATGCCAGGCACCAGCACCCCTGCCTGCTGCTGTACTATGGGGAGCTTATGTGGGGGAGGTCCCAACACCCCTCCCATCTTTCCTTAGACCCCACAAACACCACCCACCTACATACCACAGTGTTGCCTGCATTGACTGGAGGGGAGACCAGAGCCACACATCTACACCCCACAAATGTCACATACCCACCCAACATACCCTATGCCCCCACACCTCACTACCC
This sequence comes from Crocodylus siamensis, assembly GCF_052110815.1. Classification (NCBI taxonomy): domain Eukaryota; kingdom Metazoa; phylum Chordata; order Crocodylia; family Crocodylidae; genus Crocodylus; species Crocodylus siamensis. The sequence continues at coordinate 46,753,791 of NC_143401.1, read as the reverse complement.
CCCCAATATATATAAAAGACTGAGAATTTATTCTGAGTTATTATGCAATTGCCTCTATATACAATACACAAACACAAATCATGACAAAAATATTTTTTGTAATAAAATTAAAATATGTTCTAGTAGGTGTTTGAGTTCTAATGTATGATTTGTTTTTTTTTCTAAGATAGCAACCAACCCACCCAGGAATATTTCTGGGGGTCAAGGGTGGGAGAACACTCCTGGTAGCAAAGGTCAGGGATTAGGGATGGGACTTTTGGTCCCAAAATGGTGACCAGGGGGCAGGGAAACTGTGAGGGGCAGGGCTACCCATGCAGGCTTAACTGCTCACCAAACATTGTTAAGCGGCCCTCCACTAGAAATAATTGCCTGCTTCTGGTCTGGGAGCTGACCTTGCCTGTGAAGACTGAGGTAAAAAAGGTATTGAGTACTTCAGCTTTTTCTGCATTCTCCAACACTAGGTTGCCTCACCCATTCAGTAAAGGATCCACAGTTTCCCTGGTCTGCCTCTTGTTGCTGACATACTTGTAGAAACCTTTCTTGTTACACTTCACGTTTCTTGCTAGCTGCAACTCCAATTGCACTTTGGCATTCCTGATTTCATTCCTGCATGCCTGAGCAATACTTTTGACTCCTTGTAAGAGGTCAGTGGCATGCTGCCTGGAACCAAGTTGTCTGTCTGCTGGAATAGTGTTCTGTCCTTTGAAAAAATCATCTGCCATGCCTTGGTGTTAGAAAGAGAGGTGCCAAAACACTTTTGGGAGCAAAAGGATTGGTTATAGGCTCAGGAGGCTGGCAGGGCTCCACTATCCCTATACCCTGCTCTAACCACACCAGATGTTCCAGGTGTGTTGTTGCTCGCCTACTGTATTGGGGGCCTGATCTCAGTCTTATGCACTCCTTTGCCAAGGGGTCTTCCTCTGAGTTGGCTGCTTGCCCCATTCTTCCCTGCATGGGTCCCAAGACAGCCACCTCTTAGTTCTAATCCTGCCTTTACCTTGGGGAGTAATCTCATCTGTGTCTCTTTTCTCCTCTAGGATCCTGAAGCAGTTATCTCCACCCTGAGGGGCTGGACTCGCCAACAGAGCAGCCTCCTCTATCTCTTCACTTGTTCTTACCAGGTAAGTCAAGGAACAGGGGTCGGTTCCTTCTCCCATTGGCTCTTGTCATCTTCCCTACCTTCACCTTGCTCCCTCCTGACTCCGAATGCTCACTCGGCATCCTTTAAATTCCTTTCCTGGCTGGCTGTCCCCCCCGGGGCAGTGTCTGATTCGCTGCGTTCCTGACTCAGCTGTTTTTCTTCTAACTTTTAGGCACAGATTTTTTCTTCTTCTTTTGCCACATCATTCCCCCTGTCTCAGGCTCGAACCCTGGCAGCTGGGCTTGCTGCAGTAGCCTTTGAACTGCCATGGCCCCAGCCAGTTCCCTTAATTAATTGGGATGTGGCGTCCTTCCCGCTTCAGCTTGCTGCGGTTTCCTTGGCATCTCCTGGTAAGTTTCTTTTCTTTCTGTTCCTCCTCGCATTCCTGTAGCAGGGTGCTTCAGCCACCCTGTCGCACTCCTCCCTAGTTATTTGTCCAAGTTTGCACTTCCTGTAAGCTTCCTTTTTGTGTTTTAGCTTAGTGGAGAGTTCCCTGCTAAGCCAAGCTCGTCTTTTGCTATATTTGCTAGTTTCTTTGTGCATTGAGATGATTCATTCCTGTGCCCTCAGTAAGATTTTTTACTCTCCAAAAACTTCCTGGATTGCCAGTACACTGCTGTAGTGCCCTTCCAGAATATGCCAGGGTGATTTAAGTCCCCCATGAGAACCATGGCCTGTGATCAGGAAACTTCTGCTAGCTGTTTGAACAAAGCCTCATCCATCTCATCCTACTGGTCTGGTGGTCACCAGGACATCACCCTTGTTGCTCTCCCCTCTGACCTTAACCCAGGCTTATCTCCAGTTTCATACTGCAGCTCTGAGCAGTAATACAGCTCTTTTCAATGAAGTGCAACTCCTCCTCCTCTTTTCTCCTTCCTGAACAGTTTGTACCTATCCATGACAGCGCTCCAGTCATGCGAGCTATCCCACCCAGTCTCTGTTATTCCAATCACATCATAGTGTGAAGACTTCCAATTATTCCTGCTTGTTTCCTAGGCTCTGTGCATTCATTTACATACACCTGAGGTAGCCAGTAGGGGTGTGCAAAATGGGCCCTATTCAATTCGGATTCAGATGGGGCCTGAGTTGGAGACAGTGATGTGATTCATTATTTGGATCAATGTCTCCGATTCATAGTTTCATAGTAGCTAGGGTCAGGAGGGACCTGAACAGATCATTTAGCCTGACCCCCTGCCACAGGCAGGAATGAATGCTGGGTTCACAAGACCCCAGACTGGTGATCATCCAGCCTCCTCTTGAATTTGCCCAAGGTAGGGGCGAGGACCACTTCCCTGGGAAGTTGGTTCCAGATTTTGTCCACCCTACCTGTAAAATATTACCTTCTGATCTCTAACCTAAATCTATTCTCCATCAGCTTATTACCACTGTTCCTTGTCACCCCAGGTGGTGCTAGGGAGAAAAGGGCTCTACCTATTTGCTGTTGATCTCCCCTGATGAGTTTGTAGGCAGCCACCAAGTGCCCCCTCAGCCTCCTCTTGCTGAGGCTGAACAGGTTCAGGTCCCTCAGACTCTCCTCGTAGCGCCTGTCCTGCTGCCCTCTCACCAAGTGGGTGGCCCTCCTCTGAACTCTCTCCAGGCTGGCCACATCCCTTTTGAAGTGTGGCGCCCAGTACTGGACACAGTACTCCAACTGTGGCCTGACCAAAGTCTTGTAAAGGGGGAGTATCACTTCTCTGGACTGGCTTGAGATGTATCTTTGGATGCGTGACGAGGTATCGTTGGCCTTGTTGGCTGCCATTTGGCATTGGCGGCTCATGTTTATCTTGGAGTCAATAATGACTCCGAGATCCCGTTCCACCTCTGTGCCTTCAAGAGAACTCCCCAGCCTGTATGTATGCTGTGGATTCCTTCTCCCAAGGTGCAGCACCCGGCATTTGTCTACATTGAACCCCGTCCTATTCTCATCTGCCCACTTTTGTAGTCTGTCTAAATCTAGTTACAGCCTCTCTCTGCCTTCAAGTATGTCCTCCTTGCCCCACTTCTTAGTGTCACCAGCAAACTTGGACAGCGTGCTTTCCACCCCCTCGTCCAGGTCGCTGATGAAGATGTTAAACAGTGCGGGCCGCCCTGGGACGCCCTGGGGTACCCCACTGCTCACATCTTGCCAGGTTGAGTATGACCCATCCATCACTACTCTGGGTGTGCCCCATCAGCCAATTTTTTACCCATCCAACTGTGCAGGCATCAGTGCAACAGTGGCTTAATTTATTGATGAGGATGGGGTGAGAGACAGTGTCAAAGGCCTTCTTAAAGTCTAGAAAGACTACGTCCATGGCGACATCATCATCCAATGATTTAGTTACCTGGTCATAAAAGGCACTCAGGTTGGTCAGGCAGAACCTGCCTTTGAGGAACCCATGCTGATTGCCCCTGAGCATGATTTCCCCTGCAGGCTCCCCACAGATGTGCTCCTTGATGATTCTCTCCAAGGTCTTCCCGAGGACTGGGGTGAGGCTTACAGGCCTATAGTTACTTGGGTCCTCCTTCCTCCCTTTCTTGAAAATTGGGACTACATTAGCCAGTTTCCAATCCCCCGGCTCCTGGCCAGATGACCACGAATGCTCATACAGCTGGGCCAAGTGCTCTGCGATGACCCCTGCCAGCTCTCTCAACACCCTTGGGTGGAGGTATTCTGGACCTGCAGATTTAAAAATGTCTAGCCCTTCCAGAAGATCCGTAACTACATCTGCCTGACAGAGCTATCGCCAAGATTGTCCCTACCTCTGGTAGGTGGGATACCCCGGTCCCTGTTCAAGAAAACAGAGGCAAAGAAACTGTTAAAAATATCAGCTTTCTTGTCTGGCATAGCCACAAGATTACCATTTGTGTCTCGCAGGGGCCCTAAATTCGATTTGGCCAAGTCCAAATCTGAAGATTTGATTCAGAGAATCAGCAATTCGGACATAGACACAGCTTTAAAAGGTTCTTCTACATACCTCGAGGTACCGGCGTGCCTTGTGAGCACTGCAGTGCTGGGGCATATAGAGCATCCAACAGGAGTGGGGGCCTCCCCTCCCCCCATGTGCTTGGTGGCAAACCTGGAAGTGGACCAAAAGTACTTCCGGTCCACTTCTGGGTCTGTGAAGAAGTGCACTGGGGGGGCCCTCCTGCACCCCCCCGGCTCAGCGATCAGCTGTGGGGGGGCCCCAGGTGCCCCCCTAAGCCCAGGAGGCACCAGTCACTGAGCTGGGAGATATGGGGGGGCCCCCCAGTGCACTCCCCAGTGGACCCAGAAATGGAACGGAAGTGGTCCACTTCTGGATCTGTTGCCGAGCACGCTGGGAAGCCCCCCCCGTGCTTCTGTGGGATGCTCCGTCTGCCCCAGCATCACAGCATTCATGAGCCACCTGGTACCTTGAGGTATGTAAAACAAGCATTTAAAGCTGTGTCTATGTCCGAATCATTGAACATTTCTGAATCTCTCCGAATTGATTTGGAGGGTTCCAATTCGATTTGGAGAGACTAAAGGGTCCTCTGATTTGATTCAGATTTGGAGATTCGGCCACGCAACTGGGCTGAATCTCTGCCAAATCAAATTGGGGACCGAAGCTTTGCACAGCCCTAGTAACCAGTCAATTGACCTACTTTCTCAAGGAGAATGAGAAGGCCTCCCCTGCTGACTGCTCCTGTTTGTGCTTCCCCCAGGTCACCCACATCCCCACTTACCTCAGGACTGATCTCCATCTCCCGGTGTACCTAGTGTAAAGCCCTCCACACCAGGTCTACAGCTGTAGTGCAGTTTTTGGCACTTATGCAGTTTGCAGTTCACTTCCAGGCAAGAAACAGAGCACAGACAGTACAGTTGTGCTCTTGGTAGCCAGCTGGGCAGCAAGAGATGATAACCCAGGTACATGCATAATTAGCAGGTATTTCATACTAAGACACTAGTAGTTAGGGCTTTTGATGAAGAATCTGGCGACTCAGCTGAGAGCTGTAGCCAGGCATTTTAGCACCCCATGCAAGCTATGTCCAGACATAGGCAGTGGAAGGGGGGGGCTAACAGGGCTTAGCCCCCACCTCAAACGTAGGACAGTGGTAGGGCCATAAGACAGCCCAGCTGAGGGCTTCCAGCAGCTGTGGCAGAGGTGGGGAGGGAGTGGGGCTGGGGTTAGGGGAGGAGCAGGCACTGCATAGCTAGTGGGGCGTGGGACTGAGACACAAGCAGCTTGTTCAGGGCATATGGCTCCTGCTGCTATGTGCACCCTGGGAGGCACGGGGAGCGTGTGCCCCCAGCTCTGTGCAGGGCAGGCTGCTGCTGCAGTCTGGGGCCGGGGCTGTGCCGGGGTCTTCCTGGTGGGGGAGGAACCTGGGTTGTGCTCGGGGCAGGGACTATGGGGAGAGCTGCAGCCACCATAAAATTCACCATAGCCCACCCAACCCTCTTCCCAGAATCATCGCCACCTGCTCCCAGTGCTGCCCAGCTCTCCCTGTAGAGAAAAACCCTGCCCTGTGCAGATCTGGGGGCACATGTCTCCCATGTGCTCTTGGGACATGTGCAGCAGCAGAAGCCACCACCCTCTCCCCATGCCCCGCTCTGCCCCAGCTGGGCAGCACCTGTCCCAGCAGCAACAGCATTAGTGTTGCTATAATCATTATTATTATAAACAATGACTCAGGGCGGGGTGGGTGTGGGTGTCCTGGGGGCTCCATCTCCTCTGGCCCGGCAGTACAGCTGAGGCTGCCTTGCTCCAGGCTCCCCCTCCTCCACCCTCCAGGGGTGGTGCAGGGGCTGTGGCTCTGGCTGGCATGGGTCTGGGGGTGGTGGTGGATTAGTTTGTTGCGGGGGGGGCATGGAGGAAAGGGTGGCCACACGGACACAGTGGGCCCTGGCCCCAATCCTGATCCTGGGACTGGCTTGGGCTCCCTCCCAATCTTTGACCAGTCCCAGCCCCAACCTCACTCCCTTCCCTCCATGGTCCTTTCCCCTCCCCCTGGCCCTTCCCCTTCAGACTTTCCCATGGGGGGGCAGGGCATATGCACACTCAGCCCCCCCAATTTTTTCCTCCCTCTGCCTGTGTGTGCAGAGTACACCCTCCATGCACTTTTACATGAACGATATGTGCCTCCGGAGACTGGGGGGGCATGATAACCACCTGTCCTCAGTGGTGGTGAGTGGGGGAATGCCCATAGGTGGCTGTGATGATGTCAGCAGTGAGGGGGGGCGAGTTGCAAGCAGTGGGCGGGGAAATTGGAAATGCAGATTCAAACCCTTTAGGAAGAGGAGGGGTGGCTAGAAATTCTTCACTTCTATTTCAAGGTAAGCACTGATTGCTGCAGTCACACAGTTGCCTACGTGCTATTTAGGTGTGGAAAATGAAAGTGAATTCTGCCTGTGGAGTACATATAGATAAGACAGAGGAGCCAAAAAATACCTGATTCTGCAAATACTTAAGGTTGACTTTAACTTGATACATTTGAGTAGCACCACTAACTCCCACACCTGGGATAGTGTCCAATAGTGATGGAAAATTACTACACCAGATTGTTAGGAATACAAGTCTCAGGTAAATTACATTGTTTGTTTAAACTTGGTATCACTGCTAATTCTTCTAAAGGAGTTCAGCTTGGATACAACAGAGAAAGGAATAGAAACAGCCTTGGAGAGAAGTACAACAATGAAATGCCACAAAGATCTGTCCAGGTCAGTCATGTTCATCTGTATATTTATTTATTTTTACAGAGCCTTGCTGTATTTGGGATGTAGAGGGTTTTGGTTACTACAATCATTGTTCTTTAGGTTAAGTTTTTACATCTTTTATACAGCATTTAAGAACATTGGAAACTAACACTGGAATTAAGCTGATGCTTTAAACTGCCTGTCATTTGTTAAGTTATTCTTCACTTGTTCTGCAACTTGCACGCAAACAAATTATAGTCTGTGACTTGGAGATAGTCAAGAAACAAATATCAGCTACTCCTGTGGCATAGAGGCTGAGGACAGTCAGCGTTCCTTCATTCATTTACATAAAGTGCCAGGTTGAATGTGCTTTTAAAGTAAAATCAGCAGTGGAAAATCAGCCCCACCTTCCCAGAACTGAGTGACTTCAAGTAAATCTCTACAAAGTTTCAGGTTGCCCTTATAATATACAACTTCTCCCGTCCCTTTCTGAGGGCACCTAGTAAGATCTCTAGGGCACTGGTACGACTTGAACGCAGACAGACCTTAGCTTGCCTCCCAGGTGCTGGGGACCTGACACAGTAGACGCTGGGCGGAGAAGAACTTCGGCCTCCTTTCACGTGGGGTGCGAAAGCAGCCGGGCGGCAAGGGGGGAGTGGGTGGGTTTGCCCAGCAGTCGCCCTACTCTGCCCTCATGGGGCGGACAACTGGAGCGAAGCGAGGCTTTTCGCTTTACCCAGAGCGGGGAGGGAGAGACTGGGCAGCCGGGGCCACCACAAGGGCGGCGCCAAGGAAGCCCCTCGCTGGGTAGCGACGGCGGGCCGAGTCCGTGCGGGACAGCTGCGGCTGTGGCGGGCTCGGAGCGGCTTCGTGCAGGAAAATGCCGCCGCAGGGGAATGGGGACCTTGCTCGGGTGACGGCCACGTGCGGAACAGCGGCTTCGGCCCCCGGGACCCGCCGCAGAGTAGGGGGAGCAAGTGTAGCTCCCCGCCCTGCTTCTACTGGGCGGGGCGGCCCGAGCCTGGAAACCTGCCGCGGGGGCGGGGCGGGCGCTCCACCTGCCCCAGCGCCGCCCGCGCCGCGAGCAGGACAGGAGACGGAGGCCGCGCCATGGCCTCCCGCGCGCTTGCAGCAGACTGTAGCCGAGGCGCCGACCAGGTGAGAGCCCGGCCCGCGGGTCCCGGCTGCCCCGCCCCGTGCCGCGACCCTCAGGGCCGGGGTTAGGGTTGGGGCAGCTGCACCTGGCCGCGCAGGTAGCCGAGGCGGCCGAAGCAGCGGGGCGGGCCCAGGGCGCCTGGGGAGGGGCGCTTTGCTTGCGCGGAGCTTCTTCGTGTCCGATGGCGGCGCCCTACTGGCCCCGGGACGGCCCCGGCTCATTCCGCAGGGTCTGGCAGCACCGCTTCGCCGTGGCTGCCTGCGCACCGCACCGCACCGCACTTAAGCGCATGGCTCAGCCGCCGCTAGGCCCTCCCTAGCGGCCAAGCGGCTCTGAAGGAGAGCTTGGGGGTAGGCGGCTTCGGGGCGGGAGTTGGCTTGTTAGAAGTGCCCTCTCCCTCGTGCCTTCTTGCTTGAGGTGTGAAGACATGGGTAGGATGCAGCTTGTACGTACACACACAGGTGCGTGCACAAATGTACACACCCACACGCATAATGTGCACACGTATGCATGCAGATACACGCACAAAATGTGTGGACATGTATCAGAAAACATGCATATAACATGCATCCAATGTCTTCATATTTCAAGTGACGTGTGTGTAATTTTATTCTGTAATGCTTCTAGAAAAAAACATGGTACTTGGCATAGGATGGTTTGATGAAAAACTGGTATTTATGTTAACTACAATAAATTCCTGGTTTTGAACACCTGCAAGCCATGCTGTTTATGTAAGTATCAGTGGACTCCAGGTGCCCTTCCTCACTTCTTCACCTGGCTTACGAGACCTGATTACTTTCTTTAAAGCCTTCTTTCTTACTTCATTTTGGTAAAACCTGCCTGTTGTATACCTGTGCGCCCCTCATTAAATGAATCTGTATCATTTCAAATGTTTTCTTCAATGTGAACAGATGCAAATTATGTGTGAGAGAAGGATCATTTGAAAACACAGTTATGTTTATGCCCATTTTTCTAATGGTATAAAAGTAGTAAAAAAAAATGTGTTGAAATAACTATTACTGCAGCAGTATATTAATATATTTTTTTAGTTTTAAGCATAGGAAGAATACAACTGAACTGTTGTATTATCAATCTTGTGCTGTCAAACATGTTAACTTTTGCTGCTTGTACTTGACAAATAAGCAACTGAGACGTGTCCATTGTACATAAGGATTGCTATCTCCTCTCTTTTTTACACTAGCTGTTCTCCATTTTTACTAGCACTATTCAGCTTCACCCTAAGTAGGAAAGGTGGGAGCTGAAGTGTAGGCAATGTGTTGCCACCATGCCCTGTAAGATGTAGGTATTGATGATCTGATTGCTAAAACACAGGCGGTATTACTCTGGCTCTTGCTGGTTCATTCACCCTTCTGGAAGAAAAATAATGTTACAGATGCAACTTAAATGAGAGTTGTTACGATGACAGTTTTGCATCCTATTTGGCACCCTTTTCTTCCCCATTACTGCCTACATCCAATTTTCTTACAATAAAACTGTAGTATTAGTGTAAGCTTGCGTACAGCTGACAGTTTTCTAGAAAAAAGTTAAGCTTTCACTTTTTCTCTAACAAATCCTGTCTGTCATACTGAAATTGAGTCTGTCTGAAGTTTCCCTAAACTGTTACAGTTGTTGTATCACTTGTTTTACCTGCTAGGCTTCATTTCCTTACGGTAGGAGAGAGACTTTAACACCTAAACACTGGATATTTTAATATTACATGCTCTTTGACCAGCTGAACAAAAGTTTTCACTAAAAAAAACTTTTAAAAAAGAAATTGAGAGGATATGATAAATTTGAGTGTTTGGCTGCATGCCCAGAACTTTAGAAGCCTCTTTGCACTAAAACCGAAACTGAGATTAAAGTTATAATTAATCAAGGGTGAATAAACTTTATCCTCTCTTTATTCATATTGCAGAGAGATAATCTTAATTCATAAATTGTCTCTTTTTTAAATAGTGCTTTGCTAATAATTGCAACTTTTTAAGCTCTTGTTTTTCATTATGGTTTAGTCTTAGGATACATTATACTCCTTTTATATTTCTGAATTTTCCCTCTATTCTTAAATGGTTACATATTTTTAAATAAAATGTGAAATAGTTTTCAGCTTTTGCCTTAACTCTTTGACCATCACAAGCCTTGAACCTACAGTTAGATTCTCAAAGCTCTAGTTCAGTAAGTTACTTACCGATGTGCCTGACTTTTCATTAAAACAGTTGTTCACACACTTGATACTAGGCACCTGTGTTGCTGAATAAGCAGCCCCATTGCATTCAAGACAGTGATCTATATCTGATTCAGGACAGTGATCTGTATCTGCAGTTAGCAATGTTTTTTGCCACAGTGCCAAAAACACCCTAACCTCAGCTCATGCCTTGACTTGGCATGCCAGGGGAGTCATGAGAGGCCTAACAGTCATTGCTCGTGGTGGGTGCACAAGCACCTCTGGGCAGCTGGTGGAGGAAGGGCCAGGGTTGCACTTCCCCAGCCCCTTCCTTGCTGTGTGCCCCAAGGTGCAGGTACAGATGCCGTGGACCACGGAGCCTGGGCTGCTTGCAGCAGGCAGACTTCAAACAGTTGCACAGGGGTCTGGAGCCCCAGCCTGGCTTTGTGGCTGGTGAAGGCTGCATGTACACCTCATGGTGGGGAAGGGGCCAGGGCAGTGCAGCCCGAGGCATGCATGTACCTACTGCCAGAAAAAAGCTGGGAAGGGTCTCCGCAAACCTTGGTGCAGTGGTTTGCAGCCTCCTGGCCATCTGCCACAGCCTCCCTGGGCTCTGAGCTAGCTTCTGCCCCCCGTCACAGAGCCTGGACTGGGAAAGCTGGTGGTAGGAAGGCTGCAAACAGTTGAACCAAGTTCTATGGAGCCCTGGCTTGTTGCTGGTGGTGGCTGCATAGGATGGTGGGGGAGGAGCTAGGGTTGCATTTCTCCATCATGTGCCCTGAAGCATGCACGCAGCCCCTACCACGGTGGAGTGGGGCTGGGCTCTGCATCCCAGTGCAGCTGTTCCCTGCTGCCTGGCATAGCCAGTCTCAGGCTCTGGGCAGCTGCTGCCTGCTGTGGAGCCCGGGGTTGCTTGCAGCCAGGCTTGTAGCCTCCCAGCCATCTACTGCAGACAGCCTGTGCTCCTTGGTCGGTGGTAGCTTCTGAGAGCCTGGGCCGGCTGTAGCATGCCATGCCAATCTGGCATCTGTATTGTGGGGGCTGCTGACCCCTAATTTATATTGTGATTAGTGTGTTTCCCTGTGGGCCAAATGAGTGGTATCCAGTCGATGGACTGGACTGGACTGGACTGGACTGGACTGGACTAGACTGGAACTAGTATGCTCAGATCAGGCCCCATGTGCACCAGGATCGGGCCCTGCACCACTTTCACCCAGGCCTGTACACTAAGATTGAGTCCTGGAGCCCTGCCCCGCCTCCATCTGGTTCTGCAAGCAGGGGTTGGGCTCTGGGGTCCTGTACCACACCACCCAACAGGACGTATCAGGCCTCACACTCATCTGTGTCCTGATCTAGTGCACTGGACCACACCCTGCAAGGCTTCCCATGGACCAGGTGTCATGGTGCTGGGAGTTGGATCTGGCCCTTGAGCTGAGCACCCTTGTTCTATACGCATGACCAGTCCCTAAAATAGTATACTACTTGTGTTTGTTCATAGTTTCATATTTTCTAGGGTCGGAAGGGACCTGAGCAGAACATCTAGTCCGACCCCCTGCCATGGCAGGAAAGAGTACTGGGGTCAAACGACCCCAGCAAGATGTTCATCTAACCTCCTCTTAAAAACCCCCAGGGTAGGAGCCAGCACCACTTCTCTTGGAAGTTGGTTCCAGACCCTAGCCGCCCTGACCGTGAAGTAGCGCCTCCTGATATCTAACCTAAACCTACCCTCTGCCGGCTTGTGACCGTTATTCCTGGTCACTCCTGGCGGTGCTCGGGGGAACAGGGACTCTCCCAATGCCTGCTGGACCCCTCTGACTAGTTTATAACAGGCCACTAGATCCCCCCTCAGCCTTCTCTTTTGGAGACTGAACAGGTTCAGGTCCCATAGCCTCTCCTCATAGGGCCTGCCCTGTTGTCCCCTGATCATACAAGTGGCCCTCCTCTGGACCCTCTCCATGCTGTCGACATCCCTCTTGAAGTGTGGCACCCAGAACTGGACGCAGTACACCAACTGCGGCCTGAGCAGTGCCGCCTAGAGGGGGAGGATCACCTCTTTGGACCTGCTCAAGATGCATCTGTGGATGTATGACAGGGTGCGGTTGGCCTTCCTAACTGCCTCCCCACACTGCCGGCCCATGTTCATCTTGGAGTCAATGATGACCCCAAGATCCTTTTCTGCCTCCGTGCTGACAAGAGGGGAGTTCCCTAACCTGTAGGCATGGTGCCAGTTGTTCCTCCCGAGGTGCATCACCTTGCACTTGTCTGTGTTGAAACCCATCCTATTCTCGTCCACCCACCCTTGTAACCTGTCTAGGTCCGATTGTAGCCTGTTGCATCCTTCCAGTGTGCCCACGTCCCCCCACATCTTAGTGTCATCAGCAAATTTGAACAGGGTGCTTTTTACCCCCTTATCCAAATCACTGATGAAGATGTTGAACAGTGCGGACCCGAGGACAGAGCCCTGCAGAACCCCACTGCCCACGTCCTTCCAGGCTGAGAAGGACCCATCCACTACCACCCTCTGGGTGTGGCCCTCCAGCCAGTTGGTGACCCATTTGACTGTGTGGGTGTCTACACCACAGCCCCCCAGTTTCTTAATGAGAATGGGGTGAGAGACAGTGTCAAAAGCCTTTCAGAAGTCCAGGAAGACTATATCCACTGCTACCCCTGCATCTAATAATCTGGTGATCTGATCGTAAAAGGCCACCAGGTTGGTCTGACAGGACCTGCCAGTGATGAACCCGTGTTGGTGGCCCCTAAGCATGCAGTCCCCTGCTGGCCCCTCCTGGATGTGTGCCAGCATAATTTTTTCAAACAGCTTGCCTAGCATGGAGGTAAGACTAACCAGCCTATAGTTTCCTGGGTCCTCCTTCCTGCCTTTTTTGAAGATGGGAACCACACTGGCCCTCTTCCAGTCCTCCGGTACCTCACCAGAGCACCACAAGTGCTCGTAAAGCCATGCCGGGGGACTTGCAATGACCTCGGCCAGTTCCTGTAGAACTCTAGGGTGGAGATCATCTGGACCGGCTGACCTGAATACATCTAACCCCTCCAGAAGCTCCCTAACTAAATCCTCGCTAACCCGTGGCCCAGGTGTGCCTCCCCTGAGGCCCGAGGGGGGCCCAGCAGGGAGGTGACTGTTCTGGTCCCTACTTAGGAAGACGGAGGCAAAGAAATTGTTAAACATGTTAGCTTTGTCGTCTGGTGTGACGACCAAATTTCCCAACGCGTCCTGCAAGGGCCCCACATTACCCGGGACGTTCTTTTTACCCCCTATGTATTTAAAAAAGGACTTCTTATTGTCCTTAATCTGGGAAGCTAGTCCCAGTTCCATCTCTGCCTTGGCCTTCCTAACTACCCCCCTACATCCCCGAGCAACTACAGAATAGTCCTCCCTGGTGATGACCCCTTCTTTCCATTGGGTGTAAGCCTCATTTTTAGCAAGGAGACATTCCCAGATGCTTTTGGTGAGCCATGGAGGCTTGTGTGCTCTCCTGCTCCCTTTGATCCTCATTGGGATTACCTTTCTTTGGGCTTGGAGGATCGTCTCCTTAAGGAGCGACCACTCTCCTTGGACACCTGGCTCCCCTCCCCTCCGGGACCTCAGCGCTTCTCCAACTATCCTCCTTAGCTCGCTGAAGTTTGCCCTCCTAAAATCTAGGGCCGCTGCCTTACTGCATACCTTTGCCACCTTGCGCTTGATGGTGAATTCCAGGAGGCGATGATTGCTGTCGCTCAGGTGGTCGAGCACCCGTAGCCCCCTCACCAGGTCATCACCCGTGGCCAGCACTAGGTCCAACGAGGTGTCTCCCCTGGTGGGGCTGTGCACCTCCTGAGTTAGATGGAGGTCCTGCACTCTGGCCAAGAACCTACGTGAGCGTTCAGACCTGGCTGACTGTTCTTCCTGGCAGATGTCTGGGAAGTTCAGGTCCCCCATGACTACCACATCCTTAGCCTTCACTACCTCTGTGAGCTGACCCAAGAATTCCTGGTCAAGCTCTTCTCCCTGGTTGGGAGGTCTGTAGTAGACTCCCACCGTTAAGTCTCTTTCCCCTCAACTGCCTTGTATTCTAACCCAAAGCACTTCAGAGTGCCCCTCCTCTGACTCATTGCTAATTGATGAGGATGTGTATTCCTCCTTAATATAGAGTGCCACGCCCCCACCTGTCCTTCCTATCCTGTCCCTCCTGTACAGCCTCTAGCCCTCCTGTACAGCCTCTAGCCCTTGACATTCACCGCCCAATCATGCATTGCGTCCCACCATGCATAATGCATGATATGTAGAAATTGCTGAACTTCTCAGGTAATCCTGATATGGGCAGCTTCAAAAAGTGCAGAATGGTTAAGAATCAAGCTATTTTTGAAAACCATATAGTTTTAGGGCACAGCTGAACATTTTAGGCTTCAAAAGAACTGTGTGCGGCCACCTGATTTTGAGACAAACCTATGTCTAGTCTCTGAAATCTGCCTCTGATTCCACATGTTTGAGTTCTTTTAAAGCATGGGGCCACAGACTGGCCCTGCCCATCAGATCTAGTAAACAGGGTCAGTCCAGAGTAGGCACCCTGTGCATTATAGGCTCTAGAGCAGCCCTGTGCATTGTGCTCAGTCTGTGCGCAGGCTCCAGCCCTGTGCACTGTATGTAGTGCACAACACACCGGCTCCATACGCCGCATGCAGGTTTGGGACTGGCACATGCTGCATGGCCAGTCTAAGACCCACAGGCAGTGCTGCCTGTTGTATGATGTTCTAATGTACTTCATAATCTGGCCACCACTACAGTTGATATGTGTCTTTCCATTTCTGTGTGCCCTTCACTGCTAATCTGCCTTCTTCCAAGAAGAGATCTAGGTTCAAACTTTTTCCATATTCACATTGGCTAATAGTAGAAAAGTGGTAAATTTTGAATGACGGTAGGTGTTTTTACAGTTTCCTGCTTTGGTCTCCTGAATCCACTCTGTATAGAGTTAGTTTTGTCAAGTGCACTACTTGGGTCATCTTGATTTCAAAGCAGTGTTGTACCCTCTACATGCCACTTTGTTGTGATCTATGCAAGAAGATTTTTTTGGATCAGGTTAT
Source organism: Crocodylus siamensis (assembly GCF_052110815.1). Taxonomy (NCBI): domain Eukaryota; kingdom Metazoa; phylum Chordata; order Crocodylia; family Crocodylidae; genus Crocodylus; species Crocodylus siamensis. Next base: position 46,738,616 of record NC_143401.1, on the reverse strand, counting down.
TCATGTGTAGATCAATTTATTTACATCCTTTCTTGCTCATATATAAATTATTATGGTAATAGTGATGGCTGTTTGCTTGAGTCCTGAAGTTATTTACTTAAAGATAAATATGTTTCTTGTATGTTACTAGTAAGTGTATCTCCTTGGAATTGTTTTAGATTTTTGACCTAAGAAAATACTGTATTTACTCAAATCCAAGACAAAGGTTTCTTCCTTAATCAGCACATGTGAAAAAATCATTCTCTATGATTAGGTGCTGGCCTGGGGCAAGTGGTAACTCAGCTGAAGCTGCAGCAGAGCTGCCACATGCCCCAGTTTGGGGTTGGGGTGGCTTCAGCAATGGGAGAGGGGCCCCTGCTCATGGCAGGGGGAGTGTGCAGGAGACATGGGGGTGAGAGGTGCACAGGGGAGACTCTATAGTGCGGGTAGTGTGTACAGGAAAGATCTGTGGTATGCAGCTTGGGGGAGTGTAGGGGAGACTATGCTGCCTGCCCTGCTGCTTACCTTCACCTCTGGCCCTGACTTGGTTGCTGCCATCCCTTCTACCTGGCTGGGCTGGGGCTGGGGCCGCTAACTGCCCAAGAGCTGTTGTAGGATGTAAGGGGTGAGGAGGGGGCATTGGAGGGAGGTGGGGGAGACAGGCAGCAGGGGAGTAGGCACAGGCATAGTTGGGGTGAAAACTGGGGGGAATACGTGACAGAAGGGGGACAGGTGGTGGGAGAGTCAGTTACAGCCCTGGTGTCAATGGGCAGGGGTCTGGCCCCTTGCCCCCACTGCTGCTTTCTCTGCTGCAGTAGTGGGTCGGATGACTTGAAGATGACCCTCCAATACTTCTTCACAGCATGTGAATTTTTCATAGCCTGCTAATAAATATAAATAACCTTGTATTGCTGTACTGTGTATATTTGAGGTTTTAACAGTCACAGTTAGGATAACTTTGGTTGTTCCCTATTTAGTTATAAAACAGTTGCTTTAACAGGATCTCTTTGAAAAAAAGTGCATCTCGCAGAAATAACTTCAGGAATACAATACTTTTGTTTCTTGTGTGACACTCACATTTGATGGTGGTGTTTTGAGTATTCAGAAACATCATTTCCAAGTACTGTTAGAAGGTCAGTATTTGCAAGGGAATAAATTATGTTTTTAAGTCAGAACCTGTAGTGCATTCTATCCTAGGTACTGATACCTGGACACTTGGTAACGCATAGATGGTTTGTAGATTGTCTGACACATGTAGGAGGTTCTACCACTAATTTTAGAAATAGTTAGAAATTAACTTAAAATCCTTTGATGTTTTAAACAAATAATTATATTATTTGTATTGTTGATATGAATCATAGAAGTAGGATTGGAAGGGACCTTGTAGATCTTGAAGTCCGACCCCCCCGCCTGCGCGGGAGAAAAAAACTGGACTCAAATGAGTCTAGCCAGGTAGGCATCAAGCCTCTTCTTAAAGATCCCCAGGGTAGGAGCCAGCACCACTTCCCTTGGAAGTTGGTTCCAGATCCTAGCCGCCCTAACTGTGAAGTAGTTCTTGTGGATGTCTAATCTAAACCTACTCTCCAATAATTTGTGTCCATTGTTCCTTGTCATGCCAGGGGGTGCTAGGGGAAACAGTGTCTCCCCCAAACCCTTCTGATCCCCAGTAGTGAGTTTATAGACAGTCACCAGGTCCCCCCTCAGCCTTCTCTTGTGAAGGCTGAACAGGTTTAGGTCCCGCAGTCTTTCAATGTAGGGCTGCCCTGTTGTCCCCGGATCATGCAGGTGGCCCTCCTCTGGACCCTTTCAATGTTGCCCACATCCCTCCTGAAATGGGGCGCACAGAACTGGACGCAGTACTCAAGCTGTGGCCTGACCAGCGTCACATAGAGGGGGAGGATCACCTCCCTGGCTCTACTTGAGATGCACCTGTGGATGCACAAGGTCCGGTTAGCCCTGCCAACTGTGACCTCGCATTGTCGGCCCATGTTCATCTTGGAGTCAATAATGACTCCAAGATCCCTTTCTGCCTCCGTGCTCTCAAGAAGGGAGTTTCTCATTCTATAAGTGTGCTGCTGGTTTCTACTGCCTAAGTGCAGCACCCTGCACTTGTCAGTATTGAAACGCATCCTGTTTATGTTAGCCCACTCCTGTAACCTATCCAGATCTTGCTGCAATCTTTCCTTTGCTTTTAGCGTGCTCACCTCACCCCAGATTTTGCTATCATCAGCGAATTTAACCAGGTTGCATTTCACCCCATTGTCCAAATCGCTGATGAAGAAATTAAACAGCGCAACCCCAGGACCAAGCCCTGGGGCACTCCGCTGCCCACTTCCCCCAGGTTGAATATGACCCGTCCACCACCACCCTCTGAGTACGACCCTTGAGCCAATCTGCAATCCATCTGACTGTGTAGGCATCAATAACACAGTCGCCTAGTTTTTTAATGAGGATGGGGTGGGAGACGGTGTCAAAGGCCTTGCTGAAGTCTAGAAAGACTACGTCCACAGTGACACCTGCATCCATTGCCTTTGTGACCTGATCATAAAAGGCAATCAGGTTGGTCTGACATGACCTGCCCCTAATGAAACCATGCTGGTTGCCCTTGAGCATCATCCCTGAAGCCGGCTCATCACAGATGTGCTCCTTGAGGATCTTCTCAAAGAGTTCCCCTAGGATAGAGGTAAGACTGACGGGCCTATAGTTGCCTGGGTCCTCTCTCTTCCCTTTCTTGAAGATGGGGACCACATTAGCTACCTTCCAGTCATCTAGCACCTGGCCTGAGCACCACAAGGGCTCGTAAAGCCATGCCAAGGGCCCTGCAATAACCCCAGCTAGCTCCCTCAACACCCTGGGGTGGAGAGCATCTGGACCCGCTGACTTGAACACGTCTAGCCCCTCCAGAAGCTCTCTAACCTGGTCCTCCCCAGCCTGAGTTCTGGAGGCGGTCCTTTCAAGTCCCTGTGGCATCACAGTGGGGAAGTCCCGGTCCCTGCACAAGAAAACGGAGGTGAAGAATTCGTTAAAGAGTTACACTTTCTCCTCTGGTGCAACCACCAGATTGCCCAGCGTACTTTGCAGGGGCCCCATATCACCCGGTGCCTTCTTCATCCTCCCTATATATTTGAAAAAGGACTTTTTATTATCCTTGATCTTGGACTCTGGTCCTAGCTCTATGTCCGCCTTAGCTTTCCTGACAGCCCCCCTACAGGCCCAAGTAGAGGAGGTATACTCCTCTTTGGAGATGGCACCCCTCTTCCACTGGGCGTACGCCGCCTTTTTGGTAAGCAGGCATTCCTGGACACCCTTGGTGAGCCAGGGTGGCTTTTGGGCACTCTTGCCCCCCTTGCTTCTCGTTGGGATGGACTCCCCTTGGGCCCTGAGTATCGTTTCCTTAAGGAACAACCACTCGTCCTGGACACTGAGTTCCCTTGCCCTCAAGGACCCCAGCACCTCACCCACTAGTCTCCTCGATTTGTTGAAGTTGGCCCTCCTAAAGTCTGGGGCTACCGTCTTACCAGGTCATCGCCTGTGGCCAGGACCAGGTTCAACAGGGCGTTTCCCCTGGTGGGACCGTGCGCCTCCTGGATTAAGTGGAGGTCCTGTATCTCAGCCAGGAACCTCTTGGAACGGTCTGTCCTGGCTGACTGTTCGTCCCAGCAGATGTCTGGGTAATTAAAATCACCCATGACAACTACATCCCTTGCCTTAAGTGCCTCTGCAAGCCGGCCTGAAAATTCCCGGTCCAGTTCCTCCCCTTGGTTGTAGGGTCTGTAGTAGACCCCCACCGTCAAATCGTTCTCCCCACAGTCCCCTTGAAACTTGACTTCAGCCTGCCCTTCCTCTGACCCCATTCTACTGGCAGAGGATGTGTAGTGCTCCTTGACATAGAGCACCACACCCCCACCTTTCCTTCCTTCTCTATCCCGCCTGTAAAGCCCCTAATGCTAACTGCCCAGTCATGGGACGAATCCCACCATGTTTCTGTTAGCCCTGTGACATCTGGGTTTGAACTAGCTATTCTGAGGGCGAGTTCCTCCTGTTTATTTCCCATACTGCGAGCATTGGTATATAGGCATTTAAGGCCTTGCAAGACTCTGTGTGCCACCCCCCATTTAAGGAGACTGTCTGGACCCCCGTTCCTTACCTTAGCACTCCTTGTCTTTGTCACCTGTCTTGCTCGGATGGTGTCTCCTCGTCTTCCTGCGGCCCCCTCCCCCGGCGAGGCTAGTTTAAAGCTCACTGTACGAGATCAGCCAACCTGGAAGAGAAGACACACTTGCCTTTAGGAGAGAGATGAAGCCCATCCCATCCCAGCAAGTCCCCCACCCGAAAGCATGGGTCATTATTAAGGAACCCAAAGCCTGCCTGGCAGCACCAGCTGTGTAAGTGCCGGTTGACTATGCCAATGCAGGCCTCGTGTCACTGTCCCTGCCTACTCACTGGAAGAAGAGAGGAAAATACCACCCACGCCCCTGTCTCCTTCAGCTTGTCTCCCAGAGCCTTGAAAGCCCCTGGCCGCGTTGTTCATACCCACATGGACGACAACCATGGGGTACTGGTCTGCAGGTTGGATGTAGGCTGGGATCCTTTCCGTGATGTCCCTGACCTGAGCCCCAGGCGTGAAGCAGACCTGTCATGTCAAGGGGTCGGGCCGGCAGATGGGACCTTCCAGTCCTCGTAGGATGGAGTCTCCGATGATGAGGACCCGGCGTTTCTTCCTCCTGGTGTTCGCTCTCCACCCATTCCCTGTTGTGTGGGGAGTGGCATCGTCCCCACCAGAGGCCATTCCACCGTCCTCCTCCGTCACAGCTGCCAGGGCATCAAACCTGTTCCCCAGCTGAACCTGGGGAGCTTCCACCGCTCTAGGCCTAGCAGCTCTGGATTTGGGCACCTTCTTCCACTCCTGTGTTGGATGCGTCTCCTGTGGGGGCTGTACAGTGGGCAACTGGGCCTGAAGAGAATAGAAATAGGCATCAATTTCATCCTCTGCGTCCCTGATCCCCCTCAGCCTGCTCACTGCAGCCTGGAGCTCACTTACCTGCTCCTCCAGGGCCCTAAGTCGTGCCCAGGAGGGATAGGCAAGGAGACTTCCAGGCCCCCCCTCCACAGACAGGGGGCCAAGGGGCCACCGACCCCACCATGAGCTCTGTCTGGGTGGAGGCCTCAGAAGAGCCCACGGGAGGTGGCAGCACCAGGGTGGGGCCCCTGGCAGCTGCGCTCCACGTCTGCATCACCATGCCCGCAGAGGTGCGCCCGCTGCTTTGCTCCCTGGAGGTGCTGGTCTGTGCAGCTACCTCGCTCCCGCCTTATGCAAGTGCCAGCGCACCCTTACAGAGCACGCCTGTTTGTGTGCACTGTTCGTGTGCGCTGCCCGCGCGCAGCTTGGGAGTGCGGCTCCCTGTCAGGCGAGCTAAGGCAGCACCGAAGGGCTTCCCCTCCGGATCTGCCTCAGCTGTGCGGTGCCCTCTGCCCCACTTACCTTAGGGGGAATCAGCTGTTGCTGCTCCCCCCGCTGTCTCCTCTGCTGCTGCTGCTGCTGCTGCCTCTGCCGCCGAGGTAAGGGGGTACTCGTGTGAGTGGCACACATGCACCCTGCTCCCTCCGCTCCTGCTCCCCAACTGCTGGTGGAATTTCAAACCGCAGCTTTTAAATATTCAGTATTCAATAATATGTTCAATATACAGGCAAATATGAACCAAAGAGCTACAATTCTATCGATAGTTTTATTGATATGAAGCAAAACAATAAGTTTGAATTTCTATAATTATCCGAACCCTTGGAAAAATGGAAGTTTTACAGTTACAAATATCTGCTCATATATTCTATAGATGGGAATGCATGACTTGGTTGTAGAAAAATGCTCTGTAGAGTGTTCTACCACAGAAGTCTTCTCTTGTTGTTTTCTGCCCTTTGACTAATTTGGCCTTTTTCCTCCTATCTCCTCCCCCAGATTCTGTTAGGATTGTTTCTTTTCCACTTCACCTCATTGCTGTGAAGTTGTTTTTGCATCCTGTTCTGTGGTATTCTCAGCCCTGGGGACAGAGCTGAAAAATCATTGATTGACTCATGCTGTTTTTTTTGGTTGTAGCCATATTGGTCTAAGGACATAGGTAGGCAAGGTTCTCTGAGTAGATGTGATATCTTTTATTAGACCAACTGAGTAGCTGGAAGAACATTCTCAGCAAGCTTTTGGATGCAGTCACTCTTCTTCAGGCATAGGGAGTCTCTGCTGGTCTTAGACTCCCTATGCCTGAAGAAGGGTGACTGGGCCTGAAAGCTTATTAAGAACTTTTTTCCAGCTATTCAGTTGGTCTAATAAAAGATATCATATCTACTGATAGAACCTTGCTTGGCTGACTCTTGTAACCCACTAGTAAAACATCATATCATGCTTGTGACTATCCATCAGAGGCCTAGATTACTACTGTATTTCATGTGAACTGTGGTAATTTGTGATATACAGCATATTTCATATAAAACTGTTTGCAATTGGTGCTTCCAGTTTTTGGATTGTATTTGTGGCAAAAAGTGGCATCTTTTGATTCTGAGAGAAACTCAGTCCTGTAATTATTGATGAAGCAGAATTCATCTTGCTCTTAATATGAGTTTGCTTGAATGACTAGATTTGGCCTAATGACACCTTTTTAGGCTTGTGGTTGTAATGTTTAGTTTTCTAAATCACGGCTTCCAGAACAAAGTTATAGAGAGAGATGGGACTGGGGACCCAGAACCTGAAATGATGGAAAATACTTATGAAATTTTTATGCTTGTCGTAATGCCTACTAGTAAATACCTCAACATTTAAAAAATAATTTTAAAAATTTCAAAACAAAATTTAACTTTAAATGAAATTTTTAAAATTTTAAATTGGACCTAATTGGAATCGGGCATTCAGTTTTGTGGTTTCCTTCTTTTTAAATTAGAAAAATTGGAAAATGGTACTAAAATATCATGATGAAACATTTTGTATAGAAACAAAGTCCTATTTTTGAGCTGTTACAATTTGATAATTTTAAAAAAACTTTCTCTCTCCTTTCATGTAGCAGTGCTATATTTCAGAAGTTCCCAAATTGTCCCCCAGACTCTGTCTAGTACAGTGGTTTTCAAACTTTTTAGACTCAAGGCACCCTTATGCCACCTCTTAGCATTCATTTTAAGACTATGGAAAAATAATAGAGCAATTCTTAGGTTGCAAAGAAAGATTGCAACAAGTCAGAATGTTTTTAATGCTATGGATATAGTGTTAGAAATCTCTGGCTTTATCTTGAGCTGTGTATGTATTTACATGGCATCTAATGGCACCTTGGAAAAAAAATGTACAGCACCACTGGATGTCACAGCACCCTGGTTGAGAACGAGTGGTCTAGTTGAATGCTTGCTGGTACTTCCTGCTTGCATATACTACATTGCATAAAAATATGAGTACTGTACAGTACTTTGGATATTTTTTTACTATTATTTTCCATTCATGCAGCTATAGTAGTCATTGCAGGACTGAGTTATGATTGCAAATGGAGAGACATTGTTATTTGAAATAAAAAGGGAGAGAAAGTAGCACTTAAGAAAATGTTTCTAGTTCTATGTGATATACAGTATGTACAGGAAGAGTTTGAGCTGCCAGTCTCTCTCTTTCACAAATTTAACTTGTCAAGTAACAAATGTAACATTTAAAGATACAGCTAATTCAGATCTGGTGCATGGAGCCAGGAGATTTGTTGGCATTAAAGGTGGTCAGAAGGGAAGGGGTTCACCTGTGCCATGGCAACCACCAGCTGACTCTGGATCTGAGCTGGGTAGTTTTGGCCTGTCTCTTGAGAAGGTTGCCAACTGATGCCCTAAGGTATACATAGTGTTTGTTTCCTACTGCAGTGATGCTAAAATGCTGTCAATCTCACACATCAATTTCCATAACAAAATCATGTGGCCTCATTTTGGGCTAGATAGTTGCACTTCCACTCTGATACCCGCCACAAGTAATTCAGTTCTAACTAAATACTTGCAATTTCTCCTATGAATCCTTTTAAAATTTAATTCTTATTGATCTCTTACAGAGATCAAGGTACCATCCTTCCTGTAATCTCCTTTTAGTTTCTAACAAATGCAGAAACAATTTCCCTTCCATATACTTCCTGAGAATATATTGCCTCCCTGACTTTTAGATCACTGTCTCTTAAAGGGAGACATTATTCACTGTTTCCATATACTATCTGATACTTGCATCAAGATTTGTTTTTGTATGTGTGTTACAGATTTTTTTTCTGGCTCTGGTTTATAAAATTTTTGTTCACAGGAAGCATGTATACCAGGGGCGGGCAATTATTTCAGGTGGAGGGCCACTTACTGAGTTTCGGTAAGCCATCAAGGCTGCATGACAAGCAGCCAGGGGCAGATAACTATTCATTTTCTAAATTTTTTAGGGGCTCCGTGGGCCAGATAGAATGGCCTGGCGGGCCGCATCCTGCCTGCGGGCCACATTTTGCCCATCCCGATGTATAAATATGTATACACTACAAACAGTAGCATTTAGTAACAACATTTTTTTACACCCTACTTGTGCTGTTCCTGAACTGTTTTAAGCACTTGCATTAGTTTTTTTTAGGACTTCTAAACAACTTTTAGTGATGCCTCCTTTTAGTGTAAGGTATTAAGATTACAATAGACTTGTTCATTTCTTATCATGGCCAGTATTTTACCTAGATTTTTAAAAATATATTTGTTAGGAGACTTTAAAGGTTTTCAAGTAAAAAAAATTGAATAGATTTTTCTTGATAGAAACAGAAATATGCAAGAATTCTTGTGGGTGTTATGTTTTCTTGGGCCAGCTATATGGTTGTGGTAGACAGGCAAGTTTTTGGCAAGCCTGCAAAGGCAAGGGGAAGGGTACTTTGAAAAAGACTCAGACAAGCTTTTATATCCTAACAATGTGGTAGGTCCAATAATACAGAGGTGTCAAACTCATTTGACCCCATGGGGCAGGGTGTGGGTCATTGGATTGGTCTGTGAACTGGATCAGGACTGACCCCCTGTGTTATGTGCAGCACCAATGATGCCAGGTTGAGCCTCCCATGCTGCACACAGCACATGCTGTCCCCACTTCAGGGCTCATACTACATATGGAGTTTGGGTGGTCCTGACACTGCGTATATCACAGAGGGTTAGATTAATAGGAAATTAGGGCTGGAAGAGACCGCAGGAGATCATCTTTCTAGTCCAACTCCCTGCTCAAAGTAGGACCATCCCCAACTATATCATCCCAGCCAAAGCTTTGTCTAGCTGAATCTTAAAAACCTCCAAGGATGGAGATTCGGCCACTTCTCTGGGTAACCTGTTTTAATCTTTTCCTATTTTAAAAAACGTGCATAAAACTGGCATTAATCAGCTAAATCTTAACAAAAACATGCATTTTTGTGCTAGTTCTAGGGTGATGTTGTTGCCACAGTGGTCTGGAAAATATGCAAATGGCAAGAATTCTTGTTTGTTCGTTGGTATGGGTTGGTTCAGGGTGCTGGGTTCAGCCCACGTGCTGCATGCAGCATGCATGGGAAGGGCTGGTGAGCATCCCATGCAGCACATGGGACCAGTCCAGAGACCCACAGGCAGACCTGTATGGTTCCACAGGCTGGATCTGGTCCATGGGACATGTTTGATACCCCTGCAATAAAAGCTATCACCCCCAAGAATTCTTGCCTTTTGTATATTTTCTGGAACATCACGTCAGGATGAGCATACACATACATACATATTTTAGTTGAGATTTAGGTGATTAATACCAGTTTTATGCAGGTGTCTTTTAAAATAAGAAAAGATTAAGAATAGCTCCTTAACAAATTTTAAAGCTCAAGCAAAGACTGTTGCTTCCCTGCCTCCTGGGGTAAACCTATTTTGTCTGTTCATTCCAGTCATCTCTGTTGTGAAAAGTGGGAAAATTGAAACCAGCATAAATCATTATGGTAAAATGATGGCTGCAGGAAATCAACAATTTTTTTGGTATTTTAATGCTGGCCGGAGCAAAATGTCATCCTTGCACTGTCTATATATATCTACATTTTATACAGCCAATGAGGAACTACTCAGGATATGTGGACAGCTGTCATTTTGTTTGGAAAGTAAGTGTACATATCAGTTGGCTCTGATGGATGATACAAATGCAGCTGTTAAACCTGACATGATAGAAGAGGACAGATTTTTGGAATATAGACATACAGGACAATATCTGTGATCTTCCTAAAGGGATCCCTAGACCCATGTGTTTTGGTTTTTTTCCTTTAATTTTACCTCATTTTTGTTATCCTCCTCTGCACTTTTGGAAGTTCTTGTTCATTCCCCCTTCTCTTAAAATTTGCAGGTTTTGTTTCTACTGTCACACACATTTCTTCTTCTCTGTCTTTATCTGCTATTTATCTCCTTCCCCTCCCCCCCGTCCTCTCCTTGTTACATTTTTCTTTCAGGGTGCATTCATCCTGGTAACTCAGTGATTCCTTGGGCAATTTAGAGATCACACCTGCATAGCTTTAGGGTCTACTTTAAAGGAAACTGCACTGTGTAGTTGTAAGTGTGAAGAATATTTTATCATGCTGAAGAATGGACATAACATACTTACAATGTTGTAGATTAGTTTTGGCCTTCTATTTGTTTGCTGACCTACAACCCCCCCCAAAAAAGAAAGTTATTGAAAACAGTGTATTTTTTTGCATACCACAAGCCCCAGAATATAATATGCATCTTGTTTTAAAAAGGCAGAATGAAGACTGTTTTTTCCCAGAATTATAGCTGCATATTGCAGGGACGGAGCTTAATTTTCAGCTGACTTACCTTCCCTTTCCTGCTTAACTAAAGCTGAAACACTAGCTGCTGCTGAAGACTGGTCTGTATGGGTGAATCTGTGATTTTGAAAAGAGTTTTCAGGACTGAAATAAGAGGAGAGAGAGCAAGAGCAACTAGTGCTAGTAGATGGCAATGTTTCCTAAGAAAGGTTATCTTGATTTTAGTAGAACATCAAAGCCATTGAAAAGGAGACAAAATCATTACCATCTGTGGAGTGAAAACAAAGGTCAGTTGATTCCCTGAGCTGCCCAAATAGTAATACCATGGCTGCTGCACTGTGGAGCTGGAATCAAAGTGGAGTTCCCTCCCAGGCAGAAAATCAGCTTCCCAACTTAAGGCAGGTACAGGGGAAAAGGTGTATGGAAAAATGTAATAGTTTGAGATGAAAGTAAAATATTTGTTCTTTATTCAGTTAAATCAATTTTAATTTGTTTTTGCATGCAGGAAGGAGTTAGACAGCTTTAACATCCCTTTCCTTATATTATAAGACATTTTAACATTTGAGTATGAGCAATAGCATCTGCTGGCTTTTGCTGGTCTCCAAAATATCATGTGTGTCAGTTAACATATATGAACCATGTGAGTGTGCAAGTTAATTGGTTTGTTTAACAGGCACAAAGCATCAGCCCCTCTAGTATATAAAGTAGCAAGAAACCCTTTCATTTGCCCCGCTCTCTCCCCGCCCCCCCCCCCGGGATGTGAAGCTCCTCCATATGGCAAAAAGCCCATCTTTTAGTATTTGCCCCCTTTTGGGGGATGCTTTTTCTTTTCTACCTTTTATTCCTTCCTCTCTTTCTTTTATTCTATCATTATTATTTTTATGTAAGGTGTATTTGTAGTGAAAATAGAACTTGTAGATGCTTTTACAAATGTACTTTAAGTTTAAAAGTAAGTTGTACCATGTAACAATATTAGTAAGAGCAGGAATCTCTGTATGGAGCAGGTCCCTGAATGAATCATGGTTGATTGTGTATCACAGTAGCTAGTCTGGATAAGCATGTTAATGAGCGGCAATTAACACCTACAAAATCAGAGAACAAGGAAAGGAAAGAATCAATAAAGAGCCAGGAATTTCCAGAAACTTCATTGTTAAAGGTACAGAAGCCCCCGTTTGAACTAATCGACACTGGAAGCAGACCCTTGGGGCCAAAATACCCCCTGATCAACCACTTCTATTCATCATGGCAGTGAATCAATTAAAATTCATCAACGGACTCTTGAGACTGGTATGTATGTGTGGACGGGACCCCTGGGGCTGGCAGCTGCCATCCAGCAGCTACCAAGAGGGATGTCCCACAAGGTCAACAACCCCTGGAATGGGTAAGCCCGAGAATTGGGGGAGTCACCAAAGTCTGCCAGAGAGGGATAAAAAACAGCAAAGAATGACCCCCAATGGCATCCTCTTTGACCTGACCAGCACCCTGTCTGTCCAGCCGGCAACCCCCTTCTGCAGCAACATGGCACTGAAAGAAGCCTCCACTGGCCGTCGATGGTGGACTCCAGTGCTTGGGGATAGGTATAGCTTCACACCAGTGCCTAGTGTTCAGAGCTGGCTACTGTGAGTGTGTGTGTGTTTGAGGGGACCAAGGTTTATGGTCTGACTTTTGTATCCGGCCAATAAACTAGAATATTATGATGATCCTGTGAGTTGGTCCTTTGTAGCCAACAGTATAATTAAATATATGACTAGTCTGGCTGAAGAAGGTAAAAGCACAGAAGTTTACCTAATTGCAGTTAAAACAGGGTTGTCCTGAATCACTGAAAACACATTTCCTTCCCTCCCTTCCCTTTGTTCATTGCACCTGTATTCTGGAGTGTCAAGTTTGCATTGCTGTGAAGTCCAAAGAGCAGAGCATGCTACTTGTTTACATGAGATCTGTATCTCTTGTGCAGCAATTTATTAGGGCTGCTGCAGTTGATTTATTTTATATGGGAGGAAAGAAAAAAATCTGGACTTTTGCAAAGCAGGTTATATCAACTTTGGGGCCTGATAACCTTGATGTCCTCTCTAAATTTTATCTTCAGGGTATAAGGAAATAGTAAATACTTAACATAAAGTAGTTATTTGCCATTCAGTTCTAAGAATTAATATTTTATTCAAATAAAGTAACCAATTTGTAGGGAAGACTCATTGAGTTCCAACATTTAGCAAGTAATCATGTGCCATGTTTTGGGGAGATATTAACATGGCACAGTCAGAAATATTAGTAGTGACTTTTATCATGAACTTTACGTAGTAAAAAGCTCTAGAGAGTCATAAACTTTAGAACACATAGTTCAAAACATGCTTATGTTCTTATTCTAACCCAGGGGCACACTGAAGTGCTCTGGGTTAGAATACAAGGAAGTCGAGGGGAAAGGGACTTAACAGTGGGGTTCTACTACAGACCACCCAACCAAGGGGAAGAGCTAGACCAGGAATTCTTAAGTCAGCTCACAGAGGTCAAAAGATGTCATTGTGGGTGGCCTGAACTTTCCAGATATCTGCTGGGAGGAGCAGTCAGCCAGGTCTGAATGCATACATAGGTTCCTAGCCAAAATAAAGGACCTCCATCTAACCCAGGAGGTACATAGCCCCACCAGGGGAGACGCCTTGTTGGACCTGGTGCTGGCCACAGGCGATGGCCTGGTGAGGGGGCCGTGGGTTCTCGACCACCTGGGCGACAGTGATCGTCGCCTGCTGGAATTCACTATCCAGCGCAAGGTGGCAAAGGCCTGCAGCAAGGCAGCTGCCCTGAACTTCAGGAGGGCAGACTTCAATGAGGTAAGGAGAATAGTCGGGGAGGCACTGAGGTTGCAGAGGGGAGGGGAATCTGGTGTCCAAGAAGAGTGGTTGTTCCTTAAGGAGACGATCCTCCAAGCCCAAAGGGAGGTAATCCCAACATGGATCAAAGGGGGCAAGAGGGTGCAAAAGCCCCCTTGGATCACCAAAAGCATACAGGAATGTCTCCTAGCTAAAAAGGAGACATACACCCAATGGAAGGGAGGGGCTGTCACCAGGGAGGACTATACCTCTGTTGCTCGGGACTGTAGGGGGTTGGTCAGGAAGACCAAGGCGGAGATGGAACTGGGACTAGCTACCCGGATCAAGGACAATAAGAAGTCCTTTTTTAAATACAGAGGGGGCAAAAAGAAGGTACTGGGTAACGTGGGCCCTTTGCAAGACATGCTAGGAAATCTAGTCATCACACCAGACAACAAAGCTAACCTATTTAACAATTTATTTGCCTCCATTTTCCTGAGCAGAGACTGACTCAGGCCTCACACTGGGACCTGTGTAGGCCCCAGGGGAGGTGCACCCAGGCCTAGGGTCAGAGAGGACCTAGTCAGGGAACTTCTGGAGGGACTGGACGTATTCAGATCAGCTGGTCCTGACGATCTCCACCCCAGAGTGCTGAGGGAATTAGCAGAGGTCATTGGGGGACCCCTGGCATGTCTTTACGAGAACTCGTGTTCTGGTGTGGTGCCAGAGGACTGGAAAAGGACTAATGTGTTTCTCATTTTCAAAAAAGGGAGGAAGGAGGACCCAGAAAACTATAGGCCAGTTAGCCTTACCTCGATCCTGGGTAAGCTTTTTGAGAGAATTATCCTGGCCAGCAGGGGAGGTTATGCTTAGGGGCAACCAACACGGGTTCATTAGAGGCAAGTCCTGTCAGATCAACCTGGTGGCCTTCTATGGCCAGGTCACAAAATCCTTAGATGCAGGGGTAGCAGTGGACATAGTCTTTCTGGACTTTAGGACGGCCTTCGACACTGTCTCTCATCCCATTCTCATTAAAAAATTAGGGGACTGTGGCATTGACACCTACACAGTCAAAAGGGTCACTAACTGGCTGGAGGGCCATACCCAGAGAGTGGTGGTGGATGGGTCATTTTCGACCTGGAGGGATGTGGGCAGTGGGGTCCCCCAGGGCTTGGTCCTCGGGCTCGCACTGTTCAACATCTTCATCAGCGACCTGGACGAGGGGGTAAAAAGCACCCTGTTCAAATTTGCATATGACCCTAAGATGTGGGGGGATGTGGTCACACTAGAAGGGAGGAATAGGTTGCAATCAGACTTAGACAGGTTACAGGGGTGGGTGGATGAGAACAGGATGGGTTTCAACACTGACAAGTGCAAGGTACTGCACCTTGGGAAGAATCAGCATACCTACAGCTTGGGGAACTCCCTTCTCATCAGTGCAGAGGCAGGAAAAGGTCTTGGAATCATTATTGATGCCAAAATGAACATGGTCCAGCAGTGTGGGGATGCAGTCAGGAAGGCCAACAGCACCTTGTCATGCATCCACAGATGCATCTTATGCAGGTCTAGGGGGGTGATCCTCCCCCTCCTATGTGGTACTGGTCAGGCTGCAGTTGGAGTACTGTGTCCAGTTCTGGATGCTGCACTTTAAGAGGGATGTGGACAACATGGAGAGGGTCCAGAGGAGGGCCACTTGTATGATCAGGGGACAACAGGGCAGGCCCTACGAGGAGAGGCTATGGGACCTGAACCTGTTCAGCCTGCAGAAGAGAAGGCTGAGGGGGGATCTAGTGGCCTGTTACAAACTAGTCAGAGGGGACCAGCAGGCACTGGGGGAGTCCCTGTTCCCTTGAGCACTACGTGGAGTGACTAGAAATAATGGTCACAAGCTGGCAGAGGGTAGATTCAGACTAGACATCAGGAGGTACTACTCCACTGTCAGGGCGGATAGGATCTGGAACCAACTTCCAAGCGAAGTGGTGCTGGCTTCTACCCTGGGGGTCTTTAAGACAAGGCTAGACAAACACCTTGCTGGGGCCTCTTTTGACCCCAGTACTCTTTCCTACCATGGCAGGGGGTCAGACTTGATGATCTGCTCAGGTCCCTTTGGACCCTACCAACTATAAATCTATGTCTAAGCATAAAAGTGACTTCAGTGCTTTTTCTATGCAGGAAGAATTTGAGATTTAGGCAGGTTTGATGTGACTGTTAATTTCTCTCGCTTCTCAACTGTGCTTTTATGAAAGGAGATCTGAATTGCCTTTCCATGTAGCTAGCTTTTCTACATGAAAATTTTAAATTAAGACATGGCATAAATTTCTTGGTCCTGTGTCTGTCTGTTCCTAACAGCCCATTCTTCAGTCCAAACACTTCAGAAACACTGAGGGTAGAGAAGTTGCAAAACAAATCAGAGTATTGCAGAAGGATGTCCTTGACACTAGGAAGGTGGTAGGATAAAGAAATAAGAGTTTTTTAAAAGGTGTGTGTAAGTACACTAGTAAACAACAACATATACCTATTTACAAATTGTCTTAGTACTTGGTATTTTGATCCACATTCTCAAATTTAGGTACCAAACTCAGATTGATTTCAAATCAGTGGAGCGAAACTCCAACTCTGGCTTGTGTGTGTTTGTAGGACCCAAACGTGTTGCTCTTCATGACAGAGATGATGTATGTGCCAGAGGTGGGAACTTGACTCTTATTTGGAGAGTCCCAGTTAGCTACAAAATGTCAGTTGAGTCTTTTACAATGCTTTGTGTATTGAGTCTTGGCTAATTTTGCCATTAATTTTGCTGCCTTAATATGTCTTACAGACAGCTAATAAGTTGAACTGCATACAGCCTTCCTTCTTTCTGTAAGAATCACTCATTCTTCCTCCTCTCCCTTTTGCTATTTTTAAATTTACTAAATTACTCTCGGTCCTGATGTTTTCTTTAATATTTACTTGTTAAGCACTTGATTGTTAACAATATAAATTATGATGTTGACTTTCTTCTTCATTTTAAATAATAAGAGCCCTTTCTGCTCCTGTTCAGTTTCTTCAACTGTTTTGGTTGTTTCCATGATCTTTGTAAAACTAGTTTTCCGCTCTATCTTGTTATCATTGATTTGTCTTGGTCTTATTCTTCAAACAAATATATACATAGCTTTATTTATGAGTAAAGATATTCATACATTTTTCATAGATTACCAAGTTAGAAGACGACAATTTTGGTCAATTGTTTTTTCTCTTTTGTAGGATGAGATGGGATATTTAAGACATTAGGTTCCTTTGTGATGTGGGTATTTGTTTAGGTTTTTTTGTGTTTCTTTTTCACTGAAAACATCTTGGAGATTTAACCCCCCCCCCCCCCGGTTTTAAAGGTAGAAATATAAATACACTTAGATAAATATTGCAATTGCTGAAGATGAATGTATTTTCTTAGTAAAATTTCAGACCCTTCCTTGTTAGCTTTCTGTTTGAAGACTCCAAGTAAGGTGACTTTCAGGAAGACTTTATTTTTTTGAGAAAATATGTAAAAATAGTAATTTAAAAAATACTTAATTTTATTATGCAGACAAGTCTGATGAAGCATCACTGCCTTTGGCAAGTGATTTCTTCTTGTTCTTGTGAAGTACCTGTATAATAGCATGGTTATAGTACTGAGAACAGATAGGGTGTAGTCTAATGCTCTAACTAGTTGAACTGTGAATTAGAATTGTTAAATTCTAAGCACACACGAACCTGTGTACAGTCTATCAATTCAGAATGCTTTCTTTGTGTAGATATATTGCTTTGAATAGATGCTTTCATTGGGTTTCATTGGGGTCTCATTATTGGTATAGGTCAAAAGGGGAAGGTTTTCAACACTCCTTCTGCCTCTACTACAATAGAACTGTGAATATTATCTCTTTCAAATTTTGGGGGTACAGATAGTTATGATTTCATAGACATTAAGGACTCAAAGGGACCTCATGAGATTATTGGGTCCAGCCCTCTTGCCATAGGCAAGAAGTCAGCTGGGATCAAGTGACCCCAGCAAGAAATACATCCATCTGTTTTTTGAAAGAGCTCAGAGTAGGTGCTTGCACCACCTCTGGGGGGAGGTTGTTCCAGACCCTGGACACTCACACCGTAAGGAACTTTTTTCTTATGTCTAGTCTAAATCAGCCTTCCTGGACTTTATGGCTGTTAGACCTTGTTATCCCTTGGGCAGCTTTGGTGAACAGCTGTTCTCTCAGTTCCTGATACACCCCTCTTATGTAATTGTAGGCTGCCATCTAGTCCCCCCTGAGCCTTCTCTTCTCCAGACTGAAGAATCCCAAGTCCCTCAGCCTCTCCTCGTGCGGCCTTCCCTCCAGGCCTTTGATCATACAAGTAGTTCTCCTCTGGACTCTCTCAAACTTCTCCATATCCTTCCTGAAGTGGGGGGCCTAATACTGGATGTGGTACTCCAGCTGCAGTCTCACCAGGGCTGAGTAAAGCAGGTGGATGACTTCCCTGGTTTTCCTTGAGCTGCATCGGTGGATGCACGCCAGAGTTCAGTTTGCTTTGCCAGCCACAGCATTGCATTGGTAGCTCATATTCATCTTGTGGTCAGTCAAGACCCCCAAATCCCTTTCGGTCATGGTGCTAGCGCGTGTAGCACTGCTGAGCCTGTAAGTATGTTGAGGGTTCTTCCTATGGAGGTGTATCACCTTAGACTTCTCTACATTGAAGGCCATCAGGTTTTGGTTGGCCCACCTTGAGGCGTGTCCAAATTGGCCTGTATCCCCAGCCTATCCTGTGGTGTGACTGCCTTCCCCCATAATTTGGTATCGTCTGCAGGCTCGGCGAGGTCACATCTGACTCCCAAATCCAGATCATTAATGAAGATGTTAAAGAGTACCATCCCAAGTACTGAGCTCTGAGGGATTCCACTGGTCACCCTGTGCCACGTTGATTTGCTCCCATCAACTAGTACTTTTTAGGTCCAACCCTGTATCCAGTTGCCTAGCCATCAGACTGTATGATGATCAAGGCCACAGTTCCCCTGCTTAACCACGAGGACAGCATGGGGAACTAGGTCAAAGGCTTTCTTGAAATCCAGATATATGATGTACATGCCATCTCCCTTGTCCAGGGCTCATGTTACGCTGTCATAGAAGGAGATGAGGTTGCTTAGGCAAGACCTGCCAGGCACAAAGCCATGTTGGCTGGCATTCAGATGCTTGCCTTCCGTTAGTCTGGTGTTGATGGATCCCTTGACAATTTTCTCCAGGATTTTTCCACGGACAGACGTCAGATTGATTGGTATATAATTTCCCATGTCATTATGGAATTTTTTCTCGCTTTAACATTCCCCTTTTTTCCCTCAAGGGGAAGCAAAGCTAGCTCAGTGGCACCCAGCCTTTTGGCCTGAAGCACTGGATGAGTCGTACAGGAGTTGGCAGGTGGGATGGATTTAACTATGCAGGGGTGGGGCACTATACCAGTGATCTAGCCTTCAGGGTCAGAAGGTTGGGCCATAGGTTGCCACCTCTTCCCCCACTGCCAAATTTCTGGACTTGTTGGCAGCCCTGTGGGCCGGATGGTAAAGCTCCATGGGCTAGGAGTTGAGCACCATTGGGCTAGCCGGGCTAGCCAAAAGAGTTTTATGATTAACTAGCCAATTGCCCATCAAGAATGATGGGCAGGGGTGTGGGCGGGGACAGAGGTCTGTGTCCAGCTCCTTGCCCCGCCAACCTTTGGGGCTGGGCCCTTTCCCCTTTACCCCCACTCTGCTGCAGTTCACAGCCCCAGAGTCAATATGTAGTTCTGGACTTTGTGCACCAAGACCTATTGTGTGCTTCTGGTGCCAGAGTGGGGTCCCTCAACATACCCTCAGACTTGCTGCATGGTTCCACTGTTAGGGCTGCATGGCACAGCCTGCTTCAGTGTGCTGGTACTGGGGCTGCAAGGCAAGTCTGGGACCCTGCATTGGCTCTGAAGCCATGAGAAGAGGTTGGGTGTGCTAAATCCATGACTGTGTGTCCCAGAGCCAGCAAACACTCTTGGACTGGGTGTATGGGATCCACACAGACATATGGCTCTGGAGTCAGTGTGCAGAGCAAGATTTAGTGTCTGGCTGAGGACTAGCCCTGGTACCTGCTTGATCTGGCATGCATTTGGGGAGAGGGGATTCTTATGGGTCTGGAAATTTGGTAGTGGTGTGGGAGGATGTGGTAGCAGTGTTAATTACTATGACTCCCAGAGCCTGAGCAGTTAACAGTGCCACCGCTCTGCCCTTCCCCTGCCAAATTTACGGACTGTGCAGAGCCCTTTTCCTTCCATATAATGTGCACCCTAATTTCCCCTGCTGTTTTTGGGAAGGAAAAGGTGTGAGTTATGCAAGATAATATGGTATTGATTACTAGTTAGTTCTGGACCTTTTTTTTTTTCCTAAGAAGTTTTGAGCGAACTGGTAGTGGATGTATGTTTTGTTTATAGGACAAGATGAGAGAGACTTTTCATGGTTCATTATAATGTTACATTCAGCAATTCAAAATTACTCTAGAAACATTGTACTTAAACTGCCTGGCAAGAAATACTTGAAGACTTATTTCCCAACTGGATCCATATAAGTGCAGGGTCACCCAGGCAGATTTGAACCTTAACCAAGCAACTGACTCCACATGCTTTAGGATTTTTCAGGAAAGCTGATGTTATTTAATTTCACACTAAAGGGAATAGATTTACTTCTAACAGAATTTTAAGTCTGCGGGTACTTACTGAGGAAAAAAATGAGAAAGTGAAGAAAACAGAAAAGAAAGTAATGTAGAAAAGCGATCAATGAGCCAAAAGACTTCAAAGGACATCAAGATCTAAGTGAAAAAGATTTTTTTCTCCCCCTTTGAGAGGATCAGTTGCAATAAAATAAATACAGACTACTTCTCTGTCATTTATAAAGGCAATACTGCATTTCTACCTGTACTGCTTAGAAGACTGAAAACATTCAGCTTTCCTCCCAACGGCAGTCCAGGGTATGCAGTTATCCACTATAATTGCATACTTTGTCATGTGTTACTGCTTACATAAATCATTTGAGGCTGTTTGGTGCAAATCCCTCAGGATTTAATTTTTTTTGCCAGTTTATGCTATATTACTGTGCGTATTCTCTGCTTTAAACATGCTTTCTCCAGGACACTGTGCATGCATCTAGGTTCCAAAGCTTTTCATGTAAATGCAGCGAATGAACCAATCATAGCTCAGTAAATCAAAGGCAAAAAACCCGTCCCATTGTCTTCAGTGGGATCAGAATGTCACCCAAGTTCTAAAGAAAAATCGGGTTTCTGGTGAGCTACAGAGGAGGTAATGATATATGGTTTTACTGTGTTTTTTTTTTTTTATTTCACTTGTGCTGAAGAAATTGAGGTTGTTTCTGTATTGGAAGTTTCTCATGTTAAAGGAGGGCTATGTTTCCATGTCTCAAGCTTTTTTTGCTGCTACTACCTCAAATTTACTCATTCTGTTTCTAATCTTTTAAAATTAATTTTGCTGCTTATCTATAAACTGCTTTTCTCTTCATTATATATACATAAGTGTACTTCAATAATTCCCCTAGTATAGTTCTGTGGAGGACACTCGTTCCTTTTTTTTTTAGGAATAATAATTGATATTTTAATTGTAATTTTTGCTCATCTTAACTTGCTTCCAAAGTGACTTAAATTACATTAACTTGGAAAAAGCACTCTACAGAAAGGAACTACATCAATGTAAGTATAGCAGTTTGAATAAGTATGATATGTATATGAATTGTATAATTGCATTATACAATTTCCACAGATAGGCAAACCATAACACTGCTTACCATCCAACTTGTGAGAAGCTCATAACCATGATTCTTTCTAGCTGGTTTGGCACAAGGAGAAATCTCACCCCTCTCCACACGCACCTTGCTAAATACTTTTTAACTAGGTGTGCACCGATAGACTTTTGGGGCCGATACCAATAGCCAGTTTTTAAGGAGGCATATCGGCTGATACTGATCTGATTTCTGATGCAGCCTCATGCAGCTGGTAAGTCTGTTGTGGTGGAAGGGGAAGGAGGAAGGAAGCGGGTGGGTTATGCAGATCAAGGCCCCTGCGGTGAGGGAGGGAGTGGAGCAGGTGTGGGATGGAGCTGTGGCTCATCTGGTGGGGGGGGGAGAGGGGCGGGCACAGCTCCTGCTGCCATGTGCACCCTGGGAGGGCACGGGGGGGGCGTGCCCCTGGATCTGTGTGGGGTGGGGTGGGCTGCAGCTTTGGGCTGGGGCAGCTCTGGGCTCTTCTTGGTTGGGGCTGGGCTGGGCTGGGCTGCACTTGGGGCAGGCGGCAGTGGTGCTGCGAGTGGGATATGGGGGGGATTCAGCCATCCCGAATTTCACTGTAGCCCCTCCCCCCATGCACTGGGAAGAGCCTGGCACAGCCCCAGCCCACAGCTGCAGCCCACCCCTCCCTGCACAAACCTGGAAGCACCCCCCCCAGTGTGTTCCTGGGGTGTATGCAGTGGCAAGACCTGCCCCCTGACATCCTTTGCCCCTCCTGCTGAGCCATAGCTCCATCCTATGCCCGCCCCATCTGGGCAGCACCTGCCCCAGACCCTGCTCCACTCCCTCTCTCACCATGGGGGCCTTGATCTGCCTCCCCCTTCCCTTCCACCACAACAGACTTACCAGCTGAATGCTGCGCTCCAAGCTGTTGGGCTGTTCTCACCAGCTACATACTGCACTGTGGCTGTGCACATGCACAGGCGTTTGTTGGCCAAGTTATCAGCCACATCAGGCTGATTTCCGATGCAATCAATTTTCTTTATATTGGTGCCGATCCAATATCGGACTGATGTATCCGTGCTCCTCTACTTTTAACTAGTAAGGGAACAAAGAGGTATTGCCCAGATGAATAGCTTTAACATGTATGTTGAAATTGTTGGTTAGGAGAAATTTAATTAAAACAAGGAAACGCATGTGCTACAGAGTATAAGTGAAAAAAAAGTGTGTGAAGATGGTTAAATAGAATTGAGCTATTTTCCCCTCCAAGAACAAGAGAATTTGCTCAGTATTCTTGTTAAATTCGAGCATTATGGAAGATCAAGTTTAGAGAAACTGAGGCTATTCTGTATGTTGTCTTTAGCTAAGGAAAAATTACTTTGAACTGTAAGAATTTTTGTGGTTTATGCATTTTATTGGACCAACTGTGTCATTGGGAGGGTTCGATAAAAGATATCACCCACAAAATCCTTACCTACTTTATTTTTCCTTGACCATCCTTGCTACATCATCACAACGCTTTGGCCTGTAATTTTTTTTTTTTAATAGAGCACCTTTTAAACAGGGCTGCTATTACTTATACATAAGACAAACAAGCTGTTTGGAGGCAATATATTCCTTTTATAGCTTGCCTAAACCATAGCTCAGGTAACTAAACCAGTGCATTATAATGGAGATTTCAGTCATCTGCTACAGCATAAATATCTGTTTAATCAGCTTTCATGGTAGTGCATGTTCAGAGTTAACTGAACTGCGAATTTCAAGCTACAAGAAAAAAAAGTTAATACAAATCAGATGGCTTCCTGGAAGGAGGAGTAATAGTCCTGGACACTTGTAATTTTGTCTTCTGCTTCTTTTTGTGCCAATTCAGTAATATATACTACACTATGGATGGGTGTAGCAATGTAACACAATAAGCAAATTAAGCTTTCTGCATGAAAGACACTTAACACTAGTGTAAATTAATCTCTTGAATGTTGAATTTATGTTTGGCTTTTATCTAAAACACCTTTGTTCTTGTTTTAATAGCAGCTGTTGCTGATGCTAGTACAGTAAATACAGCTGCACTATTCAGACAAAGTTTTGATCACAGTTTTTTGTCATAGTAACATCTGTTTTGTACTGTTTTTTGATTTAATGGTTCCTGATTACCAACTTTAGCAACGTTTTTCAAAGCTCTTAAAGTTATACTTGTATGTGCACTGTACTACCAAGTTTAGTTTTAGCAACTCAGTAATAGTGACAGACTTTATTTTATGTTGATCTTTACTGGTTAACTAAAGAAAGGAAGGAAAAAAAACACAAAAAAAAGGGGTGGTTTTTTTGAATAAAGGAAAACCTAAAAAGAAAACAAGACAAACCCAGCATTGCTCTCACTGATATATATTTATTTATAATGGATATATGAAAATGCATAGCAGTTAAAGTATGATTGTTAATAGCAAATTGACTAAATAAAAAGAAAAAATTTGGAACTTAGTCACATTGTTAAGCATTTAGACAATTGGAGTCAGAAGATACTCAGCACCCTTAAAAATCAGACCAGAAATACTTATTGCAAAATCTTAATTTTGATGAGGTATTGATTAATTTGACCTCCAGATTACAGGTGGAGTTTTCTGGGCTGGCAGCTAGTTTGTGGGGAAAAAACAAGCAAACCTTTTTATTTTCAAGTGGATTTAATCAGGAACTCATTGAAAGAGAAATATTCAATATTTGTGTTTTTAAAGGACTCACTTTTTCAGAGTAGAATCTTGAAGTATAACAATTAATTGCTTCATAAATGCTGAAGATGGAGTGCTATGAAAATATTTGCTCTCCAAGCACTATCTTACATGCTGACAGTAAATTCAACTGAAATGTGAGGGGTGGGTGGGAAGAGAAGTGTAAGTGGTGTGAGAAAAGGATGGGATTGCATTTTCAGTATGCTATTTTTAAATATTAAATCTTTTTTGACAGTACATGTAGTAGAAACAAGTCTTTAATGCATGACGGAAGGTCTGAAAAGTATTTGAGTTAAAATGTCACATGAGGATCCAGTTTGGTAAATCTTTTGGGCTCAGTTTGTTGAATGCTGTCATACATTATACTTACCTATTATGAGTAGTCCTATGTGAGTTGAACTCCTCTGATATGCCAATTTGTTGTTTATTTATATTCTGTCAGAACCTAGAGGGAGTAACCAAGATCAAAGGCCTATTTTCTGTACAAATGCAAAAGAGCAGAACCTGCCTTGTAGAATTTGGACCTAAATAGAGAAGACAAAATATATTGGGTGAGAATGTCTTGTATCAACTGAGTGTGTGTGGCAGTTGCCAAAGGTGTTCTTTCCATAATTTAAAAAATGGAAGAGTTTAGACAGTGAGGATAAGAGAAAGGAGAACAGAGATATATGAAAGGCAGATGGAGTGGACAGATTAAATGTAAGGGTGAGGCTGGGGAGTAAGCTCTCTGATCAGCACTGGTGATAGAATGCTCAATTATTGACAATGTTATCTATCCCTAAAGGCCATGTCTTTACTTCGGCTGGTTTGTGTCTTTACTGTACCTGGCACCACTCCTATGGTATGTAGAGAAGAGGGGGGCTACGTGGAGACTTGTTTTCCCTGCTAAGGGAGATGTGGCCCAAGATTGCTTGGGGCGGGGGGGACACATGTCTATAAGAGGGGGAAAGCCAGACAGGTGCTCCTGGGGGCTTGAAGGACCCAATCCTGCATGGGAGATCTTGGACTGGAGAATGCAGGCAGCTCCAGGCTGCCTGTGCTCTTGCACCCTAAAGCAAACAGATGTCTGCTGCTGCTAGTCTGTGGGCACAAATTGATACCACCCTTGTTGCAGGCACACATTTTGGACATTTGTGACGTAACAGGGGGCATGGCCATCTGTTTGCTTGGCCTTTGTACTGTCATAAAAAATGTTATGGTGGCACAAAAGCACTGACACCTGATGTCTGTTTCCACTCTTAGAGTAAGCCTTATGTCATCTGACATAGCAGGAATTGGTACACATTGACTCCAACAATTATTGGAACAATATCCCATTCTTTAATGTAAATTCAAATGCAAATAATACATACTGATCACAAACTATACATTTTTAAAATTGTCTGGATTAAGTAGAGCAGTTTAGGAGAGGTCTTGGTTTAGACAACTTGAGCTTCCTGGAATAGGAAGATGATTTGTCCTTTTGTCAGTAAAAGTACTGCTTTGCAATCTCTTGATTGCTGCTTGTCAAACATTTTCTCCTATGGCTTGGCCAGCTGCAGGTAGAGTGAGTGTTTGCTCTTCCTAAAATGTTTCATTCTCAATGACAGAGCTTGAACACTTTCCACAGAATTCTGTGTCTCATCAGGAAATCTCTCTGGTCATATTTAAATATCTTATATTTCTCCTGTAAAAATGACCTGCTGGAGTGGTTATGTTGTATAACTTAGTACTTAGTTAGTACTTCAGCATGTTGCCAGGTACTTTCCATTTGCAGTCCAACCTATTTGTAATGGTGGAAGAGTAAATGTCTGGTACCCTTGTCATAAAATGTCTGCTGTTCTAACTTCTTGACACTTTTTTTTGTACCTACCACAGAGCCAGTTATCCTTTTGCACAGGAAATGTGTTACCTGTTGATACTGGGCCTTTTGTCTTTGAACTGGTGATTATAACTGGTTTTTCCCTTCATGCTTTCCCACAGCTGCTTGTCTCAGCTGCTGGCAGTCCCAGGGATAACCTGGGGGCAGCCTCAGGGAGAGGGAATTCTCTCCCTCCCACTTCCCCACAGCTGTTTGCCTCAGCCACTGGGAGTCTGAGGCAAGAGGCTGTGGAGGAACAGGAGAATTTCCCTCCACACCCTGAGGCTGCTCTGGGCTATCCCTGATACTCAAAGCAGCTTAGCTGTGGTGGAGCAGGAAGGGAAGAACTCTCCCTTCCTGCCCTGGGAGTAGCTGACACCATCTGCCTGCACCAGCGCACAGCACAGCCCAGGAGCAGAGGTGAGTGCAGGCCAGCAGAGTCCAGGCATGGGTGGGGGGGACAGGTGGAGCATGGTGCAGCCTAGTGGCTGCAGGCAGCTGACACTGGCCACTCCCGGGGCTGCTGCAGCTGGGGCTGGGGCTGGGGCGAGTGGGGCTGTGGACATTTCCCCTCCCCCCACAGACTTACCTGCTTGAACGAGGGAATCTATACCAATTGCATAAGAATGAATTTACCTTGCATATAACAAATTATGGGTCTAAATATGCTCATCGCATAAGAGTGAATTCGCATATAAAGAACCCACATAAATCAAGGTAAAACTGTAGAGTTTTTTATTCACACACTATCCTAAACATTTTGCACTAGTAGTATGTTCTTTGGGCCTGGATATACAATTCCTAATTCCAGATTACATGCTATTCTGTCTGAGTTGGTACCAAATAGTGCGTTTCATAGCCTACTATACTCCTCCAGTATACGAGAGCAGTGTCCAACTAGTAAGTCTGTTGGGGGGAAAGGGGTGTTCGGGAGAGAAGGGGTTTTGGGGTAAGGGGGACAGATCAAGGCCCCTGCGGGGAGGGATGGAGGGAGGGAGGCTGGAGCAGGGATAGGGGCAGGCGCTGCCCAGCTGGGGTGGGGCAGGGTACGGGACGGAGCTGGTGGCTCATCCAGTATAGGCAGTGGAGGCATGGGGGGCATGTGCCCTCTTAGATCTGCGCACAGGGCAAGGGCAGGCTGCCTACTATGCTCTTGGGGCTGGGTCTGCTCCAGCCTCCTCCTGGCAGCTGTGCTTGGGCCAGGCATCAGTACTGGGAGGGGGACTACAGTGAGTTTTGGGGTGGCTTTGGCTCCCCTGTAAGCCCTTCTTTCTAGACCCACTGACACCTGCCCTGAGCACAGCCACCAGGAAGAGGCTGAACCAGCCCTGGCCCCAAGTGCACAGCGGTCAGCCAGCTCTTGCTCTGCGCACAGATCTGGGGGGATGGCGCATACCCCCCAAGCCTCCCCTGGGAGCTGCCTGCCCTCTCTTCCCTCCCCTGTGCCCCCTGGATAAGCCACCAGCTCCATTCTGTGCTCTGCCCCACTGTCTTGATCTGCCCCCTAGACCCTTCTCTGACCGTGCCCCTTCCTTCCCACAGGCCAGCTGGACATTGCTCTCCATGCTGCTGGGCTGCACTCCTGCCTGCGTGCATGCGGTGATGACTTTATCGGTCACATCAGCCAAAAATGCTGATTGCTGATAATGTCAATTTTCCTTTTATTGGTGCCAGTACAATATGGACCGATGTATTGATGCACCTCTAAATACAATTTAGTAATTGTAAGGGCCTGATGTTAACCCAGAAGATAATTTAAGGGTTATGGAAGTGAGCTTATTTTGTGTGTTTTTCACACCCTTATGTCAAGTGCATGTTTAAAATTCTGTGGACATCTGAAGAATTGCAGGTGCACTATTTAAAGCCATAGTTTTGGATGCTTGTCTTGGGACCAGTTACTTAACAGCTATGCTTCAATTTCTTTACCTCTAAAATGGGAGAAGGCAGGTAAAGATGCACCTTTATAGCCTAAACTAATTGAATCGGAGATAAATAAGCCTTTGCAGACATGAGCTTACTTCATCAGATGCTATGCAAGGACATGCAGAGAGCAGGCTATCAAATACAGAAAGTGATTGCATACAACAGACAGGGAAGGGAGGGAGTAAAGAAGAAAAGGGGGGGGGGAAATGGTGAGAGAGGTTAAAAAAAAAAAAGTAATAAATGCATAGGGCAGGGGTTCTCAACCTTTTTAGATCTGAGATACCCCTGGATAAATCTGAGGCACCCCTCAGAAGATGTCAAAAAAGTTTTTATTCTTTTGACTACAGAAAAATAATAGAGCAAGTTTTCTGTTGGAAAGAACTCAACTGTAGATCAAGAAAAGACCACAACTGTGGATTTTGATTTGTTATCTCTGGGGTTATCTTGTGAATCCATATTTGTAAACCTAATAGTGCTAGCTAACCCATGACACCTTTGAAAGGATCTCAAATCATCCCAAGTGTGCCATGGCTCTGGTTGAAAATCACTGCCATAGGGACATAGGGGTAAAACAAAAACCAAACTAATCCCCATAGTGGGATAAGAATTCAGGAAAATTTCTTGTTCTGCAATTTCACATTCAAATCAGATTTTACAGTTCCATTAAGACTAGCTACTTGGAGGTCAGCAATGGGATGACCAGAGAGGTTGAAGTGTTCTGCCACAGGCTTTTGAAACTGGAGCAAAGTCTTGGCCACACCTCCCTGCATTATCCCCTTAAACTCCAAACTGTGAGGGGAATACCTTCCTGAGAAACAAGGATGGATGGATTCATTCTCACCTTCCACTGTACACCAACAAATTTACTGGACTAGGCAGATAGCTTGACTTCTGTTCCTAGCTTCAACAGCTTATTGGCCCTCAGTACAATTTGTTGTTATCTGTTGCCTCTTGTGGTAACAATTGATTCAATAAACTCAAGCCTCATACAAAGGTACAGTTTATTGGCCGGAATGAGTAAAAAAAAAAAAAAATCAGGGTTTGTTTTGGGGAATTTTTGTATGCCTGACAAGTGGCAATATAAATTTAGGCTGGTATGATGTTTCTAACTTGTGATCTGGTCAGATGCAGCTCCAAAGCCAATACAGTAAGTCAAAATAGTGTTCCAAAGCATAAGATGGTCTTGGTGGGGGTGGAGGGGGGGGAACGGGGACTGGAACCACCATTTTAAGGCATCCCAAGTAACAGGAAGTGTCACTTACAAATTATGGAAAGTGACTCTTTTTCTCTATTCAGCACTGGTGCACATGCAGTTCTGTGTCTAGTTTTGGGTACTACACTTCAAGAAGCATGTGGACAGGTTAGAAAGAGTCCAGCACAGAACAACGAGAATTATTAGGGGCATGGGAGGCATGACTAATGAGGAAAGGTTGAAAGACTGAGGGTTATTTAGTCTGGGGAAGGAAAGATTGAGGGGGAACTGGTATTAAGTATTTGAAGACTGTCATTGGGGAAGTAAAGTGCATTTATGGAAAGGAGGGAGATGAGCTTCTTTCTGTGACTGTAGGGGACAGTGCCAGGAACAATGGCCTCAAGTTGTAGTACAGGAAGTAAAGTTTGGAAATTCGGAGGAACTTTCTGCTCTGAAGGTAGTCAAGCATTGGAATAGGCTACCTAGAGAAATTTTGGAATCTCTATCATTGGAAATTTTCAAGAACAGGTTAGATAGGCGCAGGGTTAGATTAGATAGGCTGGAATGGTCTAGTCAGAGATAATGCTGTCTGGAGCGGTCATCACTAGATGACCTTGCAAGGTCCCTTCCAGTCTTACTTTCCTATGATCCTATATTGTTCAACTCGGCATTTTTTTTTTTTTTTTTGGACTATAGAACTTGATATGTTTAGGATTCACAAATTCTTTTTAGAGGTGACTATAATTATTCCCTTGTAGCTTCTTCTATCTTTATTTTACAATTCATATGTTTTTTGCCAATCTGTACTGTGATGGTACCTCTTATGTCTGAGGGGCTAATTCCAGACCCTTCTTACTGAGATTGCCCAATCTTAGGCCTCCTTTGGTATATTTCAATTTTTGCCTGCCACGTCTTGGTTATTTTATGATGTTATTAGTTGGGAGGTGTTACTTAAAATTGTTTTTCCCCCCCCGCAGTCGGACACTGGCAATCTACATAGAGGTTTATTTGGCTTACAACCTCTCTTGAGTCTCTTCCCGACATCATCCAAAATTAATGTCATCAATTGAATCAAAGTCTTTATTTGGGTTAAACAGCTTTCTCTCTCTCTTGCTCTCTCAAAAATGTATTTATTTATTTTACATCTATAATCAACTCATAGTTAGTCTTGTTATAACTCACAGTTATTTCACACCATTTCATGTACGTCTTAGTTTTAGCTTCAGTAATATTCAGAGAGAACCATTCTCAGGTAATATATAGTTTAGGGTAATAGGATAAGGACAACTTAACAATTCAATAGGGACAACTCAACAGTTCAAATGAAACAAAGGTTTTTGTTTGGGGTTTTTTTTGCAGGGGTGAGGGTATGGCCATCACTCCAACTCCCTAGAACCCGACTGTATTCACCCAATGTTCAAACACACTAACTGCAAATGAAAAAAAAACCTCAGCTTTCACTCTAAATGGAAGAGTAGCCGCTTTCTTTCCTTTTTACTGTCTCTGCTGGTGTTTCTTCTCCTGTTCAGAATACGTTTGAGAAGATTAATCCTCTTCGCCAATGACTCCCAGCTTAATAGAACCCGGTTAAGCCCTCTTCTTCACTCAGAACTAGCCCTGGAAGTTCTCTCATCCCTGGCAGTTTTTTTCCAGGGTTTTTTTTTTTTTCTTTGGAACAGTCTCCTGCTCCTAATTCTCTCCGCAAACCACCCCTCCTCTCCTGGGGCTGCTCTATCTTAATGCAACAGCTGCTCTGGAAGCGGCACTCTCCCTGTGCCTTCTCTTCTCCTCTCCTTTTGGTTTCTTTTCCTGTGGTAAGTATTGGATTTATAACCAGACCCTCTTCACATGTACGTATAATATTGTGAATTGTCCTACGTTTGTTGAAATAACTGTTTACTTCAATCAAAGTAAGAGATTTGCCAAGTGGTACCATCTAGGCAAAATTAAACAAAAGATACCTCCCTTTCTTTTTTTTTCTTAACATTTCCATGGTAATGCCAAAGAATTAAGGAACATCAATCAGCAGTTTGGTTTTGTAGTCAACAATTACCACTCTGAAAGATTGGTCCCTCAGAAAGAATACATGAATTACACCAAGGGAATTATTTTATTTTGATATAGGAATTTCCCATCTCTCCTTTCAGCTTTTTTGTATACCTAAAGTTCATTGCCCAAATTCACTCTGATACCTATGTGTAAATCATGAGTAGCAATGCAGGACCCAGAAAGATTATCTGAGTTTACACTGATTTAAACAATGCTGGAATGTGGATCACTTTCTCATTTCTGTTGTAGTTCTTTTTTCATGGTTTCATGAGCACTGGCAGAGAACACAGCTCTGTTTTCTTCACTGACTGACATAAACAGCAAAGTCCTGCAGTTGCTACACAATGAATATGAATATGCTGTTTTCCTTGCCTTTTGGCTCCATATCAAAAAAACATGTAAGAACATGCTGGCCTTCTGTGGCAACCAAACACATTAAGTACTTTCCAGAGTAGGGATACATTATATTTACTTGAGTGTAAGATGAACCAGAGTATGATACCCCCCTCCATAATTAAATTCTATATATATATAGAAAATTTATAAATTTGATGCAATTTTCCAGGTATAGAACCTAATCAGTGGAGGTTTATCTTGAATATATCTCCCTCCCATTGGTACAGCAGGAAAAATAAATCTGGGATGTCAGGTAGACCCTTTGCTCTCTTCCCTCTCTAACTTCTTCCCCCTGCATCCCCTTCCTCCTTTCCTTACTGTCACCCTGCTAGCCCTGAGCACATGGAAGCTAGGAGGAATTTCACGAGAAAGAAGCAAGTTTTACCACCTGAAATCTGAGCCCCTGCTTCTGCCTTTGTTCAAGGTAATTTGCATTATCACAGAGCCCAAAGATAGCTTACTACATAAGAAATTCCTGCCCAGAAGTGCATTCCATCTTTTAACTCCTTCTGTGACACATGAAACATCATAACCAGAAGGAAATAAGACTGTATATCCTGCTTGTCACCAAACAACTTAGAGGGTAAACAGACTATTCCAACTTTTCTCTGAGCCTAATCTGCATAAAATGAACAATTCCAAACAGGAGATTTTACCAGACTTTCAACACTCCTATGAAACATGAACTTTCATTTCTACCTAGGAGAACTTCTATAATCTTTTCTCCTGTCTGAGGAAGGGTGCTTGTGCCTGAAAGGTTGCAAATAAAGAATTTTTTTTGGCAAAAATCTAGTTTATGGAAAAATCTAAGTCTAATAAAAGATATCACCTCTGATGAGTTCTGATTCCTGAAAGCTAAGAGAAAATTTGAAAAAAAACCTCTTCTTGAAATAAACACCAGGCTACCCACTCCTGGCAGGGTGGAGTTTTAGGTCATGCCCAGGACCAGGAGCCTCCTGACCATCCCCTACAGCTCCTCCCTTACCTTCAGATGATATTAGCAGCCCTCCAGCCAGGCAATGTTATTGCCTGGCCTCCAGCAGCAGAACTGCCCTGCTTATATGGGCAGCCCCTGATTCAAAATGGCTGCCCTCAGGCACCTGGCAGCTTCCAGCTCCAGGCCCATAAAGTGGCAGGCACAACCAGTGCCATGCCACACATTTTTAAGTGGGCGAACAACTGTCCATGTTTTTTTTAAGAGCCACAAATTAAAAAGGTTCCCATCAGCATGTTTGCCCAATATAGTCACGCTCAGTGTTGGCTGCATTTAATCAACATCATTGATTATATTGGTTGGTTGGTTTCCATTACTGAGTACATGCTGCTTTTAGCAGCAGTTTAAAGATGGACAAGGGATTTGATGTGGTTTCCTTGTACGCAAATATAAGACAAAGGGATTCGCTCCCCTCCCATGCAGATTGGAGTGGGGGACATCTGGTTTTGTATTTGAGTAAATACAGTATTCCTGAATTGAAGCATTTAGGTAGTAGCAACATCACAGCAGTGGTACTGAATCATGCAGTGGGTCTAAATCTGGGTGTAAAGAATAGACTCGGATAGGATTCTCAGCTGAATATAAGTACCAGAGTCCTATGCCCAAACCCACCAAATTAACAAATAAGGGTGCAGGTATTTCCTCCTAACATGGATGTTGAATTTATCTGATTATTTGCATGGGTTAAACATTTTGAATACTATCCGTTTTCTTATGAAGTGCCTCAAGTAGAGTTTTGATGTAAAGATCTTTTTGAGTTCAACGAACAAAGAACTTGAAGTCAAAGGAGCAACAATTACAGTGGAAATTGTTTTGGTAATATGAATGAAATTTATGGATATGAAAGGAATATCTTTTCATACATTCTGTAGGTAAATTATTGAATTACCAGATCAAAACTTAGCCAGGCAGCTAAATCATTTTTGAGTTTTGATATAGTTTTCCCTTTGGACAGGAGGGTAGAGACTTCCATAGTTTTTACAATTTTGCACTGCTTTGTTGAAAACAGGCTCTGTACCTGGCCTTTGATAAGATTAAACAAAGCTTTTTGTTGCAATAGCTAAAAGGAGCACAACAGACTTAAAAAATATGAGCCCTCACAGAAAAATAGAACGTTAGTTCAGCACAAAGCCCAGCTGTTAGTGTATCACAGAAACCCTCAAGATTAATGTATCTGTCTTTGTAGCATGCTGTCATCTTAGCCTTAAAAAAAGGAGTGGAGGGGGGAACTCCCTCTCCCTTTTGTTTAAAATTTTTTTCCTTGGGGATTTCAGCTGGGTGGAATAGGGTTACATCTAAGCCCACTCAGATGTCTAAATAAGTAGAAAAGGATCATACCTTCTATTTAAAAAGATCTCTATAGTATATATTTAATGATTTATTTTTCTTGTACGTAAATACTTTTCAATTAACTTATTTTGATGGGTACAGGCAATCCTCAAGTTACAGTGTTTTGCACTTAGTGTTTATAAATTGACGCCCTATTTCAACTTTTGGATGTCAGTTGCAACTTTGCAACTTTTGCGACTTTACAATGCATTGATCTGACGCCACACCACGCCAGCGAACAAGTTCACTGCATTGTCTGTCACCCTGGAGAACATCTGTCCAAACTTCATTGGACACTTTCTTTAAGAAAGCAGCCAAGACTCCAGAAAAACCTGCAGCCAAGACTCCTGAGAAGACTCCAGCCAAGAACCCTTCAAAAAGTCCAGCAAAGTCACCTCAAAGAGGTCCTTCCAAATCACTGTGATTGTGATTTACAATATAAATACATTAATGTAGGTATATTACTCACCTATAATTGGTCGAGTACAAAATTCTGGGTTATTTTTGGTGAAAATAGGGTATCGGGCCTTGGTTCAGGAACAAATCCTCCATTTATAACATTTTTTCCTATGGGAAAATTTGTTCTGAGTTATGTTTCAACTTAAGATGCAGTTTTCAGGAACTAATTGTGTTGCAAGTCTGAGGACTGGCTGTATTATATTCTATAGTATTCTTATAGTTTCTGGACATCACTGAAGATAGAAGCTGTCATGGCGTGGGACCCAGGAGCGGCTGTGATCTCCCCTGGTGCCCCTACCGTGCCAAGTTGCCGGTCTAGCACCCTCTTTCTTGCCCGCCACGACTTTGCTGTTTCTCTAAGATTGATGGGAGGCTGCCTTACTTGGCCCCTTGGACCCGGTGCCCTTACTCTACTGGTCCCAGCTCTGTACCCGATGAATTTGGTGCCCTAACCCTATGGGTGTCGCGTGCCTCCTACCTCCCCTGTAGCACGCCTCAAGCCTCACAGTTCTTCTGGATGTTGTCTTGCCTATATACTTTCCCTAGAAATCCTGCCAAAGACCTCTGCCCTAATATTCACTTTCACTGGGCTCAATCCGTTCACTCTCATATGTGCCCTCTCCTGGGGCTTCTCTCCGTAAGCGCCCCTTGGCCTCACCGGGCTCCTCAATGGGCTTGTTCCCCTCTTGGGGCTTCTCTCTGTATGCGCCCTCTCCTGGGGCTTCTCTCTGGGACTTCCCTCAGTGGCTTGCCCTCTCCGGGCTCTTACCCGTGCGTCCGCCCTCACCGGGCTCTTACCTGCATGCTCGCCTTCACCAGGCATGCCTCTGGGACTTCCCTATGTACCTCGCCCTCTCCAGGCTCTTACCCGTGCGTCCACCTGTACTTGGGCTTCTCAGTGGGTTTGTTCCCCCCTTCGGGGCTTTTCCCTTACGGGCTGTGCCCCACTGGGTCCTGTCTCCCGTCACCCGTACTCGGGCCTTGTCTCTCCACATTCCCTGCGGCCTTGTATACTCATGCCCTCTCTGGGGCCTATACTCGCGCCTCTTGCGCTCGCCCACACTGGGGCCCCTGTCTTGTGCTTCCCGCGCCCCGATTACCCCCACTGGGGTTTCGTTGCCCACGCTTCCCGCGGTAGGTTCCCCCCACTGGGGTTTCATTACCTGCGCTTCCCGTGGTTGGGGCTCAGGTGACATGTAGCCATGCCTGGCCCCCTTGACCCTCCTCACGGGTCTTATGCCCTGCTCGGGCTTCTCCAGTTATTGCCCACACAGGGCTGGGGTCAACACACCCCCAAATGCAGTGCCACCCCGGGCGCCACACTCCCATGCCTTCCCTCTGGCACCCAAATACTGTGCCCTCTCAGGGTTTCTCTCAACTGGGTCTCAGGTGGCCTAAGCCTTACCTGGCCCCAGACCCTTCTCCAGGTCTTGCCCAACTGGGCCCTCTCCAATACTGCCCCACTGGGGCTGGGGCTAGGACACCCTGAAACGCTGCACCCTCTGTGGTGCCAGGAACACCCCACATTACTGGGGCGCTTCTAATGAGGCCTCCCTTATAGCCTCACCCAGTCCTCCGGTTCTACACAAACATCACAACAACAAACATAAAGCCCTGAGCCCACTGGCTGTAACACAAAACCAGCCTACTGGCTATAACATTCCGCGCCACCCTGGCTCTCCGTCAAGCCTCCGTGATAGAGGCCTCTCCATCCCATCAACACGCGGATGCTCAGGCAGCTCTGTCTTGCTCTGCTCTGCAGCAGAGCTCCTGCTTCTCAGCCTGTCAGAGGGGAACGGCCTCTGGCCTCGGCCTGGCTGTTTATAAAGGCCAGGCCCTGCCCCCTTTCGGTCAGCTGACCCACGCAGTTGCCTCAGCAACCCCCGGCTGTGTTGCCCTGCCGACTGACAGCTAAGTCCGCATCACCAATGCCAGTAGCAAGCACCCTAGTGCCATGCTACAGAAGCATTTTACTACTGTTGTAAAGGACCTAATAAGTCTTATTCCTAGTTTCATAGTCAGTGGCATGGTATATATTAATGCCTTGTAGGAAAAGCTTGAGGTCTTGTATAGATTCATAAATTGTTAGGGGCTGGAAGGGACCTTGTAGATCATTGGGTCCAGTCCCCCTGTACTAGGCAATAAAAGACAACTGGGGTCAAGTGACCCCAGTGAGGTGACTGTCCAGTCTCCTTTTGAAGATTTCCAGGGTAGGTAACTGCACCACCACTGGAGGGAGTTTATTCCATAGTCTGGATACCCTGACTGTGAAGGAGTTTTTCTTGGAATTGAGCCTGAAGCGGCCTTCCAAGAGTTTGTATCCATTGCTCCTGGTCTTCCCCAGGGGTGCCCTGGTGAACAGCTGTTCATCAAGTTCTTGATGTACTCTCTGATACAGCAGTAAGCCACTACCAAATCCCCTCTCAGCCTTCTCTTCTGTAGGCTGAGGGAGCTGAGCCTCTTCAGCTTTTCCTTGTATGGCTTGTCTTGCAAGTCCCTGATCATATGGGTGGCTCTTCTCTGGACCCTATCAAGTTTTTCCGTGTCCTTGTTGAAGTGTGGCACCCAAAACTGGGTGCAGTACTCTAGCTGTGGTCTCATCAGTGCAGAGTACGGTGGGAGTATCACTCAGTTTTGCATGAGATGCAACGGTTAATGCATACCAGCGTGTTGTTTGCCCCACTGGTCATAGCATCACACTGCCAGCTCATGTTCATGTGACGGTCTGTCACTACCCCTAGGTCCCTTTCAGCTGTGGTGCAAGCTGAAGTCTTGTTGCCATCAAGTCTGTAGGTATGGTGGGGATTGTTTGCTCCCAGATGGAGCACCTTACACTTCTGAGTGTTGAACTTCATCTGGTTCTGGTCTGTCCAACTCTCCGGGCTGTCCAGGTCTGTCTGTAACTGCAACCTATCTTCTGGCATGACCACACTCCCCCATAACTTGGTGTCATCCTCAGACATGGCCACCGAGCTTTTCACTCCCACATCCAAATCATTGATAAAGATGTTGAAAAGGACCGGTCCAACCACAGACCCCTGAGGGACACCACTGGCCACTTCTCATGAGGACAACACAGATTCATTCATGAGAACTCTTTGGGTCCTATCATGCAGCCAGTTTTCCACCCACTGAACTGTTGAGCAGTTAAGCCCACAATCTTCCAATTTTTCCACAAGGATATTTTGGGATATGAGATCAAAAGCCTTTTGGAAGTCTAGGTATATAATGTTGACCTTTTCTTCTGTGTCCAGGTGGTGAGAGACCTGTTCATAGAAGGAGATGAGATTGGTAAAACAAGACCTATGCGTGATGAAGCCATGGTGGCTGTCATTCAGAATAATTATTCTTTTGACATGAGAGTGATTTTTTTCCCAGGGAATATAGAATTTCTGTTTATTTACATTGTTCTGAAGAGAGATGGCTTAAAAATTGGAAAAATTTAATTAAAAATCAATTTTTGATTAAAAATATTGAAAAGTCAAAATACGGAAACATTTGCCCAGCTCTCATCCACAACAACCTTTTTAGATTTATTTTAATTTAGGTTTTATAACCAGATTTTATTCCTGGGGCCCAAAATTTGGGAGGAGATTTATCTATGAAACTTTTATTTACAATTATTTTTAATCCTAACTAATCAGAAACTGTAATGTGTTTATATTAAACTTTGTTAAATTGAATATAATTATGTAAACACCTGAGTACAAGGGACTAAGCATTACTTATGAGCCTATTCTCATATGTTTATGAGAAAAGTAGAGCTATTTTGATAATGTAATTGTTGGAGAACTATATTTTATTGCCACAGGTGTATAACTCTGCAGTGACTTAATAACTGATTTTTTTTTAGCATGTATTTATAAATGAACAATTTAATCCATTCACTGATGAGTATAATCAAAATTGCTTTTCCTGCAGGAGTCTTGTCAATTTGTGAGTAAAACATTGTCTGACTAGAGACAGGCTTTAGCCCATGCATGCAATTTGTGAAGCCATAAAAAGGGTGGTTTATCTCTAATAAGAGCATTACTTCAATAGAAGCTGTAGGGTCCTGCCCATAGAGACCACTTCAAAAATGCACATTTTGGTTACTCCTAATAAACCACAGTTTTCTATAATGGTTCTGTTACTAGCAACAATATAACGATCAGTAGTAAAAACTGACGACTGTCTTTCTAAACTATTGTCTTCTCATACATTGTAAACACGGTGGTATAAAACAAATATAATATTATTAACACACTTTTGTATAATGAATGTAGTAGCTTCATGGTTACTCTACTTGATTTTTCTATAGCGAAACAAAAGAATGTTAAAATACTGTTATCTGTGTTTTAGATGATAAAATGGATGTATTCATCTGGATGGCCTTTAAGATATTGATCTATGCTCAAGGAGAACTATTGTTTCAAATAACATTTGGAAGAGGCATGGACCCCTGAAGGGCTTGTTTTCTGTAATTTTAGAGAATTCATACATGTAAGTGGGGTCTCTGAGATGTACACTGAATAGGAACACCTTAACCAAAATAGGGTTTTGAAGTGCATCTTATATTGACACAAGCACAAAGACTTCTTTTATTACAGTCAACAGACAGCTAAATTAAGCTGTGCACCTCCACAGCCATGGCAACAAATCTTATTGTGCAAGAACCTTTGGTGTTAGATTTTTAACCTGCATTGAAATTAGTAACTTAGCCACTCTTACCCCATGTTGAGTACTAATTTAGGGCATATTTTTTCTTTGGCATATTGTTCACTTGTAATTTCCTTAAAGTACATTTTATTTGTCCTGCACAGAACTCGTTAATTTTTAGTGGATTTTGTCCAGGTCTGTACATCAGCTATGAAAAGCCTATAATGAGCTCAGAAAGCTGAAGGTTTTAATTTTTATTATTTGCTGTTGATGTCATAAAAAATTGGTAGCGTGAAAGTGTTTTTCAGACTTAGTCTGGCCCCAAGGCAAAGTGTAGCCAGTGAATAATTCCCTACTGCATTGGATGGAAACTCTGTGGAAGTGGCTGTGAGGCCTTTTATATTAACTGTCCAAGTGAAAGAAGGAAGATGGGAATACTCAACTATCCATGATTTTCGCCTTACACGCTGACTTCAGAACGCAACTCCCATGTAAGATGTGACTCTGCTGTATCAAGGTTGTACCAGGAATGTGGGCAAGTTCCACTATACTTGGCTTTCCATCACCTTATACTAATAAATGGAAGTTAGAACAGAGCCTTGCTGCTCAGACTTCCACCAGGGATGGTTAACCAAGAATCATGGAATTGCAAGCGACTTACTGTGCCTCCATTATATCCAAGCATCTCTCCCATACAGTGGTGAGCAAAGCCTTAAAATGCAGTTCTTCTCTGAAAAATAACTGTAAAACATCATAGAATCATAGAACTCTCTCTGACTTGATTACAACTTTCAACAAAAAATTTAAATTTCTTTTGAAAGCAGTCAGTTTGTGATAGTAGGGAGTGCAAGTAGGTTGTTAGGCTAGCTTCAGTGGGTGCATCTACATGAGATGTTTATTGCAGAGGTACCTAATTAGCTCCACAGCAGGCCTGTGTGAAGCAGCAGGATTTGAGGGACTGATTCGATTTGGTGATTTGAATCACTGTCCTGATTCGATTCAGCCAATTCAGATTCTGAGATTCAGCCACCGAATTGACTACCAAAGCTTTGGACAGCCCTAACAGGTAGAGATACCACGTTCCCAGGTGGTGAGGGAGGGAGGGAGTGAGGCTGGGTCTAGGGAAGGGGTGGAGGGAGGGTTGCCGATTCTTCCCAAGCTCTGGGAAGAATCAGCCTGGTGCCACCACCGGCCCCAGCCTGCAGCAGCAGCTGGATGTCATCCTGCATCCAGATCTGGGGGCACATGCCCCCGGGAAGAACCCGGCACAGCTCTCCAGCCCACAGCCCTCCCAGGGGGCGGGTGCAGAGCAGCAAGAGGTATGCCCTGTGCTTTGCCCCCCACCACACCCACTAACAGTTCCCATTGCAGTTGGTGCTGGTTCTGGTTGCTGGTTGCTTCCAGGGCCACTGCAGCTGAGGCTTGGGTGAGTGTGGACAAGCTGCGCCGCATCCTGCACTGCCTAGGGTTCTGCTTGCTGCCACTCCCCCCAACCCCTGCTGCAGTGGTCTGGGAGCAGCTGACACCTGCTGGCTGCACCATGGCACAGCACTGCCCAGGACCTGGCGTGAGTGGGGACAGGTGGAGCACGGTGCAGCCCTAGGAATGGCAACCCTCTCCACACTCCTTTCCTAGTCCCAGCCTCCCTCCCTTCCTTCCTCACCACTTTGGGAATATATCCCTATTTGTTACATTATAAAGTGGGTTCACTTTATGCAAGGCCCGAGGGAAACCAGTATAGCCTATGACCAAATCTCTGAATCAGCACCAAATCTCTCCAAATCAATTTGGATGCTTCTGATTTGATTCAGACCTCTTAATGAGTCTCCTGATTCAATTCATGTGCACGGCAATTAGGCTGGA
Source organism: Crocodylus siamensis (assembly GCF_052110815.1). Taxonomy (NCBI): domain Eukaryota; kingdom Metazoa; phylum Chordata; order Crocodylia; family Crocodylidae; genus Crocodylus; species Crocodylus siamensis. The sequence continues at coordinate 46,697,914 of NC_143401.1, read as the reverse complement.
GTAAACAAATAAACTCCACAGCCTGGTAGTACTTGTAAATACAAGTGCTACCCTGCTTTGGATTTTTTTACTCCACAGCACCACATATGTAGATGCTGAAGGGCTACGCCCATACTGAAGCACCCTCATGTCTCACCCAGCCCCTCCGCAGCAAGTTGAGCCAGGTTGGAGCAGCCCCAAGCTGGTAGGCTGACCCATTCCGGGCCCCCTGCCAGCCAGGGCTGCTGTGATCCAGCTCAGAGTGCTGTGGTCCTGGGTGCATGTTCAAATGGCGCATCCACAAGCAATAAACTCCTGAGTTTTATTGCTTTGCATTAATTGTATGTCTAGACACACCCAGTGTCTAAGGCAGTGACGCTCAACCTATTTGGAGTCTAAGCACCTCTTGGAAAATGCCAGCTCATAACTTTCTCTCATTTTTTAACCACAGAAAAATAGTAGCAATTCTTTTGTTGCAAAGAGCTCAGAGAACAACTTGTAACATATTTTTGATTCTATAGATTCTTTTTTGAAATCTCTGGATTTATCTTGTGAATCATGTGTAGGTAGGTATTTGCATACCCAACACTGCTAATACTGTACAGCACCCTTAAAAGGATTTCATGGCACCACTTGAGTGCCGCAGGCACTTGGTTGAGAATTACTGATTCAGGAGGGAATCATAATATAATTTGAAGTTTCATACATTTTCCCCCCAACACGTTAGCATTGTGTTTTCAGTCAAGATGCATTATGCAATGAAATTGTTTCCAGAATGATTTTTCTTTCCTTTCCCCTTTTTCTTTTCTCTCCTTTGTTTCTCTGCTAGAACATTTTCTGTGAAGATTCATGTTGCCCATTGTGATTTCTGCCTCCATCTCTCTTACAATCTATCTAACAACATATTCTTTCTTTAATTTTTGTTTCTGTTCCTTTTCACTTTTTTTTTTCTCCTTCTCAGTGTCTCCACCTATTACTTCCTCATTTTTCTGGAATCAAGGCTGTAGAACAGGGGTGGGCAAAATACAGCCTATGGGTCAGATCTGACCTGTGAACTGATTGGATTCCAGCCTGCAGATGGGCATCTGCCAAGTGAATGGATCCAGCTCATGGGTAGGCAGTGGCTCTGGCAGTCATGTGGTGCCAGATGGCTGGGGCTGCTATCGGTGTGCCAGGCGCTTGATCTCTCACTTGGGGCTGCCACCAGCATGGAAGTATGAACCTGCTGGGAACTAGCATGTTCTCTGACCCCCCCCCAGTTTGGGCCTGGCAACTGGTGGCTGCATCTACAGCTGCCTAAATGTGGCGGGCAGGTTCTGGGTTGGAGCTTGAGGAAGGGGGACACCTACAGCTGAGGGCATGCTTCAGCTGTGGGTGGGTTCAGGCTTTCGCACTGGTTGCAGCCCATAGCTGTACCTGGAAGCTGGCAGTTGTTTGAGCAGCTCTGGACATGGCTGGCAGTTGGTGGGGGTGGGGGTGCATTAAAGCTGAGAACATTAAAGCTGCTGGTGGTTGGACTCAAGCCATGTTGCAGGGGGCAAACTAAAGCTGTGGGTGGGTTCAGCGTTCCATGCAGGTAGAAGCTCTGGGAGGGATAGGGAGAGGAGGAGAGGAATGGCTCTTGACAGGTCACCAAAACTCATTAAGTGGTCTGCCAACACAAATAATTATTCCCACCCCGCTATAGAAACTAGCGGGTTTACTTCTGTGGCGCTTTCAGTCTTCCTCTGGGGTACGCTCTCTCTCTGTCACAGTCACGTGTAGGAGGGAGAAGAAGAGAAAAGCTAAACTACTTATTTTTCTTGTATTTCTTCAGGAGGTAGCTGTCTCTTCTACCAACCATTCTCTCATGATTGTACAGGTTATTTTTCAGATACAGTTTGTACAAAGATCTGTAATCATTAGTACATTTTCATGATCTGCAAATTCTTCCTTATTGCTAAGGATTTTCATTAAATTATTTTATGCATCTTACTGAGGTGGTTGCCCCCCTCAATACTTCTGATTTGTAAAAATTTAATTCACCAGTGTTTTGAAAGGATCACAGAGGGTATAAACATCCAGTAAATGAGTGGATCAGCTATTCCAGGACCCACTTCATTAGGCAAAATGCACATTGTCTGTTATACCACAGGATTGGGTTCCTGCTGCTCCTGGGGATGGCTGGGACCCAATTCTGCACTCAGGGCATGCCTCTGCAAACAGTTTTCTCCAATAGCAGGAGCATGTCTGGGGAATTGTCTTTCTGCAAATGGGGGAATCTGGGCAGGTACTCCTAGGGAATTCCTAGGGTGTGCAGGATTAGGTCCCTGCATACCTGGGAGTGCCTGCCAGTGGGGTCTGGGCATCTCCACAATTCCCACATTCTTGTGCTGTACAGCAAACAGACATCTGCTGATAAATAGTGGCACAAATTGATAATACCTTTAGCATAGCTGTATTTGTGGCATGAAAAGGGGCACGGACATTTATTTGCTTGGCCATAAAAATTGTTATGGTGGCACAAAGGTGATGCGAGCTATGAGATGTACCTGACATTTATTTTTTTACCTTGGGAATGCTCAAGTCTGTATATTTGTCAGGAAAAAAGGGAATCTAATTTCTTCTGTCTACTAGTCTTCACTTTGCTCTCTCTCTCTTTGCATTTTCTGTCTTTGTCAGATGCTTACCATACTTTACTACATTTACCTTTTCATTAAAAGCACACTAGTATACTTTCTTCTCAGGCTATAGAAAAACATTGTCCCATCTACGTTCTCAAAAAAGCTTGGTATGTAAGCATACAAATACTTCAAACAGTACCATGCAGTTGCAGGTGTGCTTGCTCATTTGGCAGTTATGTCATGTGCCCATAAAGAGAGACTCCTTTGTGGCAGGATGCTTAGGGTGCCTGCCATCTCAAGAGCTGAAGCAGCCTGCAAAGCAGCCTGCAGGTATGGGCCAGGGCAAATTGCAGAGTCATCTGATCCAGGGAGCCTGCAGGTTGTGCTAGGATGAGCGATGGAGTCATTTGATTGGAAGAAGGCTGGGCTTAGGCAGGATATAAGCCCCAGACCCTGAGAGTAGAGATGGCAGTTGCATCTTGGACGCTGTCCGGTGAACATCAATGGAGCAAGATGGCTGTAGCTCTGGAGTGACAGCACAGAGATGAGGTTTGGGAAGGAACTAAAAGAGTGGAGGAGTTTCCTAGGGACTTAAGGAGGGGTCCAGAGCCCAGAAAAGCAGAGGTGAGAGTAGGGGACCTATTGAGAGGTTTAGGTGAACCCAGAAAGATGGGCTGTGTTTATGGGACCTATTGTGGGGTCTAGGTAGCCCCAGAGAGATGAGCCAAGTGTGGGGGACTTGGAGTCTGGGTCTGGGTCAGTTGAGAGATGGGGGCTGAATGTATGGGACCTGATGAGGGGTCTGGAGCCTACTTGAGGGGCTGAGTATGGGAGCTGAGGGGTGGAGAGAGCTAGGGCCAGAGGGTCTAGAGGTGATACTGAGTTGGGGTCAAGGAGCCTGGAGGTCTGTTGCTCAAGAGGAGCAAGGAATGGCCCTGGAAGCCTGGAAGTCCAGGAGGGTCATGTAACATCAGGATAGGCTGGAAGTGGGTCCTGGCTATGACTGAAAACTGCACCCTACTGAGGTTTGCAGTCATGGTGGTGGGGCTGCTTGTGGTAGGGTAACCCTTAGAAAGTGCCACTGGTGAGAAGGGATATGAGACCAAATGAGAGACCAAGAGGCCTGGCAGTCCAGGGAGGGGCTGAATGAGAAACTGAGGGGTCTGAGGGCCCAGGGCAGGAGGGACTGTGTGTAATGTGAGAACATCAGTGAGGATGACATCTGCAAAGCTTGGGAGGTGGTGTAGGGGTGGGTGGAACAGAGCTGTTGAATTAGCCCATAAGGCTTGGTTCACAGATAGCCAGTCTGGGTCATTCAGTTAAGACCAGCAGCCTCCTGTATTTTAATGGCAATTAACATCAAAATGTGGCAAGCGAGGAGGGTGGACTGTTCATAGAGCAGGGTACAAGTACATTTTTTTTGGTCTCCAGGGATTTATGGCCACCCCTGGAGATGATACCTTGTGACATCCTTCATAAAAATATCCTGATAGTTTTGGTATCAGCTCTGCTACTGAGTGGTATTAATAACTGTATACAGTTTTTAACCCATGTCACTGAGCAAGGAGTAGAGGCTTGGGAAGCAAGCACCCATCAGTGTCCTCTCTTGATTTTACAAAGATAGAAAATGAAGGATTGAGAAAGCAAACACATTTACAGGTGGTGATAACATGTTAGTAGAGAAATGTGCAGCTTGCCACTAGATGGCATTCTAGTCTTAACTAGCAGAACTCTTAACATGGAAAAAGACCTTGTTATACAGCAGCAGTCCATTAAATGTAGGTTGATTATCTTTCCCACTCTGAATACTTGAATGTTTAGGAGCATGTTTTTCTTTATAATGAAATCTTAGCATTTTATTACCTGTAAGTGCTTATTCTATAAAAACCCTCTTAGTGTAACTGTGTTGTCTTGTCCGTCTGAAGTAGGTTCCTAATCATAAGTAAAAATATTTGACCTTTTAACGAGAGCTTTTTATATTAAATATACACCAATGAATTAAAATTAGGAAATGCTAGGCCTAAATATATTCTCTTTGTCACTATATTGCATATATTTTCCAAAAAATATGCTTGTCAAGTCACTTCAGTGGAGATAGAGAGTTAACTGAGCATGGTGTTGGAAAACAGCAAGGCATTGCACAGTACCTGAAAATTTCAACTGGATATTGATTCTGGAATGGGTATGTCTAGAGTAATGAAGATTTTGTGATTTTTCTCTTCTTCCAATTCAGCAGTGTATTTTAGCATGTACATACTTTTAAACATAGGAAGGCTGTTATAGTTTTTAAGAAAGTTCAGTCTGAAAGACAGTGGAACTACTCTGCTGTTTAAAAGTATACACATGCAGAAATGTATTTCTAAATTGGTGCAACTCCCATACTTGACTGGGTGCAGCTTTTAGGTATGGCACTGAAGTAAGCCATAATTAGATAACTTGCTTGTCTATTGCAGAACTGCTCACTAAAACAGAACACAGGACTAGAAGGAGTTTCTTGGGCCACAGATTCCAGTTCCCTGAGTTCGCAGGCAACCATTTGTCCAAAATGGTCTGCAAGAACATCTTCTCTGACCCTTCTTGCACATCACAGACAATAAGGCACCTTAAGAAACCCTACATAGTGTCAGTAACAAAGAATTGGAAAGATATCAAAGGAAAAAAGAAGTCTACAGGCTGTGGAAACGGGATAGCCATCTAGTAGGAGTACAGCTGCTTGGCTTGCACTTCCAGGGAAGCAGTGAGGAAGGCCAAAGCATATACAGAACTCAAGTTGTCAGCAAAGGTTAAGGATAACAAAAAGTCCTTCTTTAAGTACGTAGGGAACAGAAAGAAGGTTCAGGGTAACATAGGACCACTACAGAACAGACTAGGGCAACTCATAACTGATAGGATGGAAAAAAGAAGAGCTCTTAAATAATTTCTTTGCTTCTGTTTTCCTGGACATGGCTACAAATACACCTCCCAATGAGTCTTTAGTCTGGAGTGTGAGTAATAGCAATCCACCAACGGTTAGCACTGACCTAGTGAAGAGGCATTTGGAAGGGCTGGACGTATTTAAGTTAACAGCCCCAACGATCTTCACCCAAGGGTACTAAAGGAATTGGTTGATGTCATAGCAAAAGCATTGGCGCAACTCTTTGAATGCTCGTGGCACTTGGGACAAGTTCCAGAGGACTGGAAATGGGCCAATGTGGTCCCTATTTTCAAGAAGGGGAGGAAGGAGTACCCGGGTAATTATAGGGCAGTTAGCCACATCCCTATTCTTGGCAAGACCTTAGAAAAAATCATAAAGGATCACATTTGCAGGGGGCCAGTGAGTCATACTATGGTAAGGGGGCAACCAGCATGAGTTTATAGCAGGCAGATCCTGCCTGACTAACCTGGTCTCTTTTTATGACCAGGTCACAAAGTGCTTAGATGCAGGAGTAGAAATAGATATTATTTACCTGGATTTTAAAAAGGCTTTTGACACAGTGTCACACCCAATTCTTACATGCAAACTGAGTAGCTATGATGTGGATTTTTTCAGCTATGATGTGGTAAGGTGGGTGAAAAGCTGGCTCATGAGTGGTGGGGGACGGGTCGGTTTCTCCCTGGAGGGATGTGGGCAGTGGTGTCCCCCAAGGCTCTGTCCTTGGACCAGTGTTGTTTAATATCGTCATCAGTGATTTGGATGAAAGTGTTGAAGGCACCTTGTCCAAATTCACAGACGACACTAAACTATGGGGTACAGTTAACACACTGGAGGGCAGGGAGTTAATTCAGGCAGATTTGGACAGACTGGGGAAGTGGGCGGATCAGAATACGATGAAATTTAACAAGGATAAATGCAAGGTGCTGCACCCAGGGAGGAGGAATCTCCAACACACCTATAGACTGGCAGGTACCATTCTGAGTACCACAACAGTGCAAAGAGATCTCGGAGTCTTGGTTGACACAGAAATGAACATGAACCGCCAGTGTGAGGTAATAAGCAGGTCTAACCACACTCTTTCTTATGTCAGTAGGCGAATCGTGAGCAGGTCTAGGGAAGTGATAAGTCCCCCCTATGCGGCATTGGTGAGGCCACAGATGGAGTACTGTGTCCAGTTTTGGGCACCACACTTCAAGAGGGATGTGGATAACCTGCAATCGGAGGTGGTTCAAGCACCTACATTGAACACCTTCAAGAATTAATTGGATGCTTATCTTGCTGGGATCCTGTGGACCCAGCTGACTTCCTGCCCTTTGGACGGGGGGCTGTACTCGATGATATTCCGAGGTCCCTTCCAGCCCTAGTATCTGTAAAATCTATGAATTAACCTTGAGAGGGTCCAGATGAGGGCTACTCATATGTTTGAGGGCCTGCAGGTAAGACCCTGTGAAGACAGACTGAGGGACCTGAATCTCTTCAGCCTCTGCAAGAAAAGGCTGAGAGGTGATCTTGTGGCTGTTTACAAACTCATCGGGTGGGGGGCAGCAGGGAATAGGGGGCACTCCATTTACCAGGGTGCCCCTCAGGGTTATCAGAAATAATGGCCACAAACTGAAGGAGAATAGATTTAGATTGGGCATAAGGAAGAAATCTTTATGGTGACGGTTGCCAAAATCTGGAATAAGCTTCCAAGGTAGGTGGTGCTTTTGCCTACCTTGGAGGTGTTTAAAAAGAGATTGGGAAATTTCTCTTTCTTAAAATGCTCCTTCACTAGTGTGTGTTTTATGTGAAAATTTAAGCGAGAATTGAAGGATAGATCTGGGAGTGCTGTGCAGTGCCCTAGAGCACTGTCTTCTCTCTACTCTCAATGCAGAAGCTGTATTTCTAGAAAAAAACATAAGTTGAGATTATGTAGGTATGCTTTACAACAGAAGTGTCAAACATATGGCTCATTGGCCAGATCCAGTCTGCAAAGCTCTGTTGTCTGGCCCACAGGACTCTGGAAAGGGCCAGGAACTTGGGGTTGGGGACCACTGCTGGAATCTGGGTATGTAACCCTGTTGGGGATATATGTCAGCAGTGGGAGGTGAGAGACAGAGGTGTGATTACCATACGTCTGGGTTTTCCTGGACTTGTCCTTTTTTTGGCCCTCTGTCCTCCATCTGGGCAGGTATTTAAAAAGCAAGCAAATGTTTGGGTTTTTGCTTTGCCTCTGCTTTTTCCCAGCACTTCCAGCTTGTCTGCTTGGGGCTGGGAGCAGTGAGAGAAGGTGATTGGCTCTTGGGGGATCACATGCTTTCTGCGCAGGCACCACAAGCTGTTGGCAGGTAACAGTGTGTGCGCGCGTGCGTTTGAGCTGTGTGGGCAGCAGGGCTGTGTGGGGAGCGGGCAGGGCTGGGGGGGCAGGGGGCTGTGGGTTGGGAGTGAGTGGCACTGGCAAGGCTGGGGGATGGGGTACAGTGGGTCAGGAGTGTGAGGCTGCAGCAGCAGGGCTAAGAGGGGTGTGGCTTAGTGAGGGCCAGAGGCAGGGCACAGGCATATCACTGCCTCCCCTCCCCCCCATCATATACCCTTCCCCCTTTCTCACTGTAGGTATTCTCTTTTTTTAATACTGGAAATATGGTAACCCTAGACAGAGGCATTAACCCTTGAAGCTGCAGCAGCTCATTCTTTTGCTGTGTTGCATCTGGCCCATGAGGAGATTATGGACTATGATCCTCAAGGCCCAGGAGGAGCCTTAGGGTCCAGCCTCATGGTCTGGAGGACCCATGTGAGTTTGATGCCTCTGCTTAACAGTAATGAATGGTGTTTCTGAATATTTTCTGAATTTTCTTGCGATTATTGTTTTGCACAGTGAGCAGGAGTTAGACCCTGTTCTTTTTGTGCTGCACTTCTATTAGATGGCTTACTCTGATGTGTGTTCACTGTTGGTTGTTTCCTCCCTTACCCTTCCCACACCATTTGTTGGGTTCAGAATGTTTCATGCTACATTGCTCACAATTATGATTGATTCCTGAGGTATGCCACCTCTTCATTTTTTGTAGAAAGGAAAGGCCCAGTGACAACTTATCAACAGTGAAGTACCTAAGTCAAGGTCAAAATAAACAAAAGGAAAAAAGCCTGTGTAATAAAAATAATCAAAATAAGTAAAATGTTATGAAGATTCATATCAGTTCTGTGCTTGTGAGTTTTAAAGAAAACTAAATATTCATATTTAGCATATATTTGATATTTTGACAACCTCTTCTTAGGAATTGACCCACAGACTTATTAGTCCTCTGGTCCACCCCTTTGTTTTAGCAACAGTGTAATTTCTAGATAAAGGAGATCTACACAAAGATTCTCATAACCTTCCTTTTTAGAGACATGTTCAGAAAGGTCAGCCTGTTTAGTTTTTAAGGGACACAACAGAATGTTCTCTCTAGTTTTTTGTTATTTATTAATATTGTCAGACTGAAATTGTATATCTTTAGTAAAGGAATTTTTCCTGAAGTGAATTTTGATAATCCCCTTTGCTGTAATTTTTTTATATAACTGCAAGGATTTCAGATTTCTATTATAGGATGGGTAAAAATATTTCTTTATCAATTTGGCTATTGAACAGTGGAGGCTGTCCACACCAAATTTCAGAATTTGATTAGAAATGTATAGAACAGGGGCGGGCAATTATTTTGGGCGGAGGGCGGCTTACTGAGTTTTGGCAAGCCATTAAGGGCCGCGTGACAGGCAGCCCAGGGCAGATTAAAAAAAAATAAAAAAAAAAAAAATTAGAAAATAAATATTTAGGGACCCCGCAGACCAGATAGAATGGCCTGGCAGGCCACATCTGGCCCCGGGCCGCATTTTGCCCACTCCTGGTATAGAAGTTACCTCTACATACAACCAAAATGTCAAGTAGTCATGTAGAGCTAATTGCCAAATGAGAATGGGAAAACCCAGATAAATGCCCAGGGTTCCAAAACAGAATCTTAATGGAAACAGCAGCTTCTGTCAGAGCAGCTAAAATACGTAACTAAGGGTGTCTGTACACATGCTCTGGGGTGAAGGGTGGGGCCGGGGCACTTTAATTAGAGCAGCTCTGAGAGCGCCATGTGTATTTAGCATCCTGTGCTTCGGCATGGTGGTGGTGGGAGGGGTGCTTTAACTAAGGCTTGTTTGACAATCTTTAGTTAAAACACCCCTGCTGCTGTTGGCTACAAAGGACCAACTCTCAGGATCATAATAAATTCTAATGTACTGTACAGGATGTGCAGTTACTAATAAAATCATAAATGCAAACTTTGAGTTATGAGGGGTACTGGTTACCTTAGCGTGCATGCCACGCACACACACACGCGGTAGTGTTTGTGAGAGCACTGGTGTCAGTATATCTACCTATCCGAGGCCCTGGAGTCTGTTGTCAATGGTCAGCTTCCTTCAAGGCAATGTTTTCTCCAGAAGAGGATTACCTGCTTATACTTCTGTCTTGTTAGGTCAGGTGCTGGATGAGAGGGCATCCCTAAGGGTTACGCTTCACTGCCTTTTATCTCTTCTCTGGAAGATTTGTGTGATTCCCCCGGCATCATCTTGGCTGTCCAATCTGGAGGTTGCTGTCCCATGTGGGTCTTGAGTAGTGCATAACAGCTGTCAGTCACTGTCACTGGGGGTTTCGCCCGATGGTGCAGTTTCGGGAGTCTGACCTTGACTTGATTGATTCAATGGTTGTGTTTTTGCAGGTTTCAAGGGGCTTGATTTAGCTTAAACTGGCTTGTAGAGTTTTGTGAAGGTAAGTTCCTTTGGTTAGGCTATTGTCAATTAACAGCCAGAGGCTCTTACTTTTGTCATTCAGTTATCTATTGACTCATACTTGCATTCACTCAAGGGACCAGCCCAATAAGGCAGATTTTATCACTTTACAATTACAATTTCAATGCAGTTTTTAACAATGGCCCAGGGTGTAACTTCCTTCTACAGGGAGTACATTTCTTAAGGGTTTAAAAGCATAAAATATAAAATACAAAATGCCATGGCAAAGATGTGAGACAGATGAAATATAAAAATGTAATGTGAGGTAGTGAGGATCAAAGGCTACTGGGGACAGTGAGTGAGTTAGGTTAGCACCAGGATACATTTACAGTCTTTGAAGTGGATATTGTAGTTCTTTTGTTTTCTTTAGTGACACTTAGCTCAATCGATATGTAGGTGTAATTTGTAGGTTTCTACTACAGAAAGCCACTTAAGCTTTCTGGCTTTGAGCCTTGCCATACCCATGCAATGAGTATGCTAGATCTCTGCCAATACTCAAAAGGAAAAAAAATGCACAAAATGGGGGGTGCAGGCAAGAAGGGGCTTTTTGTTACACTGCCATTTTGAAATGAAGGGATGTTGAATACATATGATGTGGAGGCTGCTAGAGCACGCTAATTAGCACACTCCGGCAGACTCGAATAATCAAGTCTGCTCCCTGTGCTGATTAGCATGCATCAGAACAGAGGTCTAGCACGTGTCTAGATAGGTGCCCTAAAATATTTTGGGTTGGTCAGTAAATGCTTGTCCTTGCACCAAAAATAACTTTATGGACAAAAGGATTTCTTTATTTTAAATTAAAGAAATAAAAATGTGAGTTTTCCTATGTAATATATTAAAAGGGTACTGTTCATTTTTCATTTTTGGTATGATCCTTTTTCTGTTTGGCAAAGAAAAAAAGCCTATTCTGATCAATTGTTTGTTTTCTTCAAGGAAAAGTAAAGGTATCTATTCTAGTTTGTAGTTTTTCCTAGTTTTCCTACTTTTACATAGATCCCTGGAGAACTTCTCTATCTTTCAGGATTACATGATGAGGTTTTCTGCAAAAGGCAAACCATTTTTCATTTGATCTCTGGTGCGTGAAATAAAACCCTTTGCCTTTGTGACTCCAAAAGGGCCTCTTTCCTGGAGGAGTGGGTATCTTCAATCCAGGGCCTATTAAATTATTTTCTCTACACGATAGATAATAAACATCTGCTATCAGTGATCCTACTTAGAACTAAGCACTTGGGCATCACAATTCAACTAAAGTAAGATTAGACAGCAGGTACCATAAATGATAGTTTGATATTTTAAGTAACTGAAAATAGGGATTAGGATTGCAGGTGATAGAGGGAGGTGGCAATGGTTGGGGAAGCAGTGCCCAGAACCATAGGGTGGGAAGCACAGGGAGGTAAAGACAGTGGGAATCCATGGGCTATGAGTTTACTGCTTACAGGCTGCCATTTGCACAGTCCTATGCTATATAGTATTTGGTGGAGGTAGAGGTAGCTGGGTAGAACTGAGTAGCCAAATTCTAGGGACTGAGGCACCGTTGAACTGGTTGCTTAGGTTGCACTCTTGTTTGTGTTCTGTGGTTTGAATTGCTTGGGCGGATTGTGGTAGTTCATATTTTAACAAACTGGTATGTTCCAATGTTGTGAGTGCACCATGAATAGGTGACCTTTCATAAATCAAAACAAATCTACAAACCTAGCATCAGTGTAATGATAATTCAGCTATCAACAATGCTAGCTCAGTCCTCACTCCCACACCACAAAGTGGACAGGGCAGTGTCATGCTGGCTGCTGCATCTATATAAAGAACTTGCTGCATTCTCCATTCAAGCCCTTACAGAGACATTCTGCCATTTTCTATTCTTTGCAAGCAGAATGCCTCTTGGACTGCAGCTAATGAAGCATTCTTCTTTCTTACCCATGGAAACACTTCACAATCTTATCAGTGCAGCTATGGAAGCTTAAAGCCACAATAGAGCTAAGAGTCTAAAAGAACATCTGGTCTATTATCAAATGTATTGTAGGCAAGTCTACGGTCAGATGGATGTTCCAATAAATATTGAAACAGTTTCAAATTCCAGAATTCTGATTTCCCCCAAATACTAGTATGTCTCTGGGGCTAGGGACAGACATTTAAAAAGCCTGAGCCTGAATTGATTCAGTCTTTGCAGGTTAGTCTTACCTGCCTAGGTTGAACTGATTTGCAAGTGTACAGACATCCCCTCTGGACTGAGGAAATGGAGGCACATGCCTGCTGTAGCTCAGACTAGAAGCCGGGGACAACAGAGCAGCCCTCCCTTCTGTTTTACAGTACTTAGCTGAGAGGGGGCATGGCCAGGCCCTGGCAGGATGCTCTGATTAGGGAGGGGTTTAAATCCCTACCATGCCTGCACAGTCCCAAGCTTTTCCCCACTCATTGCTCAAGGTGGGGGAGTGTTGCCAGATCCCAGCCCCAGGCTAGCACTCTGAGGCAAAGTGGGGAGGGGGAGGGAGGACTACTTGTGTGCAGTGCATGCATCTGTTGATGATATTAAGCTTTTCAATCTCCCTTTCCCTGGTTCTTCATACTCTCTGCAGCAAACCTGACAAGCAAGGGAGCCAGCACGGAGCTGATAACATAGCATTTAGTCGCCCAATGAGAAAACGAAAGCCTCTCTCAGTAGTTCAAGATCTTCTTAAACAGCTTTTTCCAAGAAAGAATAGAGGGACATTATTACCAGCTGACCTGTTGATTAGCTCCAAAAAGCCCTAACTGGACACTGTCTTGTCTGCCTTTGTTCTGTCCCAGTGAAATTGAAGATGCGCGCGTGCACACACACACACACCCACACCCACCCACCCACCCACCTCTCAGTATTAGCTAGCATACCACATGCTGGCTAGCATTCATGGGGCTGGGGTCCATGCTGTGGGAGATGAGGAAGAGAGGGGGATCCCTGCTTGACCAGTAAGTGGTGGGCAGGGGAGGTGGCAGGGAGAAGCCAGGCAGACCCTGCTGTGCCTACTGTTTCCACTGGAGCTCTGGCTAAGGAATAACAGAGCAGGGCCAGCCCTGTTCTCTGGAGCAGGCAGCCCAGCTCAGCCCAGCCCAGGGCTGCAAAGCATCTGGGATACTGGGGGACTCCAGTTTAACTTAAAACCAGGAGAAGGTCTGGGATAGATGTTGCATAAACTGGTTTGACCCAAATCAGTTAAGTCTGATTCTATATTGAACCAGGTTTATCTTAAACCACTTTCAGCCAGTTTGAAACTGGTTTATGTGCACTGAACATCTGTTCTTTTACAGGTTTAAACCAGTTTCTGATCACTTAAATTAGTTTATGTGTAATGTCTGCCCTAGCCTTTATGAAAGACCTCTACTTTTTTTTTTCTTTTTACAAGGTGGCAAACCTTCTTAAGATTCATGAAAATATAACTGTCATCCAGATTTCCCATCCACCTACTTCACAATGACTTGCAGAGCATGCTGTTTGATTCCCAAGGGGCCTGTTTAAGACCTGTCTACAAGTAATAAGGGAAGAGAGAATGTCTGCTTTTGGTTTTCTTGTCTAGTCCATGAATACCATTTTCTTCTTTCTTTTGTGCCTGATTAGTTAAAATATCAATCCTAGAATTATTGCATAAGTCTGGACAGGATGGTGCCTTAGTGTACCTATACATGTGCGGGATGTTTGCTCCAATGCATGCTAATTTGCACACTTCAAGAGTCTCCGCACCACACATTCAGCATTCCAACCATTCAAAATTGTGGTGGGGGCACTTTAACTAAAGCTTGTCAAATGACCTATAGTTAAAGCACCCCCACCATAATTTTGAAGTGTGGGATGCTGAATACATGTGACACTATGGGCACTTTAATTAGAGCAGCTCTTGCAGTTGTTCTAATTAAAGTGTCCCCCTGCACCCTGGACCACGTGTCAAGGCACCCCAAGGGTGTCAAACTCAGCCTGAGCCAGATCCATTCTGCATGGAGTCTGCAGCAGCTGAGGTTGGTCTGGATCTGGGTCCACGGGTGCAGGCAGTCATGTGGGTTGGGGAAATCATTTGCCTCACTGCCACCCAAGGGCTGTATCTGCACGGCCCTCACTTGCTCCCTGTCACTGGTGGCTATGTCCATCAGAGTTCAGGGACCCCAAATTTTGTGGCAGACCACACTATATTGGCCATGCTCTTCAACTTCCAGTCTCCAGGTGTGGATTACCAGTGGGCTGGCTGGCATGATTTTGTGGGCCATATTTGACAATCCTGATGTAAGAGTATCAAAGCTAGAGGAAAAAATAACAGTGCTAGTGAAACCAATTAGAACATATTTGCATATGAGGGTTGTGAAGAGGGAGAAATCAATAATTTTAACAAGACATTGCGGTACGTGCAATTTGCAGGGCTTTTTGATCATCTTTAATATCAACAGTTTATAGTTTCCATAGATTTCATACACATTAGGGCTGAAAGAGACCATGTAAGATCATCGGGTCTGCCCCCTGCCCAAGGGGAAGAAAGTCAGCTACGGTCAAAGGATCTCAGACAGGGTCTTGGACAGTAAAGAAGTTTGTCCTTATTTCCAGCCTAAAATGGTCTTGCAGGAGTTTGTGACCATTGGACCTTGTCATCCTTTGGGGTGTTCTGGTGAGCAGTTGTTCCCCCAGATCCACAACCCTTATGTACTTATAGGCTGCCACCAAATCACCCTTGAGCCTGCGCTTCTCCAGGCTGAACAATCCCATAGTTTGTAGCCTCTCTTCATAAGGCTTATTCTCTTGCCCTCTGATCATGCATGTGGCTCTCCTCTGTATTCTTTCAAGTTTCTCCATGTCCTTCTTAAATTGTGGAGCCCAGAATTGGATGCAGTACTCCAGCTGTGGCCTCACCAAGGCCAAGTACAGTGGGAGGATGACATCCTGGGTCTTGCTTGAGATGCATTGGTAGATGCAAGCCAGAGTTTTGTTCGTTTTGCCAGCTGTGGTATCACATTGGTGGCTCTTTTCATCTTGTGGTCAGTTGTTACCCCCAAGTCTCTTTCGGTCATGGTGCTTGCAAGTGTAGCATTGCCAAGCCTGTAAGTATGATGTGGGTTCCCCACCCCCAAGGTGGA
Source organism: Crocodylus siamensis (assembly GCF_052110815.1). Taxonomy (NCBI): domain Eukaryota; kingdom Metazoa; phylum Chordata; order Crocodylia; family Crocodylidae; genus Crocodylus; species Crocodylus siamensis. The sequence goes on along the minus strand of NC_143401.1, from coordinate 46,682,545 downwards.
GAACCTTGCATTTCTCCATATTGAATGCCATCAGGTTTTCCTCCGCCCACCTTGCAAGCCTGTCAAAGTCAGCCTGGATCACCAGCATATTCTCAAGTGTGCACATTTGGTTCTGTCAACTACCACTCTCTAAGTCCGACCACAGAACCAGTTCCCCAGCCATCATTTGGACTGTGGAGTACTTGAGGCTGCAATTGCCCAACTTTTCCATGAGGACATAATGGGATGCTTTTTTAAAGTCCAAATACGTTATATCAACCTTTTCTCTTTTGTCCAGATGATATGTCACCTGGTCATAGAAGGAAATGAGATTGGTTAGGCAAGACCTACCTGCAACAAACCTGTGCTGGCTGTCCCTCAGAACGTTGCCTTCTGTTAGCCTGTCAAGAATAGTTTCTTTGATAATTTTTTCCAAGATCTTCCCAGGGATTGAGGTCAAACTGGTTGGCCTGTAGTTTCCTGGGTCTTCTTTCCTCCCCTTCTTGAAGACAGGCACCACATTGGCCCTCTTCCAATCTTCATGTACTTTGCTCGAGCATCATGAATTCTCAAATATCCTTGCCAGTGGTGTGCTTTTACTTTTTATGTACAGTTAAACCACTCCCCCCCCACATTTCAATAATGGTTTTGTGTTGTAAGTGGGGAACTCTTCCCTTTCCTCTAATCAATAAGCAATATACTATCCCCTTGTAATCAATATTTTGTAAGTACCTTTTTGTCAATTGTGGTATAGTGGGGAAAAAATTGCACTCTTTCCCGCTGTAAAAGATGTCTATATATGACATTTTGTTTCTGCATATTGTATTCTGATTTGACAATGGTCTGGGACACATTCTATGTATACAATGTGGGGCGTAGTTCAGGAACCATAACTCTGAGTTCTCTGTAATTAAAACTCAACCTTAACATTGCCTTAACATTAACTTTGCATTTATGCAAATAATATAACATTTTACATTCCGTAGTAATACCATAGATTATTTTATAACTTTGATCTCAAAATCATAGAGAATTTTATATAGTACATATACAGATATGTTTAAGGGTTTGTTATAAACATGAAATATTTGGTCTCTAGACATCTTTGCTTTAATGTCCTGTTACCGTGGGTACTCATTAGTATTCCATGGAGGCTTGGTTGCCATGGAAGAATTTGTAGTTGTACAGTGTTTCCATGGTAACTTTCCACCATTATGTACCTTCAGTGTATCAGCTAGCAAAGCTGTTTTGGTAAATCTAGAATGAGATTACAATAGTATTAATGCTATTAACAAGGTTACTATTCCATGTAGTGTTAGTTATTGTTAATATATATTAACAATATTAACAAACATGCCTTGATATGTTTGTCGAGCCCATTTAGGGTCAAAATAATTCAGTTCGATTTCAGCTTTCAAGAATTTTTTTTGAGCAGCAGCAGCTTAACCTGACCCCTAGAAAGGTTAAAATGAAATTGCATTGTCTTAACGTTTTTCTCTTGTCTTCTTTTACATTTTTCACATGTTCACACATGCATCCTATTCTGAAACCTAAACATTTTTTTGGTTGCGGCTGTTTTTGCATGACCTTCAACGATAACAACCCCGCTATATAAATCTGAGAGATGTTTTTGGTCTTAGATTCATGTTGGAAAGAGAGAGGAAATCACCTGCTGACTCATTGCTCACTGGTTTTCACAGGGGGAAAAAAAGCAGATTACATAGAAGCAATGAATCTTGAAGCTTTGTGAAAGTCTTATTTTTTGTTTTGATATTGCAGACAAATGATGTCTTTCTGCTGTCTGCCAGCAAGCTGCTGTTTCTTTACTTTAATATTTGTTAGTATTTCCCTTGTCTTCTGTCTTTAAATTAATTAAAATCTGCAAAGTATCCATTCTAGAGATTACTTAATATAATTTACAAAGATTCTTGGATAGGTGAACCTGGGTAAGGGATGCTCTGAGGTCTTCTAAGAGTATAAGATGTATATGTATGCTTATAAGCTTATAAGCATACATATAAAGCATTTCAAACTACACCTTTTCTGAAGTGCTAGGGTGCCTTGAGATCCTTTCAAAGGTGCTTTAGGCTGCCACACACTCTTAGCATTGTTAGGTTTACAAACATGATTCACAATATAAACCCAGAGATTTTAAATAGAAATCCATAGTTGTGGTCATTTTGAGTTCTTTGCAACAGAGGAATTGGTCTAATATTTTCCTGTAGTCAAAAAGAGTGAAAACTAAGATTTGGCATTTTCTAAGGAGTGCCTCAAGTGTCTGCAGAGGTGCTTTATGTATAAAAACCTTGAAAAACCACTGCTCTAGAGTTTGCAAATTTCGATACCATTTCCTTCAAAATAGAGTGAATCCTTAGCTCACTGCTGCAAAATAGTGAATTGACAACTTTGTGAGTAAATCTCAGCTGCAATACCCTGTAGCAGAAATGGGACAAAGGGGTCCGGGGGATTATGCCAAGCAGAACTTTTGCAGCTTGGCATAAACCCCTTGAAAATGGCCAGGGCTGGCAGTAAGTGACTGTACATTTCTACTTTACTGTATTTGCTTAAGAAAAACACACTATCATTTTTAAAGAATTCTACCTAGATGCACACAGTTCGGTTCTTCTCATCAAAGGATAAACCATCAGGGTACTACTGGAGCTGTTACCACTAAGCACTATTAGTGTTTTCTAAAAAAACAGCTACCTGCACCTGCCCAAGCCCAATACTGGTGGGCTTGACCACTAGACTTCCTTATACTTTCCCATGATACCTCTTATTGATTCTGTTGAGCACTTTTTTCTGTATAAGCCTAAGTATATACTATCACCAATTTAGGCTTATGTTAGGTCAACAGCCTGTGCTGTCAAAATCATTGACTATTTTTATGCCCTATTTTTTTGGAAAGCCCTAAGAAGGAAAAAAAAAATCTTGTATTGGAGTATGGGTAAGTACCTGAAGTTGGAGGTTTCTAGGAATGTGGGCAGTTCACCATGGCCTGGACTGGGGGTCATGCTTAGGAGAGTGTCAAATTGATTCAGACCTTTTTATTGGTCTCCCAATTCGATTTGGAGATTTGGCTGCCAAATTGGGCTGAATCTCCTCTGAATTGAATCAGCACCCAGAGCTTCTCACGGCCCTAATAAATATCAAACCTGCCACAGGGTCAGGCAATTAACAGTCCAAAAGAATGAACAAACCAGCTACAAAAATGTTCCATGTAATGGAAATGAACATTTTTTGTGACTGTTTTCCATTGCATCTTGCAAAAGCCTTGCCCTGAAGCCTCATTACAGCTGAATGGGTGGGTTTTTAAGCTTACCAGCTGGTATGGAATGGTGTTGGGATGGATAGCCATCCTCCCCAGCTGTCTATACTCTAGGTCTGTGGTGCTGGCAGTTGGGGATGGGAGAGCTTTAGGTCCCAGAGTGCAGGGTGGGGGTTCCCCATCAGCTAATGGGCTCCTTACATGCTGGCAAGTTGAAAGGGTGCTGCAGGAAACAAGGTGTGAGGGACCAATCCCTAATACTGCACTTCCTATGATGTCCTTTGAATATCCATGCAGGTGTAGATCCTGGCATTGGGTACTGAGTTTCTGATGCTAGGCTCTTTACCTGCCAGTTGTGTGATCACGGTTCAACAAATTTTATCCCAATTCCAAAAATCACACGTCTTGCCACGTGTGGCATGGCAGAATCCATGTAAAATGTGTTCTATCTTGATTGTATAATTAAATTAACATCTGTCAGGGTCTAATCAGACAGTGATATTGTTTCAGAGGTCCAGGTTCCAAACTCAGTACAGCTTTCACAATTGTTTTCTAATATCACTCAAGTACATCCTAAAGGGCAAACAAATCAGGATTTTTTCAGTTCTGTCTACCAATATCAATGACCTGATTGTGAAAAAGGCTCTCTTTATGCTACCCCAAATTGCTCTGATGTTCTAATATCTAAGATAGAAAATATTTTTTCTTGTATCAACAAACCATATTTATTTTAAGCCATGTCTAGGTGGAGATTAAAAGATATATGCTTGCAGTGAAGCTGTGAAATTAAAGTAGATTTAAGGATCTTGGCTTGCTTGATTTGGGCTATTCTGGAAGTACTTCTGGTATGTGTGTGTGAGGTGATATTTGTTATTGATAAACATGCAATTACTAAAAAAAATTATTAGCTCAGAAAATGGATAGCTCATGACAAATGATTCATACCTTCTGCAGCAATCATTTCACTTTGAGTGGGTCAAAATATTTTACCATTTGTACTTATGCTAGTAATTTAACAGACATGCTATAATGTGGAAAATAAATATAACATGATCCTAATTTACAGAATGATGTGTGAGGAAGTAGGTGTGCTAAGTCTATTGGTAATGGGATTGCATTGTGCCTGTAGTGTGATTATTTGTAACCTTCATTTAATCCTTAAGTAGATGAGGAATGTCTATGATTTGGCAAAACAATATAAATGATAATGAGAGGACACTGCATAAAAGGTACAGGAGATGATACCTAGGATCACAAAGGTGTAGCCTTTCTCATACCAGTTGTATGAGAACACCATTGTGTGGAACTTTTTGTTGACATACTAAAGTATATATTGTATTTACTTGAATAGAAGATGGCCCAGATTATAAAATGTTTCTGCAATAATTAGATTTTGTATATGGATCATTTATAAATTTGTTATTACTTTCTGGGTATAAAATCTAATTATGGGGAGTTCGCCTTAAATTGAATGAGTGGCAGGGTTAGGATTTCAACAGGGTCTTCAACCCTGCGCCTCCCCATAGGCTAACAATCAGCTGACTTCTGGCTGGATCTGGGACCCAGCAGGCTGGTTGAAGCCTCAATGTGTTCCCCATTTTCAGCTGATTGTCAGCTGTTCTAGCCAGCTTCCCCTGTACTGGCAAGTAAGGCATAATTGGCATCTGACCCCTGATCCCAAAATTGCATATTCTACCACAGACATGTGACATGGCAAGAGCTGGGATTGCTGGGATCAGGGATCAAATCCTATCATGCCTTTCAAATGAACATCTGTCAGTGGTCTTAAACAGTCTAGTCATTCTAGGTAGGTGTTGAAATAAAGCTTGATCAGAGACTTGGACCCACCTGGTCTGAGTCAGATGATTATAACAGTTTATTCCCTAAGGGTACAGAAAAATAAATGCCACCTGCAGGAGCCTAGATCAGTGCTGTGGGCCCATCTGGCCCTAGTGGGGTAATGTGGAAAGCCAATTCACTGAAGCCACAGGCAACAGACCCCATCTGCTCCAGCCCTTAAAAACTAGGCCTAACCTACAGTACTCTGTCCAGTCAAAGACTGAGGGCCATGTTACATGGTAATTTTGGGCAGCTTCTCCCAGCCTCTGGACTGTCCTTACTTTAACAGCTTAAGGTGGTTTTAAGCACTTGTTATGCGGCTCAAAGTTATACCACTCCAGGGTAGGATTACCTTTTAGCTGCACAACCTAGCTCCTGTTCCATTAAGATGTGGCCGCTCTCTACAGATGTACTGCCCAAGTTGAAGTCCTCCAGTATCCCAGGATCTCTCACACCTCTGCCTGTAGATCAGAGATAGAAGCCTGTCCACTTTTTATTAGGTGACCTTCCCTGATTCTTCACAGCCCAGTTCTTAACAGGTATATTGGGGAGTACAGGCATTCACCAAAAAAGTTTCTGTTCCTCCTATATGCCAGTCTAGGATGACCTTCCCTAAGCTACGTGTTAGTAAAAGTTTACAGTTATCTTTTAGTTTTCATGCTGTAATTCCTTGAAGGTTTTTGCCACAATTGAGTCTATTTCTCTCTGGAGTTAATGATACTTGTCTCTCTTGCTTTATTTTTCCTGTTAACTGCTTTGGGTAGTTCTGGGTAGTTGGGTAGTATGTATAAAAAAAATTAATAGAATACAGGATACGCGTGAAAGTCCTAACCACCAACACTTTCAACAATCATTTTTTGGTGTTTTTGAGTAATGGTAATATAATGCCTGACACCATGCATTCTAAACTCAGAAGTAAGAAGCAACAATTGCATGGAACATTTTTAATATTCATTCATGGGGAAGATGCTTAAGAGATCTAGTTTTCGTTATCCCATAGTTAGTAAATGGTAGACCTCACATCCACATTTCCTAACACATTGAGACAAAATGTCTATTGTAAATTGGGTTCTACTGATTTCCATAGAGCTGTCCTGATTTATAAAAGTAGAAAATTTAGTAGGGGTGCACTGATAGAGATTTTTGGGGCTGATACTGATAGCTGATTTTTAAGGAGACATATCAGCTGATGCAGATCCAATTTCTGATATGCAACTCTTCAGCTTGTGTGGTGGAAGGGGAGGGAAGGAGTGTGGGGAGCAGATAAAGGACCCTGCTGTGAGGAAGGGAATGGGGCTGGGGCAGGTGCTGACCAGCCAGGGTGGGGAGAGGTGTGGAACACAGCCACAAGTGGTTTGTCTGGGACAGGTGGGTCAAGTGCTCCCCTGATCTGCACATAACAGGGTGGGCTTGGGCTGGGGTGGGGATGGGACGGAGGTGTGGGTTGTGTGGGGGGCACGGGAAGGGAGGGCGGTAGCTCTGCTGCTGCATACAACTCATCCAGTGCTCATCTGGCAGCTCCCACCGCTCGTCCAGGAGGGCATGGGGAGGTGTGCGCCCCTGGATCTGCCCAGCCAGGAAGAGCCCAGCCCCAGCCTGCCCTGCCCCATGCAGATCCAGGGGTACACTGACGCTCCTTCTGCTCCTACTCCCTGTGCCTTCCTGGACAAGTGGTGGGCACCATGGGATGAGCTGTGCACAGCAGCAAGAGCTGCCTCCCCTCCCTTCCCAAGTCCTGCATCCCATGCCTGCCCAAGCGCCAGCTGGGCAGCCCCCAACCCCAACCCCACACTCTACCTCACTGCAGAGGCCTTGATCTACATCCCTGCACCCCTCCACCCTCCCCTTCCCCTTCCACCACACCAGATTTACCAGCTGTGTGCAGCACTCCACACTACTGGCTCTGCTCCTCACTGCCTACATGCTGTGCTGTGGCTGCACGCACACACGGGCATTTATCAGACAAATTATTGGCCACATTGGGCTGATTTCCAATACAGAAATTTTTTTTTATATCAGTGCTGATCCAATATCAGCCCAACAGCTTCTCCACTAATATCCATCTTCCTGGCTTAACAGGCATTCTTTCTTAAATGCCAATTTAAAATTAAGCTATTTTTTTCTTTTGTACTGGAATCGTATCCAAAATGTGCCGGATACTGAATTGCAATGCAGTCCTTGGTCTCCCACAGTTAGCTATCGTTATAAAGCTGAAATACTGTGCAGCTGTGTTCCATCAAACCCTGCCCATTGACCCCCCCCCCCCAAAAGGCAGAAAAACAGCTGGAAAAAGAAATGGGCAGTATAGTAATAAATCCTTTCCAGAAAAGGAGTCATGGAGTATAGTGTAGCTCTGAAGCACACTGGGGAGGGGAAGAGTTAAAAGTGTGATAAAAGTAAAATGTCAAGAGGCTTCTGTCCTTCTGGCATGGGACTGAGGTGTTGTTGTAGACATATTGTAGACATGTGCCCATATTCTTTGCTAATTTTCTGGTTTATTGCTGGGTCAATCCTGTACAGAACACCAAAAACAGCTATATTAAATTCTGTTTTGCTGGCATGTCAATCAATATATCAGTATGGCTACTGGCAGTTTTGCATACAACTAGATTTTACTGGTTGGATCATAGAAACTATTTTTCAGAGACAATATCTTAGCTACTTTTTGTTATATATATAAGTTTCATAAAGTTAGAAGAATGACTGAGTTTGATTGAGTTTGACTGAATTTTATGCATTAAATGAGATTTGTGAAACGAGTACAAATCATTCGCTATGGATTATAAAGTCATCCTTCAGATACATAATGAGTAGTTTGTTCAGTGCCATTGTATAAATGATTTGCATAACTGATGGATAACTGGAGATGCTATTAGACTAGAACAGCATTTCCTATTGTTTGTTTAGATTTATAACCAAGTAATTATTAGACTGGAATACCATTTGACTTTATAATAGAACTTAATGAGTTCTTCAACAATTTATGTTGTTATTGGGTTTTCCAACTGATTATTATTAAAGTATTTTATATTATATTTAGATCTTAGACAAAGAAATCAAAAGAGATTTGCTGTCAAAATATTTCAGCGATTCATAGTTTTTATTGTGGCTATTGGTAGGCATGGATTTGGATAAGAATACGATTGGATAAGATAGGATTTGGATAAGAAAATACTTAAAAGTTAAGTTTCTATATGATGTATAGAAAATGAAATGAAGGTATACATTTATTGTTAGTATGATGTGGAATCTGAATTCTTGGTGTTTTTGGTATCCAAGGAGTTTTATAACAAAAGAAACGTATCTCTTGGACCACCCTCATTTAAGCACTTCGGATTAAACTTTGCCATTCTTACTCAGAACACTGTCGCTCTATTCACTATCATTAGAACAAGTTGGAGAGCAAGATGATTACTCTGTGGGAATGTCTGCATGTGCTAGTAATGCATAGCAATAAATTCCAGCTCAGTTTGTGCCAGAATTTATTGCTCCTCGGTGTTGCATTCGAACGTGCACCTGTGATGGCACCATGTTGAGTTGAGTAAGATCAGCCCTAGTTGGTAGGGAGCTGGTGGAGGGGTGGGGGTTCAGCCTGCCAGCCCAGGCCTGCTCTGATCTGGCTCAGTGTGCTGTGGAGGGGGTGGCTGGGGCATGAGGGTGCTCTAGTGTGGGGTTAGCTGGCAGGCAGCCCATGCACTGAAGCACCCTCATGCCCCATCCAGGCTCATCAGCATCTTGCTGTGCACTAAATAAGTCTGCTGCAGGATTGTACTTGTATATACAAGTACTAATCTGTGGCACAGTTTGTTAGTTTACTGCAGCCTAATAGGGCCACACATGTAGACGTGGACGTATTAACTGTTGAGCTAATTAGGCAGCTCTGCAGTAAATGTCTCGTGTAGATGCGCTCAGTGTGAACAAGACTGGCAGAATTAAGACTTATTTAGCTGTATTCTTTTTAATCAGGCTGGGAAAAATGTGTTTTTTGATAATGTAAATATATTGTTCCATGACACTGCTGGTTTTCCTGCCAAATTGTGTATGGCATGCTTCAATTCCCAGTGTAAATGGAAGAGAAGGATGAGGTGAGCCCAATTTATTAATCTTTTAATGAATATAGAAATGAAGTATGATTTAAGTATCTAGGAGAAAGGAAAGGGCAGGAAAAAATAGAAAGCATGTACCTAGCAGAAATTATTTCTATTTTAGAAGTCACGATGAAACGCCTTGCCTGTCAGACCTGCAACTGGGCAAATAGTGAAGAGCTTAGTCTATCTGTGATGATAGTATATCCTTAACATTATAACAGAGCCCCAGCTTTGATTGCTGTTTTAAAATTTGCTGTCCTAAGTGCTCTAAAATCCACATGGATGGTTGGATTGCTTTGAAATTTATGTTTCATGGGTCTTGACACTGGATTTGGACCCAGCACCTATACCTTTTGTTCCCTTCCAGGCATAGCCCTCAGACCGACCACAACACTCAAGAGTCAGTAATAGGTAAATTTATTGATACAGAGTAAGAACAGAAAAACAGCAATACAAACAATCAAACAATTCTATATCTACCAATCCTAGGGCTGTCATCAGAGTCAAAGTACATCTGTTTAGGACACAAGTTCCATTCTGAGTCTGTTTCTCTTGGGTGTCAGCAGTCTGGAGGTGGAATGCTGAGGCCCACAGCCCTCCTCCAGTGGGGTACATGACACGGGCTGCTGGTGTTTGCCCTCTGTCCATGGCAGCCTTGGGGACCCTTCCTGGGGGATGGGGATAGAGGACCTCTCTTGGGAAGAAGAAGGAGGAAGACAACAAAGAGGGGTGGGAGGATGGAAAAGACAAAGGGAGGGGACCCTCTTTTACTCTCAAGTCTCTGCTTTTGTATTCTCCTTCCCCCTTGATGATTCCTGATGACTCTACCTGTGGCTGTCTCTCTGTGGTCACACATCCATGTAGCCTTCTGGGCCTTGTCCTAATTTGGTCTGTTTCCCCAAAACTGGGACATAGGCTCCCCTTTTCTCTGAGGCCTTGTTGCTGGTGTCACTTATCTTGTGTTATGGGACATACTTCCTTTGCTTCCCAGGTTGTGTGTCCTTGTTGTGTTAGACAGCCCATCTACCTCCAGGGCCATGAGAAGCTGTGTGTATATTTCACAAGCTCTTTAGAAATTCAGTTAACCCCTGGTGCCTATCTTGACCCCTGATAATTTCATAGATTTCATAGATGTCAGGGCTGGAAGGGACCTCGGGAGATCATCCAGTCCAGCCCCCTGCCCAAAGGGCAGGAAGTCAGCTAGGGTCATAGGATCCCAGTAAGATAAGCATCTGATTTACTCTTGAAGGTGTTCAATGTAGGTGCTTGAACCACCTCTGCTGGCAGACTGTTCCAGACCTTGGGGGCTCGGACAGTAAAGAAATTCTTTCTTATGTCCAGCCTGAAACGGTCTTGCAGGAGTTTGTGACCGTTCAACCTCGTCATCCCTTGGGGTGCTCTGGTGAACAAACGTTCCCCCAGATCCTGGTGGTCACCCCTGATAAACTTATAGGTGGCCATCAGATCACCCCTGAGCCTACGCTTTTCCACGCTAAAGAGTCCCATGTCTCTCAGCCTATCATCGTAAGATCAGATAATGCATATATCTATACCTGTAAGCCAATTTGAAAAAACCCAGACCTTTAAATACCTTTCTAAGCCAACAATGGGTGGGTTAGGCAAAGCAAATATAGTCCTGCCTCAAATAGGTTGTCTTAAAGCGAAAAGATTTTACCATTATGTGTTTGTGAAGATCTGAGAGAACTATGTGAAAACCATGGTTGTTATTTGATTGTGTCTGAAATGGTCTTCTACTCTGTCAGGGTCAAAAAAGATTTAATTTTATTTTGTGTCTGTGATATTCACTGATGTGGTTTCTGAAGGCTGATAGGTTGGATTTTTGCCTGAAGTATTATGGACAGATAATAATAGATGTGGACTGGTGGGTTAATCATGCAACAGTCCTGCTAGCAACTACTAATAGGAAAATGTCCTGTTGACTGATCGTCATATATATAAACAGTGTAGTTTATGTAGGAATAATGAAAGCATTTTTTGCCTTTTTGAGGGAGCTGCACATTCTTGCCACATCCAGTGAAAATTCTGAGACATGAGGTCAAAGAGTCTCCAATAACTATGTAGACCTCCATCAGAATGGCGTCAGAAGAAACTGCTTTGCCATTTTAGAGCAGTGTGATTGCTTTTTCAGTCTCTATGGCAGTAAGTTCTGCGTCAAGAATTATATGAATGAGCTAGGGTAATTCATCGTTGATGCTTTATTCCTCGTTGAGCCAGCTCTTAACATGGTCAGCCAATCTTTTTTTAGTCATTTTCCATCTGGGAATGAGTTGGATGAAGACGATACATTGTTTTAAGTGTGTTAAAGAACTTTGCATCATTTTGGTTGGAAAGTGCCTATAGCTTTTCTGCTTACTTTCTCTAGCAAATATTACAGATGCATCTCGATTTAGATTGATGTTACTGAGAGTGAAGGGGGGCACCTGTAGCTCTTTCCTTAATAAGAAGTTGTAAACAGTGCAGTTCTAAAAAGCGTTGCTTAGTCACCAACAGCATTGCTGAATTCCATTATTTATTTGATATAGAGTAGAGCAAACCTATACTTAGCTGATTTTGTGTTGGTTTGCAAGAACAGCTCATTGTTTACCCACACTGTTTGCATGGCTGCTCACCCATGTCCTCAGGACTTTAGAAGGGTATTGAAGGTTTAAGATGCGATGAGACAAAATACACCTGAGCATGAACTGAAGAAATGTGGAAGACTTGTGCTATGGCAATCTTATTTTCTTGACCTTGCTCATTGAGGTCCAGTGGTAAGGTTGGCTTCAGGTGCCAAAAGTAGTACATGTAAGATTGAAGAGAGAGCCCACTGGCAGATAGGGAAGGGAAATGCAGTTTACTTGGGGATGATTCCGGGCTAATTAATGACATGCCTGCCAAAAAGGCTGACCTTCACTGGCCTGCAATATATAAAGTGCTGTATATAATCCTGCCCCCACACTCCTTACATATAAATGCACCCTGTAACATACCCTACACCCCACACAGCCACACCCCTCACAAACCACTTGCTCGCCCCCCCAACACCTTTTGACCTATTATGCAGTCACTTCTATATGCACTACACAAACACAAACAATGAAAAAAATATTTTTGTAATAAAATTAAAGTACGTTATAGTAGATGTTTGACTTCTAATATATGATTTTTTTTTCTCATTCAGATGGCAACCCCCATCCCAAAAGGAGTATTTCCAGGGGGTCCATCCTTTTCAGTGGCAAAAGTCAGTGGTTAGGAGCAGGAATTCTGGTCCCAAGGTGGCAACCAAAATTCATTAAGTGGCCCTCCAGCCAAAATTATTGCACACCCCTGACATAGACTGTATCTGTGATTTTTTTTTTCATGCCTTCCCCATTAGCAGCTACCTAATTCAGATATTTTCAATGCATAATCCACCACCTTCAGAGAATCATGACACACCCACTCTGTCTCGAATCACAACTGCACTTTAACCAGGTTGTTCCAACTCCATCATTCGTGTACCTCTGTCACAGTGAATACAGATGGAATGCCTGCTGATAATTCCCATTGCCTAGTTCCAGTAGAGATGTCAGTAAAATAAAGGTTACATGGCCATGTAATTTCATTCTGTATTTCCTGTTTTTTCAAAAGTTTTTTTTCCTAAAACAGGATGAAATACTAATGAGAAACTACAACTCTGTTTTAACAAAGATTTTTGTCATTGAATTTGTTGTATGCTAGTAGACTATACAAATCTGGTCATGCAATCTATTGTATATATAATTTGTGTGGGGTTTTTTGGTTCTTTATTTGCTCTGAGAACTGTGGAGCACAGAATCTTTTTTTGGTGGTGTGCTTTTTTCCCCCTCATTTGTATCTTTTTGATGGCACAACCCTTAATAGGCTTTCATGATCCCCATGGCTTTTTGCAAACTTCTGTACTGTTATGTCTTTTGTTCAATATTTCTGAAGGGCCAGTTTGGGGGAAATGATTCTGTACCACCCATGTCATCATTGTAATGATACTTGGTTCTGTGACCCGTTGTTTTGCTGGTCGGAAGGTGAACTATATACATTTTCAGGGTGTAAATTGACTTCACCGGGTTTTGGATGGATACCCACTAATTTTTAAGTTCTATTTTTACTACTCATATTTATGTTATATTTTGGTATCAGTAATTCAGACTGTTTTCTTAAATGTTCTAATTATTCTTCATTTTTGTATTTTTAGGTGTGCTACAGATTCTTTCCTCCAGGAAGCTCTAAAAAGGTAAAAAAAAACAAAAAAAAGATGCTGATTAACACTTCTCTTTCTGAGATTCAATGCAACTTTTGTATTCCAGCTTTTTACTTTTTAATGTACTGTTCAACCAACCATTGTAGAAAGAGAAAATGATCTTTAATCTTTTCCTGCCGCTTGTAGAATTTTGTTAGTCTTATTAAGTCTCATCCCTGTTAGCACAATGTTTGTTTACCTGGAATCTCCACCAAGATATTTGTATCCGTAGGAACATCTCTGCTATTGGTTGTACTTACCTTTATCCATACCATAGAAGGCATGTTGTGATTGCCTTCTTCATATGAATAGATCTGATACCTTAACCAAAAACCTGTGAAAGGTTAACCTCCTTGCTTATACATCCTTCATCTGGAAACACCTTTTTTTTTACTGAGCTGGACCATTCACTAAGAAATTTATTCTTAACAGAGAAAATCAGGTTCAGTAACTATATCTGCTTTCCCTGGGTGCAATTTTGTTTGATGTATTTAATTAACAAAAAATAAGCAGAGGCACAGAAACCTTAATTTCTAGGCAATTTCGTTACTTTCTAATTTCATTACTTTTCTTGTGACTGGCTGTTAAAGCTCTTTAACATTTGACTGATAAATTAAGATATGCTGTATTGTGATGTTAACTGTACTAGTAACAGTTCTCTAAGTTATTGCTTGAAACTTATACAGAGGGACTACAAATCTGAACAGCACTTTTTTATAGTTGCCATCTTTGCTATATAACTATTTCTCTTTGTTTGCGGCTTTCCCAGGTTCTGTGAAACCTGGGAAAAAAGTGGCTAAAATTACCAGATTTCAGAAAGTATGGGTCAGGATTACTTCTTACTTAAGAAATGTGTAATAAATAGAACTGCACAATGAACTGTGTATTTTAGGTAATGTTTGCATGAATTACTTGTAGTTGAATAACATTTTTAATTGCTTGACTTGAAAAGAAAAAACAATCTCGGCATTCATATTCTGGTATAATTACAGAACCCAGTCTAAGCAGTTTATAGTGCTAGATAGTAAAGATTTTTTTCTCCATCCTGGATGATTAAAGACCCCACAGTTTCCCTCTAGAGATAATTTAACTGAAAGTCAGCAGACTTCAACTTGAATCCTTAGGCTAGGGACAGAAATTACATACAAACTGATATAAGTGATCAGAAACTTCTTCAAGTCTGTAACAGAACAGATGTGCAGTGCACATAACCACTTTCAAAATGGCCAAAAACAGTTTAGGATAAGCTTTGATGCATATAGTATCAGACCTAATTGATTTAGGTTAAATCAGTATATTGAACTTGTGTCCCAAATCCCCTCCAGATTCAAGTTAACTCTCAGTCCCCCAGCATCCCAGGGTGCTTTGCATCTTCCCTGCAAACTCCCCCCTAGCAGGGTGGGCAGGCTAGCCTTGGCCCAAGCTGTCTGCTTCAGCCGTACAGGGAGATGTACTCTAGTGCCCCCCAACTTCTTGCCTGAACTATTGCAGACACATGGGTGCATTTCCAGAATCAAAAATGAGTGTCTGCTCACTTGCTTATCTGTTCAGTCTGTGCATCTTAGCCTGTGAAGATTTGAATTGATTCAGCCTCACGGTTTTTGACTCTCTGTACTTAGCCTTATTTTCTTTCCTATTACTTTTCAAGCTTACAAATGAGTTACTTAATGGAGCAGTCCTCTTTTTCACTTCTGTTTCTAGGTGATATATTTCTTTTCTATGCAAAAGCATGTAGCAGAGATGGCTTTTCTTTGGCTTCATTGTTGAGCTTTGTGGAATTAACATAGTTCCTAAAATTGGAGAAAACTTTGTACATTGGGATGCCTTTTAGGCAAGGAAGACTGTTCTGTTGTAATAACTGAGATGTGAAACATCTTGTGGCCTGGGTGAATGTGAAGCCAGTTTTCAGGTGGTAAAAACTGGCTTCTGCCAGAGTGAACAATTCCTGGCTTGCATTGAAGAGAACATTCTTTACTATATTTTTTATACCTTCCTTTTTCAACAGCTTTATGAAAATTATTGGTTTACTAAAAGTTCACAATACATTTCAGTTAAGGTAATGTTACTGTTTCATAGATGTTATGGTCAGAAGGGACCTCAGTAGGTTATTGAGTATGACCCCCTGCCCTGTGCAGGAAAGAGTGCTGGGGTCAAATGACCCCAGCTAGGTGCTTGCCTAGTCTTCTCTCGAATACCCCCAAGGTAGGGGAGTGCACTACCACCCTTGGAAGCCCATTCTAGATTCTGGCAAGCCGCTCTCCATCAATTTTGGCCAGTGTTCCTGGTTAACTCCAGTGGGTGTCCTAGTAAATAGAGCACTGCCTATTCCCTGCTGCCTTCCCCTGATGAATTTATAGGTAGCTACAATATCAGCTCTCAGCCTTCTCTTGTGAAGGCTAAAGAGATCTAGGTCCCTCAGTCTCTCCTCGTAGGGCCTTGCCTGTAGGCCTCTGACCATATGAGTGGCCCTCCTCTGAACCCTCTCAAGATTCTCCGCATCCTTCTTGAAGTGCAACACCCAAAACTGGATGCAGTACTCCAACTGCGGCTTGACCACATAGAGGAGAAGCATCAGCTCCCTGGACCTGTTTGTCATGCATTTGCTAATGCATGATAAAGTGCGGTTAGCCTTGTCACTTCATCACATTGATGACTCATGTTCATCTTGAGGTCAACTTTGACTCCAAGATCCCTTTCCACTGCTGTGCTGCTGAAAAGATCATCCCCCAGCCTGTAAGTGTGTTGATGGTTCTTTTTGCCCAGGTGCAGCATTTTGCATTGTCTTTGTTGAACTGCATCCTATTTCGTTCTGCCCATTTCTCCAACCTGTCCAGATCTGTCTGGATCCATTCTCTACCCTCTGGTGTGGTAACTTTGTCCCATAATTTGGTATCATCTGTAAACTTGGACAGGGTGCTCTCCATGGCCTCGTCCAAGTCACTGATGAAGACATTGAATAGCACCAGTCCAAGGCACCAAGCCTTGTGGGACTCCATTGCCCACATCTTTCCAGTTGATATTGACCCATCCACCACCACTCTCTGGGTATGACTCCTAAGCCAATTTGCCACTGACCTGGCCGTGTAATCATCTGCATCACAGCCTGTCAGTTTATTTATGAAAACAGAATGAGATACCGTATCGAAGGCCTTCTTAAAGTCTAGGTTGATGATGACATCTACGTTGACTCCTGCATCTAAGCATTTTCTTATCCGGTCATAAGAAGAAACAAGGTTAGTCAGACAGGATCTATCTGCAATGAACCCGTGTTGATTTCCTTTCAGCCTTATTTCCCCTGCTGGGCTTCCACAAATGTGATCCTTAATGATTTTTTCCAGATCATTACTCAGGCTTAAAATGCTAATCCTGAAATCCTTTCTTATAGGAATTGCAAACTTTAAAAATACTAATTCATTGCCTAGCCTGGAGGACAGCTTGATTTAGCACTTAAAATCAGAGTGAGAATGGCCACTGAGGACAAAGAGGACATGTTTTTTGTGAAGTGGCTCTAAATTTAATATCTCATTAAACTTAAATGAGAAATTCTAAAGACAATCTTTCATGGATGTGAACAAAAGAAAAGCGTGAGGGAAGCGGAGTAGAGAGAGACTATGGATGGGAACTGCCTCATCGAGCTGTAGTTGGCCTTCCCAGTCCTTTTTCAGAGTTTTGATTCAAACCATCCTATAGTGTACTTGGGTTACCTTAACCCACTTAAAGCTCAAGGAAGAGATTTTACCCATGTTCCCTACTCTGACAGTAGAAGACTGAACCAGTACTTGTAGTTAATTCTATCGCCCCATATAAGTTCTAATATGTGCTGCCAAGACAAATTATCTAAAGCTGTAATTCAGTGAAACAGATATTAAATTAAAGTAACTATAAAACTAGCCATTATACAGAAAATAGGTTGTGTCTGCACAACCTACACAGCTGCTGTGAATCCAAGATATCTGTGTAGTTTGATGTCTATAGCCCCAACACCTTAGTTTATTATGTACAACCACATTGTTGTAGTGCACTCAGTGCCCTGTGCCTGAAAGCGGATACGGCTCAGGAGAGACCCCTAGTGGCAGGAAGGGGGAGGCTCAGGTGCCAGTCACCAGGGCTGCACAGGTGCTGGTTGCCGAGGCAACCAGTAAAACCAGCTGACGGGAAAGGGCAGGGCTTAGCTCTTCTTAAGCCCAGGTAGGAGGCCAGGAGGGCAGTTCCTCTCCAGCGGCCGTGGGAGTAGGAACTCAGCTAGGACTGGCAGAGGGGAGAACTGTGGTGGTGTGAACATCCCCTGGTTACTGCTGGGGTTGGGGACCCCTCCCTCCCTCTTTCCCTCACTCTCTAGTAGGGAGTGAATCTGTTTTGACCAGACAGTCTAGTTTTATGTTGTGGCCCAGGGGCTTTGTGTTTTTATGTTCATTTTTTTTTTTTTTTTGACCGGAGGACTGGGTGAGGCTATTAGAGGTTGGAAGAGGCCTCATAGGGACTCCCCAGTAGCGTGGGGGTTCCTGGTGCTGGAGAGGGTGCAGCATTTGCGGGGTGCATGGGCTCTAGCCCCAGAGTGAGAGGGGAGCAGTGGGGAGCCCCAGAGCGAGAGGGGGGTCAGCGAGGAGCCCCAAAAGTAAAGAGGAGGGCCAAAACATAACAGGGCCCAGGTCAAACCACATCAACACCATCCGCGAGGCTTGGGCTGTGGTGTAGGGGAGGAAAAGGAGCCGCAGGTAGTGCTCCCTGTCACCGGGGTGTGGAAAATGGGCAGCCTCCTGCTGATTACACCAATCTACTAATCAAGTAAGGTCAAGGCATGGCAGGTGAATAAGCAGGCGGTTGGCCCATTACAGGAGGGCGGAGCAACTCCCAGAAAGGCTCCACGGCAGTATGTATCATAAGACGTTGGTTTATCCAAGTAAAGAAGAGAGCCCTTGGGCCCATGCGGAAAAAGGAACAACCTGTGGACCAGTTATATCTAAAGATGCGAGGGCTGCTGGACCAAGCTGTGCGACAACAGACCCAGTTGGCCACTGTGATCGAGAACATCTAGCTCCGACCTACGATGCAGGTAGGACTGTGTGGCTACGGAGCCTGAGTTGACCCTGGGGCGGAAAAGGTGCCACCCCCATTGCTGATAGAAGTAATAATAGAGGGAAAAAGCATAGTGGCGATGCTGGACTCGGGCTCAATGCAGACCATAGTGTGGAGTGATATGCTACCAGCATGGGAGAAGGGGATAGCGGATCATACGAGGGTGCAGTGTTGGTGCGGGGACCCCCTCGACTTTGACAGAGTGATGGTCGAGCTACAGGTAGGCAACAAGACCCCCCGGATGTTAATGGGGGTTGCAGAACACTTGCCCTACCCAGTAGTATTGGGCTGCGAGTGGCCTGAGCTGCTGGAAGAGGTAGCTGGTGTGAGGGGTGCAGAGACCGCAGAGGGTTTTGTGGGGGAACCAAACAGCCCCCCTCTGAAGAGGAAGCGGGACAAAGGATCGATGTCGCCCATTTGGGGGAAGATGAGCACTTTCAGCTCAAGCAAAGCCGAGAGACTGACTTTCGGGCGGCGCTGCAGGAACACCTAGCCTGAAGAAACAACGATGTGCTGAGGCCAGAACTGATGAGGACTACTCTGAGGTTTGAAGTAAGAAACAGCCTCCTCTACTGGATTGAGCAAAGGAAGTCAGAAGGAGGGGAGGTTGCGCAGCTGCTGGTCCCGTGGCAGTATCAACGGGCCTTATTGAAGGTGGCTCATGAGCTCCCCATGGGTGGGCACCTGGGCCGGGACAAAACAGAAGCGCGCATTCGGGCAAGGTTCTATTGGCCAGGTCTAGTGTGGGAAGTTTCTGTGTTTCATGTCCTGCCTGCCAAAAGGTAAACCCAAGACCGCCCCCAAAGGCCCCTTTAATTTCAGTGCCGCTGGTAGTGGTTCCTTTTGAGAGGGTGGCAGTGGACGTTGTTGGGCCGCTGCCCCGGAGCAGCACTGGAAATCAGTACATCCTAGTTCTGCTGGATTATGCAACATGGTACCCAGAAGCTGTGCCAATGCGGACAGTATCTGCCCCAAAGGTAGCAAATGAACTTCTGAAGATATTTTCCCAAGTAGGACTTTCTAGAGAATTACTGACAGACCAGGGAGCAAACTTTACATCGCGCATATTTGAAGAAGTGAGTAAAGCACTGGGGATTAGACACCTGAAGACAGCAGTGTATCATCCCCAGACAGGCTTGTAGAATGTTTTAATCAGACATTGAAGCAGATGCTAAAAAAGTTTGTGGTGGAGAGCCCTCAAAATTGGGACAAAATGATACCCCTGTTGTTGTTCGCAGTAAGAGAGGCACCCCAGGCATCCACCGGGTTTTCACCTTTTGAATTATTGTATGGTCAGCAACCCAGGGGGATCCTGGATCCGATTAAAGAAAATTGGGAGGAACAGTGAAGTAAAGACCAGAACGTCGTCCAATACGTAATCCAACTGCGAGAACGTCTTGAAGCCACTTGGAGCGTGGTTTTAGGAAATCGCAGCAAAACCCAGCAATGGCAAGTAAGACACTACAACCAAGGCACCTGGGAAAGGAAGTTTGATGTGCGAGGGACTGGGTGTTGGTCTTATTGCCAGACAGCGAAAGCAAGTTACTCACCCGGTGGCAGGGACCCTATGAAATCACACGCCGAGTGATTCAAGTGGTGGACTATGAGGTATACCAGCTAGATAAAAAAAAAAACAGAAGCAGGTATACCATGTCAATGTGTTAAAAAAATGGAAAGGCTGGGACTGTATGTACTTAGCCCCTCACCCCGAGGAATTAGAGTTGAGACCCACGTTGACTGAGGAAAGTGGACTGTGTGACGTAGAACTGGCCCTGCGGCTGTTGGGAGAACAGACGAGGCAGGCAGCCGAGCTAGTCAAAGACTTTCGAGAAGTGTTCCGGGTAACCCCTGGCGAAGCCTGGGGTGTGGTGCACCAGATAAAAACTCTTCCGGGCCAGGTGATAAGGGAAAATTGGAGGCGGATCCCCCAGCGGCTTCAAGGCCAGATAAAAGCAGAGATTGCAACATGATGTTAGAGAACGGCATCATATGCGAATCCCACAACAACTGGTGGAGCCCCTTCGTGGCAGTACCAAAACCCGATGGAAAAATCTGCCTCTGCGTTGATTATCGAAAGGTAAATGCCATGGCCAAGTTCGATGCCTATCCAATGCCCAGGGTGGATGAATTGGTAGAAAACATCGGGCAAGCTCACTACATTTCCACGTTAGACCTGACAAAGGGTTACTGGCAGGTCCCAGTGGCACTTGAAGACCAGGAAAAGACAGCTTTCGCCACCCCGTGGGGGCTCTTCCAGTTCTGATGCATGCCATTTGGGTTGAATGGAGCTGCGGCTATGTTTCAGTGGTTAATGGATGAGTTACTAGCTCCCCATGGGGGTTACGCTGGGGCATACATTGATGATATTATTATATATACCGAGAGCTGGGATGAACACCTCGCCACATTGAGAACAGTGGTGCAAGATCTGAGGAGGGCTGGGTTAACAGCAAACCCAAGGAATTGTACAATAGGAAAAGAGGAAACACAATACCTGGGGTTCCTAGTAGGAAGTGGAAAGATGAAACTGCTGTTGAGCAAAGTGGAGGCATTGTGGAGGTATCAGGTGTCCCATACTAAAAGGCAAGTAAGGGCTTTCCTGGGGTTAGCTGGTTACTATAGGAAGTTTGTGCCTCACTTTGCGGATCTAGTTGTACCATTGACAGAGATGATAAAAGCAGGGGCTCCAACCAAAGTAAGATGGACACCGGAGGCAGAAAAGGCGTTCTAAGCAGTAAAAGATGTGCTGTGTTTACAACCACTCTTATACACACTGGACTTTGAGAAGCCTTTCCTGGTGCAGACTGATGTGTCCAACATGGCCATCGGTGCAGTGTTGGTTCAGAGAGAAGGAGAAGACAAGCGCCCCGTAGCCTTTATAAGCAGGAAGTTACACCCGGCAGAATGGAGTTATGCACAGTGGAGAAAGAGTGTTTGGCAATCAAATGGGCTATTGAAACACTTCGGTATTATTTGTTAGGACAGAGATTCATGGTGATAATCAATCATGCGCCCCTGCGCTGGTTGCAGAGCATGAAGACAGACAACGCAAGACTCGTGAGATGGTCCCTTAGTCTTCAACCATATTGTTTTAAGGTGGGACACCGCCCTGGAACCCAGAATGTAAATGCTGATTTTCTATCAAGACAGTATGAAGGAGAGGGGCCAGGAGGAACAGAAGGATCCCCAACCAGAGAGAGAAGAAGAGGGCGTATAGTTGGGGGCCCTAACCACCCTGCTAGGAGGCAGGGTGACACCCCCTCCTTGATGAGATCTACCAGGTGGGGCCAGCCAATCAGGTGGCTAGCAAAGGATAGGGGGGTGGCAGGGAGACGAACCCCCAACAATGACAATAAGGTGCCTGCCATCTCTGTCAGAGGGACATGCCTTGCCCGGGACCATCCTACAACCCAAGAAGGCACCCTACCAAGGTTGGCTAGTGTGGGGGGACTACCTGTGATGGGTAACTCCCAACAAATCCCACACGGTGCGCCTTGGGTAAAAGGTGAGTAGGAGGCACCTAAAAAACCTCCACCCTCCTGTACCTGAATGGCCGGGTGCCAGAAGGAACGGTTGAGGAGGGACAGAGCATCCACTGAAAGGGAAGACTCGGCTCAGTGAGGTAGGAGCAAAAAGGTGGGGAGGTGTGTTGCAGTGCACTCAGGTGCCTTGTGCCTGAAAGCGGATACGGCTCAGGAGAGACCCCTAGTGGCAGGAAGGGGGAGGCTCAGGTGCCAGTCACCAGGGCTGCACAGGTGCTGGTTGCCGAGGCAACCAGTAAAACCAGCTGACAGGAAGGGGCAGGGCTTAGCTCTTCTTAAGCCCGGGTAGGAGGCCAGGAGGGCAGTTCCTCTCCAGCAGCTGTGGGAGTAGGAACTCAGCTAGGACTGGCAGAGGGGAGAACTGTGGTGGTGTGAACATCCTCTGGTTACTGCTGGGGTTGGGGAGCCCTCCCTCCCTCTCTCCCTCACTCTCTAGTAGGGAGTGAATCTGTTTTGACCGGACGCTCTAGTTTTATGTTGTAGCTCAGGGGCTTTGTGTTTTTATGCTCTTTCTTTTTTTGACCGGAGGACTAGTTGAGGCTATTAGGGGTTGGAGGAGGCCTCACAGGGACTCCCCAGTAGTGTGGGGATTCCTGGTGCTGGAGAGGGTGCAGCATTTGCGGGGTGCATTGGCTCCAGCCCCAGAGCGAGGGGGGCAGCGGGGATCCCCAGAGCGAGGGGGGGAGCAGGGGAGCCCCAGAGTGAGGGGGGGGCAGTGAGGAGCCCCAGAAGTAAAGAGGAGGGCCAAGACATAACAGGGCCCAGGTCAAACCATGTCAACACCATCTGCGAAGCTTGGGCTGTGGTGTAGGGGAGGAAAAAGAGCCGCGGGTAGCTCCCCCTGTCACCGGGGCGCGGAAAATGGGCTGCCTCCTACTGATTACACCAATCTACTAATCAAGTAAGATCAAGGCATGGCAGGCGAGTAAGCAGGTGGTTGGCCCATTACAGGAGGGCGGAGCCACTCCCAGAAAGGCTCTGATATTGATACTCCTGTCACACCCATATACACAGAGAAACATTGCAGTTGAATCCACTGTAACCAGTAACCTGAAGGAAAGGAGAAGAAACAATGATATTTTCAGGAAAAAGTGGCTATGCCTTTTGCCATTGCCTTGAATATGGGGGCCTCACTGTTGGATCAGTTCTATTGCTCAGTTTTTGAAACTGACTGCCTTGTTGAAAGAGGAGAGCAGTATCAGTCAGCAGGTCCCATGATGACTTCACTCACCAGAGTTGTGGCCTGTATTATTGTTGAAGCCTGAGCACCGTCTTTAAAGTTCATTGACTCTTCTCCTTTGTCTAATTATTGCTGGATATACCTTTTTGTTATCTGATTTTAATTTGGCCCCAATATATATAAACTAGAGAAACAAACTTTTTAAAGCTTAAGACTAATGGAAATAGTTTTGTAAATTTATTCTGAATTCAAGTGAAAATAGTTTTATAAAGCTAACAAACTTAATTTTTTATGCAAAAATTAAAAAACAGTATAAATAATAAGTTAACTGGAATTTAACATTCTCTTTTAATGATCTAAGGCAGTGGTGCCCAACCTTTTGGCCCTACAGGCCAGATAAATGGCGTAGTCTTGGTCTGTGGGCTGGATCCCACATGGAGTCAGTGCAGTTTGGTGTGCAAGACCATGTTATCCATCCCAGAGGACTCCCTATAAGTCCAGACATTTGGCAGCAGAGGAACGTTAATTAATATTACTAGATTTCTGGATACTGGAAGCCCCATGGGTGAGATCATTTGGCTCTGTAGGCCAGGGATTGAGTACCCCAATCTAAGGGATTCTAACATAAGAAAAATAACTTTGTTTTTGTACATTGTATTACTATTATGTTGATAGTCTTCTTTGAAAATATTATTGCTTTCTATTATTCTTGACATGGAAATCACTTTTTTGCTGTTGATTTAAAAAGTTGTTTCTCACAGTTATGGCTTTAACTTATCATGGTTTAAGAAACAGGTTAGAATTTTGGATGATTTCAAGAGCTGGTGTTTGAGACTAAAGCTTTTTCATTATTTATGTTACATATTTGTGTGGCATGTGAATCAGATGGCAGCATTTTGAAATATACGTCACTATTTTAGTCTTCTATGCCAGTTATTAGTGTGGTTGGGACTTTGAGATGGAGGCTTGGAAATGAGATTTTCATGAATGGGTCTTTTTTGTTTAAAGTTAAATCGAGTTAATAGAAATAGTTAGAAATAAAGAATGAAGGTGGTTTTTTGGGGTTTTTTTTAAGTTTGAAATCTTTCAGTTGGAAAAGAGTTGCATAATATTTAAATAATAATGCACAATAGGTTAGGTGTAGTGTTACCAGAAGAAAAATGTATTTTTACAGGAATTTGCTTAAGTACTCTATATCAAAGGTATCAAACTCCACCCAGACCCATGGACTGGATGAGGGGCACGTGAAGGGGGTGGTTTGTGGAACCTGACAAGGCTCACAGACTGGCCCCAAATGCTGGCTTTAGTCTACAGAGGTCATCCAGTGTAGGCGCTGCATGCAGTGTATACTCTGGAGTGGCCATGTGTGCTGCTTGCAGTGCGTACAAGAGCTCCATCCTCGCATGCTTTGTGCAGTACATAACAGCCCTAGCCCCATGTGTTGCACATGGTGTGTGGGGCTGGTCTGGGGCACACGCTGTATATGGTGCCCATATCCGTTTGGCCTTGCGTGGTGGACCCAGCATAGATGGCCTCTCTCTGGGCCTAGTCTGGACTGACCCTGGATCCAGCGCACTCCCTGGTTTAGCTGTGTGCCATCTGCAGGCTAATCATATAGATTCTGCATGCCACATGCAGCTCATGGGGCCAGGGCCAGTGTATGCTGTAGGTAGAGAGCAGCGCTGTGGCTAGATCTGGCCTTGGGCTAGAACTTTGAAACCCCAGCTCTAAATTATTGGTACAATGTATTTACCCTGTCTATAGAAGGGAAAATGCTAATTTCAACAAGACTTTCAGCAATTTATTTTTGTCATTTGAAAGACCTAATTAATTTATGCCACAGACTGCTCATGTAGTTGAGAATCATATTAAAATCTTGGGTTGAAAATTTTGACAGCAAAGATGTCTATTTTAGGAAGAAGATGTTATAATGACTTCATTTTTAAAAAAGCCTTAACCTCACAGCTGATTCTGGAGAGCTGAATTCTCATTAGAGTTGGCATCCCAACTTCTTATGTGAATTTAAATGATTTATTTGAATTTTTAGTATCTCATTTTTTCTTGTTTATAAATAGAATGGTTGCCCCTTTCATATGGGACTTGAGAGAGTAAATTGAAGTTTATAAACCCTTTTGATCTCAATGGGTGACAGTTGCTCAGTCTAATTAGGGTATTGTTGTTGGTTTACAAAATATATTTTAAATTTTTAGTCTAAACATGTTCCTAGAGTCTAGTTTGTTAGTGCTTTTAAAATATGATTACAAGCAAAAGGTAACCAGAGCTTTGAAAAATGATTTCTGCAACATGATGTGGAGGTTTATTTATCATTTTATGTCTATATTTGTAAGATTAAGGACATTAATTCACTTCCTGCTTAGTAAAATAATCATTTCTGACTTAATTAGATGGTTTGAAAATGATTACCATATATACCTGAATACAAGACCAGGTCCTTCCACCCACCCCCAAGCAGAATGGGAAAGGAAAGCTCCTCAGTTTACATTAACATACAAGGAAGCTGCATTAAATACATTGTCTGTCTCTGAACTGCTTCATGTACTCAGTAATGGCATCATGTACTCAGTAATGGCAACCAGTTATGATGATGATTTAGATGCAGCCAACACTGAGCATGACTGTAAAATACTAATATTGGGTAAACATGCTGGTGGGAACTTTTTTGTGTGTGTGACCTCCAAAAAAATGGGAGGTTCTCCCCCAGAAAGGACTGAGCATTAGGCTTGGAGGCCCTACAATAGCAGGCTGGCCCCTGGACCTACCACAAGGATAGGTTAATGGAGCCCATCTGAATAAAATATATGGTAGTGCCCATTGCATGCAGTCCCCCTCAGCACAGACTTGTTTTCAAGTTATGTTGAGCCACTACATTGCATACATTTAGACTTCCTCTTCACTTTCTTCACTCTCACAGCTGAGCTGTGCCTTTTTCCCCCCGTGTTTTCAGTGATTCCTGTTTCTTCCACAGCCTTAAATATTTGGCAGTCATCATGAAACAGGGCCCCAAAAGTTCTAATCTGCATACACATTTTTGAAGGATCCCAGGACTCATGACAAGAGCACCCAGTTCCAGTCATGAGTAGAAGAGGATAGTAAATAGAATAGGAAATTATAAGAGGCTTCCTATCAACAAGCAGACATTTAGTAACTCTGCTATCTCTGTTAAAATTTCTCCATGTCATCACTCATTCAGTGTCAGCCATAGAGATACAAATTCTGGGAATAATTGTATTTTTTTCATATTTTAAAAGTGGTATTCTTTGATGTTATGTAGTAAATGTTAACCTTGTTTTCACTTCCTCCAACCAAATTTAAGCCAAGTGCATTCCAAAATTGGTTTTTTTTCTAAATCAGAAACAAGTCTTGGTACAAAGAGCCTTCTTCAGTGTTTGGCTATTAGTATTTCCCAAGTTAGTCTTTTATAATGATTGCCATTTTGATTCCCCCACAGCTAATTTAAAAATTGCTTTTATTGCTTAATACAACAGTTTCATATGCAAACTGTTAGAGAGGAGGAATGAATTCTAAACATTTTATTTCCATGGCTTCAGTATCAATAGAGCAAAATGATGAATCCTGTTCAGCTAATGCCAAGACTGGGCTTCTCTCCAAACTTCCATTATGTGATCACTTTGTTATATATGTACAGCACCTGTTAGAGGAGGGGGCAATAAATGAGTCCTCATTCTGAGCAATGATGAGAGATTACAGAAAGTCAGCTAAGGACAAGGAAAATTCCCAGATTCAGCCAAGCCCAATATCCTTAATAACAGTGAGAGACTACTCACTGGGCAGAGGATTCAGGAGGAGATTGATGAACTGAACTGGTCTAAAGTTTTCAAGTTGTCAAGCAGTGTAAAGAATTTTTCACTTACTGTGTAAGTCTGATGGTATTGCTGGCACTTCTTGTCATAAACCAGAATCTGTGTCCTCACTGCCAGCCAGTAATTAGAGTCTGATTTCTTCAAGTCAGAAAGTGGGGTCATCTTCTCTAGGAGCAGAAAGAATATGCAACAGAGAAAAGCTATTTTGACATAGTTAAAAGCCCTGGCATTCATCAGGTCTTTTTGTTCATTGTGGGGCTTTCCAGAAAGAGTTGAAGGAGAAAGAGTTGAGGCATCATGAGTTTGGTGTGCTCTAGTGTTCTTGAGAGAAAGAGGAAAAAGAAGATAGGTGGCAGCTAGATAAAAAGGATTGAGGGGAAGGTGGTGGGGTAGAAGAGCATGGTATAAAGTAAAGAAATGAAGAAGAGCCATTAGGAAGAAAGTGTTTAAGAAAGAATCCAGGATGGATGGATGGGAGGGAGGACTTTGACTTTTTAGCTACTTTATTCAGGGGCTTAGGGTACAAGAAGTTGGCCCCTCTGGGGTCCATGTCCAATATAAAAAGCAAAGACAAACAAATCAAACCAAGAGCATCATGAGATTACATTCATAACATCACATCATGACAGACACCTTCACAGTATTACACGTTGTTCCTAATGTGCCGTTATGTGGTTGGGACACCCAGCCACACAGTTGTACAGACCAAAGCCCTCTATAAACAAATGATTCCTACTCTGCTCTATCCAATAGTACACATAACAAAACTTTTAACTTCCCACAAAAAGAAAAAAAATCAAAAAGCAGCTTGGCGAGGGCCCAGGGCATGGCATGAGCTTGGAGTTGCAGTCCACCACTGAGCCTGCCGCGTTGCCAAGACCAGTCATGACATCAGAACACATATGGAAGACGGCCATCCTCCACAGAGCACAGCGCCCCCTCAAGGGCCCAGTGTGCTTCAAAGGCAGGCACTACCTGCCGGAGCCCAGCATGCTGAAACTCGAGTGATACGCACACCCACACCAGGAGGCCAAAAAGCCACAGGGCATCTTGGGCATCGTGGATATGAACCACCCAGAGAAACCACCCCTTTGTTTCTCTCACCACAGAGAAAGAAAGGGGCAATCTCTGTCACTGTTGAGAGGCATGGGGAGTGTCAGCAGGGTGCCAGGCCTGCCGGCCACCACCGGCGTGACCATCAGCATGGGAAAAGCCTTAGGGTATCCGTGGTGCAGGAGACCTGGCATGCCCAGTTATGGTCATCCAGGGTGGCTTCTGTCTCCAGTGGGAGGGCAGCCTGGATGTCATGCAGGAGATGGTCCATGCTGTGGGCATAGTGCATGCCCAGCCAGGTAGTCCAGGCCTGGGGTGAAAGCCAGGCCAACCTAGTGGGGTCAAGGAGATGGCCCAGGTGGAGGATGCACCTGGATGAGGGTGGCTGTGAGGCTGCTGGAGGCCAGGCTTGGCATGGGGCACAATAGGGCTAGGTTGAGCACCAAGGGCTCCCTTAGCAGCTGTGGGAAACACAGGTGCCAGGCCCAGGGCCGGAGGTGGAAAGTGGCCTGCCAGGTGCATGCCATGTCATGGTAGAAAGCCAGAAGCACCGCCCAATTAGGAGCATGAGGTCCAGCAGCAAGGGCTCTCAGTCGAAGCTGAGGGCCCCAACCCTCTGCAGGAGCTGACATGTCAGTTGTTGCCATGGTAGGTGCTTCTCTCCTTAAAGGAGTCACTGTAAGGCTTGCAGGCAAAAGGCGGCCACCTTGTTCGCTAGGTCAACCAGGCTCTGGCCACCCTTGGCAACTGATAGGTAATGGACAGCTTGTGGGAGCTAGTAGTGCCCACCCCAGAAAAATTCTAACAGCACTGGAGTCTCTTGAGTAGGTCCTGTGGCAGGTTGAGTATGGTGCACTGGTGCCACAGGGCCGCTGCCACCAGGTTGCTGGCAATGAGGACATGTTCATGGTAGGAGAGGCTGGGTGGGCACCATTGCCACTGTTGCAGGTGGGTCTGCACCCCCTCAAGGCTGTCCCAGTTGCACACAATGAAGGTTGGTGGCCCCAGAAACATGGCCAGGACCTTAAAGCCCTCCCAGTGCCAGGTGAGGAACCCCAGCAAATCTGGGGGGGGTCACGCTTGTCCATGCGTCAAGCAGCAGGGTATCATTCTTGGCCCAGTTGATACAGGCTGAGGAGGCACACTAATAGGCTCGCTGGCAGTCCATCAGGGTGCACACATCTTCTTGGGTGTTGAGGAAGATGGTTATGTTGTCCACATACACTGACAGCCAGAGCAGAGGGCCGATGGGAGGGCCACGCTGCTCAGGTGGCGCTGCAGCATGTGCAGCGCCAGCTTGATGGCCAGGGCATAGAGCATGCCCAACAGGGGGCAGCCCTGATGGATGCCTCTGTGCGCAGGGAACGGGGTGCAGAGCCAAAGGTCTCCAGGGTCTGTGTGAGCGGCTGTGGGGCCTAGGAGCAGCCGTGAACTCCCCAGCGCCCCTTTACCGTCACTTCAGGTGGTCCAAGCACCCTCGAATCTCGCCTGCCACGACTTTGCTGTTAAAGGCAGCCTCCCATTTAACCATTTATCCGCCTAGTGACTGGTAAGTGTGTCCTGCCCCTACTCCATATGGGGTGCCGCTATATGTCCCCGCCTTAGGGCTATGCGTGCCCTCTCTGTCACCCTGGGCTCCTTACCCATCTGCGGGCCTGACTCTCCGCCGCTGCCCCGCTCCGGGGCCTGTGCCGCGCCTCTTGCGCCTGCTGCCCCGCTCCGGGGCCTGTGCCGCGTCTCTTGTGCCCGCTGCCCCGCTCCGGGGCCTGTGCCTACTCTAGGCCGATACTGCGCTCTTCGCGCCTGGGGCTCCAACCCCTGGGGCTCCAACCCTTCACTTGGCAAGCGTCGGGGGCTCCAACCCCCGCCTGGCCAACGTCCGCTTTGCCCCCTCTGGGGCCTGGCCCTCTCTAGGGTGCCCGCCGTGCTTCCTGCGGCCATTGCCCAGCCTCTGGGCTTATATCGCGCTCTATGCTTTTGGGGCTCAGGTGGCCGTAGCCGTGCCTGGCCCCTTGACCCTTCTCTGGGCCTTCTGGGCAACCACCACGCCTCTCTCTGGCACACCCCGTCTCTCCGACGCTGACTTTGGGGCTCAGGTGGCCCGTGCCTGGCCACTTGACCCTTCTCTGGGTCTTTTGCCTTCTGGGCAAACACCGTGCCTCTCCGGCGCAACTGTAGTGCCCTGCTGGCACTGTGCCGTTACTGGGCACTGGGGACCCCCAAGCTGCTGGGGAGCTCCCCCGAGGCCTCCTCGCTCCCCTACAGCCTCACCTGGTCCTCCGGTGTAAACTATAACTGAGACTCAAGCCATCTGGCTGTAACATAAACACCAAGTCTCTGTACTCAAAACCATCAACTCCAAGCCCCCACCAGGGCTCTCGATCCTACCTCCTTTTAGGGAGTTCTTGTTCCCAGCATCATTGCAGCCAGCCAGCGCAACAACGGCAGCATCCACCAGCTCAGGCTGCTCAGCTCTGCCACAGAGCTCCTACTCCTGCAGCTGCCAGAAGGGAACTGCTCCTCAGGCTCCGGCCTGGGCTGTTTATAAAGGCCTGGCCCTGCCCCCTTCTGGCCACCTGACCTGCCTGGTTGCCCTAGCAACCCGCCCCTGAGCTGCCCTGGTGATTGGCAGCTCTGACAATCAGCACCTGAGCTGCCCTGGTGACTGACAGCTCACCTTATCTCTTTCTTAGGCACGGAGCACCCCAGTACCTCCATGACAGTCTGGAAAAGGTAGGCATGGTCCACCCAATCGAAGGCCTTCTCCTGGTCCAGAGAGGTGAGGTCAATGTCCAGGCCAAAGAGTTCACTGGCTGTGAGTAGGTTGCGCAGCAGGAACAGGTTGTCTTGAATGGTCTGGCACCCAGTACCTCTGCTCAGGCCCAGCGACGGAGGCCATGATGGTGTGGAGGTGTGTCATCAGTGCTTTGGCCAGAATCTTGTAGTCTGCACATAGCAGGGAGACTGGGCACCAGTTCTTAATCCAGCCAAGGTCTTCCTTCTTGGGCAGCAATATGAGCACTGCTTGGTGGCAGCTGATCAGCAGGACCTTGTTGGAAAGGCTCTCATGAAAAATGTGCAGGAGGCAGGGGCCAAGGAGAGGCCAGAAGGTCTTGTAGAACTTGGCAGGTAACCCGTCAAGGCCTGGGGCTTTGCTGGAGCTGAGGCCAGCCACAGCGGCTGCCAGCTCCTCCAGAGATAATTCCGGCTCAAGTTCTCTGGCCTCCAGGGAACAGACGTGGCAGGCCCTCATGGAGTTCATGCATGGCCTCAAGGCAGGATGGCTCAGCTGCAAACACGTCACGATAGAAGGCAATGGCGTGCTAATGTATTTCACCTTCATCCGTGATTACCTGGCCCTTGAGAGTCTTGAGGTGACCTTAGATTTTGTTTGCTGCCTACTACCACTCCAGGTTGAAGAAAAAGTGGGTTGGGGTGTCGGTTTCTGCTGGCTCTTGGCAGTGGGCGCAGATCTTTGCTCCATGGGCCACGCTTTCTGCCAAGTCATGTAGGCCTTTCCTGTGGAACCAGCAGTACCGTAAATAAGAGTCTTGAATCAGGCTGACATTGAAGCACCAATAAGGCACCTGCGTGCAGGGTCTCCCAGGCACTCGTCCTGGCTCAGGTGTACTGGTGCATGTCAGGATGCAGAGTTCACCAGATGTCAGCGAGGTCTGTGGTCTCCAGGACAGACTGCAGTTTGTGGGTGGAGGGGAGGTGAAGCTCAGACCCTGTGCAGTTGAGTGAGACATCAATTAACATCCCCACCTACGAGGAGCAGGTCCTCTTCCTCAGTAGCGTCATGCAGGAGGGAGGCCACGGTCTCAAAGAAAATGACCATCTCCTGGCCATCAGTGGGTGCATAGATGTTGATGAGTAGCAGAATGTGTTGTGCTAACATGACACAAATAGTCAGAAGGCGGCTGGGGATGACCTTCTGTGCCACTGCCGTGTCAAGCTGCAGCTGTGGCAATAGGAGTCACAACCCCGGTGCTGAGGTTGGTGGCATGACTTGGGAACAAGTGGCCTCCCCAGGCAGTGTGCCAAGCCACCTGGTTGAGCCCACTGGAATGCATCTTCTGGAGGAAGACAACGGCCAACTGCTTTCGGTGCAGGAGCTCCAGGATGGCCTCCCATTTCACCAGATCTCAACAACCATTGATGTTAAAAGTGCCAATTGTTGTAGCTGTCATGGGTGTGGGTATGGGAGGGGAAGAGTGAGGTAAGGTGTAGGTGGAAGAGCGAGCACCCAAGAGCAGAGCAAAATAGCAGAGACAGGTTGGAGAAGGCCTATCATGCCCTACTTTACTCCACGGACCCCCCAGGCCCCACTCATCTCTCACCCTCTGTGCAAACTTCTCCAGATGGTAAGCCATCTGCTGGGTGCCTAGATCTTCCTGAATAAGTTTGGCTGCAGCTCTGGTAGTTTTGACAGAGTTTTGGGTCTGCGCACCACTGAGTGATGTGCCCTGCTATATTCTTCTGTCCTTTGGTCTGCTTCAGAAATGAAAGGAGACCCCCATAGTTGCGGGTGACCCGGGGGTGGGGGGGTTCTGCCAACATGGGCTGGACATTTCTGACAGAAGCATAGTGAGGCTGCACCCCAGGTTGGGGCTCACCTACAAATGCAGTGTCTATACCCTCAATGTCCAGACATATCAGCCTCCTTTCATTGTCCAGGTCAGGGACTGGCTCCAAGACAACAATCCCTGCCTTCTTTGGGGAGAGACGTCATCCTACTTTTGAGGTCGCTTGCGACACTCAGAAAGCTGGATCTCCATCTTACTAGCTTCCCCATCCAATTGGGTAGACTGGGATGTGACTAAGAGGTCAACAGACTCCTGTGCACCCCTAGGTCAGGCCTCCAGAAGACAGGCATTCTTTATAATCTTTACTGCCACCTGACTCCAGAAGCTGGGAAACAGGTGAGGGGTTGGTGACCACCACCATCCCCTCCCCTGCCACCAAATCATCTCTGTGGTCACGTGCAAGGGGGTCACTGGCATGACAGCTGGAGTGGGGTCAGGCTGTCCAGCGGGCCCCCACCCGGCACCGCCAAGGAGGGTCCTGGCAGGGATGGGGTGTCCTGAGAGGCCCCCTTCGTCTTCCTCTCTGTTTTTTTTCTTAGTGGCAGGCAGCACCCCCTTCACAGGGCAGGTGGGCCATGAGCGGACCAGCCCATCTCCATGGCCAGCCCTCAAACAAGGCTACAGTGGAGGGCGGCCAGGAGGAGGCATGAGCTCCATCGTCCAACAGGGCCTGGGCTCCACAGTCACCAGCCACCTCAGCCAGCTTGGACGGGGTAGTCAGGGTAGTTAGGGAGCAAGTGGCATCCGCCCTTCCACCTGGTGGGGCCTTTCACTGGGTGGGGTGGGCACTATAGGTGAGATGGGCAGGGGAGAGGGCTGGGTAGTAGTACCCACCCCTTCACTGGATGGTGCTCTCACGCCAGAGACCCCAACCCCCTCAGATGGAACAGGGGTAAAAGGAGGTCAGGAAGAGACCACTGGGTGGGGCCTGTGTCCCAGAAGTGGATTTGCCATCCTTTGGTGCTGCTGCAGTCACCGATGTTCTGGCCACTTTCCCTCAAAGGCTGGTAGGTGGGAAGAGCTACCATACTGAAAACCCATGGTCTCCCCCCAAGGAAAAATAAATCACAAACCTGCTCCCATCGAGTGTGAGGTTCAAGGAGTGAGGCAGAGACTGGGGGCCCTCCCTGAGAAGCATGAAGGACATGCTTGAGTTTTGGGTTCTTACTTCTGATTGTCAGTTGGCGCAAAGGACTCATAGGAACCCTATAAGGCTCAAGTCCCTTGGCCAGCTCCTGGTCAGGCAGGTGGGGGCACATTGGAAATCACCACCCTCACTGCCTGGGTGTCTGTAGGTGTGACAAGATAGTGTACACCCACGATGTTCAGGCTCTCCATGCACACCCTGTTGACCAGGGTAAGAGTGCTCATGTAAATCACTGGGACCATGTTAACACAACCCATGTAATGTATGTTATGCCATCCCAGGAGATCAGCTAAGGCACCTACACAGACCTTGACCCCAACATTGGGAGGGGTATGAACCCTCAAGCCATGGTTAAGGGGGAGGTTTTTAGAGGTATCCCCATGCCAGCCACTGGGTGTAAGTGGCTGGCATTCTTGCTAGGACAGGGTTAATCCCAAAAGCTAAAACTAAGGGAACGAAAAAAAAATTGTGTATATTAACTACAGAGGTAAGTGTCTGGGAATGTGGCCATAAAAAGCAAAAAGGGAGGGTGAGTGCCCAGAGGGGGGAAAGGAAGATTAAAAAAGGGTCGGGAGAGGGCTTTATGGATGTTAGTAATAAAACAGAAACAAGTTGGGTGCCTGTGGTCAGGTGCCACCTGGGGTGGGGGTGCTGCTGCCGCCGAGGGAAGCATCAGCCCTCCTTCCCTGCCCCCCCCCCGCAGCCCAGGGACTGCTTCACCTGCTGGCAGTTCACCTTTACCTGCCTCTCTGGCAGCAGGGGGATGGGGGTGGGGAAAGTCGGGCATCTGCACAGTACTGGGATTTAATCAGCCCTAAATTGCAGTGGTGATTTTAAAAACCCACTGCTTCAATTTAGGGCCCCCGTTTCATCTATACACGCTGTACTACAAATAGAACACCTTAAGAGAGATGCACAACACTGAATGCAAGCAAGTAGTGGTTGGCAATCTGAAAGAACCCACTGTGATTGTGAGACTAAATCAAATAAGTGGCATGAGAGAGTGAGTGAGAGTGGTGATTGTGCTGGAGATGTTAAAAAGCAGCAGGATAAAAGATGCGTGTTTGCTGATTGAGGTCACCTAGGATGAGGTTTGGGAATTGCAGTAAGGAAAATAAAGAATTATACTGAAAATCAGAATTAAAGGTTAGGGGAGTGGATGGCAAATAAGGGAAGGGAAAGTGGGGAGTAAGATGTAGTTGCCTTTAGAAGGGGACAGAAACAAAAGAATGGTAAGACAGAAAAGAACAGCAGGCCACACTGTTGCTGTATGTATCAGCTTGGGAAAAAATGAGAGAAAGTGAGTACCTTAGAAGGTGAAAGTAACAGACAGGTTTCCAACTATATTGAACACTACTATTGCTTCAGATTAACTAATTCAGAGGTGCATATGCTTTTACAGAATATTTCTGTGAATTTTTGGTTGAACATTCAGTGGAAGTTATTTATATATACATTCCTTTTCTCTAGTAGCTCTTCAAGTAGGTCAGTAAGTTTTTAGATATTTGGTTAATTAAAAAACTAAATGGGTCTGGTTATCATAAAAGCTCTCTTCATCTTTTCTGTTAAATTACAACAAATATGTGGAGATATGCATAATGCAGAGAAGTCTTGTACTTGCCCTAGGTTAAAAAATGTGCATATGTTCCATCATCTGTAGATAGTTTCATAGTTTCTAGGGTCGGAAGGGACCTGAGCATATCACCTGGTCCAACCCTCTGCCATGGCAGGAAAGAATACTGGGGTCAAACGACCCCAGCAAGATGTTCATCTAACCTCCTCTTAAAAACCCACAGGGTAGGAGCCAGCACCACTTCTCTTGGAAGTTGGTTGCAGACCCTAGCTGCCCTGACCGTGAAGTAGCGCCTCCTGATATCTAACCTAAACCTACCCTCTGCCGGCTTGTGACCGTTATTCCTGGTCACTCCTGGGAGTGCTCGGGGGAACAGTGACTCCCCCAGTGCCTGCTGATCCCCCCTGACTAGTTTATAACAGGCCACAAGATCCCCCCTCAGCCTTCTCTTTTGGAGACTGAACAGGTTCAGATCCCGTAGCCTCTCCTCATAGGGCCTGCCCTGCTGCCCCCTGATCATACGAGTGGCCCTCCTCTGGACCCTCTCCATGCTGTCGACATCCCTCTTGAAGTGTGGCGCCCAGAACTGGACACAGTACTCCAACTGCAGCCTGACCAGTGCCGCATAGAGGGGGAGGATCACCTCTTTGGACCTGTTCGAGATGCATCTGTGGATGCATGACAGGGTGCGGTTGGCCTTCCTAACTGCCTCCCCACACTGCTGGCCCATGTTCATCTTGGAGTCAATGATGACCCCAAGATCCTTTTCTGCCTCCGTGCTGACAAGAGGGGAGTTCCCTAACCTGTAGGCATGGTGCCAGTTGTTCCTCCTGAGGTGCATCACCTTGCACTTGTCTGTGTTGAAACCCATCCTGTTCTCATCTGCCCACGCTTGTAACCTATCTAGGTCTGACTGTATCCTTTGCATCCTTCCAGTGTGCCCACGTCCCCCCACATCATAGTGACATCAGCAAATTTGAACAGGGTGCTTTTTATCCCCTTGTCCAAATCACTGATGAAGATGTTGAACAGTGCGGGCCCAAGGACAGAGCCCTGCAGAACCCCACTGCCCACGTCCTTCCAGGTTGAGAAGGACCCATCCACTACCACCCTCTGGGTGTGGCCCTCCAGCCATTTGGCGACCCATTTGACTGTGTGGGTGTCTACAGCACAGCCCCCCAGTTTCTTAATGAGAACGGGGTGAGAGACAATGTCAAAAGCCTTTCAGAAGTCCAGGAAGACTATATCCACTGCTACCCCTGCATCTAATGATCTGGTGATCTGATCGTAAAAGGCTACCAGGTTGGTCTGACAGGACCTGCCACTGATGAACCATGTTGGTTGCCCCTAAGCATGCAGTCCCCTGCTGGCCCCTCCTGGATGTGTGCCAGCATAATTTTCTCAAACAGCTTACCTAGGATTGAAGTAAGACTAACCGGCCTATAGTTTCCTGGGTCCTCCTTCCTGTCTTTTTTGAAGGTGGGAACCACACTGGCCCTCTTCCAGTCCTCCAGTACCTCACCAGAGCACCACGTGTGCTCGTAAATCCGTGCCAGGGGACTTGCAATGACCTCCGCCAGTTCCTTTAGAACTCTAGGGTGGGGATCATCCGGAGCAGCTGACTTGAATATGTCCAACCCCTCCAGAAGCTCCCTAACTAAATCCTCACTAACCCGTGGCCCAGGTGTGCTTCCCCAGGGCCCGAGGGGGGCCCAGCAGGGAGGTGGCTGTTCTGGTCCCTACTTGGGAAGACAGAGGCAAAGAAATCATTAAACATGTTAGCTTTGCCGTCTGGTGTGACGACCAAGTTTCCCATCGCGTCCTGCAAGAGCCCCACATTACCCGGGACCTTCTTTTTACCTCCTATATATTTAAAAAAGGACTTCTTATTGTCCTTAATCTGGGAAGCTAGTCCCAGTTCCATTTCTGCTTTGGCCTTCCTAACTACCCCCCTACATCCCCGAGCAACTGCAGAATAGCCCTCCCTGGTGATGACCCCTTCTTTCCATTGGGTGTAAGCCTCCTTTTTAGTAAGGAGACATTCCCGGATGCTTTTGGTGATCCACGAAGGCTTGTGTGCTCTCATGCTCCCTTTGATCCTCGTTGGGATTACCTTCCTTTGGGCTTGGAGGATCGTCTCCTTAAGGAGCGACCACTCACCTTGGACACCTGGCTCCCCTCCCCTCCGGGACCTCAGCACTTCTCCAAATATCCTCCTTAGCTCGTTGAAGTCTGCCCTCCTAAAATCTAGGGCTGCTGCCTTACTGCATGCCTTTGCCACCTTGCGCTGGCTGGTGAATTCCAGGAGGCGATGATTGCTGTCGCTCAGGTGGTCAAGCACCCGCAGCCCCCTCACCAGGTCATCACCCGTGGCCAGCACTAGGTCCAATAAGGCCTCTCCCCTGGTGGGGTTGTGCACCTCCTGGGTTAGATGGAGGTCCTGCACTGTGGCCAAGAACCTATGTGAGCGTTCAGACCTGGCTGACTGTTCTTCCCGGCAGATTTCTGGGAAGTTCAGGTCCCCCATGACTACCACATCCTTAGCCTTCACTACCTCTGTGAGCTGACCCAAGAATTCCTGGTCAAGCTCTTCTCCCTGGTTGGGAGGTCTGTAGTAGACTCCCACCATTAAGTCCCTTTCCCCTCGACTGTCTTGTACTCTAACCCAAAGCACTTCAGAGTGCCCCCTCCTGACTCCTTGCTAATTAATGAGGATGTGTATTCCTCCTTAATATAGAGTGCCACGCCCCCACCTCTCTTTCCTATCCTGTCCCTCCTGTACAGCCTATAGCCCTTGACATTCACTGCCCAATCATGAGTTGCGTCCCACCACATTTCCATAATCCCCACTATGTCCGGGCTGGTGTCAGCCAGCAGGAGGGT
This sequence comes from Crocodylus siamensis, assembly GCF_052110815.1. NCBI lineage: Eukaryota > Metazoa > Chordata > Crocodylia > Crocodylidae > Crocodylus > Crocodylus siamensis. The sequence continues at coordinate 46,644,231 of NC_143401.1, read as the reverse complement.
GAGTTCCTCCTGCTTGTTGCCCATATTACGAGCATTTGTGTAGAGGCATTTGAGGCCTCCTGTAGATGTGTGTACTGACCCCCAAGTCCCAGCTCGTTGGTCTGGGCTGGGCTGAGCTGTAGTTGTGGGTGCTATTTGGTCTGGGAGTCTGATGTTTCCGCTGCCCTCATCTTCCCCTTCCCCCGATAAGCCAAGTTTAAAGCCCACCGGAGGGCTTTAAATATATCTGTATATTCAATTTCCTGTTCTTTTAGAGCAGTGGTGCCCAACATTTTTGTCAAGTGGACTAGATTAGCAGTGAATGGGCCCTTTGCAGGCTGATTCCAACTTGTGGACCCAATACGGTGTCTGGGGCTGGTCTGGGGGTGGGGTGGGGGAGAGCTCATCTGGCTATGCTGAGGGGAACAACTGACCCTTGGTTCAGTAATGCTGGGGGAAGGGGCATGACCTAGCACTGATTCAGCTCTGTATAGGGGGGAAAGTTGTGTCCCTGCCTCAGCCCAGCCTCAGAGGGGAAGGTGGTGTGTGGCTGTTTGGTGGGGGCTGTGACATCATGCAAGGCTTGGGTTTTTGGCAGTGAGGGAGGGGTGGCGATATTAAGTGCCACTGATCCCCTGCTGGCAAATTTCCTGACCCTTGGGGAGTCTAATGAGCTAGATGCTGTGGTTCTGCAGGCTGGAGATTGAGCATTCCTGTCTCAGGGAGTATGCAAAAATTTAGTTGTAAATATGGTGGTGTTCAGTATTTATTTTTAAACCATCAGGGAGTTCAAAACATTTTTTTTAAAAAGGAAATTCAAACTATTTAAAATTTGTTTGGCTGCAGATGTTTTTTGCATCTTTATGTAGACGCATAGAATCGTAGAAGTAGGGTCAGAAGGGATCTTACAGATCTTCAAGTCTGACCCCTGCCTAGGCAGGAGAAAAAAAACTACTGAAATGATCCCAGCTAGGTAGGCATCAAGCCTCCTCTTAAAGACCCCCAGGGTAGGAGGCAGCACCACTTCCCTTGGAAGTTAGTTCCAGATCCTCGCCGCCCTGACCATGAAGTAGTTTTTACAGATGTCTAATTTAAACCTACTCTCCAACAACTTGTAGCCATTATTCCTTGTTATACCAGGGGGCACTTGGGGAAACAAGGTATTTCCCAAACCCTTCTGGTCCCCCCCAGTGAGTTTATAGATGGTCACCAGGTCCCCCCTCTTGTGAGGTCCCACAGTCTCTCATTGTAGGGTCTGCCCTGTTGTCCCCAGATCATGCGCGTGGTCCTCCTCTAGACCCTCTCAATGTTGTCCACATCCCTCCTGAAGTGGGGCTCACAGAACTGGACACAGTACTCCAGCTGTGGCCTGACCAGTGCTGCACAGAGTGGGAGGATCACCTCCTTGGCCCTGCTAGAGATGCTACTGTGAATGCACAACAATGTCCGGTTAGCCCTGCCAACCATGACCTCGCATTGTCGGCCCATGTTCATCTTGGAGTCAGTAATGACTCCAAGATTCCTTTCTGCCTCCGTGCTCTCAAGAAAGGAGTTTCCCATCTTATAAGTGTGCTGCTGGTTACTACTGCCCAAGTGCAGCACCCTGCACTTGTCAGTATTGAAGCACATCCTGTTTTTGCTAGCCCACCCCTGTAACCTATCCAGGTCTTGCTGCAGTCTTTCCCTCCCTACTAGCGTGCTCACCTCACCCCAAATTTTGGTATCATCAGCAAATTTAAACAGGTTGCTTTTCACCCCATTGTCCAAATCGCTGATAAAGAAATTGAACAGCGCGGGCCCAAGGACTGATCCCTGGGGGACTCCGCTACCCACTTCTCCCCAGGTCAAATATGACCCATCCACCGCCACCCTCTGAGTGCGACCCTTCAGCCAATCTGCAGTCCATCTGACTGTGTAGGCATCAATGTTGCAGTCACCCAATTTTTTAATGAGGATGGGGTGGGAGATAGTGTCAAAGGCCCTGCTGTAGTCTAGAAAGACTACGTCCACGGCGACACCTGTCCATTGCCTTTGTGATCTAATCATAAAAGGCAATCAGGTTGGTCTGACATGACCTGCCCCTAATGAAACCGTGCTGGTTGCCCTTGAGCATCATCCCTGAGTCTGGCTCATCGCAGATGTGCTCCATGATGATCTTCTCAAAGAGTTTCCCTAGGATTGAGATAAGACTGTCGGACCTATTGTTGCCCGGGTCCTCTCTCCTCCCTTTTTTAAAAATGGGGATCATGTTGGCTATCTTTCAGTCATCTGGCACCTGTCCTGAGCACCATGAGCGCTCGTAAAGCCATGCCAAGGGCTCTGCAATAACCCCTGCTAGCTCCCTCAACACCCTGGAATGGAGAGCATCTGGACCCGCTGATTTGAACGCGTCGAGCCCCTCCAGAAGCTCTCTAACCCGGTCCTCCCCAACCTGAGGTCTGGAGATGTTCCCCTCGAGTCCGTCTTGCATCACAGTGGGGAAGTCCCAGTCCCTGCCCAAGAGGTGAAGAATTGGTTAAAGAGGTCTGCTTTCTCCTCTGGTGCAACCACCAGATTGCCCAGAGGATCTTGCAGGGGCCCCACGTTTCCCGGTGGCTTTTTCATCCTCCCTATGTATTTGAAAAAGGACTTTTTATTATTTTTGATCTTGGATGCTAGTCCTAGCTCTATGTCTACCTTAGCTTTCCTGACAGCCCTCCTACAGACCCGAGCAGAGGAGGTATGCTCCTCTTTGGAGATAGCACCCCCCTTCCACCGGTTGTATCCCAGCTTTTTGGCAATCAGGCATTCCCGGACACCCTTGGTGAGCCAGGGGAGATTTTGGGCACTCCTGCCCTCCTTGCTTCTTGTTGGGCTGGTCACCCCTTGGTCCCTGAGTATTGTCTCCTTAAGGAATGACCACTCATCTTGGGCACTGAGCTCCCCTGCTCTCGAGAACCCCAGTGCCACTCCTCCTAATCTCAACTCATTGAAGTTGGCCCTCTTGAAGTCTAGGGCTACCGCCTTGCTGCAGGCCCTTGAAACCCTGCACTATTGTCATTTTTCCTTTTGTGTTGTCTCCTGTCTGTGAATGGCACACTTCGCTCAGGTTTCTCCAGATGAACAGGGCCTGAAGTTTAAATTCAGTCTCACAAAGAGAAAGCTCAAAGGACACTTTTATGTTTATATGAGAATGGTGCAACTATTCTGCAAGAGCAGAAATATGAAATGGCATCTACGGTCCTAGGTGGGTGAAGTGTAATCAAATAAGTGTAATAAATTTGAAAGTATATCTTAAAAGTCACTTTCTACACTAATGCCTCTACTCATGCTTTTTACTTGTTATGATATAATTAACCAACAATTTGGTTTTTAAACAGTTTTAGTAGATGGAGACTTTCCCCTGGCTAATCCTAAACTGGGTAACACATCCACAACCTAAAAGAAAAGTTATCATGCATATATTAAGAGTTTATGCAGATTTAAATTGAATGCTACATGGCTTGGGGATGCTTAAGTCGACAATTGTCCTGCCACACAGAAAGCAACTTACTGTTTTAAAGTGTGTTCTGCATATGTAACTCCAGAACTAAATCCAAAATGTATTTTTGAAGTTACTTTTTAATGCATTTAGTGTAGTAATAATATGACATGCTCGTGGAACATTTAGGACTTGTCCTGGAGATTATTAATCAGCTGAGATTAATCAGATCATTCAATCAGCTATTTAGCTGTAGGAAATGGCTTTCTTTGATCTAACATTTCTAACTAATAGTCACTGATTTACTTACAATGAGAAGCAAAGTTAAATGACCTTACATTGACTATCATGGGCATATAAACAGAAGTTGAAAACTCACCCTGAAAAACAAAGCCGCATGCAGTTTGTGAAATGTGAACTTTATTAATGCATCATATGGAATACAATTCTTCTAATGCCTTGGATTATGAACACAGCTATTATTACCATTACCGTAGAAGGATCTTGTGGTAATCTCCCTCTGGCAAGGGAGAAGCATTGCAAGGCTGCAAGCACTGCCAAGTAAGTAATGTGCAGACAGTACAATGGCATAACATGGTAGGATTTGTCCTGAGGAAAAGTTAGCTGAGCTGCTCAGCTGGAAGGATGTCATTATTAACTGAAATGTTAGTTTGGTTCATACAAAAAAATACCCAGAATTTTGGCATTTTTTATCTTTTCTTTTTAATAACAACTTTGGACTTAGCCAGGATCTAACTCCAGAATGACGGCTAAAGCAATTCTTACAGAACCATAATAGGCACCAAGGTTCAAACAGTGTGACTGAAACATTTCACTAGCCTGTTTTCATTTTGACCAGAATGACTAAGTACAGATAGTCAAAAAGCCTGAGGCTGAATTGATTCTATCTCTGCAGGTTTTTAAAACCAACCTAGAGGTTTTCCAGCCAACCTAGAGGTTGAGAAGGTGGTTTGGCTCCTGACGAGCCAAGCCCTGGTGCAGGCTTCTTCTCTCCCTCCTGCTCCCTTCCCCTCTCCCCTCAGTCAGCCCCGAGGCTAAGAAGGGGCCATGGCTCCTGGCTCCTGACTGGGGCTGGAGGAAAGCCTTGGTGAGGGCTTGTCCCCACTACCTGCCCTCAGCAAGGCTGGAGGCTGAGAAAGGGGCATAGCTCCTGGCACCAGGCTCTGGGGACAGATCAAGGCCCTGGTGCAGGGTTTTCTCCACCTTCCAGCCAGCCCAAAGGCTGAGAAGGGGCATGGCTCCCAGCTCCTGGCTCTGGGGGCCAGAGTCAAGTCTCCACTGCAGACTTCCCTTCCTTTCCCCAAGCTGGCAGCACCTGGCTGAGGGTCTGGTTCCCTTCTCCCCACCACCAACCAGCAGCACTGAGCTGCGGGATCTAGTGCTGGGCCAGAGAGGCAAGTTTTTTTTCCTCCACTCCCTCCTCAGTCACCCAGAGTGTTAGTGCTCCAGCTAGGGAGCACAGGGGTGGGGCAGACCCTGCTCATCAGAGCAGATGGCATAGCCTAGGGTTGCAAAGCATCATGGGATGCTGGGGAAACGAGTTAACTTGAATTGGGATAGAAGTTCCATAAATCAGTTTGATCTCAGTCAGTTAAGTCTGATACTACATTCAATCAGGTTTATCTTAAACCAGCTTTGGCCATTTTGAAGGTTTAAACTGGTTTCTGAACACTTAAACTGGTTTATGTGTAACTTCTGTCCTGAGCCAAAAAGGTCCCTTTTGCTATTCTGGGTTATCTTCTCTTGGGAAGACAGCACAGACTGAAATATACAAGCAGAATTAGGCATGAATAAATTTTACCAATGTACTTAATTCCTTTTATATCGGTACATTTAAGTGACTTTTATACTTGAAAACAGTTTCAGCTATTTTTAATTGGACAATATCATTTTTAGGTTGAGTTTTATAGAGCTGGGTAATTTCCTATAATGTTTTAGGACAGTTGTAGAACAGCAGCATGGTATGTGAGAAAATGGCTAATGCATTCATTTTTTCATATATTAAGTTAAAATTATTAAGAGAAATTTGAGAGCAGTGGCAGTAGATGAGAACCTGAATTTCAATGAAAGAAAGTAATAGTTAGTAGGCCCAACTTTTACTTATTTTTTTTCCAAACTGACTACAGCTTAGTTTTATTTCTAAAGTGCATAATTTATTTTTTTGTTTAATGAAAACCACTTGGCATCAATGAGTTATTGCTTAATAACAAGTTTATGCTTGCACTAGAAGCAAGCTGATTATTTTGCAAATTCACTGGATTGTTATAAGCCCTGGGAACAGATAATGATTTTACACATTTTGGACACCTTGATATAATGTTTTCACAAAGTCCAATGTGACACTGACAGTTTCCAGTTAGCTGTAACACTTGAGCATTTGCGAATTTAAGGGCTCTTCAGTGCCAGTGTGTTTTTATTTTCTTACATATCTCCTCAGAAGACTACCAGTAGCTTAAAATCCATACTACAATCTGAAATATCTTTTAATAGTAAAGTGAAACCTAAGATAATTATAATGAGAGCTTCAAGTTAGAAAAATCTCTATTCTTCCCTTCCCCTCCCCTCGTTTATTTTGGGGTTTTGATAATATTGTGTAGGTAATCATTTTAATCTCCCTTCCCTTTCTCTAATTAGCGAGCTTCCCATGCAGTTGGCTGGGTTTCTTTCACAGCAGTGTGGGGAAGCATTTTTTTTTCTTCTAGTTTCTTTTTACCAGTAAAACTAACTTACTACAGTGATTTAAAAGCAGCTGTAGTTCCTGAAGGCTTTCCTGTATAGTCTTTGTGCTACACCTGGGACCACCCTTGAGAAGCACATTACATCTGCTTCCTCCTGCTCAGGGCCTGCCAATTCCTGGAAAGGAGGGAAGGTAGCCATTTTAAGGTGAATGCTCCATTGCTGCTATTGGTTTTCTCTGTGTTGCACAGAGGAAGTAAAGACATTCAGCAAAAGTACTTTCAATTCATTTTCTGTGTGCATCTCTGTAATCATGATGATATAATAATTTCTGTAGATATCCGGATGATTTTTACTGGCCTTACAAATACAATATGTGCATGCTGGAAGATTTTTGAGCATGGTATTTGGATTACTCATACCAGTTACAGGATTGCTGTGAAATCATCTACTCAGATGACAGCATCTATTCTTTTCAGATTATGCAGGCCACTGGGGCATGGTGATGTTGATGTTGGCAACAACAGAAGCTAATACAGCAAGGAGTTCCATGGGACAGTGGGGAAAGGCAAAATAGTCTTTTGATTTGTTGCCTGCTCTCCCCGTTAATTTCCTAATGTCATCTTGGCCCAGGCTGCTAGTGCAAGCTTTCTGTTGCACATAATTCCTTACATATCTTGTAGTAGATCTTTATTTCCATCTTGATACACCTGATGATGCATGTTAGAGGTGTTGTTTGCAGGCAGTCTCTTTATTATCATCTATTTGTTTCTTGTTTCATCAGCTTTTGAACAAATTCTGAAGGGATGTCAGCTGCTCTAATTTGATTTTTCCAAAAATTTGTATCACTTTAGGGTTACCATATTTCCAGTTCTGAAAAAGAGTACACCTGTTAGGGGGGGGATATATGATTGTGGGGGAAGTTTTTAATTGTTACAGTAAATAACAAGTGTAATTGCGTCAGAAATTAACTGTAAAACAAAAAACCACAGTGCCCCCCCCCCCGCCAGTCCTGCTGGTGTCCCTCACTCTCAACCCACAATTTCCCGCCTCCCCCCTCCCCACCCCAGGCCATGCTGGTGTCCCTCACTCTCAACCCAGAGACCCCCCCACCCAATCCCTGCTGGTGCCCCACACTCCTGACCTGCAGCTCCTTGGTGTTACCAGTGCCCTGGACTCCTGACCTACAGTCCCCCACCCCCGATGCCCCTCACTACCAAGTCACAGTCCCCTGATCCCCCCCAGCCCTGCTGGAGGGGCCCCGCAGCTGTCCCTGTCTTACCTGCCAGGGGGCATGAGTGCCACTGAGGTGAAGGCAGACCCAGCCCCAGCCTAGCTACTCCATCTGGCAGGTGTTTCACAGCCAGATCTGCGGTTCCCTGGGGCTGTGGCTGGCTTGGGGGGGAGGTGGGGGCACACCCCCAGGTGCATGTTCCTCTGCCGGCTTGAGCTGGTTGGGGCTGCCCTGTCCTGTCCTGTCCCAGTGGTGCTGGTGCCAACAGCCACCCACAGATGGCAGGGAGTGAGAACCTGTGGGGTCTCCTGGCAGCAGTTGGGCCCAGGAAGCCACTGCTGCCTGCAGTAAGCCCTGCACCTGCCTCTAGCCCCTGGCCCTGGCCTGACTGGAGGGGAGGTGGTGTGTGGAGGGGAGGTGGTGTGTGTTGCCCATCCCAGATGCCCCCAGCCAGGATGTCCACTTGGGCCACATTGCTCAGATTGGCAGAGGCCCCTGGACCTTGGCCCTGTGGGCCTGTATGTTAATCTGCTCTTGCATGTATGTGTGCATGCAGAAGCACATGACACTCCTGGCCTCCAGTTGCCCCAAGACTGCCAGCCTGCAAGGGAAAACCCAAGGTTTCCTTCTTTTAAAAATGAAAATCTGTGTTCTTCCTCAGCAAATGGAAAACTGGGATCCCTGGAAAATACGCACACTGCTAGGGTAAGCTGGGTAATGCAGCTCTGCCAGCATTGATCTTGAAAAAGTACTAGCAGAGCAAAATCCCAGACACTTGTTCATATTTCAGAAAACTGTCTGGATGGAGACTGGAGGACCCAAAAAGAAGACATGTCTGGGAAAACATGTCTATTCCTTTTTCTAGAACATTCCCAGTATGCAGGTGTGGACTGCTGAAGAGAGAAGTATCAACTAATAGAAAGGAAAGCACAGAAGACAACAGCTTGTGATTGCTAATGGCACCCTAAACGGAGTAATGTGCTCAAAAAAAGTGGCTAGAAAGAAATTAGAGTATGAGGTGTTTTTCTTCTCTAGATCAAATCATCTTGACTAACCCTTTTAAGCTTCAAAGACCATATATCACAGGGAAGCTAATGATACTGCAGTAGAGACCAATTAACATAGTGAAGAAAGTGTCAAAAAGGGAACACATTCCGTAAATGCAAAAAAAGAAAAAGAAAAAAAAATCCAGAAAGTGCTTCATAACAGACTATATCCTTGAAGAGGTATCTTCTTGGGAAGATTTGAGGCATTTGAAAATCCCACCCCACAAATAAACATCAAAATGCAGTTGTAACAATGTCAGACAAAACAATATATTTTTTTTACAAGTGGTGTCTGCTTGGTAAAAAGAAGTTCTTTGAAATAGAAACTCCTACCCAGATTTCTGATGACACACAATGTCATTTTTCCCTTTGAGGGACAAGTCTTTTTCAGAAGCTAATATGATCGTGGCATTAGAGAGCTGGCATTAGCAGTAGAAATGTCTGTATATTCTTTAATTTTTATAGCTTAATGAAAATGGACATAATTATCCCTCAGTACTGCAGTAATATCACAGTTGGATCGCAAAGTCTAGTTTTGCTGACTAGTGAACACAACTCTTTGAAATCTCTTCTAACAGGGTAGTCTTCTTTGGGAAATTTGAGACCAGCTTTATTTCCAAGCAAAAAAAAAGTTTTCTAGGTAGATGAGCTTCCTTAGCCTAATAATGTAGAAACCAGTTAAATAGGAGTCTTCAGTATCAGGATTGATGTCTACCTTTCAGAGGACAAAATATGGAGTCCCAGTAACATAACCAAGGGTGCATGTGTGTGTACAAAAATATGGAGGGAGAGGGGTCACATTCTTTGGAATGGTGCAGAAGGGCTGCCCTATTATGTTTCTGTGGAATCCAAAAGGGAGCCACTACGTAACAATGTGAATGTGCAGGTACAACCTAGAGCTCTAGAAAACACCTGAGTTATTGTTAGTAGTAGTTCAAGAAGGCTCTTGGTCTAAGGTGAGTACCTGTTGCATGCTGCTTAGGGATGCATCCTACCTCCTTTGGGACTTACTTATTTTACCCCATTCTTCAGCAATGGAAGTATTCTGTACAGGAATTGTTATTTTATTCCTCCTCACTCCCCAGTATCTTGGTAGGATGAATATATCCAGGATTGCTTTCAGTCTATTGTCCTCTCTAAAATTATGACACTTTGGGGCAGACATGAGTCATTGAGGATGCTCTATAACACATTGTATAAACAGGTCCTGATTAAAGAATATGTCTTTTTTTCCTATTTACTCTTGCATCAGGTAACCAGTGCCAAAATGCACTCATAAGAAGGGGTGCACCAATAAAGATTTTCTTGGCCAATACTGTTAGCCAATTATTCACCAAGCATATTGGCTGATACTGATCCAATAACCAATTTACAGGAGCACAGCTGTGCAGAGGGGAGAGCAGCTCCCTGCAGGTAAGTCTGTGGAGGCAAAAGGACTTGTGGGGGAGGAGGGAAGGGGCATGGAGGGGCAGATTGAGGCCCCTATGGTGAAGGAGAGAGTGGGGCAGGGCCTGGGGCTGGGGCCACTACCCAGCCAGGGTGGTGAATGGGACCCCAGAGCTGGAGTGGAGAGTGGGATAGAGCTCCATGCAGCTTATCCAGAGGATCAGCATTCCAGTGTTTAAAAATGGTGGTGGGGGTGCTTGAACTAAAGCTTATCAAATGGGCTTTCGTTCACGTGCTGTCACCACCAATTTTAAGTGCAGGGACACTTTTAGATGCAGAATGGGGCGAGGGTGGAGGTGGGTGGCCCGCTTATGGGCTTAGGGCTTTCCACCCTGCTGCCTTTGCCTTGGGAGCCACACATCCCCTGCCTGCCCAGCAGCAGAAAGCACAACTTGCCACCACCACTGCTGCTGGATGGGCAGGAGATGCACAGCCAGTGCACTGCTGCTGGGGCAAAGGCAACAGGGCAGAGAGCCCTGAGCCCACAGAAGGCAGTCTGCCTCTGCTCCATGCACAAATCCATGCCTCCCCTGGGGGTATGCACAGTGGTGGGGAGCTTCCCCCCCTCCTCACTCCCCTGTGCCCCCTGCATGAACTGCCCATGACTCCACCCCATTCCCCAGCCCCTGCCCCACTCCCTCCTTGTTCAGCTGTTGCAGTTCAACAAGGAAAAGTGCACAGTGCTGCACCTGGGCAAAAAGAACTAGCAACCAACTTACAGGCTGGGGGATGACCTTTTCAACAGCACAGGAATGCAAAGGGATCTTGGAGTCATGAATCGTCAATGTGACAAAGTGATCAACAAGTCTAACCACGCTTTATCGTGCATTTATCATGCATGACAAGCAGGTCCAGGGAGATGATGTTTCCCCTGTATGTGGCACTGGTCAGGCCGCAGTGGGAGTACTGCATCCAGTTTTGGGTACGGCACTTCAGGAGGTATGTGGAGAATTGTGAGAGGGTTCAGAGGAGGGCCACTCGTATGGTCAGAGGCCTGCAGGCAGGGCCCTATGAGGAGTGACTGAGGGACCTAGATCTCTTCAGCCTTTACAAGAGAAGGCTGAGAGGTGACCTTGTGGCTACTGTAACAGGAACTCAGGTAGGAGCCCTGTTACTTAGACACAGTCGGGCAGGATTCACCCGACGATGAACTCTGTTAGGTGGCGGACATTACACACCCGGGAAAGGTGCAAGTGATTAGCCCGTGAAAACTGGGGGGATAAAAGACGGCAGCAGGGCATTGATTTTTGCCTTCAGGCACCAGAAGACAAAGAAGAAAACCATGGGGACTCCAGAAGGTGGCGGAGAGATCATACCTGTAATCTTGGAGGACGCTGGAAGAGATGGACTTCAAGAGAGGTGGCAGGTCAGTCAGAAAAAGGAAAATACTTTGCAAGCCCTGCTGCACGGGTGAGTGCGGGAGCATTGCAGGACACCAGGAGACAGATGCGTAAGCTGAGGGGGAGAAAAGGAATCATCTCAGGGAAGACCCGGTGGCTTGGACAACTGCGGGATGGCAGGAGCTCAGAGAGGGAGAGAGTATCCCTCAGGGGAGAGACGGACTGAGAGTATCTTCCCTCCAGCTTCCTACTCTGGGAGGACAATTAATACCTGAGAGTGGAGAGACCAGCTGTGAAGAAACAGCAGGGAGCCGCTTTCAGCACAAGCCGTCTGTAACAAAAAGAGAAACGTGGATAGCACGCATTGCTAATGAGGCAAATAGCAGTATAATTTAGATAGAAAGTTGCAAAGGTGTACCCAGCTGGGAGAGTCCTTCTCAATAATGGGTTGTTCTTACAATTGATGAGACTGCTACAATTGTATCGCATTTGGTTTGGAAATAAATTAACCGTGAGACTTTAACATCTGGGTGGCATTTATCTTTCTCAGACACTAAAGAACACTGATCCCCTATTCTTTTCTTCACATCTAAGTCATGGCTGGTGAGTACGGAGGGGAGACAAAGATAAAACTGCAGAACCCTTTCACAATTACCTATAAATTCATCAGGGGAGGGTAACAGGGAATAGGAGATGCTCTGTTTACTAGAGCAGTCCCTGGATCACCACAAATTGACGGACAGCAGATTTAAGTTGGACGTTAGAAAGAACTTCTTCACAGTAAGACGTTCTTGCCATAATCTGGAATGGGCTTCCAGGGGAGGTGGTGCTCCCCCCTACCTTGGGGTTCTTCAAGAGGAGACTGGGCAAGCACCTAGTTGGGGTCAACTGACCCCAGCGCTCTTTCCTGCCCAGGGCAGGGGGTCCTTCCTACTCGATGACCTACTGAGGTCCCTTCCGATCCTAACATCTATGAATTTACGCCCCTTCCTTTCCACAGACTTACCTGCAGGGTGCTGTTTTCCACACTGCCCAGCTGCATTCCTGGCCATGTGCATGCTATGGTTGCTTGCATGCATGAGGCATCTGGGGGCCCCACCCAGAAGGCATATTGTATTTATTGGTGACATTATCGGCTACACCAGCCAAAAAAGGTGGTAGCCAGTGGTATTAATTTTCCATTTTTCAGTGCTGATCTGATATGGCATTGATATATCGGTGCATCTCTACTCGTAAGAGAAGCATAGGTGTAGAACTCTAAGCTTCAAGGGAATTTTTATCTGACTACGTGTTGTTATCTTTATATCATCTTAATATTTCATTTACGTCTTATGCTTTTGATGATTTATAAAACCTTTATAAAACCTTTTCACTGATGGGAATAATGATCAAGAGTGTGTGTGTGCACATGTGTAAAGAAAATCAGACTTCTGGCCTTGTTGAATTTCCATTGATTTTCTTCATATCCCTATTTTTCCTAGTTGATGCTTTAATAAAATCAATCCCTGGATTTTGCAAATGTAGGAAAACCTGATTTATGTTTACTTGTGGCTCGGGATCTTCTCTTTTTAAAAATTCTTACGTGAGATCTAAGTGGGTATCATTCTCTCTCACGTTTTCCTCTGCCTCTATAGTGCTTGGTTCTGCACCTCTGGGCTAGGTACAGGCATGCAAAAAGCTTGAGCCTGAATTGATTCAACCTTTGCAGGTTAGTTTAACCTGCCTAGATTGAACCAGTTTGTAACAGTACAGGCATTCCCTCTGGACTGACGAAATGCGGGCACATGCCTGCAGTTGCTCAGGCCAGGAGCTGGGGGCGGGGGTTGAGCATGCCCTGAGTTTCGGGGAACCTGGGCTGGGGTGGTGTGGTCAGCCTGGGCTGACCTAGCCATATAGAGCTTTAATTCTCCCCTCCCTGTCCCACCAGCAAGGACCTGAGCCAGGTCTGCCAGGTGCTCCCCCCTCACTGCTGCAGCAGCGGGCCGCCATTGGCCCTGAGGCAGAGGTGCAGGAGGGAGGGGGGTGCTATTCTCTCACCTACTCCCACTGCTCTGGGGTACCACAGCCGGGTCTGCCCGCCATGACCGCTGCTGCTTGCTCTCTCTGCTTTGGCCAAGTGGCAGAATAAGGCCCCTCTAGTCCTTTCCACTAGATACCAGAGGAAGGAGAAATAACCCTTTTCCCTGTCCGCCCCCCTCCCAAGGGGCCCTGCCGGCTAGCGTCTAGTCATAATCCCGCCAGCTGCTGCAGTGGTGAGGGGGCAGGGCCCTTGATTGGGGAAGCAGCCCCTGTCATAGTGTCGGGGAGCGTGAGCCCCCTTCTGGTGAAAGGCTCCACTGCAGGGCAGGCAGAGCTGTGGCAGATTGCGCGTAGGAGCACTGGGGCCCAGACAGGGCCGGAGCTCTCCAAGCTGCTGCCATAGTCTGTAGCAGCTTTCCTTGTTCTACAGCATGGCTCCCCACCAGGAAGAGGCTCACACTTGGGGAAACCATGACAGGGGCTTCTGCCCCCATCATGGTGGCTTCCCCCTTGTTGCTCCAGCAGCTGGGTGGGGGCAGGGGCAGGGCCAGACACTGCTGGCAGGGCCCCTAGGTGGGAAGCAGAATTATTCCTTCCTCTGCCTCTGGGGCACTGCAGCAGGGTCTGCCCACTCTGGCCACTGCTACTGCTGCTCGCTCTGTGCCTGGGGCAAATGAAAGAATAAGTCTCTTCTGCCAGAAGCTGGAGAGAGGGGGGCAGGGAGGGGGCTTATTCCACCACTTGCCCTGGGCACAGAGTGACCGGCAATGGCCGGAGCAGGCAGACCCTACTGTGGTGCCCTGGGGGCAAAGAGGGGAATAAACCTGCTCCCTGCCTCCACCAAGGGGCCCTGCTGACAGCATCTAGCCCTGTCCCCACCACCACCAAGCTGCTGCAGTGGTGAGGGGGCAACAACCCCTGTCAAGGTTTCCCTGAGAGTGAACTTCTTCCTGGCAGAGAGCCATGCTGCAGGGCAAGGAAAGTTTGTACAGGCCATGACTCTTGCCCCCTCTGGGTCTTGGTGCTGCCGCGCTCAATCCACCTGCCATGCAGTGAGGCCCCTTGCTGGGGAGAGGCTCATGCTCCCCGACACTATGACAGGGGCTGCTGCCTTCATTAACAGCCCTGACGCCTTGCTGCTGCAGCATCCAGCAGGGCGCATCTAGATGTTGGCTTGCAGGACCCCTGGGGAGGGGTGAGCAGGGATGTGGGGTATTCCCTCTCCCTCCAGCATCTGGCAGAGGGAGTTTACTCTGCTGCTTGCCCCAAGCAGGGAGCCAGCAGCGGCAGTCAGGGTGGCCAGACCTGGCTGTGGTCTCCAGGAGGAGAGGGGTAGAGGGGAGAATAACCCCCTCCCTTCCCCCTCTGCCTGAGGGGCCACATTGGCCCACCGCTGCAGCAGTGAGGGGGGAGTACCCAGAAGACCTGGCTCAGCTTTCTGCTGTGGGACAGGGAGGGGGGATTTAAACCCCTCTCTGGCCAGACCCCTACCCCTGCCTGTTCCTGCCTGCCCTGCGCTGGCTGGGGAGCAGAGGGGTGGGGTAAGCCCTGCTGGGCTGAAGCAGAAAGCCCATCCCAGAGAGCATGCCGGGATGGTGAGAGACTCTGATTTAAGTTAGAAGAGGAAGGTGTCTGGGACAGACATTGCATAAACTGGCTCGAGCCAAATCAGTTAAGTCTGATGCTAGATTCAACCAGGTTAATCTCAGACCAGCTTCAAGCCATTTTGAAACTGGTTTATGTGCACTGAATGTCTGTTCTGTTACATGTTTAAAACAATTTCTAATCACTTAAGCCAGTTTATGTGGAATGTCTGTCCCTAGCTCTGAAGTGGGATTAGTGCTTATTTAATTTTTTTTTCTGCTTGTGCTATTATGAGCTTCATTTTGGGTTTCATTGCGTTCAAAGCAAGGAAGGGGCTTAGAGCTAGAATTGCATTATAGTTATGGTCTATTCAGTGGTTATGTGCATCTATTTTTTCCCTTGTCCCATTCCAGATTATAATGTTTATGCTAGTATTGTATCAGTCTCCACTTGGGAAATTGCAAGGCCAGTTAAAATAACACAGATTTTTCCTACTTCAAGGTTGTCTGGGTGCCACATGCTGTGCTGCCTGTGGAATACTTGTAATGGGATCTACACATCTTGTGATCTCCTGGGACCCCTGTCATGTCAGCCCCTTGCTGTGTGAGCAGCATGAGTCCCCTGCTGCTGCCATTGCATGGGCAAGCCTACCCCCCTTTGCCACCACATGACCCCCTACCCAAACCATTTCCACCCACCCACCACCTAGCTGGCATTGTTGTACAGGCAGCAAGCTTATTGGGCTACTTCTGCCTATGGTTCTCTTCCTTTGGGACCCCAGCTGTCACTGCAGCAGCAGGTGGCCACCAGTTGAACAGCCCTGAACTAACATATCAGTAGAGGAACTCTCAGTATTCAGTACCTCTTTGTCCTCTGTCCCTCGCACATAAAGTCTGTTTTTCATTCAGAAAAACAGAAATATTCATGAGTTCCAGATCACTAGGGCTGTACTAAGAAGACAGTTATAGGCAAGAGAACTAATTTTCCCTGTTTTGTGATGGTTTGTGGTATGGGAATATGTTAGATTTACTGAATTCATTTATTTTCTAGAAATGCATACTCTTAATTCGCCCATCTGTTCATATTTTCCTATTGATTGATTGATAAAGGTAACCCATGACATAGATGGAATGTGGATGGTTTACAATTTACCTTCTGAGTTCAAAGTACAGACTCTCTGTATCCCTTCCATTATGTTTTTAATTGTGTTTTATGTTTAATGCTAGATATTGTTTCCTGTTCCTATGGAAGTCAGTTCTAAGACTTCATGGATTAGATGCTTGAATCTGTTTTTACTTGAAGCTTTTGTATGCCTCTTTATTAGAAGTTGAATTTTCTGCCTTTTTCTTTAAAAACTAATTCTTCTGATTTAATAATAATCCAGAAACTCTCATGTTTGCTGTGTGTGATGTTGAAAATCCTACACAATGAAGCCAGTAGTACGTAGATTAAATTTCAATGAAAAACATTGGAACATATTTGAATGCTGAAACTCAAAGGCATTGTGTACATAATCTGAAATAGTAGACAACATTTTTGGTAGGTAGGTGCTAAGCCTTGGCAGTTTAAAAACAATTCTGGCAACATTATTTCTTTAATTGGTGTGATACTGGAAATACTTGATGGCAGAAGAAATAAATATGGATTCTTATAAGTGATATGACTGGGTGAGGATTAAAAAATGGTATACAGCATTGTAGAACGTTTTCCCCATTTTCAGCCTAAAGACTGTTGCTGCTTGTTACTTGGGAGAGAAAAACCATAGTTCTAACACAAAAAATTTGGTACTTCATAATGTGTGAATGTCTGGGTCTCCTCAAATTGTGGGTACAATGATAGATTGTTATTTATTCTCTTTCCTTATCTTTGTTTGTTCTGACAGCTCAGATTTAATATCTCCACTCTCCCCTCCAGTCTCTCCACCACCCTCATATCACCTATTAATTTATTCTCCCCATGTCTCTTCATGAGGAACAATCTAATCATAATCAGCGAACTGCCTGAATGTAGTAAGATATGGCTTATCAGTTATTGTTGTCATGTCACATATTTGTATACTGTATTCATAGAAACTATAGATTTTTTTTTAAGTTGTTCAACTTTTCTCTTTCCTTTTTCTTTCCCTTCTATTTTTCCAGTGTATAATGGAAAAAGTAATGACTGGAGCAAAAATATGAAATATTTTTATTAGAAATTTTGGTTGTTGCTTTTTGTATAAAAATGTAAACATTTCTATATAATTTCTGTTTTGAAAAATAAGCCTATTTTCTGTGGAAAAATACTTTTACTGGAAAATATTTGATCTCCACAAACTTAGATAGGCAGTTATATGAAAGAGACAATAAGCACATTTTTAAATATGTCATCTCTTATTGGAACTTGTGTTTGTTGAATAATTTTATTTCTTAGATAAAGAAGCAATTAAATAGAAGATGATAGCGATAAATAAAAACATCGGTGAACTCTAATTTTACTGTGCCCAGAAAAATGTTCCAAAAGTTGAAAAAAGATAATTCAGGGATTGTGTGTGTGCATGCATCTGTGTGTATTTGAGAGAAAGAGTAAAGAAAACTTAAAAATCTCAAATATTTAAGTCATGCACCCAAACATATAGAATGGATTAAAAAATAAGGCAAAATTCATTGTTGGTCTATATTTAAAATGTCCCCTGCTAAAACAATGTTGGTGAGAGATGTGTTCTGTTAATAAAAATTATACTGGCAAAAGCAGGATTGTGCATACTATTATTATGGAGGGAAATAAAGCTGTTAGTATATTGTTTGGGGAATTGCCTATACCAGCAAAACCTTTGTTTTGTTGGTGTAAACTGTATACGTTAGGATGATTTGCTAGAATAGCTGTATTTGCCAATAATCATATTGGCGAACTATTCTAGTATAGGTTAGACCTTACCTTTGTATTCAGAATTTTTTTTCCTGTAAAACATTTCTCTAAGTGTATTCTACAATAAGAAAAAGTAAATTGTAGTTAATGCTAATGCTAAACTGTTCTATGCTAGATTGAGTAATACCCTAGTTAAAATAATAGGCTCTTAAATGGAGAGTGATTTTAGAGCTGCTTTTTCAGCCTTTGCTACAGTAATTGCAACTTTTTCATTTCTATCTGAAAGGTAGGGTAGATAAAAATCAATGATTTTTTTTTTAAAAATGTGAAAAATGGATTTTTAAAATGTAAATTGTATTTTTAATTTTTCTAAAATCATCAATAAAATACTAAAGTTCTCTCTCATTTTAAAAATAACAGTAACAGTTAAATCTCATCATAATCATGGTAAACTTACACTTACAGCCAAAAATGAATTAATAGCTTTGTCTCACTCACATATATTAAGTTACCTATCAATCAAACATGAACATTCATTTCAGTTTTTCATCTCATGAAAATGGCTCTAGTCTGTCTAGCCTAACTAGCAGCTCTTGCTTTTTGAAAGTTCTAGCCTTTCAGTTTGTTTCTCAGCAGACTAAAGTCACATGTGCAAAGGCTGGATAGGATTGTTGTTGTTCTGTACTTATGTGGTGGTGGAGCTGGGCCAAGCAAGGCAGAGAAGTTAATTAAGACACTGTCTTAAAGACAGAGAGATAATATAGGAAAAGATGGAGGCAGAGTAGGAAGGAACAGTGGAGTGGACTGACACACACAGCTTCCTATATTCCCACACACTTGCCACAGAAAAACTGTCATGGCTTCTGGGCATAAGAGAGACCCTATCTGGAACTATTTTAAAGAAATTCCTTTCCTGGGTAAAAAGGGAAAATGTGTCAAGTGTAAGCACTGCAAAAAGGAGATGCAGGGTCTAGTTGCAAGAATGAAACATCATAATGAAAACTGCTTACTGGGAGAAAATGATGTGGATGAAAATGTGAATATGTCTGAAGAACAATATGGATCAACTGGTTAGTAAACTAAATAATTTACTTTGCAATGCATCATTCTTCAAGACTCTCTCTATGCCTTTTAGTACAAGTGTGATTTAACAAGTAAATTCCCAAGCTGTTTGCTATGTTGGATATTGCTAGAAAAAAAAGTTTAGCTTAGCTAATCCTTATGGCTTGTTTAATTAGTTAACTAGGTTTAGAATCTATCACCCAGGTACAGAAAGCTGCCGTAAGAGAAATCTAGAGTTGTCAGTTGCCACTGGGTGTCATTTTCTCATTGTATATTACATAATACATGCCCCTTATTTTGGAACATCGTGGCCCCAGATCATAATAGTGATGCCATAAGTCTATTCCCTATTTTACTTCAGCATAACTCAGCTTTCTCAAGGGAACCCCATCCTATACTTGTTTTCTCAAAAAAACAGAAGTGCCGGTGAGTTCAACGGGGCTTACTCCAAAATTAAGTGCATTCTAAGTGCAATCAGTCTTAGCTTTTTGGTAATTTGGAATCGGCTCTGCATCCTTGATGAAAAAAACATAATGATTAACTGAATAATAGAGTGGGAAGAAATGAGAAGAATGACTATTCAAAAATTATTTTTGTTTCAGGATCCCATTTAAGTATAAGAGACTTTGACTGTCAATCTGCAACAACTTCAGGGTCATCTGTTGGTACTTTTAGCAGCAGTACTGCAACTAAATGTATTTCAGACAACAGAGTATCAGTAGCAAGTAAAAGATTTCAATCATTCAGTAAAACACCACCACCATGGCTGGGTTTGGTAAGGACCAGCAAATAGCAAAAAGACACCATAGATGACAAGATTGCTTTGTTCATTTATGCCACAAATTCTCCTTTTCACATTGTTAACAATAAACACTTCATTGACATGGTTGAGTCCTTACAACCAGGCAGCACTCCACCTGGTAAAGCAGACATTGGTGGAAGGTTGCTAGATACAGTGTATGAGAAGTGACTTGAACAGTGTGCAAGAAATACTGAGGGGAAATTTGCCAGTTTAAGCCTTGATGGGTGGAGCAATGTACAGAATGATCTGCCTGTGTTACAACAGAAGGTAGGGTTGCATATCTTTCAGAAACAATAGATACATCAGGAAATGCCCACACAGCAGAATATTTAAAAGGAGTGGCAGTGAAAGCTGTAATAAATGGTGAACAAAAACTCAACTGTCACATGTGCAGTTTTGTCACAGACAGTGCTGCAAACGTGGCAAAGATGAGAATATACTTATACTATACTTAGAATATAATATATTCTAATAGCACATCCATGTGTGCTATTATACTGGCACACATCCATGAGGGGCCAGCAGGGGACTGCATGCTTAGGGGCAACCAACAGGGGTTCATCAGTGGCAGGTCCTGTCAGACCAACCTGGTGGCCTTCTACGATCAGATCACCAGATCATTAGATGCAGGTGTAGCAGTGGACATAGTCTTCCTGGACTTCCGGAAGGCATTCGACACTGTCTCTCACCCCATTCTCATTAAGAAACTGGGGGACTGTGGTGTCGATGCCCACACAGTCAATTGGGTCGCCAACTGGCTGGAGGGCCGCACCCAGAAGATGGTAGTGGCTGGGTCCTACTCAACCTGGAAGGACGTGGGCAGTGGGGTTCCACAGGGCTCGGTCCTCGGGCCCGCACTGTTCAACATCTTCATCAGCGACCTGGATGAGGGGGTAAAAAGCACCTGTTCAAATTTGCTGACGACACTAAGATGTGGGGGGATGTGGGCACACTAGAAGGAAGCATCAGGCTACGATCAGACCTAGACAGGTTACAAGGGTGGGCGGATGGGATTAGGATGGGATTCAACAGAGACAAGTGGAAGGTGATGCACCTGGAGAGGAACAACCAGCACCATACCTACATGTTGGGGAACTCCCCTCTTGTCATCACGGAGGCAGAAAATGATCTTGGGGTTATCTTTGACTCCAAGATGAACGTGGGCCGGCAGTGTGGGGAGGCAGTCAGGAAGGCCAACCGTACCTTGTCATGCATCCACAGATGCATCTCAAACAGGTCCAAAGAGGTGATCCTCCCCCTCTATGCGGCACTGGTCAGGCCGCAGTTGGAGTACTGCATCCAATTCTGGGTGCCGCACTTGAAGAGGGATGTGGACAGCATCAAGAGGGTCTAGAGGAGGGCCACTCGCATGATCAGGGGACAACAGGGCAGGCCCTATGAGGAGAGGCTGTGGGACCTGAACCTGTTCAGCCTCCAAAAGAGAAGGCTGAGGGGGGATCTTGTGGCCTGTTATAAACTAGTCAGGGGGGATCAGCAGGCATTGGGGGAGTCACTATTCCCCTATGCACTGCCAGGTGTGACCAGGAATAACGGTCACAAGCCGGCAGGGGGCAGTTTTAGGCTAGATATCAGGAAGCGCTATTTCACGGT
Source organism: Crocodylus siamensis (assembly GCF_052110815.1). NCBI lineage: Eukaryota > Metazoa > Chordata > Crocodylia > Crocodylidae > Crocodylus > Crocodylus siamensis. Next base: position 46,623,107 of record NC_143401.1, on the reverse strand, counting down.
CAGGGCGGTGAGGATCTGGAACCAACTTCTAAGAGAAGTGGTGCTGGCTCCTACCCTGGGGGTTTTTAAGAGGAGGTTGGATGAACATCTTGCTGGGGTCGTTTGACCCCAGTATTCTTTCCTGCCATGGCAGGGGGTCGGACTAGATGATCTGCTCAGGTCCCTTCCGACCCTAGAAACTGTGAAACTATGAAACTATACTTAGAAGAAGAAGCGGAAGGATGCTCCTTAATAACATATGGCTACAGTGCCCATTTAATGCACCGTTTAGCCAAAGACTTAAGTACTTCTCCAGAAATAAAAGAAAATGTTCGTGAAATACTTCCATAACAACCATTTCATTACAGCTTCACTGAAGAGAGCAGGAGGATCTAAACTAATTCTCCCTCAAAATGCTCAATGGAATTCTGTGGCTGATTGTTTTGGAACAATTTATTAAGAACTGGCCTATTCTCATACAAATTTGTGAAGAAAACATGATAAAATAGATGGAAGTATCTCATCCAAAGTATCTAACATTGGATTAAGGAGGGATGTAGAGGATATGCCCAGTACACTGAAGCCTATATACATAGCCTTAAACAAACTTCAGAGATTGTTGCTGCATTGCTGATGCTGTTGAAATTTGGAAGGCACTTCAAGAGATGTCGAAGAAAGAAATACCTAACCAGAAAGTTAAACTGGAGGCAGTAAAGAAGCAAATGATGTTTTGAACAAAGTCACTCCCCTGAATTGGTGGAAATCATTAGCCAGGCACCTTGAAACAGAGTTGCTTCAGTTGCTAAGCCAGCTTTTCATAGCAGTAGCTTCGTCTGCAGGCACAGAGAGAATATTTTCATCGTTTGGTATTATTCACTCAAAGCTAAGAAATTGACTGGGAGTTGAAAAAGCAGGAAACCTCATATTTCTGTTTCAGTCAATGAATACAAATGACAGTGGGAGTGGGGAAGATGAGATCTAGTTGTAGAAGTGTCCCTCTTACTCATCGCCTCTAGACATTGGAGAAGTGTTGCCATGATTGGGTAGTAGGTTAAAAGACAAAATTAAATATATTTCATTAAAAAAGCAATATTGGAAGAGAGACATTTGGAAACATTTTCACCAGGCCACTCGCGGAGTGATCACTGCAAACAGAATATCTCAGGACTTCCCCCTACCCTCCCAAATTCAGTGTTTTGTGTGGATTTCTGCTGTTGTAGAAAGCCACTCTTTAATTTCTTCTGTGGGTGTGCCACCAGATTTAAATATTGCTTTGTTAAAGAAAACAACTGGATTATTGCTGGTTTCCTTTCTCAAAAACATTGCGCGCAGTTACAAAGTGAGTTGTCAGTAACACATTGCCTGCCTACCCCTGACTTCTTGTACTCAAGTCATTTATAAATAGAACTGTCGTGATAGATTGAACTTGGCCTATACTGTTGTCCTCTTATGCGAGTTATTTTTTATTTAAAAATAGAACTGTCCTAGTAGATATGTATCATTGAGTTGGTGAGAGTTCACTTCTGCATTATACAGTAATTAAGCAATCAGTTATGTAGAGGGATGTTGCTATTCTAACCCAGTCACAGGTCAGACATTTGTAAAGCACAGCTCTATAAACTCTGGTCCTCCTACATCTCAACAACACTTAAGTATTATTTTAATTTATTTTAATTCACTTTTTTCACAATTTTTTTAATTCACTTAGGGCACAATTTACCAGAACATACTCCTCCTTCCAAGACGCACACGTTTCACAACAAATATTTTATTTTTTTTGTGGAGCATTAAAAGAAGATACTGGTTCCTGAGAGCTGGGAATGATAACAATGTGGCTGGCTTACAGTAGTAATCATTGTCTATAGTTTTTTCCAATCAATCAAACTGCTCCCTTGATCAAAGCAAATTGCTATGTATTTAAACCTCACTAGAATATTTTATGAATGATGCTTCTTTAGAGTTTTTGAAAGCAATTTCGTGTGTGTATTCTGGGAGTTCTCTGCTTTGCTTGTTTTAAATTGAAAGGCTTTGACTTTGATCAAGCACTTTTTCTTTCAGTAAGATTTTAAATCATCTTGGATGCCATTTTTTTCTTTTTTTGCCAAAATGGCTTGTTCTATATTTTACTTTTGCGTGATATTTTTATCATTTAAGTGCTGTTTGGGTATGCTTGGCTCATTGCATAGAAGATAATATTTGGTCCTGGTTCTCAATTTCTCCCCTTTATGCTTCTCTGGAAATGCAACATAGCGGAAATGCCCCCAAAATACCAAACGCCCCCAAATACCAAATATCAAAGGGTTTAACTGGCTTATGGCTGGCATAATTGTTCATCATCTTGTATCCCAACTACAGGAGAATGTGAGAGTAGGCCAAGGGCATGGTAAGATTACAGTTACTATAGGGAGCCACAGGATGTACAGTTTAAGTTGGAGCAGCCCCTGCCCTGTTGTATACCCTGGTCTCTTGGCTTTTCCAGCATATAGGGCAATGATTCTTAACCAGGGCATCAGGGTGTCACAAGATCCTTTGAAGGGGGTAACAAGAAATGTGAAGAGGTAAGCAAATAAAGATAGGCTGAGGCTTCAGGTAAGAGATAAGCAGATAAAGGCAAGTTCAGGGCTTTCCCTGCCTTGCTACTCTCGTCCTCCCACTGCCCGGCCTCTCTACAAGCAGTTAAGCCCTGTAATAAATTAGTTATTGAAATGGCGTGCTGCTCAATTCACAAAAGTTATGGAGCGGTGCCTCAAGTCTGACAACAGGTGCCTTGAGACTGAAAAGGTTGAGAACCACTGCTGTAGGGAGAACTGCACAAACATAGATACTGGAGGGAAGTGAGACTCGGGGCCAGGGTCTCGGTGTAAAGGATCTTGTAGTCTAAGAGCAATTCCCAAGAGCTTGTATTCACACAAATCGCAGCTCACTACTTCCATCAGAGGTGTATCAAGCACATGAATATATACTGATAGACTTAAAGGGTGACATGGTCTTGCTTTTTTTAAAATTAATTTTGATGGAAGATTGTTGTCAGCAATTAATTGACAGCATTTTTTGTGAGAGGTAAAAGCAAAAGTGACTTTTAAGGTATGTTTTAAAAGGAAAGAGAAAAAAGGGTTTCCTAAGAGCATCTTAGGAAAATCTTTCTTTATTCCTATTGGATATTTCTCCCAGCTACTTTTCTTTCTTGTATTCAGCTCATTTTGCAGCTGAATTAAGTGGTTTTACCTGTGCTAAAGACTTTTTTAATTTGCTGAGCTATAAATTGCATGGCCTTTCTGGTCTTATCAGTATTTGTAGACATGGAGAAAATGGAAGAAAGGCCATAAAAATAGTCAAAATGTTGATGCTTAAATAGTTTTATATCCCTCTAAATTCGAAGAAGTTCATGAACTTAATCTCTATGCAGTTTTGCTGGGAGCAAAAAGGGTGGTTGGTTGGATAACAAATGGCTGGGGACAACTCTCACAAACATAATCTTTTTTCAGACTTGGAGGCTGGATAATTTCATCACAATTCCTGAAACATTACTTTAGTTCAGGAATGAGTGAGAATGAATGCGAGCAAAGTTCCTGAGTTAGCTATACTGTGGTGGAAGATGGAGGAAGTGGAACTGTAGTGGCATGTTTGTAGTGGTGTTTCAGAGATATCTTGAGATCTGTGAATTACACAGGTCTAAAGAATTCCAAACCTGCCAGGAACCTAGTACTCACACTGTCTTACTTAATGATTCACATTAATAAGAGATGGTACATATGGTTTTCCACTTAGCTTTTGACTTCCAGCAGACTTTGCCATTTAGGCCTTAATTCATCTGAACATGTTTTCCCCCTTAAAGCTAATGGTTTGACATGGAATACTGTTTTTCCCCCATAAAAAGTTAGCTTTTCAGTGTTGTGTCTTTTTAATTAAAGTGGCTGCAAACTAACGTTCTTTACAGAGGGCTGACAATACAAATACTCAGTCACAATTTAAATGTGCCTTTATTAGTGGCTTAATGAGAACATTAATAAGTACTGTAAGTAAGACAAAAGACTGTCACTTTTTAAAGAAATTACACATACAGCAGTGGAGTAGATTATTTAAGCGTTAAAGCACTGTTTTTCCCTCTGTTAACCAGCAGAGAGCACTTTAGTTTATAACATGGTATCTGTACAAGAACATGAAATCAGAAAGCTCCTCAGTGAAACAGCCATTAAAAGCAAGCTTCCTATTGTTGTAAATTTCCAATAGCTTTTAGACACCACTTTTATATAAATGCTAGATACAACTTTTGTCACATGCCAGCAATGTCTAGAATGCAGTTTTAAGGTAAATTGTATCAGTAGGCTCTTGCCAGTGTTTTAGTTGAATTCTACAGTGTTTGTGGCACAGGTCATCAAACTCTCAAATTTCTCTGTGATGCTGCAGAGTATTAGTTTCCTCATCAGTATGGAGGCTAAGCATGTTTATGGTATGCTCACAGTACATTCAGATATGGAGCCTAAAGTCTTGCTGCTTACATATGAAAAACATCCTACATGGGATAGAGATATTGTATAAAGGCAGTCCTCGGATTTATGACACGGTTGGTTCCTGAAAAACGCATTTTAAGTCGAAACGTTGCAACTCGGAACCAATTTTCTCATAAGAAACAATGTTATAAATGGGGGATTGGTTCCTGAAACCAGGCCCGATACCCTATTTTCACCAAAAATACCCCAGAAGTTTGTACTCGATCAATTATAGATGAGTAATATAGCTACATTCATGTATTTATATTGTAAATGGCAATCATATTGATTTGGAAGGACTTCTTTGAGGTGACTGCTGGACTTTTTGAAAGGCTCTTGGTTGGACTTTTCGAAGGGTTCTTGGCTGGAGTCTTCTCAGGAGTCTTGGCTGCAGGTTTTCCTTGTCTGCTTTCTTAAAGAAAGTGCCCAAGGAAGTTTGGACAGATGTTCTCCAGGGAGATGAGCAATGCAGTGAACTTGATTGCTGGCGTGGTATTGCATCGGCTCAAGCGTTGTATGTTAACACAGACATCATAAAGTTGAAACGGTGTCAATTTATAAACGTCGTAAGTGCAAAACATTGTGACTCGAAACGTTGTAAGTCGAGGACTGCCTGTATATGCACTAAAAATCATTGAGAGGTGAATAAGGGAGAAAGCTGAGAAGGAAATTAGCAGGATAGGTGAAAAATCACTGTCCCTCAAATGTAATGGTATGTTTTACTTTGTGGCACACAGATTGGTAATCATGGGTATTTGAATATGTAGAGTTCCAGGAGTAGCAAAGGATGAAAACTGGGTATCTATGGAAGACAGAGCACTTTTAACAATACGCAGGCCATCAAAATTATGGGTATAGGCATTTCTGATCTGGTCAAAGTTCCCATACAGTACATGAATTTAAGGTGCTACAAAGATCACAGTGGTACCAATGGAACTAATAACCAATCACATCAGCTCTGACCATATCTTCCTTGGTGTAGTTAGTGTACATGCTCATTTATGAAGGGATGTGCCATCTTAAAAGCAGCAAGTAGTATAACTTAGATTCATTTTGAAATAACGCTATTAATTCAACACGGTAGTTCATGGGGCATACAGAATTGGCGTATGACTCAGTGGGCACAGAGTGGAGAGAGAGTTTATAATGAAGTCTCAATCATTTTTTATTCTCCACTGGAGACCCAGGCAGAACAAGCCAAAAACATTCTGCTGAGTAGGTTGTCAGTGCGTGGAAACATGATCTGTGACCTTCCATAGACTTATGCACACATAAGGCACGTAACATTCCAGTCCAACAGAGATCTACTTAGCCAAGGGTTCTTATAAATCCTCTCATATGAGCAGGCGAACAGGGGTGGCAAGAGATGTTAGGGACAGGAACTGTTGTAAATACGTGCTTTATGCAAATATTGGTGGTGCTTTTATGTGGTTAATAATTAATAATATTCTAAATGTTAACATTCAGATTGGCAATTTGCAGTTCTTTTGGATTGGAGTAGGTAGCAGTGGGAAATGTAAATATTCATCTAGCAATTTCTTCAGCAGCATGTTGTGCCTTTTATTGTTTGAATCAGTCTGGGAGTGGCTTTAAGATCCAGTAACCTGATCTTTTATCACTCACTCTCTCTTAGAGGCTTTCTTTTCTGGTATGCCCTGATGCATTCAACATATGTTTTGGTATCGTAGGCTATCAGCAATCAGAGCAATTACTGCTCGGTTTCTTCATCTGCAAGAAACAGAAAAACAGCCACTGGTGAAAGCTGCTGAGGCTTGTCAGCAGTCTGCTCCTAATTTCTGTGTGGCTCATCAACACCGTTTAGAGGGTGAAAATACTGTGGATGAACAATCTACAAAGTGTTGTGAAGATCTTATTTCAGGGATGAAGATTAATTAAAAAGGAACGAGGAAAATACTTTTGTTTTTTCTTTTAGAGAAATAATAGACTTTTTGATGTGAACGCCCAGCTCCTTACTGAGGAAAACAGAGCAAGACCATGAGCAACTGAAGTCTGCAGGAGGAGCAGGGGCTGTTTTAAACAGCAGTTATTCTGTTACTTGTCTGAGAAACGTCAGCAGATGGACTTTGGTTTCAAGGCTGTGAATATTTGCAGTAGCTTTAGATGTTGGAATATAAGCAGTGATCCCTTTTTTCCCCACCCTGTATAATTACTTGCTGAAAAATGAGTGAGGAGGCAAAGGAGAGAAATGCTAAACCGGCTCACAGGAAGAAAAAAGGAAAAAAGGTAACTCCCTATACACACAGCATGGGGAAATGTATTGTTTTCTGTGCTTCTACATAGTGAGCATGCTTGAAGTGGTTTGGATTTTGATTTTGAGAAATAAAGAAAATGCTAGAATGAGGATGATTTTGTTTATGCTGGAAGCTGACGTGTGTGTTCTTTGCTAGAAACAGATAAAACATCACAATCCAAATGCTTTGTATTAAATACTCTAGTGTTTAAATAGCCGGTAGACATAGAATTTCAGTGCATTTTTCACAGTAATATTCCAGGACTAACCCCAAGATGAATAACTAAACATATCCAGATTTAAGCCTTTTTAAAAGACTGATAATTAACAGTGTGTAGTGCCTAATGAATATTATTGACAACGTTAAGACAAGCACATTTTGCAGGAACTTCTGTATCCTATATATTATTTTGTTTTTTTTTAATCATAAGCCACTTATCTGTTTTAGTTGTTCATATTTTAGGGCTTGTTAAATCCATAATGAAATTTAATTCTGGAGCTAAAATCCAGCTTCAGGGGAACTAATTTGTGTAATGTGTTTGCATCTTGTGTTTGTACCTGTAGTCAAAATGATGAATTTGTTAGATCATTATTTGAGAGTTTCTTGAGTGTCTTGATTTTTTTTTTTGTTTTTTTTTTGCTTTTGCTATGCTGATACCAAGATAGTGGGGGGGTTTGTTCTTTTGTTGTTGTTTTTTTAATATGGATGTTTTTCATTTGTTCCCATTTGACTAGGTTCTAAAATTAAGAGGGCTAGGAATAAACTTCTTGGGAGTAGAATTTCCATTCATAATTAAAATATTAGTTCAAGATGTTAATTTATAATGTGAATTTCTCTAAAGAACTAGAAATACATTTGAAAGATAATTACTTTTTAGATGATATTAAGATCCCTCCCTGCCCCATTCTTAGGTTTTCTGAATAGTTTAATTTTTTTCTTTTCTGTGAAATATAGTGTCACTCTCTCAGTTGTCCTGTTTTGTTTTTGGTCAAGGATTTAATACAAATTTTAGATTAAATGAAAAATAATCCCCAAAACATGATAGCCAAACCAAATAAAGCACCTCTGAGTGCAACTTGGATAATAACTAGGAAGCAATCTAATTAAAAACACTTTTAATGGTAAATTATATTGCCTCTTTGCAATACAAATGCTTCTCTCAAGTATAGCATATTACATTTGGGGTGAAAGATTAAAAATCAAACACACTGGGTAATGCTTTAAAATGTTGAATATTTAATGGCATTTTATTACACATTATTTTCAGTGTCTAACAATCCTTTTGGTATTTTTATGGTAGATAATGTTTTACGACTTTTACATGAATATGTGTTTAAGTCTTCCAGAAGATTGGCCCAATAGCCTAGAATGGAGAGCAACACAAGAGATATAGACTTGACTTCTCATCTGTTGTTTTTAGCAGTTAAATTATTGTATAGGTGATACTTAGCCAGTTGGGAAGAAGGTACAGCTGCAGAGTCCCCATGCATCCTCTAGTGACTAGTATTGAGTGGTACTGGGAATACTGTCAGCTATATTCAGATTTGCGAGTTTCTGCTGTGAGCATTAAGGCCCATGGCTAATGCTTGGTGAAGGTCTGGAAAGCTTATTGAAAGCCCACATGGGCTTGCCTTAGAGCGTTTACTGTAAAGTCTGTAGTGTGTGACTAAATTTTACTTAATTTCAGTGAGGAATTGTTAACATTTTTAAATCTGCTGGAAGTATCATACCAGTGCTTTTATTTAATTTCCTTATTCTCCTTTGCTGGTTGCAATAAGCCTTAATTGCTGACATCATTGCTGGGAGTGGTGAGCTGGACTGGACACAGGCATGTCTCTAAGGAAGAGGAAGCACTCAGTTAAATTAATACATGGATTTTCTCCAAGAAAAGGATAGTGTGCTTTGGAAGTAAATTCATCAGCCAGATTAAGGGTAGCCATCTTTCTGTACTCCACCCAGTTTCTACATCCATCACCCCACTGAGAAACATGTACACCCTCAGTTTTGAGCAGCCTCTTCACTTTCCCCTTCTTGATATTTCCTTCCCCCTTAACAGTTGCTTCCAGCAGATTTTTATTTTCTCCAGTACCCCAGCTTGAAAGATCTTCCCTCTGCTCCTTCTCAACTGCAGAAATCAGTGCTGACATCATACTTGTCTTTTTCCAGCTCCAGTGGTGCTTCCCAAGGAAATAGAGTAGATTAGTGCTACTTTAATCTAGGTGGACAGGGCAAAATGGAAGCCCATTCATTTTACCCTGGAATGTGTTAGCATTTACATAATGATCTATGTTTCTTCCTAGCTGTGTGATAGGAGGGTATACCAAACAAACAACATATGCCTGCACACACAGGCTGTAACTTATGTGCACCAAATTTATGCACAAATATATATTTAAACAGACCAATAGCAGCAATAGGAAAAGCTTTTCTTTTCTAGATTTTAATTTTGGCTTGGGCCTTGGAGTGAGCAAGGAGTATGGGGTTATAATGGGGGACTAGGTTTTAATCTTGAAGAATTGATATTTGGATTTAAAATCAGGACCTTATTTTAACAGAGTGAAATGTACATGGCTGTGGAACAGTGTTCCTAGCAAAGTGGGTGAAGCGTCATTACTTCTTGCCCTGGAAACTAGCCTGAACAATACGCTACTCAGTCCAGTAGTATAAGGGTGACAGACTGGTTACTTGATAGGGCACATCATTTAAAATTTTCATGTTTCTACTTTTCTAGTCATCAGCTTCATCCTTTGTCTTTTGATTTGGGAATGTCAGTCTCGTGTAGTTGAGACCCTTCCTACAGAATCGGTATTAATAATATTAAATTGACTAAACCATCCTGCCCTGACACACTATTTTCTGATTATTTTTGCCACCTTTTAATAAGTTTAGGAATTTATATTATTAAAAAGAATAGAAAACAATGATCCTTGAGAGGTGAAAAACTCCCAACAAGCTAGGCATTCCTAGATTTTTGATAGAAGATGGATTCTCCTGTTTCCCTTTTTCTTCCTTTTTTTTTTTTGAATGAGAATAATGGAATGATGCTTTCCATGCAGGCAAGGTTTTTGGGTAGATGTGATATATTTTATTAGATCAACTGAGTAGCTGGAAAAAAGTTCTTTGCAAGCTTTTGGGTGCAGTCATCCTTCTTCAGACATAGAAAGTCTCTGCTGTTCTGAGACTCCAGCGAATGAAAGAAGCTAAAAGTATGACAGGGTGTCAGTGAGAATGTAAATAGGTGGAAATGAGGAAAGCAAAGGTAGAATAGAGAAGGGGGAGAGGGGGAAGCCAAAGGTGAGCAAGGGAGACACTATAGCATAGGTGGCACTTAGGGGAGCATGGAGGGGCACGCCTCCCCCAGAGATTGGCTGCCACTGAAGCCACTGCCAGCTTCTGCGTGTGGTCACCACCCCCTCCCCTACTGCTGACACCGCTTGTCGCCATGGTGTCCCCCCAGTTGCTGAAGGCATGAGTCATTCATGCTGTACAATAGTAGATTTTCAAGTTAGAAAAGAGGCTCTCTATGAAAAAGTAAATATCTGGAAGTTGGGAAGATAAAGGGCAGAAATGGAGGGGAAGAGAGGGGAGGAAGGGCGAAAGAAAAGTGTAAGAGGTAAGGCTTGACAGGTACCTAGTGAATCAGATGTTGGGCAGGTTGTAATATGTCATAAATCCAATGTCTATATTGAGTCTGATTTTTTGTATCAAGTAGATTTATAAAGTGAATTTTGTAGGCTCGTCTATGGAAGGTGTTTTGTAAGTTCCCTTTTAGGATTAGAATTGAGACATCTGAGAGGGAGTGATCATCTTATGAGAAGTGTGCCCCCACAGGTAGTTGGTAGAGGTGCACCAAAACATCAGTCCCATATCGTATCAGCACCGATATAAGGAAAATTGACATTATAGGCAGTCAGCTTTTTTGGGCTGATGTGGCTTATTAATGTTGCCAATAAATGCCTGGTGCATGAGCACAGCCATATCACAGCGCACAGGCAGCCAGAAATGCAGCCCAACAGACTTACCCTGTGCCCAGATCTGGGGCCACACCCCACCATGCCCTCCCAGGGTACATGCACCAGTGGGAGCCACACCTCCCTGCATCCCTCAGATGAGCTGCGGCCCCATCCCATTGCCCCACCCCACCCCAACCCGGCTGTGCAGCTCCTCTCTGTGCCCTGGCCCCAGTGCCAGCCTCACTCCTTCCCTCATCATGGTGGTCTTGATCTGCTTGAGGGAATATACTTAGTAACTGAGGACAGGCACTCTGTAACAGAGGTGGGAAAATACGGCCCACCAGGCCATTCTGTCTGGCCTGTGGAGCACCTACAAAGTTCAGAAAATTAATATTTATCTGCTCCAGGCTCCCTGTCAAAGTTGACAGGAGCCAGGAGCAGTAAGACCCAGGGGAAGCTGGCAGGTGTCAGGAGAAAGGCCAGCTCAGCCCTGCTCTACACGCCCCCTGTGGCAGCTTTCCCTACACATGGCTGCATCACTGGACCTCGGGAGCAGGGGCATGCCAGTACCCCAGGGCGTGTGTGTGTGTGTGTGTGTGTGTGTGGTGAGACGAGCACAGTATGTGGGGGTGTGTTCATAGGGTGAGTCCCACAAGCACCTCTCACCATACACATGCAGCCATGCCCCACCCTACATTGCTATACATTCAGACCCTCACACCCCCTCACAGAGCCCAGCCACCCTCCCCCTAAACCCCACATATCCATATACATACCCACATGCTCCCTCACCCCACATACCCATAGACCCACAGCTCCCGACAAACCTATACCCCTCCACAACATACAAGCGTAAGACTTCATTTTAAGCTATTGTGCGATCACCTCTGTGTACACTACACAAACGCATGTAAACCAGGACAAAAAGATTTTTTGAAATCAAATTAATAAATGTTGTAGGTGTTTGATTTTTCAGAATATAATTTGGTATTTTTCTGGTTCTGAGATGGCAAAACCCTTTGCTAAAAGGAGTATTTCTAGGGGCAAGGGGAGGGACTTCTGGTGGCAACGGTTGAGTGTTAGAGGGCAGGACTTCTGGTCCCAAGATGGCAACCAGGGGGCAGGTCACCTGTCAAGGGGCGGGGCTACCCATGGAGCCCTCAACAGCTTGCGAAAACTTGGTAAGCAGCCCTCTGCCTGAAATAATTGCCTGCCCCTGCTCTGTAATAACTCTTCTGGTTGACTTTGCAGTATCAGTATTTGACTCCAAAGTGAGTCACCAGCAGAATTTTATGCAAGTGAAAATTTGACACTCTCCTTTGATATTATAGATTGTTAAAGGTAAACAACAGCTCTGGGCCTAGAGCCTTTGATCCTGTAGATATGTGCACTTAACTTTTCCCATATGCAAATGTATTATTATTATATGTAAAAGTTAATGGAATTTTGCATGGATGTAAGTAAAAAGTATGTATATCGGTTAGAGGTGGATTAAGATGTTTTGGGGCTCTGGGCAAGAAGAAGATTGAGGGCTCTCTGTGGTGGGAGGGCTCCTTTTCCCATACACAAAGGAGCTGCAGGGGAAGAAATTTCATTTCCTTTTGGTGCTGCTGCTGCAGAGGTGTGAGATCCAGTTCTTACTCACTCACTGGTGAATTATAGTGAGTACAGATTAAATTGAAACAGAAATGAACATACATCTACCTTTCACTGAGGAAATGCAGCCATGTGCCTGTAGTGGCTCAGGCCAGAATGCTAAAAGTGAGGCTATACGTCTCTGATTGGGCATAGATATTAAGATGCTTTCTTGACCATCATTGTACTTAATCTTTAAAACACAGTTCCTGGTCCAGTTAAACACTAAGTTGTAGATTTAGGTGACTGACCAGTAGCAGTTAAACACCATCGGATTTAAAGGCTGGTAGTGATCTGTCATTATTTCCTGTTGTCTGTTCCAGCCTCCTTAAATCATGTCTATCTTATCTGGAATAAGCCTCAGGCAGTTTACTTTTTTCTTGACCCACAAGATTCTAGGTCTGTCTCCTAGTTGCTTTGGCTAATCCAGGTAGGATTAAGACATAAAGGGAGTCTTTACAGGTGCTTTGAGGGTGGGGGTGGAGCTTTAATTAAAGTGGCTCCAGAGTTGGTCTAAGTAAAATGCCCACAGCATGCTGTATTTAAGCATGCTAGTTAGATTAATAGATTCTGCTTCAAGGCTCTGTAATTACTGTATGTGGAGTAGGCTTCCTGCATGTCTGCAGGCACCCAAAGATAGGTTTCCTCACACATTGAAAACACCAAAGCTCTAAGCCTCCTAATGAACTCACTTATACATTGAACAACCAGGGTAGTAAGTTTGTACTCATTTTATAAAATAGTGTAACCTTAATCTTTGAAACACACAATCTCTTTTAAATCTAAATTAAATGCATAGCTAAATATATTTAGGACACTTTAAATTACGTGTTAGCATCATAGATGTTCTTGAGCTTCAAACTTCTGAGCAACTTACTGGTTGCTGAGAGTTTTTTAAAGAGCATTAGCAATTTGTGAATATAAACACATTTGGTTGACTTTTTTTTTAGAAAGTGCCTTGTGAATGTGATTCAGGAGGAGTAAAATGATGTTTCACGATCTTCTTTGAAGTTCAAAGTTTGTGTTATACTGATATTCAAAGCTACTATTTAGCAGGCATGATAGTAGCTTCAGTTTCAAATGATGTTAGTTACATAATTTTTGTGTTGCTAAATCTTGTGTATACGCATCTTGACTTTTTTTTAGTTTGTAGGAGTATATCAATGCCAAAATGAACAGTGTTGTGTTCTCCTCTCCTTGTCAATGTGCCATTCACAAAATGATCCATAGTGAATAATTTTACTACTTAACTAATTGTTTTCTTGGTTCCACTTGTATAAGATAATTTTAAGAACAAATGTTAAAAGCTAAATACCACAGAAGTTGATATGTTCTATATTCAGTGTGTTTGATTTGCATTCATGGCCTTTTTAAATATGTAGTGATGCTAAATATTTTAAGCTATCTTAAAAGGCTAAAGTATAAAGCAGGGGTGGGCAAAATACAGCCCATGGGCTGGATCTGGCCCACTAAGCCATTCTATTTGGCCCATGGGGCACCTAAAAAGTTTAGAAAATTAATATTTATCTGCTCCTGGCTGTCTGTCAAAGGTGACAGGAGCCAGGGGCAGTAGGACCCAGGGGAAGCCAGCAGGACCCAGGAGCAAGACTGGCTCGGCCCCATCCCACCTGCAGCCCCTCGTACTCCCCCCCCCCACACACAACTGGAAGCCTCTACCTGCTGCTGCTTTAACTACTTCCTTGTGCACCCTCCAACTTCCAGTACCACATAGCCCCAGGCTGCATTGCTGAACTGTGGGTGCACAGCCCACACCAGTACCTGGGGGCTAGTAACAGGATGGAGGGGATGGATGTGTATGTGTGCGTAGTGAGGGAGGAAAGGAGAGGGAGTGTGTGTGTGTGTGTGTGTGTGTGTGTGTGTGTTCATAAAGCAAGTCCCACAAGCACACCCTGCCACCCACATACCTCCTCACACTGCCATACAGACCCCCATACCCACACACCCTCGCACAACGCAGCCACCTTCCCTCCACACTCATCCCCATACCAACCCACATCCCACATATCCACACAATACCCATTTGCTCCCTCACCCCACACACCTATCCATCCCCCCACATACCCACACACGCATAGCCCCACCACAAACATATACCCACCCCATGCCCCCCACAATATACAAAAGTAAAACTTCTTTTAAGCTATTGTGCAATCACCTCTATGCACACAAAGTATAAAGCTGATTTACAAATGCACGTAAATCAGAAAAAAATATTTTTTAAAATCAAATTAATGAAAGTTGTAGATGTTTGCTTTTTAGAATATAATTTGGTATTTTTCTGGTTCTGAGATGGCAAAACCCCTTGCTGAAAGGATTATTTCCAGGGGCAAGGGGAGGGACTTTTGGTGGCAAAGATTAGGGGCTGGGGGGCAGGACTTGTCAAGGGGCAGGGCTACCCATGTGGCCCTCGGCAGCTTGCCAAAACTCAGTAAGCGGTCCTCCCCCTGAAATAATTGCCCACCCTTTGTCTAAAGAATGCATCCTCAAATGGAGCTTCCTGTTACAATCTAGTATGGATTTTAGTGTCAGTCTATTCTGCATTTTACATGCTCAGGTAATATTTTAATCTTGTGGTGTTCCATTGAATATTTTGGGGGAAATGAAGACAAATGACTATACAGGTAACTAAAATCCGTTTTCCTGAATACAGTTTTTACAGGCTTCTTTAATGCATTCTGTAGCTAGAACTTCCTCAATTTAATTTTCATACAGCTCACTGTCAAATAATACCCACTGTCATGGCAAGAAACTAGAATTACAACTGGTGACTAAAGGCATTTAGTTAAGACAAAGTTTTCCAAAAATTGAATAAGAAATATTTAATATGCAGATAAACTCAGGAAATTTATCTCCTGTAGCAAATAGATTTCCTGTCTGATTGCAAATATTTAAAGAATACCTTGATTATAAATATTTTGGCAATTCCCCTCACTCTCATGCCCACCACAGAGAAAATATTTAGTTGCTTAATTTGTTTATGAAGCAACTGTTTAGGCAACAGTTCTTGGAAGATTCCAAAAAGTCTTATGTTAAGTATATTTCTGAAGGTGATTTCTTCATATTATCAGGTCCATATAACACACTCATAGACTATTGAATATACAAATATGACAAAATGAAGATTCATATCAAGTGGACCAAACAACGCTTTGTGATAAACATTATAGGGCTTTTATTAGATAGGTGATGCTCTAAATGACTGTCGACAAAGCACGTGTGGGAAAAGATATACCTGAATGCACAGCCTTCAAGATGTACTATAGTAAAAATAATAATAATAAAGCAGAGAATTTAAAATAATTAAAATGAGTCATGGTAATGCCTAATAAGCAACTTTTAGATTCGTAACTTAAACCATCCAAGATCAATTTTTGTTAGTAATGCAAATGACCCAAAAATCGTCGTCTTAAAAAATTGCAGGTATTGAATTATCAGTGAGGCTATAAAGTATACCTTGCAAATAGTGTTCCAAAAAAGTAGCACTTTTAGTAACGTGATAATGAACTAGAGTATAACAATGCAGGGTAATTCAGGAAAGCACCTAAGTATAACAGTTAAATATGTACTTAAAGTTAAATATGTGCCTGTCCATAGTAGTCCCCTGAATCGGAGCCCTAATTTTACCCGAATTAAAATTTTCTGATATTTTTTCTATACATTTGTGCTAACTTAAAATGCTGTAAATATAACTTGTTAACACAGTGAACCTGTTAACACAACATACTACTTGCCAAATTATTATTTTGTAAAAGGCATGGGCATAATTTTTTAATATAGTGTATTTGAAAATGCTAAAACCCATTTTGCAATCAAGGGTTTTGAGATATTTTTTGTTTAAACAAACAAAAACATTTGGAAAGTGAGTCCATTTGACACTGCAATAACATTGACAATAAAACAATCCCAGACTTAAAACTGCTAGGGGATGTAGACACTTCTTCTATATTGCCCTCTAGTGTTCTATCTAAAAATAATGACTGGAAAGCCATTTTCATTGCTAGGTGCATTTTCTCCCATTGAACAAAACCTTTGCACTTATTACCATTGCCGTTTTATTATTCCAGTGAGAAACTTGATGTTTCTGCTTGCTGATTTTTGTTTCATGGCTCAGGCTTGAAAATTAAAACTGCATACGCACAGCAGGAAGTGTAACCTACAAGTCCATGATTGAAGTTGTATCTCCTAGTTTATACTGTATATGATTTTGTTGTGTCCAGGGTGTGGATGATGAAAATTTGACACAGAGATTTTTCCTTCCTTTTAATCCTCTCTTCATACATTATGTGCTATACACTTTCGTTTAACAAGGAGGACCATATTTCTTCAATTTTTTCTCAACTCTCAATGCTCCTGGATATTTGAGAAGACCATTCAGATGCAGTCCCAGTATGTGAGAATATAAATTTGTTTGCCTTTACTCTCATTAATAGGAACTTCTGAATGGAGTCAGTTTGGAAGCACTATTTGGTACAGTTGTTGAAAGCTTCAGTTGGCATGATTTATATGGAGCTATGGATACAAAATAAAGCTCATGCCCTGGTAGATGCACAAAGAATCAGAGATTGCAGTTCTGTGCTTTCCTGGAAGTGAATGCTCTTTTTAACCAGAATTAGTCTTTTAGGTCATAGCCCCCTAGTGCCCACTGGGGATTACAGTTCTTATATGTAAAAATCTTGTTAAAAAGAGTTTCAGCTGATTGGACATCCTGATTATACATAAATAAGGAATTGGTTTACTGAGTGAGTACTGCCTACTGACCCATGACAGGTTAGGTAGGTAGAATTACTTTTGGAACATGATATTGAATGAATGCCACTTTAAGTAGAATTGAAGGAACAGGCAGCAGAAGGCTGGGGCTATGGGGACCTAGCCCCCCCCCCCCAATGCAGGCAGCCTGAGTGTAGGTTCTGGGTGGTTGCAGTGGGGGGGGGGTACATACAGACAGACAAGCAGCCAGAGCCTGCAGGCAGGTGGGAACTCAGCCCAGCCTGGCCATGTGTGGAGTAGCACCCAACTGAGCAGGTAAATGTGTAGATGGGAAGGGGCATGGGGGAGGGAAGGAGTGTAGGGGGGCAGATTGAGGCCCCTATGGGAAAGTGGTGAATGGGACCTCAGGGCGGGTCATGGGATGCGTGGTGCCCAGGTGGCTCGTCCAGGGGCATGGTGGGAGTTGCTGCTGCTGCCTGCACCCCTGGGCCAGGCACAGGGGATACATACCTCCCGATCTGTACTGTTTGTGGAGTGGAGGAAGTTCCTGCTGTGGGCTGCACTCTGCTGCTGGTACCTCCGGGCGGGCAGTGCAATGAGTGCATAGGAGGCAGATGGCATCGCATGGCTGCTGGGGTACTGGCAGCAGGTGTGGAGTGAAGCCCACAGTGGCAGTTGCTTCCACCCCACACATGAATCGGGGGGGCACATGCCCCCTGGGCCTGCCCTGGGGGTGTAGGCAGCAGTGGAAGCTCCCCGCCTCTCTCCCCCCCCCGGTGCCCCTGAATGAGCTTCTCAGTCTCTGAGCCTCCCATGACCCGCTCTAGCCCTGGGGCCTCATTCACCCCAGCCCCTGCCCCGTCTGTTTCACTCCCTCCCTCACTGCAGGGGCCTCAACCTGCCCCCGCCATGCCCCTTTTCCACGACAGACTCAGTTGCTTGGGGGGGGGTGTGAATGCTTGCATGCATATGCTCTCAGCCCCCCTCAATCATATTTTCTTCCTCTGCCTATATGTGAAGTAGTGAAGTAAGTAATTTTGAGAGAGGCTGGTGCAGATGTTATACCTGCTGCTCTGTGGAGGGAGAGTTGCAACTTGGCTGTTCTGCTTCTGTGCCTTCTGGAAGTCTCTTTAGAATGGAGAAATTGGTTCTGTTCTAATATAAATAAATAATGAAATCCTCCTGTAGGGAATTTGGGGTTATGTCTACTAGTTTTCACAGCTGTGGAGCAGAGCAGGGAATCATCTACATTTTCAACTCATAAAGGTTTTGTAGTGTTATTTTTTATTGTTTCTCCTTACTCTCAAATATTTTTACTTTTATCATATTCTGTTTACCAACATTCAGAACAGATGCACATGGGGCCTGTTTTGAGATTTAATCTGTTCTGGATAGAGAACAGTCAACACATACCTTAATGTGGCCATTTTCCTTGCTCTTATTGTAGGAATTCAGAAACAATACCTTGGGTAGTTGAATCTTTAATCTTTCCCCACCTTTTAAAATTTAGCTGTGTATAAATTCAGAAATCAAAATGAAGAAGCAGAGATGGTCTTTGCATACAGGACTAATATTTCTTTTAACAGTTTTAGTACTGAAGAGCATAATTAATCCAAATCCTGATGCCCATGACCAAGGTTGTCTTAATACAGCAGTTTCAACCTTTTTGAGCTGAGCCCACCTTTGAGTCCAGAGGAGCAGCACAGCCAGACACAGGGTGGCCTTCATCCTAACAGCTGCGTGGCTCGGCTCAACTTGGCTCGGCAGGGCAGGTTCCACCTGCTGCGGTTCCAGCACCTCCTGTCTTGGCCCCACTATGACTCTAGGCTGAGCACCCACTGTACCGGGCTCCTGGAGATGTGGCAGAGCCTGCCCAGGGTTCTCTGCCCCACATCCCCCTACAAGGCTGCAGCGGTGACAGCTCCTTGCAGACTTCTTCCCCGTGTCCTCCCTCCTGTGCTGCGCCCCCCTCCTCCCCCCAGGGCATCCTCATGCCCCTCAGGGGGACATACCCCACAGTTTAAAAACCATTGTCTTAACAACTCCAGTGGGTTTTTTACCTATTCAGGTATTGCATGGTTCAACCTTAAGAATTTATTTTGCACCCCATTATGAAAGAGAATTTAATAGTCTCATTCCCCTGGAGTAAATTAATTCTGTTTTCACTTTCTATATTTTTTTAGGTTTATTTGATGGTTCACTTTTTTTAATGAATTCTGCCTTAAAAATGACTATGAATGAAAATGTTACTCTTTTGCTAGTTTTGTATATCTTAACAACATAGCTTTTATTCAGTTTGCAAGTCAAAATAACCTTTTGCTATATATTTCTTAGCACTTTTAATCTAAACAAATCTGAGAAAGAGACTGAGATGCCTGCTTTTAATTTAAACTAGTTTAAATTGGTTCAAACTGATTCAAAGTTGTCTAAAGCAGTTCAAACCAGTTCTGGTTCAAACCAATTCAACCCAGTTTAAATGAGCGCAACCCAATTCAAACTAGTGTTAACAAGTTCACCAATTCAAAACAGTTTAAACCAATTTAAACTGGTTCAAACCAGTTACAGCTCAAACTGGTTCAAGCCAGTCCACTGATTTTAACCAGTTCACCAATTCACACCTTTCTAAACATGATCAAACTGCTCTGAACTGATTCAAACTTGTTCTGGCTCAAACTACCAGTTCATCAGTTCAAACCAGTTTTTACCAGTTCAAATGGTTCTATATGGTTCAAAATGGCTCAGACTATTTCAGACTAGTTCACTGGTTCAGACCGGTGTTATTAGTTCAAACTGATCTAAACTGATTCAGATCTAAATTTGCTCAAATTGGTCTTAACCAGGTCACCAGTTCAAACTAGTCTAACCTGGTTCAAGCTTGTCTTAAAAAACTTCACACTAGCTCAACCTGGTCTAAGCCAGTTCAAACTAGTCTAACCCAGTTCTGGCTCAAATCAGTTCAAACCAGCCTAAACTGATTCAAACCAGTATAAACGGTCTCAGACCAGTCATACCCAGTTAACTGATTCAGACTGTTTAAAGTGGTTCAAACTGATTCTGACTCAAGCCAGTTCAAACTGATCAAAACTGGCTCAAATTGCCTCAAACCAAATCAGACAGGTTTAAATGGCTCAAACTGGTTCAAACTGGTCTACACCAGTTCAGTGGTTCAGATAGGTCTAATCCAGAGAAAACTGGTTCAAACCCATTCAGACAGGTTCAAACCAGTTCAGTCTGGTCTAAACCACTTCAAACAGATTCAGGCTGGTTTAACCCAGTCCAAACCAGTCTAAAGCAGTTAAATCCTGTGCAAATTGGTCTGAACTGATTTGACATGGCTTTGACTGGTTTGAACCATTTTCACAGAATCATAGAAAATTAGGGTTGGAAAGGACTTCAGGAGGTCACCTAGTACAGTCCCCTGCTCAAAGCAGGGCCATCCCCAACTATATCATTCCCACCAAGGCTTTGTCTAGCCATGTCTTAAAAACCACCAAGGATGGAGAGCCCACAACCTCTCTACGTAACCTGTTCCAGCGCTTCACCACCCTCCTAATGAGAGAGTTTTTCCTAATATACAACTTAAAATTCCCTTGCTGCAACTTGAGACCATTGCTCCTTGTTCTGCCATCTGCCATGAGTGAAAACAGTCTGTTTCCATCCTCTTTGGAACCCCCTTCAGGTAGTAAAAGGCTGCTGTCAAATCCCCACATAGTCTTGTCTTTTGTAGACTGTGTCAAGTTCCTTAAGCCTCTCCTCAGAAGTCATATGCCCCCCCCACTTACCATTTCCATTGTTCTCCGTTGGACTCTCTCCAACTTGTCCACATCCTTTCTATAGTGGGGGGCCCAAAACTGGACACGGTATTACAGATGTGGTCTCATCAATGCCAAGTACAGGGTAATAATCACTTCCCTTGATCTGCTCACTATGCTCTTACTAATGCAGCCCAGAATGCCATTAGCTGCCCAACAAGGGCACACTATTGGCTCATATTCAGCTTATTGTCCACTTTGACCCCCAGGGACTTTTCTGCGGAAGTACTGCTTAGCCAGTTGGTTCCCAGCGTGTAGCAGTGCATAGGATTGTTCCATTGTATGTGTAGGACGTGGCACTTGTCCTTATTGAACCTCATGAGATTGCTTTTGGTTCAGTCCTCCAATTTATTGAGGTCTCTCTCAATTCTAGCGCTACCCCCTAGCTTATCTACTATTTTCCCCAGCTTGGTGTCATATGCAAACTTGTTGAGGGTGCACTGTATCCCATTTTTCAGGTCATTGATGAAAAAATTGGAACAAAACCAACCCCAGGACTGAACCCTGGGGTGCTTCACTTGATACCAGCTGCCCACTACACATTGAGCCATTGATTACTATGCTCTGAGCCCAATGATCCAGCCAGTTTTCTGTCCACCTTACAGTCCATTCATTCAACCTGTACTTCCTTAGTATGCTCATGAGAATGTTGTGGGAGACTGTATCAAAAGCCTTGCTAAAGTCAAAGTACAATAAAAGCTCTGCTATCCGGCATCCCCCGGGAATGGGGGATGCTGATTAATCAAATATTCCGGTTAATCAAAGAAGCACCGTTTGGTGTACTCCCTGGTGCCAGGGGACAGGGGACAGGGAGGGGAGCCCTGCACAGGATGCTTTGCCCTGGGCTGTGGGCTGAAGAAGTGGCAAGAACTCTGCTCGTGGCAGCAGCAAAACCCAGAAGTGGTACTTCCAGTTTTGCTTTTGCTGCGTCCCTCGGATGCCGGTTAATAGAGTTTTCCAGCTAATAAAGTGCCAATTAACACAGCTTTTGCTGCATATCATATCTACTGGTCTCACTGTGTTCACAGAGCCAGTCATTTCATCATAGAAGGCAGTCAGGTTGGTCAGGTATGACTTGTGCTTGGTGAATTCTTGCTGACTGTTCCTGATCACCTTCTTCTTCTCCAAGTGCTTAGAAATGAGTTCCTTGAGAATGTGCTTCATGATTTTACCAGAGACTGAGTTGAGGCTGACCAGTTGTAGTTCCCTGGGTCTTCCTTCTTCCCTTTCTTAAAGATGGCCACCATATTTGCCCTTTTCCAGTTGTCTGGGATATCTCCCAATCTCAGTGAGTTTTCAGAGATAATGGCCAACAGCTCTGTAATCACATTGGTCAAGTCCTTTATCACCCTTGGGTGCATCCCATCTAGGCCCATGGACTTGTACACATCCAGCTTTTCTAAATAGTCATTAACCTGTTCTTTTGCAACAGTTGGCTGCTCACCTCTTCCACAAACTGTTCTGTCAGGTGCTGTAGTCTAGGAGCTGACTTTGCTTGCAAAAACTGAGGTGAAAAAGGCATCGAGTCCTCCAGTCTTTTCTGCATCCTCTGTCACTAGGTTGGCTTCCCCATTTAGTAAAAATCCACACTTGTCCTGCTCCTCCTCTTGTTGATGACATACATGTAGAAATCCTTGTTGTTACCCTTCAGATCCCTTGCTAACTGCAACTCCAGCTGTGCTTTGGCCTTCCTGATTTTGTTCCTGAATTCCTAATCAATGCTCTAATACTCCTCCCAGTTGCTTGTCCAAGTTTCCATTTATAAGATTCCTTTTTGTACTTTAGCTTACTGAAGAATTTCTTGCTCAGCTAAGGTGATCTTCTGCTATACTCGCTAGTGTTTCTGCACACTTGGGATTGTTTGTTTCTGTGCCCTCAGTAAGGTTTCTTTAAAGTACAATCAATTCTCCTGGACCCTTCTCCCCCTCAGACTGGCTTCCCAGGGGATCCTGCTCGTTAATTCCCTAATGTGAGATGAAGTCTGCTTTCCTGAAGTCCAGGCTCTGTACTCTGCTGCTCTCCTCCTTCTTTTCCTCAGGGTCTTGAACTCAAACATCTCATAGTCACTGCTGCCCAAGTTGCCATTCAGTATTACAATCCTCACCAAATCTTCCTTGTTTGTGAGCAGTAGGTCAAGAAGAGCATGGCCCCCAATTGGCCTCTCCAGCACTTGCACTAGGAAATTGTTTGGACCAGTCTTGAGTTAGTTTTGGCTGGTGTGAACATGTGTAAAGGAGAGGGAAACCAATTTTTCAAATTGAGCATGCTAATACTTCAGAATTTGAGAACTATTACATTGAGCAAACAAGAGAAGAAGTCATAGCAGAAATATCTTTCCGCAGCCCTGGAGTACTATTTGAATATATATATTTTCTCCTTCTCAGTTCTAGCCCTCACTTATACAATTTGTTTTATGCCTGACAGAATCTCTGTAAGAAAAGGGAAAATTTTGTCATAATTCGAAACTGGATGTCTCTATTCAAATCCTACTACTTAATTTTCCTATTAGTAATATTATTGTCACCAGAGATAGCAATAATGATTTCTCAAAGTTGCATTTTAATGTATCTTGTTAACATTGAATTATATGTGAACCACTAAATATCCTTGTATCAAAATTATTTTAGCAATCAGTTGAAATTTTGTTAAATTCTTTTTAACAGTTAAATTAAAGATAATTTTGTTAACATTATCTTTGTTAAAAATAATGGATGTAAACTATTGGCTTTATACACTGCTTACCAGTGACTTGATTGCTTGTAATAGCTTCCCCATCAGAACTGTACGAAATAATTGCAGCTTCTAGTATGATTTGTGAGGTGAGTGTTTAAGATTGGAAGCATAAAATTACCTTGGTTTCATTGCTTATTAAGAAATGGTCAGTTGCTATACTATACACAGTTGTATAAATAAACACTGGTTTATTTCTTACCTGCCAGGTTGGTGGAAAGAAGAAAACCATCTGGACATGTTGAGTCCTCCAGGCTAATTTAGGGAATGTATTGTCAGATACTGATTCCAGGGAAAAACAGAAGGGTTAATAAGATGCAACTGGTTCTTATTTTTGATTCAACCAATAATTGATCAGTGACAGGTCATCTTTTCTTTATTTGTGTGCTTACTATACAGAAGTTCCCATAACTCTGGGAATTAAAAAATAATTTAAACAATACATCTTTTTAAATATAAAATTGTACCTCAGAGGTCTACCTAATGACCAGTATGTGGGAAAACAGTGAAAAAAGGGGATCTGATTTATGCGTATTTTGCAGTTGTCTGTCTCCTTAATCACAACTCTGAATCTAAACATCGAGAGATGCTGCAACACTGTTGCCTTTGAGATTGTTAAAATATGGTTTAAGGGTCCTTATGTCTAACAGAGTTACCATGCCATCTTCTGATGTTTGTTGACTTTGCTAGAGGCCATATCGTATCTGGAATTGTTGGAGGAGGCAGGACTTGAGTTCTAAAATAGGCAGCCAAATTTTAGTCCACTAAAAGCTGCCATGGTGTGCCAAATGATGAGCAACAAAACACAATTGCATACTGTTTAAGACATAAAGTTTGAAGGGGATTCAGTGAAGAGGCACAGAGAAGTGGGAATCTGAAAAGGCTTGCTATCTAGGTTACTTTGTGGTGAAATGTTAGAAAGCTAACACAAAACTGTGTTACACAAAACAAAAGTGTTACTAAACTATAACTAAAAAATAGGAGCCTCTATAACTAAACAAGTGCTCCTTTTTTCAAATGTTGAGCACTCAACAGCTCCAGTGAAAGGCAAATGGAGCTGTTAGTTTGTTAAGGACCTTGTTACATGGTAATTTTAGGTGGCTCTTGGAGTTTTTAATCGCTGGATTGGCTGCACATTAACATCTTTTAAGTGTCTTAAAGCACTTGTTATTCAGTTTAAAATCACACCACTACAGGGCAGAATGATCTCTAATCTGCCTAATTTTGCTTCTGTTCCATTAAGGTATAGCCACTCTCCACAGTTGTTGCTCCCAAGTTGAAGTCCTCAGATATAACTCTGGTCCCAACAGGCAGAGTGAGCTGGTTTGAGTGCTTCTCCTTTACTGTGCCTGGAATATTTTCCCCTAACACAGTGATCTTCTTTAATTGACTGGATCAAGTTCTGGATAAAGATATGCAATGTTCAGGCTCCCGTATGTAAACTTTTAAAGTAATATATTGTCTCCAGCTGTGTTTGACTTTTCATTATTTACTGTAAACCCTGGCTGTCAGTTTCTGGTTTGAGCTTTATTGCTCTTAAACATACTCTCTTACAAGTGGCTTTGTACTGGTAAAGAACAGATTTGTCTCAACCCAGAATTTTATTTTAGTTAATTTAAATTCAAATTTAATGTAGTATCTTTTAAACTGCTTATTTAGATACTTATGACCTTTTCAGAAGACTCCCTATACAGCTGGAAAGCAGCTATATCCTCCTATCTTCAGAGAAATGTCAAAGCCACAGGCATCCTTTTTAAAGCCGTAAATCCTGCAGTATGATGGAAACAAGGAGTCCAGGCAAATGAAAAACTACTTTTCTCCCACAATTCATCACTTCTTTCAGTTCTTATTCACTTTCAAATTATTGGGTTGAAAAGTGCCTTGCCCCTTCCCATAAGGTCCTCAGATTTGGACTATTCCAGGCCAGTAGAGACAGACACATTGCCAGCACCTTCCATTTAGACTGAAATTGTTTTCATGTTGTATGTCTTTGCTGACCTAAGCCATTGTATCAGAAAGGCAGGTCCTAATCCATTCAGGGGTTTATAGGTTAAAAACAAGCAAATGAATAAACTCCTTAAGCTCCTCGGAAGCTCCACAGCAGTAAGCACCTGCCACAGATCACTGGTCTGATGGAGACATACAGAAACAGTGAAGCTTGGCTTTTCTACATTTAAACTTAAATGTTAAATACTTAACATTTTAATAGCTGAACTCAGTAAGAAGCAGAAAATATAAAATGCAGTCTGCTTACAGCTGTTGGAAGTCCTCATTCTAATTTCATGATCCTCCTTCTGAACATATTCCAGCTCTTTGTTGACTGATTTCCAGCTGGAGTTCCCTGTGCAAACTTCTCACAATACACAAAACATTGTGCAAGTTTTCTTGAAACAGAAGTATCTGCTGTTTCAAACATTTAGGCACAGTGTTAATTAGTGTTAGAGAGTATTCTGCATGTTAAATGGCTACAGGATCAGGTTTTTTGTTTTTTGTTTATTTTTACATAACATGATCAATCAGTGATCAAAAAGTTTAGGCAGGGATTCTAGAAAGTATTTAAATGTACCCTGTTTACTCAAATATAAGACTATTCTGATTATAAGATGACACCCCAATAATTAGATTCTCCATATGTAAAATATACATTTGTTATAATTTTTCAGGTATAGAATCTAATTATTGGAGGTTTGCCTTGAATTTGTCCCCTTCCCATTGCTACAGCAGGAAAAATAAATCTGGGGGGATCAGATGGCCTCCTTGTGTTACACACATTGTCAATTGCTCAAATCACGAGTGAGACCTTATGAGGGAAGATAAGGCAAGATGTCGCATTTATTTATTAAGTGCTTAATACACACACACGCACACACACCACATTCATACCCCAGTTTCTGTTCTGCGCTGGTATATGTTACCAGTTTTATCAGTACTTGGATCAACTTAGTGGCTAGGCAAGTTGGTCACAAGTAGGAGCTGGTCTCCATCTCGTCAGATGAACTGATGCTCCAGGATGACGTGCAGAACAAGACCCAAAATTGATACGTCCCGTCCCATCTTTTATAGCCTTCTCAATTCACCCAGGTCTCTGGGCTTTTGGTGTGTTATCACTGTGTTCTTCCTTGAAGATTGATTGCCATTGTTCTCTCACTGTTCTGGGGTGGATTCTTCTTGTTTTGGTCTTTTATCTGTCTGCATTCTTCAGCCAGTCACCAGCTGATGTTTTTCTTTTCCACAGACGCACTCTCACCCATTCTCTCAGCATACAAAGGACAAACACTTATGTCAAGCTACAGAGCAACACACGATGGAGTTTCTTAAGGCAATGTAAAACTGAAGAAAATACATCAGATTAAAAGCAATAGGCAAAAAGTCTATGTATAACACTTGCCCTCTACCCCACCAATTCTTCCCCCTCACAACCCTCTTCTCCCATTCTCAGACCCTGCTCTTCCTGAGCACATGCAAATGAGCAAATTTGAAAACACTGGAGGCTGATGCATTTTAATTGGTGCATTTTATCCTTTTTTCCCTTAAATTTATGCAAGTTTCAGTACAGCTGTACTTTAATCAGCACTTTTGAACCTCCAGGGTACTGCACTTGGGCAGTAAGAAACAGCAGCATACCTATAGGCTGGGGAACTGCCTTCTCGAAAGCACAGTGGCAGAAAGAGATCTTGAAGTCATTATCGATTCCAAAATGAACATGGGCTGCCAATGTGAGGACGTGGTCAGTAAGGCTAACAGCACCTTGTCGTGCATCCACAGATGCATCACAAGGAGGGCCAAGGAGGTGATCCTCCCCCTCTATGCGACACTGGTCAGGCCACAGTTGGAGTACTGCATCTAGTTCTGGGCACCACACTTTAGGAGGGATGTGGCCAGCATCAGGAAGGTCCAGAGGAGGGCCACTTGCATGATCTGGGGACAGCAGGCCAGATGCTATGAGGAGAGGATTTGGGAACTGAACCTGTTCAGCCTTCACGAGAAGGCTGAGGGGGGAACTGGTGGCCATCTATAAACTTACCAGGGGGGACCAGTGGGGTTTGGGAGAGACCCTGTTCCCCTGAGCTCCTCCCGGAGTAACAAGGAATAAAGGCCATAAGCTGTTTTGGAGTAGGTTCAGGCTGGACATTAAAAGGCACTACTTCAGTCAGGGTGGCTAGGACCTGGAACCAACTTCCAAGGGAAGTGGTGCTGGCTCCTACATTGGGGGTCTTTAAGAGGAGGCTTGATAATTATCTAGCTGGGGTTACATGAGCCCAGTATTCTCTCCTGCCCAGGCAGGAGTTTGGACTTGAAGATCTACTTAGGTCCTTTCCTACCCTACATCTATGAATCCCCTTATATAGAGTACAAACTACATAAGATACTCGTCCAAAGCCAAAAGGCTTATGATTTATCAAGTAGTTCATTTGGCTGGGCCCCAGCAGAGACAACTACATTTCAAGCCATAGTGACCCCACAGCTCAGCACTGCTCAGTAGGTGTGTGTACTCCAGATACCCCCACCCACGAAGAATCCATGTGCTAATTAGCTTGCCACTGATGACTGGAATTAGATGTTCTTATCATGAGTCCTGGGATAGTCCAAAAACTGGTTTGGCTTCACCTCATGGAAGGTGGGGTCACAGTAATCGCATGCAGCAGTCTGAGAGGGACAGAAGGATTCAGGGCCCCATTTGATGATGTTGGCCAGACATTTAAGGCTGGTAAAGAAACAGGAATAATTGGAAATGGGAAAGAAAGGCACAGCTCAGCTATTCTTGGAAATGGAAAAGAAAGGCACAGCTCAGCTGTGAAGAGGAAATAAAAATGGATGCAATGCAGTGGCTTACCATGACTTGAAAAAGAGTTGGTATTGAGCTGTTAAGATGGGCTGCACTAACCTAGGGAAATACCATGATCACCATGGTGGTTTTCCCAGGGACAGGAGATAACCACTTTTCTGGCATAGGGTGGAAGTAATGTATAGTTACCTTCCCACTTTCATTTCCAGTGGGAAGATCTTGGCTTTACGTCCACTTTATGGAACTGGGAGACTCCTCCTTAGCTTGCTCCTGTGGCCATATGGCTGAGAGCAAGTGGAACTTGTGGGTATCCCAAACCCCAAGTCTCTGAGCTTGGGCCTGCACGTAGGATGCATGCCAAATGATTTGGAAGCATCTGAAGCTCTAGGTGGGGGTGGAGGATGTTTGCTGGTATAGAGCCACATATTGTTCTTGTCCATATGACTCATGGATTTCAAATTGATTTGGCTGATTTGACAAGAAAAATTATCCTTAAAAAAACAAAACAAAAGAAAAAGTGGCCTTTTGGCTAAGATCAATTGTAGCATTTTTGGCACCAAGGGGAGGGTGTCAGGGCTGGCTCTGGCCCTCCAGGTGCAAGCCTGATATTGCAGCACCTCTAGGTCTGGTGCCAGTTTCCTGCCTAGGGAACAACCACTTGTTTGTTTGTTTGTTTTTTAAGGGCCACAAAAAAAAAAGATTCCCATCAGCATGTTTGCCCAATATGGGTCACGTGTTTCATAGTCATGTTTACTGTTGGCTGTATTTTAATCATGGTTTACTTCATAGTTTACTTCTGTTACTGACTGCATGCTGTTTTTGGCATCATTTTATTGATAGACAATGTATTTCATAGATTTATAGATTAAGGGCTGAAAGGGACCTCTGAAGATCATCAGATCCATCCTGCTGCACCAAGCAGGAAAGACAACCGGGGTCAGGTGACTACAATAAAGTGACGGTTTACTCTCCTCTTGAAGATTTCCAGGGTAGGGAATTGTACCACCTCTGGAGGGAGCTTATTGCACAGTCTGGAAACCCTAGTTGTGAAGTAGTTTTTCCTAATTTTGAGCCTGAATTGATCTTCCAGGAGTTTGTAGCCATTACTCCTGGTTTTCCCCAAGGGTGCCCTGGTGAACAGTTTTTCACCAAACCCTTGACATACGCCTCTGATGCAGTAGTAAGCTGCTATCTAGTCCCCTCTCAGCCTACTTTTTTCAGGCTGAAGAGTCACAGATCACTCAGCCTTTCCTCGTATGCCTTGCTGCACAAGTCTTTGGTCATATGAGTGGTCCTTCTCTGAACTTTCTCAAGCTCTACCATGTCTTTGTTAAAGTGCAGTGCCCAGAACTGGATGCAGTACTCCAGCTGCGGTCTCATCAATGCTGAGTAAAGAGGGAGAATCGCTTCTTTGGTTTTGCTGGAGATGCATGCCAGGGTATTGTTAGCTCAGCTGGCTACAGTGTCGCACTTCTGGCTCTTGTTCATTCTGTGGTTTATTATTACCCCCAGGTCCCTTTCATTCATAGTGCTGGTCAGGTTGGTGTCGCCAAGCCTGTAGGTGTGTGGGGGATTGCTCATCCCCAGGTCGAGCACTTTACATTTCTCGATGTTGAACTTCATCCGGTTTTGGTCTGCCCAACTTGCAAGCCTGTCTATTTAATGAGGTTTCCTTGTACAGCTGAGTCGCATCTTATGTGTATTTAACTTAGACGAATTCAGCTATATGCACTCGGCTGCTGGTGCTGGCTACCGGGTGTCAGCCAGGGCATGGAGCATATTGTGGTGCCACATGGTACTGCCTGCATGCACCTGCATGCACCGGCATGGTTGTGGGGTGGCAGCTCGCTCATGCTCAGCTGGCTGCCATGGCAGGACGAGGCGACAGAGGATGAGAGGGGTGAGGAGTGCGTGTGGAAGGTGCAGCTGTTGCAGTGCACTCATGGGCTGTGTGTCTCTGCGCCTGCCTTGTCCGGGTCCTGCGGTGGCAGCGGCTGCTTGGTGCCAAAGCCCGGCAGGAGGGGCGATTTCAACTATATGTGAGTTTTGCTTTACATGCTGACTTCAGAACTTAACTCCCATGTAAGATGGGACTCAGCTGTATATGGTTGCAAGACTAGGAGCTTTTTTTCCCTATGCTGACTGGGGGGAAAAAACGTTGTCTTATATTCAAGTATATGTCTTAGGCACTTTTGGGAGTCCCACTTGGACACACATTACCCTATAATGCTATAAAAAGCTAGCTTGCCTACATAAGCCTGTCTCTTGTGCCACAGAGATGTTAGATCCACAATGAAAATGGTGAATCTGTCCATAGAAGTGCTTTGAGCAGGAAGTTCTCTTTAGTGTTACGTTTCATAGCATCATATATGATGTGTGAACAGTTACATGTAGCACTTCAGAAGAAGTTTCGTGGCCCCCAGCAACACATAGTGCTCGTAGCGGGGACTAAAGGAGAGCAGCTGGCTTCTTGACAGCCTGTGGGGAGTAAAGCTGCAGGTCTGCTTGCTGCAGTGGCTGTCTCAGAGCTGTTACTGCCCTGGGGGAGAAGCAGCTCTAATGGGGGAGCCCTGCTGTCCCTGCCACGGCAGTGGTGGATGCAGCCCTCTTTGCCTTGGTGGTATCACAAATAGCTGCTGCCATAGCAGAGGAGGAGGGCTGTCTCTAGCTCCACAGAAACAAAATGATGAGCTGATGCCCCTATGACAGCAGCAGAGAGGGCTGCCACCATTGCTGTAGGAATAAAGCAAACAGCTGTGGTCATAGTAGCAGAAAGGGTAGTTACTGCAGCCAGAAGCAGCACCAGCTGTCAGATGCAGCCTTCTGCTGCCCACAGGAGTCACAAGGGTGAGGAGAACAGCTCCCCTCATCACAGCTGTGGGTGATGGTGGGTGGTTGTCTTTGAAAGTCATTGCTCCAGGTCTTCCACTATGACCCAGTCCTGGAGCAGCAGCTGTCAAAGACAGACTGCCATTTTTCCCACTTGGAGCAGCCCTCTCCCCATCTGCCAGTTGTCAGAAGCTATCAAACATAGCTCCCCAACCCCTGAAGGGGAGCTACTCTCCTCAGGCCCTGCCACCTGTGGGTCCTGGAGCAGCAGCCATCAAACACATCCCCTGCAGCCCCCCACAGCTCTTTTTGCCCTCTGCCACCCCTATGGACTGGAGCAACAGCTGTCAGCTGATCTCTTGCCTCCTTTCTGTGGCAAGGAAGAGGGCAGGCTTAGGGACTGTGTTCACTGACAGGCTACCCTGGGGGCACAAAAGCAAAGCAGTAGCCCCTTATTACATCCTCACTGGAGAACATGGGGTTGTGGTTCCTTTGTAGTGCTCCGGCCAGGGGCTCTGCATGTGTGAATGCTCAGCCTCTCATAGCTCTGTATTTTTGTGTAAAAACTGAATATGAGTCCAAGGCATAGACATCCATTCTCCTCTCCTTGAAGTCATCAAGGGTTTTGTCATTAATGTCAATGGGAGAAGGATCAGTCTTGTAGTCTAAAATTGTACCCTGATGTAAAAGGGTTAAATGTCTGAAACAGAATCTAATGCACTTAAACAAGGCTAAATATTTAAACAGAAACAATGACGAGTAATTAATTAGAGATTAGAAATTGTAACTGGCCAGTTCCTTTTTTGTATCTTTTACTGTTAGTGCCTTTTCCCTAAGTTCCTAATGCAAAAAATTTCATGCTGCTGCTGTAGAAATTAAGAGTCTACAGTTCACACTGTACCTGTTGAATCATTCTTACCATGATTGCTTAATGTTAGTCAAACAGCAAGTTAAAGTTAGAATCAGATTTCTTTTTTAATAAAAGTAGCTGTTGTTGCCATCATCAGTCCCTTGATATGAGGATAACAGTCTTCCAGTAAATAGGGAAGTCAGTGGTGAATCTGTAGATCAGGGGTTCCCAACCTTTTTAGGCAAACCACAGACTGGAAGTGACTGCAGACCAGCAGTGACTGACATACTGGGCAGGTAGGCAACCCAGCCAGTCTGCAGTATGGTAGTTACTTCCAGTACGTGGTTTGCCAGTCCACACTTTGCTGGTCTGTGGTCACTTCCAATCCAGCAGCCAGCCCTCCTGCGGACTGGCAGCCAACCCTTCAAAGCCTGGCACCAGACCATGGCCTGGGGGGTTGGGAACCCCTGCTGCAGATGACTTAGACATGAGGAACTCAGACTGGCCTAACTGGATGTGATGTATAGTTCTGGGAGGAAGGAGTAGATTCTAGCATTGTTAGATTACAGTTCTTTTCTTTTGTCTCTCTCATCTATCTGCCTCCATAGTGAGGCAAGTTTGCTTGAAATGATCAGTGCCTTGTCATTCATCAAGGTTTGTTTGGGGACGATTCAGTGTGACTATCACATTTCTTCACATTGGCCTTCAGGGTGTCCTTGAATCTGTACTTTTGCCTACCATCAGAGTTGGGACTGTTGGACCTGTCTGAGAGCTGGTTGTCAGGCATCCTCATAACATGTCCTGTCCAAATGAGCTGGTGCCCTATAAACATGGCATCAATGCTGATGGTGTTTGCTTGAGCCAGAATACTGGTGTTCATTCTTCTGTCCTTTTAATTGATATGGGGGATTTTCCAAAGACATCACTGATGGTACCATTCCATTCCATTCCATAACATTTCATAAGCTTCACAGAAATGATCAAGAGTGACTTGGAGCTCTTCAGTTGAGTAGGCACTCACAAGTGTCAGTGTACTCATAGAATCATAGAAAGTTAGGGTTGGAAGAGACCTCTGGAGGTCATCTAGTTCAACCCCCTGCTCAAAGCAGGACCAGCCCCAGCTAGCTCACCACTGCCAAAGCTTTATCTAGTTGGGTTTTGAAAACCTTCAAGGATGGAGCTTCCACCACTTCTCTGCGTCATCTGTTCTAGTGTTTTACTATCCTTCTAGTGAGAAAATTCTTCCTAATATCTAACCTAACTTCCCTTGCTGCAACTTAAGACTGTTGCTCCTTGTTATCTCATCTGCCACCACTAAGAACAGTCTAGCTCCATCCTTTTTTGAACCCCACTTCATGTAGTTGAAGGCTGCTATTAAATCCCCTCTCAGTCTTCTCTACACTTGATAAACCCAGTTTCCTCAGTCTTTCCTCATAAGTCATGTCCCCCAGCCCCCTCACCATTTTTGTTGTCCTCTGCTGGACTTTCTTTAATTTGTCCACATCCTTTCTGTAGTGGGGGGCCCAAAACTGAACACAGTACTCCAGATGTGGCCTCACCAGTGCTAAATAGAGGGGCATAATCACTTCCTTTGAGCTACTGGCAACACACCTACAAATGCAGTCCAGTATGCCGTTAGTCTTCTTGGCACACAAAGGGACACTGCCAGCTCACATTCAGTTTATTGTCCACTGTAACCCCCAAGTCCTTTTTTGCAGAGCTGCTGCCCAGCCAGTCAGCCCCCTCCTGGTACATGGGATTGTTCCCTCCTAAGTGCAGGACTTTGCATGTTTCCTTGTTGAACCTCATAAGATTTCTTTTGTCCCAGTCCTCCAATTTTTCTAGGTCATTCTAAATCCTAGTCCTACCCTCCAGTGTATCTACTACTCTTCCCACCTTGGTGTCATCTGCCAACTTGCTGATGGTGCATTCTGTGCCATCTTCCAGGTTGTTGATGAAGACATTGAACAAAACAGGCCCCAGGACCAACCTCCGAGGCACTCCACTTGATACTGGCTGCTAACTAGTCATTGACCCATTGATTACTATACTCTAAGCCTGATGCTCCAGCCAGTTTTCTATCCGCGTTATAGTCTATTCATGTAGCCCATACTTCCTTACCTTGCCTGGAAGAATGCCGTGGGAGACTGTACCAAAAGCCTTGCTAAAATCAAGGTACACCACATCCACTGGGCTCTTGACATCTACAGAGCCAGTCACCTTGTCATAGAAGGATATCAGTATTGGAGGTGTTGGTTATTTTGGATTTGGAATGCAAGTGGTTGATATTAAAAAGATTCTTGTCTGTGTGATACTGAATGGTGACTCCAGATGGAAGTCTGTCAGCAATGTGATGCAGAATAGCTGTGATAGAGATGGGAAAGAGTGTTGGTGCAATCACACATCCTTGCTTAACTCCAGTTCTAATAGTGAACGAGTTTGTTTCTGAGCCATTACTTAGTTTGGTTGCTGTTATGTCACTGTAAAGAAGTTTGATAATGGTAACC
Source organism: Crocodylus siamensis (assembly GCF_052110815.1). Classification (NCBI taxonomy): domain Eukaryota; kingdom Metazoa; phylum Chordata; order Crocodylia; family Crocodylidae; genus Crocodylus; species Crocodylus siamensis. Next base: position 46,588,556 of record NC_143401.1, on the reverse strand, counting down.
AATTTTGGCAGGCATCCAAATCTCATCAGGGTCTTTCATAGAGACCCTTGATTGAATCAAAGGTCTTAGTCAGGTCAGTGAAGGCCATGTAAAGATCTTGGTATTGCTTGTGGCACTTGTTCTGCAGTTGTCTAGCAACAAAGATCATATCTGTTGTACCTCTGAGCAGTCTGAAACCACACTGGGACTTGGATAGAATCTCCTCAGTGTGGTTACGAAAACTAGTTTCTAATATCAGAATAAGTTGTTTGGGCAGGAAGACTCAGTATCTTTTCCAGTTCTGTCATGTCTATTCCTTGGGCTACTATGGCAACATTGTCAGCATATGTATATTGTTTAAATGTGGTATGCTGGAAGTCAGGTAAATACACTGAAAAGTATTGGTGCTAGCACTGACCTTTAACGGACTTCATTCTTCGAAGTTCGTACTCTGCTTTTTCTCCTGTGCTGGTAGTGAGTTCGAATGATCTCTTGGAGATCATATTCGTAGTGCAAGTGCATAGCTTGTGGTCAGGTATCAAGTGCAGTTTATATATGAGGCCATGTTGCCATACAGTGTCATAGGCAGCTGTAAAGTCAATAAAGACAGCGCCTGTTTTTTGCCTTATTTCAAATCTGTTTCCATGTCAGATGTAAGTAATGTAATTTGATCAATGGTACATAACTTTTTCCGAAAGCCAGCTTATTCTTTTGGGAGCTGGGGATCAATGATGTTCTCTATTCTATTCAGGATTATGCACTCTATGAGTTTATGTAATGCAGAGTGATGAGATAGGTCGGTAACTCTTTGGATCTTTTGGTGGCTTATTGGATTTCAGGATAGCAAACACATTAGGTTTGTCCCTGTTTTTTGGAAATCTGTTACATTCTAGACATTTATACATGAATATCTGAAGCCATTTTTTTTCTTGTGGTTCTAAGCTTGATAACGAATTCTGGGAATACGTGGTCCAGTAGCCTTGCCAGTCTTGATTGTTTTAATAGCTGTGTTGAACTCGTTGTCAGAGGTGGGAACAGTTAAATTAAGGTTGACATTGGGCGATTTATGAGTCAGGTGTGTAATAATTTCTGTATGTTGCTTCCGTGGGTTACTGTACTTGCTGTTGTTGCACAGTATTTTTGTGATGGAGTTTGCTGACACAGGACAATGTAATTGTTTGGTGCCTTTGCCTGTAAGGCAATTAATGATGTACTATGCTTACCTGCTCAAGTGGGTTTTATCCAGTTCTTCTGGGGTAGTAAGCCATCTCTCCTTTCTGATATTTTGCAATGTGGTAACCAGCTGTTCAGTACTTTTTACAGCTGCAGTTTAAATTACTTGATGATGAATTGCTATTCACGCTATCACCACAATCGGCGCTTAAAGTTGAGCATTAACAAAATCAGTATCATCACTTTTCCATCTGGACAATTACTGAGTCAAGAGCACACTGGATGTCAGAGTAGGCAACCACATCTTTTCCCAATAAGCATGCCCCAACTTATTGCATAGTTGCATTAGACTGTTCCCTCACCTATAAACGTCACATCCACAGCTGCTATAAGATGTATAGCCAACACAGCGTGGGGTGCCAACCTCAAAGTGCTCAGAACCACTGTATTTGCAATGATATACACTCCAGCAGAATATTGTGGTCCTGTCTGGTCCAGAAGTTGTCGCACTGAAAAGCTTGACACTGAACTTAATAGTGCGCTGAGGCTCGTAACTATGTGTGTGTGTGTGTGTGTGTGTGTGTGTACATGCATGCACACATACTCCCTGTACTCTTGGAAATTAGACCAAGTAACATAAGAGACAGCTCCTAACATCATTACTAGTCTTAGAGGCAAGAGATGATGAAATTCACCTGCCCCATCAAGTGTTAATTGAAGAACCAAGCAGATGGAGGCTCTAGAGGCTTAGAAGTCATAAACCATTTATACATGAAACCCATAAGCTCCTGGAAAAGATTGAAGACATTGAATCAAACCTATGGGCAGCAACAGAGTTGGGCTGAACACTGGGAAAGGTTAGCCCTGTGCCTACAATGTCTTATACCAATACCAAATGCGTCCCCCAGTTGGCACAACCTTGACAAAGAAGTGTGAGTCAAGCTGAAGAGGCTGAGATCTGGATATGGATGCTTCAAAAGAACACTTCACAAGATGAACATCTTAGACAGCCACTTGTGTGAATATGGTGTCCAACGAACATAGCATAGCATTTAATCAAAAGTTGCAATTTTTACAAATGTCCAGATGGGGCAGATGGAATCCTTACATTGAACTGTAATACCAGATAGTGCTTTATAGATTTGGAAGTTGTTATCTGATGCCATATGAAAGAGAGAGAAGTGGGATGAGTCTATTATATAATACTGGCTAGGGCCAATGGAAATAATCTCATCATCAGGTGGGTTTAGCAAATGAAGAAAAGTTTGGAAAAAAAGCGTTACTTGGCTTTCTTAAGATCTGTGTTTTACTATTCAACTACAAAAAAATCCACTTAATTTTTTATCAGGCAGATGCTGCCTAATTAGATTGCTTGAAGAACAGGATATGGGAGCTCAGTTAGTCCATTTTCCTGCTCCATAGCATGATTAGCTGTGTCTAAACTTTGTAGTGAGTATCTTGAGCTGAAACCACTGAGTTGAAGAGCATCATCTTGGGCTTTTCTCTTACTTAGAATTTTATATAGCCTGAGTTATTATACACTTGGAACATGGATACCTTTCTGGGATTTTCGAATAACATTTAGATTTTATTCATTAAGTTAATGCAAAAATATTAATTGTATTTGGCGGAAGTATGAATCATGTCCTGATTCATAATGTACAGTACATGGATTTAGTCATTGTGCAGAAATTAGTACTAAGTACAAAAAAATTAAATGTCATCTTATTTACCACAAAATTCTATGTATCATTTAAAATTTTGTATCGTATTCTATAATAGTACAACACAAATAAACACATATTTGCTTAGTCTTATAATTTAAGGCATAAAATAAAGATGCAGAATTTTTCTCAAATTTATGTAAATTATCATTCAAGAACTAGTATTTGTGACTAGCCTGCAACAATAGAATAGCATATCAGCACCTTAGGTATAACTGCTCTTGAATGGGAATTCGATAAGTCACCTATTTTTATTTCCTGATAATTATAAATGCTAGGGGATTGGGTACAGATCTACGTCTCAGTACTACAACACTTACTTGTACACATTTTTCTTATGAAGCTAATGGGAGAGGTAAGTTTCAGAACTTAGTCTGTATTCTGTACATCAAGTTACATCAGGTCTCACAATAATGTAGAACTTTTGCAGCGTATTGGGCAAACTATATTTTGAATTTGTAACATGACCAGTTCTGAATTTGGATGTATATGTGCAACACTTACGGTCACAGGAAAAAATACAGCCCTATATTATAAACTTTATCCAATAAGTAGGGACTTACTTAATGTGAGGTTTTGCAGATTTCACAGAAACCATGAAATCCGGGATTGCCTGTGACAACCATGAAATCAATAACAAGAAAAAACTTAAGAAAAATAAAATGCTGAATCCCCAGGAAGGGAAGGCACCAGCTGGTGAGGTGGCACAAAGGGCAGCAGGCCTTCTTGTCCCTCCTCCAAATACTGGGTCCTCCCTGCCAGTCAGCACTGAGGGGCAGGGTGGTACAAAGGGCTGCCAGTAATCAAGATGAAAGCTGCTCCCTTGTCCCTCCTTTCCCCAATCAGCACTGAGGGGCAGGACCTCTTCACCAGTCAGTGCTGAGGAGCAGGGCTCCCACAGAATTAGATCTTTATGCCACAATAAACCTGCAAAAATTGGCAAGTCCCCTCCATGATTTATGTAGATCCCTACCAATAAGTTTAAACTGTTAGGTGCAGGAAAGCATATCTTATGTAAGGATATTTTTATCTGTGCCTATGGGGGGTGTTTTCAATTGGGAATATATGTACTATGGAACAGAGACAAAATATTTTATAAGTTCTCCAATTTAAAATGTCAGATTTTGAGGGTTGATAGAACTTGCAACGTCTTTACATTTAAAAAAAATTTTTGTACCAATACATCTTGGCTGCATGATATGAGTTCAATCTTGCAAATATAAGATATTTTTGGCAAAAATTAATGTAATTTAAACATTGCATTAAATCTTAAAATCAGGTTGTTAACCATCAAAGAACAGCATTACCTTGGTTTAGTAATTTGTGTCTATGGAAATTGATTGCAAATCATTTCCAAATTAAACTTTGCCATACATTATGCTAGTGATGGCCTTTTACTCATTTTTTCCATTTGTAAATAACCAAGCAGCGGTAAACACTGGGCTGCTATAGATGTGTGGGGAGCCTGCTTTGACACACTGGAAGTCCAGCACATCACAGCAGACTCGAACATCAAAACTGACATGCTCCAGTAGCCATCAGCACTCCTGTGCATACCTACCCTGAAAAAATGGTGATGGGGTGCTTTGAAATAGGACATGTTTGAGCTTTAGCTGATAGACATGACATGCAGGCACTTTTAATTAGTGTGGCTCTCTAATTAAAGTGCCTGGCACCATGTCCCAAAATGCATGTAAAAATGCCCACCAAGTACAAGGTATTAGAGAACCAAGTTTCTCAGTTGTATCATTTGCGCTCAAGATGATTCAGGGGGACAAATCTGTAGGTGTAAAATACTATGTTTACTCAACACACAAGATGAGCCCTAAATTTAAGGTGACACCCCAATAATTAGATTCTACACACAGAAAATTTATAAAAGTATTATAATTTTCCATGTATGGGATCTAATTTTTGGAGGATCATCTTAAATTCATCCCCCCACTACTGGAGGTGATGGGAGGAGAGATGATAAGGGAGCAGGCAGTAGGAGGGGGAATTTCATGGCGCAGGCATTGTGGGGGCAGTGTGGAGGTGGTGGGGCAGGCAGTGAGTGGCAGAAAGCTTGCCTTCCTCCCACCTATGCCCCAGTTTTGCCCCCTATTCTGCTTACCTCCTCCAAGCCTCAGACTGCTGTAATTCCCCCTTCCTGTGTTCCCTGCTCCTCCCCTTTCTATGCTGCTTCTTCCATTTGCAGCCCCAGGTCTCCACCTCTCTTTCTTCCATCTACCCCCTGTCCCCGAAGTTTCTTCTACATGCTCCTCAACCCCAAACCCCTTACTTTGCTCTGCACTGGCAACCTTTGTCCCTGCTGCAGCCTGGAGTATGGAGCATGGCTCCAGCCTGGCCTCATAGCAGCAGTGTGGAGTTGGCACTGCTGTTCCAGCCCAGCCCCACAGCAGTAGCGACAGGGAGCTGGCTTTCCCCCCCCCCTTGTTAAATGGTGGGAACACCTTGTCTTCTGATTGAGTATATACAGTACAGCCAGAACTCTCCAAAAACATGGCTTTTTAAGATGAACTCGAGTTATTCCCAAAAGATTGGTACCTGCAAATTACCATCCTTGCATTTACAGGGTAAGCATGTCCATGTGAAACTATAATAATGGGTGCTGTGGAGATTTCAATGTCTATCACATCATGGTTGTTTGTTTGTTTATTTTGTTTTTTGTTGAACATTCACTACATTTGAACTGAGAGGTTATACAAATGTTATGGTAAATTTTGTCTAGCAAATGCCATGAATTTAGCAACTGCTAACAGGTCTGAAAATTGTTAAAATACCCCTATCATTCTTCTGATTCAGTAAATATACAGAAAGAATAGTTTAAGTCACAGCCCATCACCTCTTGTGAACATGATATGAGGATGTATAATAAGAATCATTTGACTCAGCTGATGGCTTATCCGGTGGAGAATTAAAATTTTTGACTTAATTCCAGCACTTCCGTAGCTTCTGAAGGATGAGAGCATGCATTAGAAGGAATGCAGGCTGCTGGCAGGAGATAAGTCAATTGCATAATTTAGTCACTCACACAGTATTAATTAGTGTGTTTTAGCCTGTACTAGTGGTTCTTGAAGATGTTCAACTGCACTTTTAAACCATTTACCTTCAAATGTTGTTTAAATTTAACATACAGTCTCATTTTTATTTCAGATAGTCCCAGCCCAGAAATGTGAATCCTCCTTTGCTAATTACAAATAGCCCACCTTTTCAAAAGTGGCATCTAATTCTAAGCATTTCCATGTATCTGACTTTGAGTTATGTCTGGCTTGATTTTTATTTATTTATTTATTTATTTATTTTTAGAGTTGTTTATTCCCATTCCACACTTCCTACTGATTTGTGTTGCAGTTACAGATGCTCAGTACCTCTGAAAATCAGGCTGTGTATGGTAGGTTGGCATCTGAATACTGGAAGTGGCATCTACATAGCTAAGTCTGAATTCCTTGTGGCTATACAGTATACAGTCTAAGGTTGTACAGCAATTATTTGGGATAATTCCACTGCTGCAACACGTGCTTAAATCTAAGAAACTGGAACTCCTGAAGGATTTTGCTTATGTGAGCAGGGATCACTGAGAGACCATCATGGCTGCTGGTCATGAGAAGTTGATCAGGTAGAAGGGGATGTGATGTGATCAAGTTTCCCTACATCCTGGCAGCTAAAACAATCCCTTGTGGTCATTAGCAGGTGAAAGCTACTTCAACCTGCATTGGGCATCCTCAAGGTTAGACAGTGCCAAAGGAAAAATCATACATGAACAGTTGTGCTGAATTTTCTTTGATTGCAGGTGCGGTTCTGACTCTTAAGTTTGCATGTGGGTAGAATATAACTGGACTTAGGAATGGCTAGGTTACTTTAAGAAAGGCAAGTTTTATGTGTCTAGTTTGTGGTGTCTGAATTTAATTTGAAATTCAGTGAACCTTTCATGCTCCTCTTAGAAGTACTTAGACCTTATTGTATTATATTTCACTGCATAATTTATTTCAAGAATTCTGCCAATGTTGCCATTTTCTGCCACTATTGTAGATTTTGCTGAGAGAGTCATTAATGTTAATGATTATCTTGGCATTGGGTCATACTACTGAATAAATTTGCTTGCTGTAATTATTTCAATTACTTAAATTTCATGACATGCCAGTTATTTGATTTAGGTGGGGAGATATACAATTTCTTACTGAAATCAAAGTAAAGCTTTCATGATGCACTGAAACAGCTTCTTATGTTCTGAATTCTTTTTAATGATTATCAGACTGGTTTTGCTTAAGTGTAACAGGAAAACACTGTACTACTGTGGCAGTTTGGGAGGCATGTCTAAAATTCAACTTCTCATTGTTTGGTATCATAAAAAGTCTACAGAGAAATCATAGCTTTATATGAATACATCTAATTTTCTAAATGCTATTTGACTATAAGATTCTTGCTTTGGAACTGTTATTTCTGGATAGACATAAAACCCTGAGGAGGTTTCAGGAGAAGTTTTGCATCTGTCAGGGGGCAAACCATAAAGAAAGGCTTGACAGTCTTCTGTTCAAATAGAAGCCCACCTTGAAGAAAAAAATGGCTACTGTAAAGAACAAACTAGTTTTATAAGTCTGGATTCCATGGGAGGATGATGAAATAACGGATTGCTTAATATGTCCCTCTGAGCCCCCAGCGGGTGAGCAGAAAGCTGCAAAATCAAGAGGATTGAGATTTATAAAATAAGGTGGAGGTTTTTCTGATTGACCAAAACAGGAAGTGAAGTGAAACATATTAGTGACAAAATCCCAAACCATACTCAAAATTGTGGAGGACATGGAGGCAGGGACTTGAATACAGCATTTATGTTACATAGATTTCTCTTGTGCTGCCTGCAGTAAAATATGATTATTTTTAGCAATTCCTCTGAGAAGACCATTTTCTTCAACTATCGCATGTCCCCGAAGGACAAATTGTGAACCAGAGAGCCTGCCGCAGTAAAGGCTTGGGAAACAATGTGCTTCCATGAATGCAGTCTCTTGGGAAGGAGCTTCTGAGAATCTACAAAGCCTGAGTCTTACTGTCTTGCAAGACAGAATCTCAAAAAAGAATGCTTTTCTCCAGAACTGTGCTAGAAAGGTCAGAACAGAGAACTGGACTGAAACCCGCCCAGACAAAAGGGAGTTTGGACACTTTTTGACACACTTGCTTTTAAGCTTCAGAAATGCCCAGCAGGAAGGATTTGGCCAAAGCTCTGACTATAACAGGAGGTAACTAGTTTATATCACGTATATCTAGACCAGGGGTCAGCAAAATACGGCCTGCCAGCCCATTTTATCTGGCCTGCAGAGCCTCTAAAAATTTTAGAAAATTAATTTTTATCTGCCCCTGGCTGCCTGTCAAGGATGACAGGGACCCAGTGGGAGCCTGTGGTTGAGCAGCAAGGCCACCTGGCTCCACCCAGTCCCCCACCCCTCTCCCTCACTCTGCCCCCAACTGGAAACCTTTGTGGCTTCTGGCTTCGCAACCCTGGAGCTGTTCCTTCCCCATCTTTCTGTCAGAGTGGAAAGTAAAGCAAGATTGGATGGAGGGAAGGTGGGGAACTGCTGTAAACAGCCCAGCAGCCCCAAGGTGCTTGTTGGGCCAGACTTAACCCCCACCCTGCCTGCAGTCCCAGGCTTTCCCTGCTCGCTGCGCAAGGGGCAGGAGTATTGCCAGACCCTTCCCACCTTTCTTCTCCCTGCTCAGAGTCATGTCCTCTCCTCTCTCAGCTGTTGCTGCCACTGTCACGAGGGTGAGGGTAGCTCCAGGGCTGCTCGGGGATCGGGCTCAACCTGGGGACAGCAGTGGTGGCAGCAGTTGATGGGCATGTTCTCCTTCCCAATGCCAGCTCCTGGACTGGCAGGGACATACAGGGAGACTAAGCAGGGAGGAGGAACCTAGCCACCCATTCACTTCCCACAGGCACCTTCACAGGCTGATCCCAATCCCCATGCAGCCCAGCTGGAGTGGGACAGCAGGTAGGAAACAAAGTGGTGAATGGGAGGTGAGGGGAAGAAAGGGGAGGGAATGTGCCTCTGAGCACAGAAGAAAAGTGGGGGGTGGTATTCTTACCTACTTAAAAGTCCCCGTCTCCTGCTTTTGCTGGATGGTCAGAAAAGATGTGCAGCCTTGCCATTGCACCTCTTGTAGATCCACCCCTGTATATGTGTGAGTCTGATGGAGTTAGAACTATAGTGTTGATAGCAGGCATTCCTTTTAAATGGTTATAGTTGGTGTATCTTTGGGTTGTGTTTGTGCTTTAAAGTGTATTCAGCTGTCAACATTTAAATCTCTGTATTATTTGCCCTCTCCTTTAGGTAGGGACTTTTCCTTTTTTTTTAAGTGTTTGTGTCTTGAACCATGTGACAGGATTACTTTTTAAGATATTTTCAAACCTTGTAAAGATAAAAAAATAGGGGTGAGAACCCACATAATATACTTAAAACTGTGTTACGTGGGTTCTATGAAGTTGGGCTATTCTGACAAATTTGAACAGCTCGGCAATGCATCTCTCTATTCTATATAGCTCATCAGTCCTCATGTTCTTTGAACAGGCTGTTTTTGATTTCACAATATTGTTTATAAGCTTCAGTGGTGTCAGTCTACCTACCCTCTTCCTACACTTCCTTCTCTTTGCAGTGTAAGCCACTTATTATAGACTAACCAAAGAGGAACAGATTTGTCTGTCTGTACATCATCTGTCTGAAGTACTGTGTCTGAGTAGGGAGCCAAGCAATTGGAAGAAAGATGACCTAATATACTACTGGCAGAAAGCATAGCTGATTAGTAAATATCTGCCCTAGGAGGGTACAGGGTATGACTAGGCAGAATACAACTGTTAACAGTGCTTTGACTGATAGATATGGCCTGAGAGGCTTAAAAGAAGGAAGAAGATGTAATTTGATCATCTGTTCCCTGGAGCGAAGCCAGAACAGGGAATAGAAAGGATGTGGAATGTCCTTATAAATTATTTTATTGATTTGATAGTTTCTGTGGGGAATATGCTCTTTGGAAACTAGTTTTTGACTTGTTTGTCAGTCAAGTATGTAAGTGACATTTAATGTGCCATATGAAAGATTCGATTGAGGCAACTGGAATATTAAAGAATTTTGGGGTGGTTTCACTCTTAAATGATGATCTTGAACAGTAATCAAATAAAATACCATTCTCTGGTGTGTTATAGATGAATAAACCTTTGTGCCCAAATGGCTAGTTTTGTACAAATGCTCAAAACATTTGACAAGGATGCATGAAACCTCAATGCAGACATACGAAAGAAGACAGATGTTATTTACTCATCAATAAAACAGCCTAAACTGAGGCATAGAAAACAGGATTTGCTGGATCTGCACAGAGCATTCCATCTTATTTCTGTCCACTAGATACTGACACTCCCTGGATAGTTTTGGTGTGCTGTCTCAGATTTGGGTAGATAATCAGGCTTGTAGATGTTGATTTCACAGTACTACAGCTGTGAACAAAGATGCAAGAAATGTATTTTTAATTGACTCAGTTGTTCAGTAGTGAAGACTGTATCTAACATGGCAAAATTATCTCCTTTATTATAAAATATTTTAGTAGTTTACTCTGGAGTCTATCTCACTGTGATAGTGTCATCATATGAGAGGGCATTCTTTTAGCTTTGAGCTAACTATTAAAGTATATTATACTATATGTGACTTGAGCTACTTAAGTGAATTACAGATTTGTTTGGGATTGGCTATACACTTAGTTTCTTGGTTTATGCATCACTGAAGCACTGGAAAATGATTCAAGTGTAATCTCATCAAATTTAATTATTTTAGTTCTTACTGAAATAAAAAGCCAAAATTATTCATGTTATTTGACATGAAACCTCTTGTTGAGTGTGAAATGAAACCTTTTATTTACGGTCTTGTGAGAAAAGGAGAGGAAACAAAAGCTCAGGTTGCCTGCCCTGCTGAAGGCAGTGACATTGTCCTTTATATCTAGACCAGGGGTCAGCAAAATACGGCCTGCCAGCCCAACTCAGTACCTTGCTAGCCAAAGCTCTCTTCCAGGAGTGGGAGACTAATTCTTCTGCCTCCCAAGACAATGCCTTACCTACCAGCTATTTATTTTTATTTTATTTCAAGTTAGGTATTTGAGGGTTGTGTGTTTGTGTTCTTGTTCAGAAAAAAGTCCAACTATCAATTTGCCCCATTGTGATATGTCTACAAAGACAAACTTGTAACATAAGACATCGCAGTATTAACACAGCACTATAACTTAGTCTTCTCGTAATATTTTTGTTACAAGGGAGGAAAAGAAACTTTTCCTTCATCTTGTAGAAACGATATTATATAAAGTAGTCTTTGATCCAGTTTGTCAACCCTGATAATAAAATAGAGAACAAAACTGAAGCTAAGGTAAAAAAAAACTAAGATTTCATCACATATTCTTTTTTTTTTTTGTGAAAAGGCTTTGATCACTTAAAGAATTACACTGCATTTTGAGACTATGGTTTCAAGCTAGTTAGTTTTTTCTTCTTGTCTAATACCATGATTTTAGTGTATTCAAAATACATTACTTTCAGATAGACTTGACAAGCCACAGGGTGATGGAAATATGCCCTGTATCCCTCTAGGAAATCCGCAGAATTGTTTAAAGCTTAATAGCACGATGCACTGTCATACTCAGATTTAAATTCCTGTGGAATTCATTTATTTGTATAATTTTGAAGTCTTTGTTTTGGTCCATATTTAATTAAGATTAGAAAGCTCGTCATCCTAATAATTTATATTTAGATGGAAAACCTGTTAAATATAAAATATGAAATAGTTAGTTACCTAATAATTACGATTTTATTTCTCTAATTGTATGTATATTAGTTTCCAAATTCAGAGTATCAGCCAAAAATATCAACAAAATAGGTCTCTATGCATATTTTCCTTTACCTGTCTTTCTCTTCTCCTTTTGTGTGTTTCACCATTCCATTCTTTTCGTCTTAGGTTTGGTCTCTAGGAACAGACATTCGAAAAGCCCGAGCCTGAATTGATTCAATCTTTTTAGGTTAATCTTTGCAGGTTAATTTAATCTGCCTAGGTTGAACTGGTTTGCAACTGCCAGAGCTCCCTCTGAATTGAAGAAATGCAGGAATATGCCAGCAGTGGCTCAGGCTAGAAGCTGGGGCGGAGGGGGGGGTTGCTAGAGCAGCCCTCCCTTCCCTTCTTAGTTGCTGAGCTGAGGGGAGGAGTGGCTAGGCCCCGGCAGGATGCTCTTATTAGGGAGGGGTGTAAATCCCAACCCTGGCCTACACCATTTCAGGCTTTTTCACTGCTCAAGGGGCAGGAGTATTGTCAGACCCCAGCCCTGGACAGTCAGTCTGAGGCAAGTGGGAGGGTGCAATGTATGCATGTGTTGATGATGCTGAGCTTTTCAATCTCCCTCTCTCTGGTTCTTCATGCTGTCTGCAATCCTGACAGGCGAGGGAGCCAGCAGGGAGCTGGCCACAGCATTTATCAGCCCATCAACAAAACAAAAGCCTCTCTCATTAGTTTGAGCTCTTCATGAACAGATGTTTCCAAGAAAGGAATGGAGGGACTTTACCAGATGACCTGTTGATTAACTTCAAAAAGTCCTAAGCAAACACTGTTCTGTCTGCCTTTGTCCTGTCCAGTGAAATTGGAGACGCACACAAAGACACCTCTCAACATTAGCTAGCATACCACATGCCTAGGGTTTGTGGGACTTGGGTCTGTATTGTGGGAGATGGGAGGGAGGGAGGGGGGATCCCTGCTTGAGCAGCAAGCAGCAAAGGGAGGAAGGTTAGGGAGAAGTCAGGCAGACACTGCTGTGCCTGCAGTCTCTGCTGGATTTCCAGTGAGGGAGCAGAGGGGTGGGGCCAGCCCTGATCTCTGGAGCAGACGGCACAGCCCAGGACTGCAAAGCATCTGGGATGCTGGGGGACTCTAGTTTAACTTAAACTGGGAAAAGGTTGAATCAATTAAGTCTGATACTACCTTCAACCAGGTCTACCTTAGACCAGATTCAGCCATTTTGAACCTGATTTTTGTGCACTGAACTTCTGTTCTGTTACAGGTTTAAACCAGTTTCTGATCACTTAAACCAGTTTGTGTGTAATGTCTGTCCCTAGCCCAGAAGAGTAAGTTGTTTTAGCCTGGCTGGATCCAAGAAAGGGGTTTATTAGTGATAAAGAAACCTTTCACCCACATGTCTCACAGTGCTGTAAAATTCATGTTAATTAAACCTCACAACAACCCTATGAGGTAGATTAGTGTTTTTTTTTCTTGATTTTGTTCTTCTGTAAGTTGCGTAATTTTATCAAAGTTACCTGAAAGGTAGTGTGATTAGGTTAGTGTTTAGGAAGTCAGAAAAAGTGGCTTCTCTTTACAGTGTTGTTTTAGCTCACAGCATTGGTGATGTGTAGGGGGTGCATGTGCACCCCCTGAGAGAAGTGCCACCTATGCTGCTAGCAGCGCCTGTAGGCGGTTGCCATTTGCCACCCTACCGACCTTCCCCCTGCTGCAGACATCACTGGCGGCATCTGCGGGCAGTTGCTGATCGGTGGTTGGTGCTTACCACCTCCCCCTCCACTGCCTACACCGCCATGGCCGCCTGCGGGATCTTGTTGTTGCCCCTGCAGGCGATCGTCGTGTCCCCCCAGCCTCCAGGGGAATGCATTGTTTATGGCTCACAGCATGGTTTTGGGCATCTTGCTTTCCTGTGTGCTTTTGTTTTTCATCTGTAAAGCTGAGTGATGATGCTTACTCTTTTGCAAAGCATTTAGATATCCTTGCATTAAAAATACTGTACTAGCACATGGGAAAAGTATTATCGTTTATTATTTCATACTGAATCAATAGCAGAGCCAAGAATGAAATCTAAGGGTGCCAGCTTCTAGTCTGTAATCCCTCAGCCACACTTCCTGATATGTAGTAAGACTAACTGGGACTAATGTTCATTTTATGAAGTGACTTGGTGATTCAGACAGTATCCAGTATTGCAACATATGCTATATAATGCTTTTCAGATAACTTGCATTCAAGTCATTTCATGTGTTTGGCATGTATTCATTAGGGGTGTGTGAAATCAGCCAAGGGTGTCCCCCAGACCCAGAAGCCACCAGTCACTGAGCTGGGGGGTAGGGGAAAGGATCCCTTCCAGATCCGCCGCCGAATGTACTGCCTCCCCCCCTTCCCCCCCCCCCTTGGGACGCTTCATCCGCCCCAGCATCTCAGCAGTCACAAGCTGCCTGGTACCTTGAGTTATGTAGAAAAAAACATTTAAAGCTGCATCTATGTCTAAATCATCAAATCTCTGAATCGATTCGGAGGGTTCTGATTTGATTCAGAGAAATTAAAGGGTCTCGTGATTTGATTCAGATTTGGAGATTCAGCTGTTGAATCGGGCCAAATCTCTGCCAACCGAAGCTTCTCACATCCCTAGTACTCATTTCAAATGCCATTACATACTATACATGTCTCAAAGTAAACTGACATAATGGGAAAGGTATTTATCTTTCCACTGTATTAATATACCTGAGGTATTTATTATGGGGAGCTGTGATTATACTCTGAGAGCAGCTGATTGAGTACTTTCACAGTCTAGAGGGAATATAAATTTAACAATAGCAACTCCCCTGTAATTTAACTGTCATCATTTAGACAGGTGTATTTGATCTTATGAATATGGTGCTAAACAAGCTAAGTTTGTCAAGTGCAAGTGTAGTTGAGATTAAATAAAACAGTACTATCGGGAGGGGGACAGACAAAAAAGAAGCAGAATCCAATGAACTGTATTTCTTCTCCTATGCTGTACCATGCTATATCTCTGACTTCAGCATGTAAGATGGGATTTTCAGAAATTCTACATGTGGGTTTAGGTCTGGTAAAGCAGAGCTAAAGCAGTGTGGGCCACTTCTGAAAATCCTGTCCATGAGGATCGACTTTGCCAGAAAAACCCATACATGCTATTAAGTGCCAAAGTTCTCCAGCCCTGGCTATTTTTAAGTGCTGAGGGTGTTTATTCTTCTCAGCTTGCCCTGCAAGTTCGCTGTGTAATTCAGGAACCCTGGTTTTCTCTGTTAAAAAATACAACATTCTCTAATAAAAAAATACCAAATTCTCCAATTTAAAACTCCCAAATCCATGTTTTTCTGCAATTACAATGAAATGCCAATATATATTTAGGTATCAGTTGAACACAATGTTTTATTGATATATTTACAATTTTAAAGCAATTTGGAAGCCTAAGAGTGCTTCAGTCATTATAGTAAAATACATTCTAAATACCTATGTATTTTGGTGTTTGATTTTGGCATTTATCATGGAAAACTAGAGCTCCCCCTGACCTTTCAATCACCAGGATATGGGTCCAGCTGCAGCTGTCCCCTCTGCTGCTTTGTGGCAACCTCAGGCCCCCAGTATGTGGGGAAGTGGGTTGGTGTATGGGGAAAGGGGGGGGGGTTGGGCACAGACAACGTGTCGGGGAAAGATGGGAGACCACATGCACCCCAGATTTATGTGCTCACAGTGGGCACAGGGCTGCAGACTGGTTGGACCAAGACTGTGTAGGAGCCACTGGTGAGACTAGGTGTAGGAGGGAGCACCATGCTGCCATGGTTGCCAAAACAAGGTGCCCCCTGCCCATCTGGCAGCCATGGGGGCGTGGGGGAGACACAACATACAGTTGCCAGGAGCCCTGGGTCAGCTGCACCACCATGGCTGCCAAACCGAGTGCCACAGTGTTGCATCTCCCTGCTGCTACTGGGCAGGCAGGAGGTGCCTACTGTGGTGACCATAGCAGTGCACAGCTCCTAGTGGCAGCAGCAGTAGCAGCACCAAGCCTCCCTGTCCCACTGTACCCTTCTGCGTTGGGTCCCACCTGCTGGGCCATGGAGGTGACTCCTGCCCAGTGCCAGTCTGGCTAGACTGCAGCCCCATGTCCCACTGTGGGTAAAGAAATCTGGGGGACTGTGTGCCCCCCATTTCACTTCTGTTGCCTATGGGCCTCACCCTTATCTGCGAGTGCACACAGTGGTGAGGAGCTGCCCCTCTCCCTCCTCCTGGGATAAGTCACCTGTGGCTCTATCCCACTTCCCAGCCAGGCCCTGCAGCCACTCATTCCTGCCTGGGCCTTGGGAACTGCATACCACCCCAGCTGGGCAGCGTTCCCAGCCCCAGCTACCAACCCTGCTTCATTCCCTCCCTCACTGCTGAAACTCTGTCAGCCTGCAAGGGGAAACCCATTTTGGGGGGGGAGGGGGTTCTCCTTTAAAGGAGAAAGTCAGTGGGTTTTTTCCTTTTAAAGGTGAAAATCCACATTTTTCCATGGAAAATGGAAAACCTGGATCTCTGGTAATGATTTACTCAATACTGTCTAATAATGCAATAGTAATACAGTAGGCTCCACTCAATCCAAATACTGTATGCAAGGTACTCAAGCTAACAATATGGTCATGTTCTACAGAATACTTTGTAAGCAGTAACTTACACAAATCCTCCGCAATACATTTGTGAGGTAAGTAATTATTCCCCTTCTACAAAAAATAAGGAAGAAAAATTAAGTAACTTGCTCAAGGCTCTAGAGGGATTCATTGTCAGAATTAGACTCAGAAATCGCGACTCTGTCAAGCAAAAGATCATAGGACTAGAAGTTTTATTTGAAACTGGATAAAAAATTATTCTTACTCTGTCCTTTTCAGAAATGTTCATACTGTATTTATCATTGAGATACTATATTGTCCCAGAGACGTAGGATTGACCAAGGGGGAAGCCTCATCCAGAGGCAGACCCCAGTTGAAAGTAAAAGAAGGGAAAACCCTACCTGTTGCAGGGGTCCAGAGAAGTGAAGAGGCGTGCCAGGGAAAACCGCTCAAGCGGTTTATCAGTTGCACCTATCTCCAGCGGGAGCTGGGTGATGTCACGAAGAGACGTCACCTGGCAAAGATAAAAATCAGCCCAATGAGCATAGGAGGGGAGACGCCGAGTGTTGGAAGAGTGGCGGGGAACTGCCGAGCTGAGCACATTCAGCTGCTGCGGCCAGCAGTGGCAGCTGCAGAAGATCTTCATGCCAGGGAAAACCGGTGAAGATCAAAGAGGTCAGCAGCTAAGCCAGCAGCAGCAATGGCCACAGGTGCTGCAGGGGATCCCCATGCTGGGGAAGACTGGTGAGGATCAGGTGAGCCGGCAGGGAGGCCAGCGGTGGCAGCGAGAACAGCTGGTGAGGGAGCTCTGGCCAGAGGCGACAGGTGCTGCGACTTTAGGGAAGAGGCAGATCCCAGAGGAGATGAGAGACCCCAGACAGGGTGAAGGTGTGGGCACCGACCCAGGGGACGTGTCAACCTAGGGGCGTTAGGGGCAAAGGGAGGACAGGACTCTCCCCACGGCTGCCCCTCTTTTCTTTGCTTTTCCTCTTTTTGCCTCTTTCTTCTCACGTTTCTTGTTGTTATTCCTTTTTTTCTTTTCACATTGAGTTGTTCCCGTGGTGTGGGGCTTCTCTGGTGGAGAGCATTCTGTTCATGGTTTTCTTTCTTAGTGTCACCCCATGGCATGGTCCTAGGGCTGGCTGTGATCCCCCTAGCGCCCCCTTACCATGCCAAGTTCACCCCAAAGCATCCTCGAATCTCGCCCGCCACGTCTTGGTCTTATATAAAAGGGAGTCTGCCTTTCGTCCTCTTGGCCACGGTTCTCCTGCTATCCCTTGTCTTGTTTCTACAATGGGGGTTCCATGCACCCCGCCCTTATGGGCTATGCATGGCTCCAACCATCCCTGTACCACACCCCAAGCCTCGCAGATGTACTGGACGTTGTTTGGTCTTACCTGCAGCCCTTGCCTCTCTCAGCACCCTCTGGTGCTTGGGCTCTCCACAGCCTTGTCTCTCACCACGCACCACTGGCGCTCTGGTGCTCGGCAGCCTTGTCTCTCACCGTGCCCCACAGGCGCTCGTCAGTCAGTGCCCCCTTTGCCTGGGGCCTCTCATGCTGCCCCCTTTGCCTGGGGCTGGGGTCAGTGCACCCCAAATGGTGCACCCTCTCTGGCGCCGGGGTCCCCACGCTACCGTGGATCCCCTATGAGGCCGCCTCCAATCCTTAATAGCCTCACCTAAACCACCGGTTGTAAACAGTAAACGGAAAACTCAAGCCCCTAAGCTATAACATAAATCTCTACCAATCCACTACAAGATCATTTTTCCTGCCACACCAGGGTTGCTCCATCTTTCCCCAGTCTCGGGCTGTACCTGCAGTCTGACCTTTCCTCTTTGCTTGGTCTGGCGGAGCTCCTTCCCCTTTGGCTGCCAGCAGGGAACTGCCAGCCTGGCCTCTGCCCTGGGTTTAAATGGGAGCCAGGCTCTGCCCCTTCCAGTCGGCTGACTCCCAGTGGTTGCCCTAGCAACCTGCACCTCTTTACAAGGAGCAGGGCACCCAAGTGCTCTGCGACACTTAGATCTATTTTGTTCCCTGTCTAGAGCAGGGTAGCCTAGCACACTATACCAGGCTAGGGGGATTAGAGACCCCATTCGGAGATGGAAGACCACATGAGAACATGGCGACAACCAACAGCATCTGTCATGGAACACGCAAGGTGTCGAGAGGGATAGCACCGAAGGCAGAGTGTCACAAGACCCTCCAGCTTTGGCTAGAGCCCAAGGTGCCAGTCTGCAGAGGAGGACACATGAGAACTGAGGAAGACATCAAAAGGAGCCAGTCACAAAAGATCCTTAGGCTGGTCTCGTAGGTTGGCGTATGGCCAGGATGCAGGGGAGGTTGGAGCCCTGTAGGCATCCACCAAGACACATGACAACTCTGGAGGCATCCTCCGAGGGTACCCCCTCCACTGAAGAACCAACCAAAGTTGTGGCAAGAGAGTTTGGGGGATACCCAGAAGGTCACTGAGGAGCCCTCTGGGGTCTACATAAGAGTCCTAAGCTAGTAAGACCAGTGGACTGGGCAAAGGCGGCATGGGATCGGATCATCGAGCAGAGATGGGCACATATATATTAGAAATATAGGTTGAATATAATTGTATCTGATTCTGAACTTTTTAATTTTGATATGTCAGAAATTAATTTGCCACAGTTTGCCCCAAGGAAACCAGATCCATAGCAATAACTAAGGTGAGATGGAGGCAATTGGTAGCTTACATAATTTGCAAAATGTGAATTTCCTACTACTATTGGCTACAAATGACCAACTCTCAGGATCATAATAAATACTAATTTATTGTAGGGGATATGAAGTTACCAATAAAATTATAAATGCAAACTTTGAGTTATGAGGGGTACTGGTCACCTTAGCATGCAAATGCACATGTACACATGCGTGCACATGCTTGTTATTCAATTCGGATTCAGAGATATGGCCATCGAATATGGTGGAATCTCCTCCAGATTGAATGAGCACCTGAAGCTTTGCACAGCCCACATACCAATTAAATTCAGTTACACTAAGGAAAACAAAAGAACTAAAATATCCACTTCAAAGACTGTAAATATATCCTGGTACTAACGTAACTCACTTACTGTCCCCAGTAGCCTTTGATCCGCACCACTTCACGTTGCGTTTTTATATATTTCTCACAGTGCATTTTTATATTTCATCTGTCTCATCTTTACCATGGCAATTTGTATTTTATATTTTATACTTTTAAACCCTTAAGGAATTTACTCCCTGTAGAATGAAGTTACACCCTGAACCATTGTTAAAAACTGCATTGAAATTGTAATTGTAAAGTGATAAAATCTGCCATATTAGGCTGGTCCCTGAGTGATTGAGCATATGAATGACAAACCAAGAGCCTCTGGCTGTTAAATGACAATAGCCTAGCCAGAGGAACTTACCATTACAACACTCTACTCTACAAGCCATTTTAGGCTAATCAAGCCAAGGAGCTGATTCCTGGAACTGATCAACCACCCTATTGACTATTTCTGTAACCTATGACAATAAAGCTATTGAGTCAATCAAGCTGACCATTGAAAGCAGACTCCAGGGCCTCAGATAGGTAGATACACTGACATGCTCTCACAATCACTATAGCAGCTACTATAAACTATACTACATGGGTTTAAATGATGTGGCTTTGAGTGAGTGAGCTTGCGCACGCATGTGTGTGTGTAGGCACTGGTGTGTAGGTACTGGTCACCTTAGCGCATATGTGCACACGCACACATATGTGCATATACCTGCTCCATATGCTGGTCAATTTATGAGAAAGAAACTTCTAAATGCAACAGGCAGACTTACCTGTTAATCTGCTGTGACTACCAAAATTCATATATTCATAGACATTTGGCCTGGAAGGGACCTCGGAAGATCATTAAGTCCATCCCCCTGCCCCAGGGACAGGAAGTCAGCAGCGATCATAGGATCCCAGCAAGATAAATATCCAAATGTCTCTTGAAGGTATTCAAAGTAGGTGCTTGAACCACCTCCAGCAGCAGTCTATTCCAAACCTTGGGGGCTCAGACAGTAAAGAAGTTCTTCCTTATGTCCAGCCTGAAACGGTCATGGAGGAGTTTGTGACCATTTGACCTGGTCATCCTTTGGGCACTCTGGTGAACAGATGTTCCCCCAGATCCTGGTAAAGCACCCTTGATAAACTTATAGGTGGCCACCAGATCACCCCTGAGCCTGCGCTTTTCCAGGCTGAAGAGTCCCATGGCTCTCAGCCCCTCATCATAAGGTCTGTTTTACTGACCTCTGATCATGCACGTTCTGCAGGCTCTCCTCTGCACTCTCTCAAGCTTCACCACATCCTTTTTGAATTGTGGAACCCTGTGGGAGGGGAGGTAGAATCCCCCCTCCCAACATGCCCGGGGACCCCACCCGATGAGTGCCAGTACTCACCGCAGGGACTGGGACAAGCTGCAGCTGTGAGGAAACACCAGTGCAGGCTCAGTTACGCAGCTGCCTGAGCCTGCAGATCAGTGACCCTGGGGGTGGGGCCTGAAAGCAGCTTGAGCTGTTAAAAAGGTAGTTGTGGAGATGCCCAGCTGCCCAGAGGGAGAGAAGGAAGACACCGACGGAGTGAGATGGGTGGTGGCGCTGAATAGGAAAGAGCAGAACGCTGGCAGGGGGAGACAGGTGGTGGAGCCTGGTAGGAGCGGCGGAGCCTGGCATGGGGCAAGAAGCCCCAGCGTCAGCCAGGGAAGTCTGTTGGGGAAAAACTATAGGTCTGGGCTCTGGGAGCCAAAATTTGCTGGAGGGGCATGGCGGGGAGAAGAAGGTCATTCCCACAATCACAAGCAAAGACCAGGCTGCTCCAGAGCATTCAGCTACAGGCAGAGAAGTGCGGCAAGCTATGACAAAACCCTGAGGGCAGCCAGGTGAAGAGGGAGCAACAGGCAGCGACTGGCCCAGAGCCTGGTGGGGAAGGGGCGAGTCCCACCAGGTGGTGGGAACAGGAGTAATTAACTCCTAGCCTGCTGGTCCCTGGGAAAAGTAACCGGAGAGACAGACAAAAATACATTCTCCCATCCCAGGGAGGCAGAGGGGCCCTGGGGAGCCGGAGTCCCATGTATTCTATCGGCAGAAGCTGAACATCTTTGCCTTGAGTGAAGAACCTTCTAAGTTATCGTTACCCCAGGCTGAGGGATGTTTAGTTATCCGCGGGTTGGTCCAAAGATAAGGGATCGATTTGGGAGCAATTGACGGCCGAACATGCCTGACCCTGCTCGGGGCAAGCCTTGAGGGTGAGAAGAGATCATCCTAGGGAAGATTACAGGGAGCAGAGCCCTCCCAGGCTGTGGATGTGGTAAGGATGAGGTAAAGGAGAGTTTTGGAGCCCGATGAAGAAAGACCAGGGCCACACCCCCTCCTGGACCACCTACAGGGAGCTGTCTCCCCATCTATCAACATCGAAGTCGTGGCAGGCGAGTAGGGGTAGTGCTCAGACCCATTTGGGTGGCCCCAGGGTGCAGTCTTACCCTGACGTTGCTAGGGAGGAAGGCACCAACAAGAAAGGGGCTGAAGCCTTACAACACCTTCCAGCGACAAGCCCAGAACTGGACGCAGTATTCCAGTTGTGGCTTCACCAAGGCCAAGTACAAGAGGAGACTGACGTCCTGGGATTTGCTTGAGAAGCATCTATGGATACAATTCAGTGTTTTGCTCTCTTTACTAGCTGCAGCATCACATTGATGGCTCAGGTTCATCTTGTGGAAAGGGACCCCCAAGTCCTTTTCATCCATAGTGCTAGCCAGTGTAGCACTGCCAAGCCTATAAGCATACTGCAGGTTTTTCTTCCCAAGGTGGAGAAACTTGCATTTTTCGGTGTTAAACACCATCAGATTCTCATCCTTCCATTTCCTAACCCTGTCAAGGTCAGCCTGGATCACCCTCCTGTTCTCAGGTGCAAACACTACCCCAGAGTTTGGTGTAATCGGCAAACTTGGTGAGTCCGCTTCTCATACCAATGCCCGCATCATTAATGAAGATGTCAAATAATAGGCCCAAGGACAGAGGCTTGAGGGACCCCACTGGTCACAGCACACCATGATGATTGATTTCCATCAGTCACCACCCTCTGGGGTCCTACCACGGAACCAATTCCCCAGGCAGTGGATCATGGTGAGGCCAAGGCCGCAGTTAGCCAGTTTTGCTAAGAGGTGATCGTGGGATACCAGATCAAAGGCAAGATATATTACAACAATCTCTTCTCCCTTTTCCAGCTGATTGGTCACCTGGTCGTAAAAGGAAATAAGATTGGTCAAGCAAAACCTACCCGCAACAAACCCATGCTGGCTATCCCTCAGAATGTTGCCATCAGCCAGTCTGTTAAGAATGGCCTCTTTGATAATCTTTTCTAAGACTTCCCCCTGGATAGAGGTCAGTCTGATGGGCCTGTAGTTAGCCAGATCCACTTTCCTCCCTTTCTTGAAGATAGGCACCACATTGGCCTTCTCCCAGTTTTTGGGGACTTCACCAGAGCACCAGGAGTTCTCAAAGATCCATGGCAGGGACTGAGCTATGATGCTTGTTAGCTCTTTGTGTACCCTGGGTTGTAAACTGTCAGGGCCAGCTGACTTGAGGTATTTAACCTTTCAAGGTGTTCCTTCAGAAGGTCAGCATTGATGGAGCCTAAGGAATTTCCCTCACCCGGGCCTCTCTGTCCCATAATGGGCAGAGGTGTCCCATGGGACTGGTGAAAAACCGATGAAAAGTACCTATGTAGCAAGTTGGCTTTTTCCTGGGTGTCAGTCGTCAGTTGTCCCATCTGGTTTAAGAGGGGTCTAATGTTGCTCTTGCTTTTCCTCCGGCTCCCCACATATCTTAAAAAAGGACTTTTTTTTGTCCTTGATGCGTGTAGCTAGTTGCAGTTCCATCACAGCCTTGGCTTTCCTAGTTCACTCCCTGCAAGTCCAGACCAGTGCAGAGTATTCCTCCTTGGAGGTGGATCCATTCCTCCATCCTTTGTAGGTCTTTCTTTTTAGATGCAAGAGGTCTGCTAGTTCCTTGGAGAGCCAAGAGGGCTGCTGTGCCCTTTTGCTGCCTTTCCTCTGAGATGGAATAGACTTTGCTTGTGTATCCAGGACTGCTCTCTTGAGGAGCAACCACTCATCCTGAACTCCCCTCCTCTTTGGGTTATGGTCCTATAGGGCCTCACTGACAAGCGTCTTGAGCTTGTCAAAGTCAGCTTTCCTGAAATTGAGGACTTCTGTATTGATGACTGACTTGCCAGCTTTATGGCAGATGGTGTAGGTGATCAGCTCTTGGTCTCTGTCACACAGCTTCCCTTTGATTATTAGGTTGCTGATTAAGTCATCCCCCGGTGCCAGTACCAGGTTGAGTAGCGCTTTATCTCTCATCGGCCCATAGACTTCTTGCATCATATAGAGATTATCCACACACGAGAGCAAGCTTAGCAACCATTTGGATTTGGCCGAGCGCTCTTCCCATGAGACGTCTGAGTAGTTGAAGTCTCCCATGACAACCATGCACCAGGAGCATCTGGCCTTAGCCAATTCCCTGGTGAACTCCTGCTCAAGCTCTTGATCCTGGGTAGGAGGTCTGTAGTAGACTCCCACCATTGTGTCCCCTGTGCCGTGTTCCCCATGGACTTTAACCCAGGGGGTCTCCAGTCATCTACGATGAGAGCCAATGTCGGCTTGCAGGTATGTGTAGCTTTCCTTGACATAGAGAGCTACACCCTTGCCCCTTTTGTCCACTTGATCCCTCCTGTATAAGTTATAGCTGTCTATACCTGTGGCCCAGTCATGGGTGGAGTCCTACCAGGTCTCTGTTATCCTTATGACATCGTAATTATTTGTGTTAAATGGGAGGACAAGTTCCTTCTGTGTATTCCCCAAGCTCCTTGCATTTGTGTACAGGCATGCAAGTGTCCCTTTGGGTGCCCATGCCTTGCCTAGAGATCATTCCAGGGCTGGGGCAGGGGTGTGCTCTCTTAAGTGCCTTGGCCTGCTGGATTTGCAATGGTTGCTCAGCAGGCCAGCAGTGGCTGGCTTAGTTTAAAGCCTGGTGGAGCAGGTCAGCCAGTCTTGCTGAGAAGAGCCTCCTCCCCAAAAGAGAGAGGTGGAGGCCATCCTTCCCAGCAGCTCACTGCCTTTCTCACCAAAAAATGGACTGTGGTCATGGAAGTCAAAGCCTTTCCAATGACACCAGTGCTGCAGTCTTTGGTTTACTACCTTGATCCTCCTCTCCGTCCTCAGGCCATAGCCAGAAACTGGGAGGATTGAGAAAAACGTCACTTGTGCCCCCAACCCTTAAGGCTTGCTGCCAAATCCCTGTAGTGCTTCATGACTCAGCTAGGATTGCTCTGAGCTCCATCATTTGTGCCCATATGGATAAGGAGCATATGGTAGTGCTTAGTAGGCTAGAGAAACTTAGGGATCTTCTCTGCAATGTCTCAGATTCAGGCTCCCAGGACGCAACAGACTTCCTGAGCTATGGGGTCAGGGCAGCAGATTGCCGCCTCAGTCCCCCTCAGGACGGAGTCTCCCATGACAAACACTTTGCATTTTGTCTTTGGGAGAGAGGGGGCAGTAGCTACAGTTGAGCCTGCATTGCCTGCAGGAACTGGAAGCTTGGCAAACTCTGCTGGGGCCGCAAGAGGTTCATACCTGTTGCAAAGCTCCAGTCGGGTGGGGACCTTGGTGCGGCAGGCCTTGGGGCCCTTGACCACCTTGGTCCAGCCTCTTGACTGGATGGAATGGGGGGGTCCCCATGTCCTCCCTTGTCCTGGAAGGTGCTCGTGGTCTGCCCTCTGCCTTTAGAGGGAGAAGGGCCTGGCAGTAGGAGTCTATCTCCCGCTCACCATCCCTGATGGCACGCAGTCTCTGGACTGCAGCCTGAAGCTCCTCCAGCTACTGCAGCAGAGACCCCAAAAGGGAGCAGACCTCACAAGGGGAGGTGGCCATGCGCCCGGACCCCAGAGCCTGAAAAAGTGTCAGGCAGTCGCTGCAGCTGAGAGCCAGAGCCTCTGTGTGCATGGAGCCTGGAACCATGGGCTCTCCCTGGGTGGAGTCCTCCGAGGCGCCAGAGTGGGAGGCCACAGACTCTGAGGGGACCCTCGGGGTGCGGTGCATGCCCAAATGCATGGTGCCGCTAGTAAGCTGGCTATGGCTGGGACTGCCTTCTCTGGGGGAATCACTGGCAGGCCCTCGGGCCCTTCCACTCACCCTCCTGTGCAAACTGCCACGCTAACTTGCGTGCTGGGCCCAGAAGCACACCTGTTTGCATGGCCTGTTCATGAGGCTCCAGTCACGCAGTTCCCTGGGTAGCTGGGCAAAGTAGGAGCTGGGAGTGGGCGGCATGACCCTCCTCAGCTCCATTCATCCACCTCCCAGCTGGCTACGTCCCTCTCACCATAAACTCCTGCTTAGCTTAGGACATGCTGGGGCTCGTTGGGGGTCCTGTGGTCACTCCTAGGGGTCCCTTGGCTCACAGGGGTGCAGCGGGCTTTCAGTCGCATGTCTCGCTCTGGAGCTGCCATTGCCAGGCCCTTTCCAAACTGCACGCATGCACAGAAGGGCCAGGCGGTGCCATGCTGCTCTCAGCAGGTGAAGGGGGGTCCCCCCCCCCACCGAAGGAGATTACATGTAAGTGGCCCCCCCCCAACTTGGCTTATGTGCCAGTAGTCCGGTCGCACACCTTCCTTGAGGGCTGCGCCAAGTAGGAGCCGGGCAGGGGTGTGACCCTCCTCGCCTCCACTCAGCCACCTCCCAGCTGGCTATGTCAGGGGCCACCATGGGCCCCTGCTTACCTGTGGGAAGGCTGGGGCTCTTTGGGGGTCCTGGGGTCATTCCTGGGGGGTAATTTTTGCCATGGCTTAGACAAGGAAGATGCTGTTGATGGTAATGAGGCCTCATGGTCTACCAGTCACCTTTGCTACTGGATTGAGATTATACTGTGGTTTCTGCAAAAGGAAACAAATGCACACAAAGCTGCCAAGGAAAACTCTTCGCAGTGGCTTGTTATTCATATTTACAAATGTACAATGCTGACATGTGCAGTGGCAGGGCACACATCATTGCCATTCTTGGGGTGCTTCTCTTCTATACAGAAAAGGTGGAGCATTTACCTACAGGAGGGTGGCCATCATAAGTCAAGGACTTTTCTGGCCTTTTCCTGCCTCAACATCAGGGTGGGCCAGCCTGTCCGATGTGTATTTTCCAGTGGCTCAGAGCTGTTCCTTCCTGCTAGCCAAGAAGGGTGGCTGGCGGAATAGAGAAGACTGTTTACTCTGTTCCTTGAGGGTCAGGTGATTCATTTAACAAGAGGGCTCCCAAAATTAATTGCTCAGTGGAGCCTTCCTGTTGCTGTGAATGTGAGATGGAGGAATGCCAGTACCCTTGTTACAATTAAGCCAAGTTGTCATTTTAAAGATGAGTTTTTCCTTTAGAGAGACAATTTCTCCCTCAGAATTTTTACTTAGAAAGCTTTTTCCATGTTCTTTTTGCTGGGCATTGTGAAATCTTTAGGATACTTGGAGTAAAACAATACTGTTGTTCCCTGAATATACATTTAAAATTATACCAGCACTTTTATACCAAGGAGATAGAAAACAAAACAAACTTAAATAAAACCTGCATTAGCCAAATTTACTACTGAAAACCATTTTAACCCTCCTACTATAGCTGCTATAATTGCAGGGTACTTTGCCTTTCAGAACAGACTAAATCAGGGAGTCTCAAACACTAAGCATTTGTGCTATAACTTCCTGACTTAACAAACTCTTACTATGAGCTATAATCCTATTTCAGTTTCTAGTGAATATTTACACTGCATTGGTGGGGGAGTGGTTGGTCCCTCAGTTAAGATACATGTCACATTTTAACCTTTTTCTCTTCCCAAACTTTAGGAAATGACTTCATTAAATTGTCTGGATTAACCCTATTATTCACTCAATCCTAGAAAGACCTTAACAGATGGTGACACTTTTCTTTCTAGGATACCTATATTATATCCACACTCTTTCTGGACATACCTTACACCTCTACACTTCTAGCACTTTTTGCCTTGCAACACAGGCACAGAGGAAACACAGAACACTGCTTGCACTCTCTGTTTTGCACCTCAACAACCTCTGCAGTAGAGCCCACTTCTTAGGCTGTTACTCCCTGCTCTAAAGTAGTCATTCTGAAAATGTCATTATTATTCTTTCCTCCAACCAGCTTTAGCATTCAAATTCTGTTAATCTCTTATTCTGTCCTCTCTTTCTAAACACTTTCCACATCTCTCTGTAACAGCTGCCTCACAGCCTATTTTCTCACTTCCTTCTGTCTTTTTCCTTTTCCTCTTTTTATCACAGCTCCTTGCTTTCTGAATCTCTCTATGTAAGGAAACAAACTTTGAATGAGTGAACCGTACATCTTGGCTAGTGAATTTTGCTTTTAACTCCCTCAAATAGGGCTGTAACAATATAGGCACCAGCTGTGGGGGGCAGTTTCAATTATAATGGCTTTTGACCTGTCCAGACCCAGCACTTTTTAAATACTGGGTCTCCCTCATGTCCCAGAATCTGGCACAAAAGAGGCAAGACAGAAAACTAAGTTGCTACCCTTGTTCCCCAACTCCTAAAAGTTACCTTTAACCCTTAGGCATTATTTCAGCTTTCTCTGTAATATGTACTGACAAGTAGCTGCTTAAACATCTTAGTAGCCATCTGTGATGGTTGTTTCTGTTTCCTAGTAACTCTCATTAGTTAGTCCTGTCCTCTCTCGACTGTGGGATCTGGGTTGGGCCCCTGAATAGTAGATTGCAACCCTTTCTACTTGGACTGGACTATACTAGCTCTTCACAACAAACAAAAAAACCAGTGTCTTACACCAAACACTAGCTTAAAAGCAGCAATAATCTCAAAATTCAAAAACTCAGAGCTGAAAAACTCAAAATCTCAGAAACCTCAAAGCTCAAGACACAAAATCTCAAAAGCCTGAAGACAACACTATCTTACAAGCATTTCTGCTGGAAAGGGCCTGCCTTCAGATACCTCCTCCTTTTTCACCCACTTGGCCTCATGGTCCTCTGCTCTAGCCTAAGGGGAATTCTTGCTGAACAGAGATATTTTCCTAAACATATTCTGAGACCTCAGATCCTAAGCCTCAAGAATCCTGATGGACTATAACCCTGTCCTGCAGGAGTTCTATAACCAAATCCCTTCCCTGGAATATGTGCACCTCATTGGGTGAGTTCTATATGTTCCTGACCATCCTCTGGTATGCCCACTCCACTCTGGAGTAAGTTATATGTGGTGTCACAGCAATTAGCACACACACCCATCAATAACCTTTTATAATTCTTATCTGGTGGAGAATTAACCCACATTCTCCACCAAATAAGGTTGGCTACTAAGGACCAACTCTCAGGATCATAATACATTCTAATTTATTGTACAGGATGTGAAGTTACCAATAAAATCAAAAATGCAAACTTTGAGTGATGAGGAGTACTGGTCACCTTAGTGTGCGCATGCACACTCACTCAATCAAACCCATGTCATTTAAACACGTACTAAAGTGTATAGTAGCTGCTGTAGTGATTGTGAGAGCACTGGTGTCAGTATATCTACCTATCCGAGGCCCTGGAGTCTGCTGTCGATGGTCAGCTTCCTTCGAGGCAATGTTTTCTCCAGAAGAGGATTAGCTGCTTGTACTTCTGTCTTGGTAGGTCAGGTGCTGGATGAGAGGGCATCCCTGAGGATCACACTTCACTGCCTTTTATCTCTTTTCTGGCAGATTTGTGTGATCCCCCAGCATCATCTTGGCTGCCCAATCTGGAGGTCACTGTCCCATGTGGGTCTTGAGTAGCGCATGACAGCTGTCAGTCATAGTAACACTGAGGGTTCCACCCCATGGTGTAGTTTTGGGAGTCCACCCTTGACTTGATTGACTCAATGGCTGTATTGTCATGGGTTACAGGAATAGTCAATAGGGTGGGTGTTCAGTTCCAGGAAACAGTTATTTGGCTTGATTAGCCTACAATGGCTTCTAGAATGTTGTAATGGTAAGTTCCTCTGGCTAGGCTATTGTCAATTAACAGTCTGAGGTTCTTGGTTTGTCATCCATACTGTGCATTCTTGGTTTGTCATTCACTCAGGGACCAGCCCAATATAGCAGATCTTATCACTTTACAATTACAATTTCAAGGCAGTTTTTAACAATGGTCCAGGGTGTAACTTTATTCTACAGGAAGTACATTTCTTAGGGATTTAGAAATATAAAATGTAAAATACAAAATGCCATGGTAAAGATGAGACAGATGAAATATAAAAACGCACTGTGAGAAATACATAAAAATGCAATGTGAGGTTAAGAGGATCAAAGGCTACTGGGGACAGTGAGTGAGTTAGATTTGCGCCAGGATATATTTACAGTCTTTGAAATGGATATTTTAGTTCTTTTGTTTTCTTTAATGACACTGAGCTTAATTGATAAGTAGATGTAGTATGTAGGTTTCTCCTGTAGAAAGCCACTTCAGCTTTTTGACTTGCTCGGAGCCTTTCCACACCAATGCAATGAGTGTGCTAGGTTTCTGCCAATACTTAGAAGGAAAAACAAATGCATAAAATGGTGTGGGGGGAGGTTGCAGGCAAGAAGGGGCTTCTGTTATATCAGTCTTCACCAGGGAAATGTATGAAGGGGGCTTTCTGCTTCACTACCTGCTTTTTCGTTCACAACACAACTGTGTCAATGTTGAACATTTTAAAAATTGACAGGGATATTCTGTGGGGGAAAACGGAATAATAAATCTCTTTAGTTGATTTATTGGGAAAGATAGACTGCAAATGAAGTCCATTTCTAATTTGACTCCATATACACAACCTGATCTCTTTCTTGAAAGAGGTGACTGCCTAATTTGAGTATCCTTAGAAATTTGTACTATAAATCATGAATGTAGCATTCATGGAAACATTTGGTTAACAGACTTCACAGCATGTATGTATTGAATTAGGAGTTAACCTGTCTTTGCACTTTTTGTTTTCACTTCTCTGCTTGCTTGCTTTTCAGAATCATATGAATGCAAAGCAGTCTTTTAACAGGTCATGAAACACTCCCTTTGGTTATGGTAACCTAATTCATGAACTGTACTCAAGTATAGTATAATTTGGTTCATTGTCAGGGGTAATATGTGAGTGCTCAAACAATAATTCAGTAAATTCCTATTCCCAAACCTCTTAGAACCGTGTCTCCTTCTACCTATATGACATTATTGGAGTCATGGTTCATGCATGGGGGTAGAAATGGGGAGACATTGTATTCATATGAATTTGATGGGCTATCTTTGCTTTGATTCATTTTGGCTCCATGAATTGGGAGAGAAGAGGCAGGGTTGGCAAAACTTTTGCCAGATTTAGGTTCAACTTGCATCTGTGGTGTTACAAATTGCTGAGAGTTGTGCATATATCCTGTAAAGTCTCAGCTCAGGTCTGCAGAAACTTGAGTGGCTTCCCTGTATGCACTGTGAAACTCCTCAGTGGGCGTTCAGGAACAGCTATCAGAAGAGGAATTTCTTGATACAGCAGCACAAGTCTTGTGCTATCATGGGGGCACAGACAAATGGAACGGCAACAGTATGCAGACAAGGAATTTTCTTCACAAATTACTTCAGTTGATTCCCTAGGGTCTGTGCATTTATGGAATAGAGTTTAAGGAGGATGAGGTTCAAGGTTGATGACCAACTGCAATTCAGGAAGAATTCCAAGAACACTGTATGTAACAATGTAACAAGAATTTCTATTTCCATTTTCACTTCTGCTAGAGAGAAATAATTGGCACAGAAGAAGAGGGCCTTTGGGGTTAAACTCAGTTCCATCCAAATTCCTCAGGTGAAATAGTTTTTCATGTCTGGTCCAGGGTTCTACCTTGTGGGCTGCATAGATATGAACTTTCCTTTTCTTCCATTTTTATTTCTTCAAAAAAAGAAAGAAAGAAAAAAGAAAGGAAGGTAAAGGTTGAAGAGGACCAGGGTGGGAGACTGGTTTTGGAAAGATCATGAGGGAATGATTCAGAAGAGACAGTCAGCAGACAGAAAATAATTTTTATAGTTTAATTAAAAGCAGCTTGCCACTTCTGGCAACAAGGTGCAGTTGGCAGTCTGTTAGGGCCAAGGTTTCCGGGCCTGCCCTGATTCTGCTTTTTTTCAGTGAACTGTTTCCTTCTCTGTGTCTCCAAGCTGGGCTAGTGGGGCAGGGGCTTTCACTGGGTTTTCCCTTCTCCTATTTCTATTGCTAAAGTAAGGGTGCACTGATAGAGATTTTGGGGACTGATATGGCCATCCAATTTTTAAAGAGTCATATCATTTGATACCAAGCTGATTTCTGATACAGCCTGGAGAGCTGCCTCCAGTTGGTAAGTCCATTGTGGTGGAAGGGGAGGGGGAGGGAAGATGCATGGGGGTGCAAGTAACTACCCCCCCATAGTGAGGGATGGGGCAGAGACAGGGGCAGGTGCTGCCCAGCCAGGGTGGAGGGGTGCAAGATGGAGCCATGGTTCATTCGGGGCGCGTGGCTCCTGCCGCTGTGTGCACCGTGGGAGGGCACGGGGAGGATGTATGCCCCTGGATCTGTGCAGGGCAGGTAGGTGGGCTGCAGCTGTGGGCTGGGGCCGGGGCTGCACTGAGCTCTTCTTGCTGGGGGCTATGGAGGGGGATGCAGCTATCCCAAATTTCACCATAGCTCCCTCCCAGCGCCACCACCACCGTGTGCCTGCTGTATCCCTGGCTCTTTCTGGTATGTGGAGGGAAGTGGGGGTTGAGCCTGGGAAGAGCTGGGGCTGCACTGGAATGTGGTGGTGGTGTAGCCAGGAGGGAGCTATGGTGAAATTTGGGGTGGCCACAGCCTGCTCCATAGCTCCCAACCTGAGCCCAGTCCCTGGCAAGAAGAGCCCAGTGCAGCTCCAGCCCCAGCCTACAGCTGCAGCCCACCTGCCTGCCCCACACAGCTCCAGGGGGCACACTCCTCCCCATGCCCTCATAGGGTATGTGCAGCAGTGGGAGCCAGACCCTAATGAGCCATGGCTCTATCTTGTGCCTCCCCCGCCTCTGCCCCTTCCAGTGGTTGATCTGCCCCCACCCACTACAATGGACTTACCAGCTGGAGGCAGCTCTCCAAGCTGCTGGACTCTGCTCCTCGCCGCCTGAGTGCTGTGCTGTGGCTACGGCTGTGCGCGCGCGCTGGCTTTTATTAGCTAAATTATCAGTTGCGTTGGGCTGATTTCCAATACAGCCAATTTTCTTTATATCGCTGCTGGTCTGATATTGGACTGATGTATTGGTACACTTCTGTGCTAAAGTAATGTCTTTTTCTCCACTCTCAGTAGTTCCTGCATGGCTTCTCACAGCCCCTGGGGGAGTGGAGTTCTGGAGCTTGGAGGCTGTTGTATTTTCCCTATCACAGTGCAGGGAGGAATAGGAATCTCCCTGTGCATCTGCAGTACTCACATGAAGGCTTTCATATCATCCTAACACCTGTAGATTAATAAATCCTTAGTTAGAAATTGCTAGTTGTAACAGAAAGGGCAAGTTATTTTACAAACTGTGATCAATGAACCAATACATATTAAAAGAATGAGAATGAACACATTTTTAAAACATTGATGCAGGTGTATGGCTTTTTTGATCATTAATGGTATATGGCTTGGGGCAACCCCCTGTAGTGGATGTTTTTTACCTGCTGACATTATTTATATTCAAGCTTCTCTCAGGTAACCCTATCAGTAACCAGGGGAAGTTTTGATAGTTCAACATAATATGTAGTTTCCCCAGATTGTCTTTGTAAGCAGTGTTATAGACTGGACTGAGAGCCCATTTGTGAGGGCTACTAAATCAGGCATCCAACCCCTTTGATGTTCAAGAGCAGTGTTTATTGTGATATTCATGGTTCAGTTATTGTGATGCGTACTTGATTAGGGCTGCTGCAGAAGCATTGTGCCACCCAACCATGTCCTTTTAGCCAACATCTGCCAGTTCCTGTCCAGTCTTCTGTAGCCATTCTGCTAGCTAGAGTTTACAGTTGACAGACACATTAATGAAGCAAACAACTGGCCAAGTTTCTTTTATCTGAGCCTAGATAAAAGTGCAAAATGAATCCCCTCTCACATGTTTCCTTGCATCTTACAGTTGACTGACCAATATGGGACCACAGATATCCAGATTAGGCTCATTTTCCTCATCAATATCTTCCTCCCAACTTCCTAGACCTGCATTCACTTTCATGTGTGTGCATTGAACAGAGTTCACGAAGGTGGAATTGAGCTTCACTGAATTCCATGGAAGCATATGACAATTATGACGTTGTATCAATGACAGAGTAATTCAAGTGTTTTATCTATGTACTGTAACCAAATAAATAACCTATAGGCATTGAAATCATCAGAGTCAGGAAGCAAACACCTTAATTCTTAAAGAATTATCAAAAAAATCAGAGCATTACTAGTAGTAATATTTAATGGTATTTACGTATTCTTACTGTGATCTCTGAAATCTCTTGACTAGAGAATAGCAAATATGGAGTACTGGTCTTAAAGCCATTTTAAAAAGAGTTTCCAGTTCCTGAGCCTCCCCTCAGAACTAGATGCAGAATTATTTTATCTGTCTTTATTTTTCAGTATAATGTATATGTTTTCTTAGTGATCATGATTATACTTTTAGCTTTCCATCTCTCCTGTTTTTAGTGCTGTGTTTTATGACTGTGATATTTCGATATCTCTTAGATATCTGGAAGTTCTCCTTGACTGAGTCACTTAATAACCCTTTCTGTAATATTTCATTCCTTCCCATGCTTTTTCTATGTCTTTACCTTTAATAATGGTGTCTGAGAAGCCAAAGAGGTCTGCTCTGTCTCTAGATTAGAAAATACTTGATGAGCATTCTCTGAAGAGTACTTTGGAGTCAACTTCGACTTGCAGGCTAAAAACATACACTTATACTATTGTATAAATCAATAATCCAGTACTGTTTACTTTTGCTTAAAGTTCAAGAAGGACAATCAGGGGAGAAGGAGTTGCACTTTAGGTAAAAGAACTGTATGATGCTCAGAGCTCCAGTATGAAACTGGAGATAGGCCTGTCAAAACTGTCTGGGTTCATAGAATCATAGAGTCATATAATTAGGGTCGGAAGGGACCTTATAGATCTTCAAGTCCAACACCCTGCCAGGGCAGGAGAAAAAACTGGGATTAAATGATCCCAGCTAAGTAGGCATCAAGCCTCCTCTTAAAGACCCCAGGGTAGGAGCCAGCACCACTTCCCTTGGAAGTTGGTTCCAGATCCTAGCCGCCCTAACTGTGGATCTTATGGATCTTAGTTCTTATGGATCTTAGTTCTTATGGATATCTAATGTAAACCTACTCTCCAACGACTTGTGGCCTTTATTCCTTGTTATGCCAGGGAGCACTAGGGGAAACAAGGTCTCTCCCAAACCCTTCTGGTCCTTCCTCATGAGTTTATTGACTGTGACCAGGTCCCCCCTCAGCCTTCTCTTGTGAAGGCTGAACAAGTTCAGGTCCCACAGTCTCTTATTGTAGTGTCTGCCCTGTAGTTTCAGGATCATGCGGGTGGCCCTCCTCTGGACCCTCTCAATGTTGTCCACATCCCTCCTGAAGTGGGGCACACAGAACTGGACACAGTACTCCAGCTGTGGCCTGACCAGTGTTGCATAGAGGGGGAGGATCACCTCCTTGTCCCTGCTAGAGATGCATCTGTGGATGCACGACAAGGTCCGGTTAGCCCTTCCAACTGTGACCTCGCATTGTCGGTCCATGTTCATCTTGGAGTCAGTAATGACGCCAAGATCCCTTTCTGCCTCCGTGCTCTCAAGAAAGGAGTTTCCCATCTTATAAGTGTGCTGCTGGTTACTACTGCCCAAGTGCAGCACCTTGCACTTGTCAGTGTTGAAGTGCATCCTGTTTTTGCTAGTCCACCCCTGCAACCTATCCAAGTCTTGCTGCAGTCTTTCCCTCCCTACTAGCGTGCTCACCTCACCCCAAATTTTGGTATCATCAGCAAATTTAAACAGGGTGCTTTTCACCCCATCGTCCAAATCACTGATAAAGAGATTGAACAGCGCAGGCCCAAGGACCGAGCCCTGGGGGACTCCGCTGCCCACTTCTCCCCAGGTCGAATATGACCCATCCACCGCCACCCTCTGAGTGTGACCCTTCAGCCAATCTGCAATCCATCTGACTGTGCAGACATCAATGCCACAGTCACCCAATTTTTTAATCAGGATGGGGTGGGAGACGGTGTCAAAGACCTTGCTGAAGTCCAGAAAGACTACATCCACGGCAACACCTGCATTCAAGGCTTTTGTGACCTGATCATAAAAGGCAATCAGGCTGGTCTGACATGACCTGCCCTTAATGAAACCATGCTGGTTAGGGTCAGAGGGGAGAGCAGCAAGGGTGATGTCATGGTGGGTGTCTGCTGTAGACCACCAGACCAGGAGAATGAGGCAGATGAAACTTTTTTCAAACAGCTAGTGGAAGTTTCCTGATCACCGGTCTTGGTTCTCACGGGGGACTTCAATCACCCTAACATCTGCTGGGGAGAGGTGGAAGGGCAATACAGCACTTGCACAGGCAATCCAGGAAATTTTTGGAGAGTGTTGGGGGCAACTTCCTGGTGCAGGTGTTGAAGGGGCCAACCAGGGGTCATGTTCTTCTTGACCTGCTGCTCACAAACAGGGAGAATTGGGGACTGTAGAAGTGGATGGCAACTTGGGCATCAGTGACCACAAAATGATTAAGGAGGATGGTTAAGCAATGGAACAGGTTGAGAAGGGAGGTAGTGGAATCTCCATTCTTTGACATTAAGTCCAGGCAAGACAAAGCCTTGGCTGGGATGATGTAGTTGGGGATGGCCCTGCTTTGAGCAGGGGTTGAACTAGATGACCTCCCGAAGTCCCTTCCAACCCTAATTTTCTATGATTCTGTGATTCATCAGAAGTAACTTGATTTGCATTCACAGATTTTGCAATAACCATGCAGAATGCCTTGGTAACATTTTAATGAGAGGAATGGAATGCTGCTTTCTTGCAGAATAAGCATGAATAACAGTGTAAACAATCCACAGAGACAAAGATTAGATGGCATCGTAATTGCAACTCAAGAGATACAAACATGCTAACATTCACCTATTGATTTACACCACATAAATAACATGAAACTGATA
Source organism: Crocodylus siamensis (assembly GCF_052110815.1). NCBI lineage: Eukaryota > Metazoa > Chordata > Crocodylia > Crocodylidae > Crocodylus > Crocodylus siamensis. The sequence continues at coordinate 46,552,067 of NC_143401.1, read as the reverse complement.
TGTTAGGTACAGGAAATAACAAAGATTCCATAATTATTTACAGGCATATATAATGTTACCTTAAGGAATAAAGTAGCACATATGGTTGAACGCTTTACAGTAATAAGTTACAAACATTGTGCCTTATTTTTAAGGAGTTTATATGACAAAATTATAGCTGAAGGAGCGGATGCTGTAGTTCAGTTGACAGGAGAAAATCATAATGAATTGTATAGCTCTTTCAAGAGTTACAAGAGTTTTCAAATGGCTGTGTGCAACTTCTAAGGGGAAAATATGCAGTGTATGATTTTAAAATAATGCTAAAGCTCACTTTTTTGAAAAACAACTTAAAATGTTCAATTTAGTGACTTTTTGAATGAATATTAGTAAAGGAAATTTGCTATTACATGTCTTCATACAGTATATTAGCTTTGACTCCAGTTCATAAATTGTTACATGGATATTTCTTTCCTGACATTGCTGATATTTATGTATGTACATCCGCTCACACCTACACCATATTTCCCAGAATCTAAGGTGACCCTGAATTTAAGATGCCCCCCCATAATTAGATTTTATACACAGAAAATGTGTATATTTTTTTAAATTTTCCATGTGTAGAATCTAATTCTTGAAAGGTTGTCTTTAATTAATTCTTCCCACTGCTGTAGAGCAGCAGGCAGTGTGGAGGCAGGTGGTGTAGGGAGGTCAAGGAGCTTGCCTTCTGCTTGTGTCTGGTCCCTTGCCACCTCTGCCCCCTGCCTACCCCCTCCTTCAGCCTGAACACCCCACTTTCCCCTTTGCCTCTTTTCCTATTGCTGCCCCTTCCCCCCCAGCCTCTGCTTCCCACTTCCCCTCTTCCCCTTACCCATGCTCCTCACTGGCAGACTCCATCCCCATTCTAGCTTGGGGAATATGAAGCATAGCCTGAGCCCAATTTCCATAACAGCTGTGCAGATTCCATTATGGATAGGGCCTGCCAGCACAGTGCAAGGTTATTAAAGTGGGGAGAGAGAGGGGAAGCAAAGGCTTTGTGGGAGGGGGAGATGGGGGAAAAGAGGTTGTAGACAGGGTGGGGAGAGACGGCAGGGTGAAGAGGTAGTGGGGGAGGGCAGGCAGGTAGGCAGTCTGTGGCCCCAGGTGGGGGCTGGAGCCTGAGCCACACCAACTGCCTGCCCCACTACTGCCCTAATACTCGATACTAAGTTGAGGGCTTTCCCCCTCATAATAAACAGGCAGGAGGGATTTTACATTAGAATCGAGTAAATACAGTTTTTCTTTTCAAATATATTGTTAATGAATTTAAGTAAAACGTTAAAACACAATCTAAAAATTAAGTCTGAAATATGAAGAAAGAAAAGGTGTATATATTTCTAGGAGATTACCATATAAATTGTATTTCATCTCAGTGCAAAAAACTCTATTCTGTCTGTTACTGCTCTTTCTGACATTTAAGTTGCTATATGCCACCAGTCCCAGGAGAAGACATTTCTAGGAGACATTTAGGACATTTGTGTCTGTGGCATATATTAGCATCTCTATTGCAAAAACATATGCAAGTACTTTGTAAACATATTGATGAGCGGGGATCCTGTTCTTTTCTATTTAAAAATTGCCAATTCTCTGATAAAAATGTTGCAAATTCTCTGATTTAAAAAACCCAAATCTGTATTTTTCTGCAATTAAAATGAAACACCATATCTATCTATCTATCTATCTATCTATCTATCTATCTATCAGTATGTGTGCAGGGCAGGGGCAGATGCAGGCTGCCTATTTCGGACTCAGGGCTCCCTGTTCTGCTGCCCTCCCCCTGGGGCCTCTGTGGCCCATCAGGCAGGACCCGGTGTGATATATATAGGTATAAGTAGACGACAATGTTGTATTCATATATTTACAATTTTAAAGCAATTTGGAAGTCTGCCAGTGCCTCAATCACTATAATAAAGTAAATTCTAAATACCTATACATTTTGATATTTGATTTTGGGTTTTTTATCATGGAAAATCAGAGCTTCTCCTTGAGGGCACACACCAGCAGGTTTGGGCTGGCACCATGTGCAGCTGCTGGGGTCTCTGCCAGGAGTGGGCATGAGTACCCCAACAGCCCCTGCTGCAGGTGGGGGACCCACCCCTCTCTCACAGTCTCCCCCACCCCACTCATGTCCCTGCTTACCTGGGACAGAGCCTGGGTCAATCTAGCGCTGCAGCCTTGCCCCACTCCTATTTGCCCCAGCACACTGAGGCAGCATGCTGGAGCAGAAGAAGCATGGGTCAGCCATAGAGGCACTCTCTAGAGGACCCAGCCTTCAGTTGCCTCAGGGCATGCCAGGTTTTTTTTCAGTGTGTTATTTTTTGATACCAAGATTTCCTGGTATCAGAATTAGAGTCCCCACTGCAAATATGCAGTGGGAAAACATTTTTCATTCCTAGTGTGCCTCCTGCAGCATCTCAAAGTGCTTTGAGGTGCCACAACAGGCACATGCTCATGCTGGATATGGCCTCTGAGTTCTGTTTTGGTGTCTTATACCAATCTTATCCATTGTTTTCCTTTGATAGTCTTCTGAAGTGCCCAGAAGCTAGTACTCCTAACTTGCCCAGTGCTTTTGCTTAGGTCATCTATGTTCTGCTTTTCACTAAGGTCTATGTTTCAGATTGTTACTGAAGCTTTCTTTGGTTCATGCTGCTAACAAACATGATTTCTACATGCACTGATTAATACCTGCACCAGCCCATGCCCTAGTGGTGCCTAGTTTGCATAAAGTCACTACTGTAGTTAAAACACACCAGGATAAAATGGGTCTGTAGATCATTGTAAGCAGCATCATATATTGCATTCCCCTACAGATTGGCAGAAATTTTCAGTAAAAATTGCACAATTAATACTGAAAATCTTGCCAACCTGAAATATATAGGGTCCTAATGAATGTTTCTATTACTAATGCAGATTAATCTGACCTTCGTTCAGTTGTTTCTATATGGTAGGTGCCTCATCTCTTCAGGGTAGTAATAATATTCTTTGCATAACACTCAATCCCAATTGAGGCCATTAAATGCTATTATAATATAACTAGTTGCTGTTAAATTATCATCTATTACTGGAACAAAATTTATCATAAATGCAAGATTTAGATCTTACAGAGGAGGGCTACTCGCATGATCGGGGCAGCAGGGCAGGCCCTATGAGGAGAGGCTATGGGACCTGAACCTGTTCAGCCTCCACAAGAGAAGGCTGAGAGGGGATCTAGTGGCCTGTTACAAACTAGTCAGAGGGGACCAGCAGACATTGGGGGAGTCCCTGTTCCCCCGAGCACTACCCGGAGTGACTAGAAATAACAGTCACAAGCTGGCAGAGGGTAGATTCAGGCTAGACATCAGGAGGTGCTACTTCACTGTCAGGGCAGCTAGGATCTGGAACCAATTTCCAAGTGAAGTGGTGCTGGCTCCTACCCTGGGGGTCTTTAAGAAGAGACTAGACGAACACCTTGCTGGGGTCGTTTGACCCCAGTACTCTTTCCTGCCATGGCAGGGGGTCAGACTTGATGATCTGCTCAGGTCCCTTCTGACCCTACAAACTATGAAACTAGATATGAATACATTAATATATAAATAAAACTTTGGTGAATATTTGCAATACTCTTGCTTCAGAAAGAAGGAGTTTGAGTTTTCTTTTGCATGTGATGTGACAAGGTTTGAAATATGTCAGCCTATATTCAAATGCACATAGATGCTAGAAAACTGTCTGGGTTGTTAATTTCTCGTAAGAGATGTCTCAGTGTATTTCTGGCATTGTGGGTGTTAATACCCTTTGATGGTATACCACTGCCCTGTGTCGTCTTGTGCTTCTATATAATTTGCATCCACAGCTCCATTGCATGCCAAGTAACAATTCCTCATATTTTTAATGTTCAACCTCCCATAAATACTTAGGGATATTATATTCTTCTGATTGTACATATATCTTATTTCCTCTCTAAAATTGCTACAAAAACTACACTTGACTTGGATGGGAGATCCTATACACCAGGGGTGGGCAATTATTTTGGGCAGAGGGATGCTTACTGAGTTTTGGCAAGCCATTGAGGGCCACATGACAGGCAGCCAGGGGCAGATAAATATTAATTCTCTGAATTTTTTTAGGGGCCCTCGCAGGCCGCATGTGGCCTGTGAGCTGCATTTTGCCCACCCCTGCTCTTGAACTCTTGAATTTTCTTCTTGCACTGTTTTGTGGCACACAAAAATATCAAGCTAAACATTTTTTGAAGTGTAATTTTTATTTTAATATTTTTAGTCCATTTAGCTCTTTGGGTCTGATCTTTCATTACAAGAATTTTGTCAGGACAACAGGAGTACAAGAACTGTTTCTGTAGTTATTGTCTTGCACTCACCTGAGCATTGAGTCATGACTGCAGCCAAGTGTGTTAAATACTTACAGCATCAGGACCACTGTATGAAGTTTTATATTAATGTTATTTTTAGGTTATTATTTATTTTGGTTCTTTACTTTCTCTTCTTACTGTTATAATATACAACTCAGTGATGGTGCGAGCTTCATCACTGCCAGTGATACAAGGTAACTTTTCAACTGTAGGCCTAGGTGAAAGATGAATTATCTAGGCACCTTTTATCATAGTATAAAAGGAAATGGTGCAAAGCCATCACAATCCTGCAGATAAGATGTCAATCTGTTATTTTGAACATCATGTCATGACTCCCACTGCAGTCATAATTTCAGGTATTCCTTGAAGTGTGTTCCGTAATGTAATCGAAAGTATGAATGCAGCCCAGGTAGGCAGATCCAACTTAATTTTAATCAAACTAGGTCAGGTAACAATAGCAATGGAAATGCAGTGTTTCGGGTTTCAATGCAGGGTGCAGATGTATCTGCATGTGTTGTAATCACACTTCTGGCATCATCTATTTTATGTATAATATAATTTGTAGGTAGCAAAGCCAGAAAGGATCATTCCAATTGGGAATGCTGATTTTCATTGAAAATGCGAAATCAGGCGTTTTCTGCAAAAATCAGAAATCCAAGTAAAAGTAAAAGGTTTAGCCTTTTTCCCCCTCTGGGCAGCAGCAAGGATGGCTGCTGCCCCCACTGTCTTAGCTGTTGATGGGGAAAGAGGGCTGCCATCATGCAGCCTCTCAGCCCTGCAGCCCAAGCAGACAGGGACAGGCCCAGTCTTGCTTTTTTTTTTTTTTTTCCTTTGATAAGTAGGCACTGCAGAGGATTAGGGATGGGACTTGGCGCAGCACGGCTGGGATAGGGTGGGAGACAGTGTGGCCAGGCAATGGCAGTGGGAATGGGGCTGGGGGAGTAGAGTTGGGCCAGGCAGGGGGGAGGGCAGCACGGTGGCAGCAGCCCATCTCCACATGGGATCAGGAGGGCTTATTTTTCCCCCTGTACAAGCCAGGGCCTGGGCGGGGGGAGGGGGGGGTTGGGGCAGTGGCAGCACCTGTACCTGGTGATCATCCCAGTCAATCAGAGGCATGGGGGTGGGGGTGGTGGCTGTGATCTGCTCGCAGAATAGGAGCCCAAGGCCGCAGTGAGTCCCAGGCTCCTTGACTTGAGTATATCCCTAATTATGATTATCCAGCCTGGCCCCCAGCCCAGCATGGGCCATAGAATTTCACCCAGTAATTTCTTTATCTAGCTTAATAATTTGTAGTTCAGCTGGAGTGTATCTTTTAGGATGACAATTGATCTTGATTTAAGAACTTTGAGTGAAGGAAAACTTGCCACTTTTTTGATGGTCTTTTCCATGGATTAGAATACTTTAAATATACTACCATGTGTGAAACTCAGTAGTTATTTTGTTATTTAACTGTTTGCCTATTTTATTAAACTAGTTTTTTTTCCTCTATCTGTCACATAATGATATAAATTTTTGCATTTACAAAAAAAGTGGGGTAAACAAAGAGCTGTAGGCTAGTGTTCCAGATTACATTTTTGTGGTTTTAGTTACTGTTATTCAGTGTTAGTATATGATGGTGTTTTGTAGGTAAGAAAGTTTACAAAACAGGGGTAAGGCAAATGATAAGAATTCTTCCATGGCAAATAAAATATTATATTTGAAGTTTATCATAGACAAGCTCCTTACTCATTTGGGAGGTCAGTTACATGGGCATAGGAGTCTACAGTGATGTAACTCATTGCGGAATTTGGGCAGGAGCAGAGACTTCATTTTGCATTTCACCCTAATTTCCTTTCATCTCAGGACTCTTTTTTTCCCTTTCTCCACTCAGCCTGGCTGTTACTAGTAGGCTCACCTACCCTCTTACTGAATGATTTCATCTGAGAGTCCTGAGCTGAAAAAGCAGATATTTGGTATGTTTGAGTTTAATTAATAACTTAATTTTTGGAATATGACTTCAATATAATATTTCAAAGGGCCAGCAGTTCCCTTGCAGTCAGGATTCCTGGGCCACAGACTTCAGCTATTTCTATATCCCCTCTGTCATTCTCTGTGGTCTAAAACCACATAAAAACTCTGCTTCACCTTTAAAAAAAGCTTTCCTAAACTGACTGACTGACTTGCTGAATTAGCTATTAAGTGTGGAGTCAGTTTCTGTTGTCAGGAGGCTTTTTTACTTCAGTTTGCTTCACAGCTCATGAGTTATCAGTTTTTACTCTAAGAGGAATACATGTCATGTCAGGTGTCTTTAATAGAACAATTCCATTTGTTTTGCTCTGGATGAATGTGTCCGGATGAATGTGTCCATGGCTAAGTTACAGACAGTCAAAAAGCCTGGGGCTAAATCAGTTCAATTTTCACAGGTTAGTCAAAGCTGTGTAGATTGAACTCATAAATAAGTGAACAGACATTCACTTTTGATTCTGGAAATGCAGCCACATCAAAAGTTGGGGGACACTAGGGCATGCCTCCATGCTTGGTTGGAGCAGATGGCCTGGGCCAAGGCTAACCTGCTTACCCTGGAAAGGGGGAGATGGTTGTGGGGGAGGTGCAAAGCATCTTGGGATACTGAGGGAGTGTGAGTTAACTTGAATCTGAAGGGGATTTGGGACACAAGTTCAATATACTGTTTTAACCTAGATCTACCCTAAATTTAACTTACATCCATCCCGGATTATCCATTTTGCTATTTCAGCCATTTTGAAAGTGGTTTATGTGCACTGAGCTTTTGGGCTAGGGGACAGAAATTACACACAAATTGGTATAAATGATTGGAAACTGGTTCAAATGTGTAACACAACAGAAGTTCAGTGCCCTTTAACCACAGCTAATCTATACTGCTCACTGACAGGAGGCAGGTTAACTCTGGATGTGAATGTGTTAATAAATCAGCCATGTATATTTGTAGTCCAGCTGTTTTGGTTTTATTACAGCACAGCTGTACTGATATTTCATGTTTATCAGTCATTTCAGGCTTATGATACTCTTGGTCAGAAGCATCTCGTATGACCCTGCATTTACTTTCACAGTGCAACTATTAGTTTTCTGCAAGTGAAATAGATATTTATAAAGCAGAATAAATTATTTTAATAAGTGAAACAGACTCTGCTGTTGATGAAAACCCCTGTCTGTCAAATGATTTCTCATTCTGCAAACGTTCATAAGAATCCTTTCTCCAGTTTAATTAAAAAATGCAAATTGCTTGATATGGACCAGGATTCTACTCATTTTTTCTTTGTGAAATGAATAATTTATTCCATTTTAGAAACATGTATTTCTACTGTAGAAAATGAACAGTCTCTCCAGTGTGAAAATATAATCGACAGTTTAAACAAAACCTATTTTGCTACCAAGGTTTATTTTCATATTGAAAGCTGCTTCCTGAATGATTTATGTCAGCATTAGAAAATTGACTTTGCTATTGGCTAGTGAGTCCCCAAAACAGCCAAGGCTGGCAACACCATTCAAGTGGCTATTTTTTAATATTGGTGGAAGAAATTGAGTTGTACACCATGGATCTAATAAGATCTCAAATCTTTCCTTCAGTTAAAACTAAAATAGTGTTAAATAATAAAATGATAAACAGAAATACAGATCCTTTGACAATCAAGAAAGCGAGTCATAAATATGCCAAGAATAGTGTCTTGGTGGGCCCCAGAGTGAAAGGGAAAGAGACTGAATATCCCATACTGAAAAAATGGCCTTCCCTCTGCTTCCATGGGATTTTGGTTTTATTCCTTTCCCGTCTTCTTTTGTATTTTGATGGTAGCTGACAAAAGATCACAAATGAGAAAACAGAGCATATTCATACTCTTTTGTTAAGGATCATCAGGCTTCTTCAGCAATCCTAGCCTACACAGCTGACTTTTTAGGAGACACTGATGGTATTCAGTCATAATCGCTGTACAGGTTTTCTTCGCTTTATGCAGGTTTTGTATGTGCAAATTCACTCGTATGCGATGACCCTTTTTTATACCAAAAATTCCTTATATGTGACGTAAATTCACTCTCTTGTGATTGGTGCGGCGGAAGCCTGCAGTCAACTGCTTTGTGCAGTGTATTGTAGGAGTGACGTGCACCAAAATATAGTGTCCTGCATGGATCTGTGCTCCTCCCTCGTTGTCTGCAACACGTGTTTCTGTAGTTGCCATCCTCGTTATGATAGTGCCCTGTGTTTGTGTGTACTGTCTACTGCTGGTGAGTATCAAAATTGTCTTGTAAAAGTGGAAGAAATGGGTTTGGGGGTTGGTACAGTAGAGGTCTTGTGTGTCACATTGTAAAGTGTGTTCCCTTTATGTAAATTCAAGTTATGCACCGTTTTCCAGGAATGTATGTACAGCATAAAGCGAGGGAAGCCTGTATTACCTCACACATTGCACATACCTCTTTCTTCAAGAAATCAGATGCTGGAGATTTGGGTGCCCATTTTAAGCAAGTAAATGTGGTAAAGCAGTTTCTTCAGCCTGAGCCTCTGCTGGGGGAAAGAGAAAGCGGTGCTGCGCAGGAGGTAGCACAGTGAACATGCAGGATTCCTTAGCTGCTGGCTGTGGACCTGTCTTCATTCTCTATGGCAGAGGCTCAGACTGCAGAAACCGTTTCTAAAATGGAGCAAAGCCCTGGGTACTGGGGCACGTGCTCCTGCTGAATTAGCTGGATAAGCCCCCAGCTGACTTTGCAGGTGGTGCTGTCTAGGAAGAGAAGAGGGGGGCATTTGAGCTCAGCCAACAACACCTGCAGAGTCCTGCAGCTAGGGGGAGTAACAGAGCAGCTCTAATTTCTATCCCCTTCCCCCTCCCCCCACACACACTACAGCTGCCTGTGTTTTCTCTTGGGAAAATACTGTCCTTACCAGTATTTCCAAGGAAAGGTAGATATCTATCTACAGGGGTGTAGAAGTCTGTCTGTCTGTGTGTATATGTGTGTGTGTGTGTGTGTGTGTGTGTGTGTGTGTATATAATATTATTTTTGTCATTCTGCCTTTCAGAAACTAGATACATCTCTTACTCAGGGGCATGTTGTATTGAAGAAAATACAGTATTAGACTGCTATCTGATGGGAACTTCTGTATGAATGCTTGTTACAGTGCTTCCCAGTATGCTTAGGCCTATGACTGATTACTGGTTTTAGAACCAAGAAAAAATTTCCTGCATCAATTAGCTGTGTGTTAGTGATGATGTTTAGCTGGTTGGAGGCAATTTTCTTTTTAATTTTTTCAGTGTAAATGAAGTAAAGAACGTTCAACATAATTTCTATCACCTAAATTTTTTACATAAAAGAAAATTCTAAAATTGTTACATGTATATTCATTTGCTGTAGATAGTAAAAACTAGAAAATAGAATAGTATTGTACATTTGAGATGCTAAAGCAGATGAACAGGTTGCAATGCAATTTATTCAACAGGACTGAAGCACCAAATGTCACATAATATATCTCCTTTTGTTTAATATCAATAGAGTACGTAACACATTTATGCAGGTGAAAGTGAAAGCCACTGCTTGAAGGTCTGGTGCAAACCTCCTTGCAGATTGCTATGCTATAGTAAGTCTCACACCTTTCCCTGGCTTGTTTATTAAGCGATGCACAGAGACATTATTCCACCCTGGGCTGACAGATGAATCTTTTTGATTCTAAGACCATCAGTGTGGTAGAGGTGATATTTTTTATTAGACCAACTAAACAGTTGCAAACAAAAATTTTTTTTCTTTTCAAGTGTTCAGGCACACACACCTGTTCATCTGCTTTAGCATCTCATTCTGAGCCAGAAATTTAGCTTTGTTCAGCAAAACGACCCTAAGACCCTCTAGGGAGTGAAACCCAGGTTTACCTTTTACTGTCTTCTCTTTTTCCAGGCTATTGGCAGAATAGTAGAAAGGTTCTTGGAGTCTGGTGAGAAACCTCTTTTGTAGATGAAGAAAGTTATCAACACTTTCATCAGCTGTGAAATAGGAGCCACGGCTCTCCAAAGTTGCTGATGTGCCTGAAAATAGATCTGCAGGTCTTCCAAGGTGTCTAGAACTACAGTTGAAACATTGATTTGAGTCTATGGTTAATCCTAATTACATACTTTGTAGGCTGCAGAACTTCATTAACTTTTCAGGAACACCTGCGCCAGCTGTAATGTTTGAATTCTTCCACTGAGGGAGAATATCTTTAATAATAAGCATGAGTGTTGCCTTTTTTGCCTGCTAGAAACAACTGGAAAAAATCAAGTTGCTTGCTAGTTATTTCCTTTTAGCAGTAAAATACGACACAGCTTCATCTCTTTCTGTATTTTGCATACATAACAGACTTCAGAATGCATCACGTGGTAAAGCAACCTGGTAACAGAGTTGATGGGTCCAAGCATCTGCTATCTGCTGTTCTCCTGAGCTACCTATTTCTCTTCCATACCCTCACTGTTGCCACCAGTTGCTTTCAGTTTTTATGGTTTTTATTTCTCTGCAGTCAGACTTGATGTGATTTCCTTTTTTCTAATGCCAGTCCTCCCTTAGTCCCATTTCTCTGTCTTACACTTCATCTCCCCATTATCTCAAAGGCTGCACACAGATGTCACATTTATTCCAGAATAAATCATTGGATCCTGGGACAAAGTACAGTCATATATTACATCCATATCCATTGTCCCAGGGTAAATCCTAAAAAATGTTTCCTACATAAGAGATAATAACAGTTTATCCTGGAATATTACAAAATATGTCTGTATAGTTATCCTTGGATTGCATCATTGAATCAATAGCAGAAAATGATGCTGCATTCAGCTGTTCATTAAAACCTGATTAGAAGGGTGATGTCTGCACATGCCAATCCTGTGATATTTTTATTCTGGGATAAACGCATGCACAATTTATTCAGGAACAAATGCAACATCTGTTCCTCCCCTAAGTGCCTTGAATGGAAAGTTTTTTCTATATTTACATTTCTTTTAACCCTCTCTTCAGTCTATACCATTTTGTTTTATGAACTTTTCACTCACCTGAAACTGCATGCACAAGTTACTAATCCATGGCAAATATGTGCATCTAATTTCTACTTATTCTCCAAAAGCTCTTCTTTAATCTTATACGTTTCTTTGTCTATTCTCATGAGTCTGAGCTTCCTTTATGACCAGTAAGTAACACCTTCTCTCTTGAGGCTTGCATTTTTCCTTGCCTTTCTGATACCTCAAGGATAATCTAAATTTATCCATTTTTCATTTAGACTTGATCACTTTCTTTACTACCACTGAAAGCTGCACTGTTCTTCATGGCTCTAGCAGAGGGGTGCTCAGTCTCTGATCCATCAGCCAAATGCAGCCCACGGGGGCATCACATATGGCCTGCAGGGCTCCGCACAGAAACCCGAAACTTGGCAGTAGAGGAGTGGTGCCTATTGGTGTGTCCATTGCCCTCCTCCCTCTGCCACATTCCCAAACCTTATGCTCCTGGTCGGAGACAGGCCATGCCCCTTTCCCCATAGGGCTGGGTTGGGGAAGGGCTACACCCCCTTCCTTTCCCCCACTGTAAGGTTGAGCCATGCTTCTTTTTCCACAGATGGGCCACACCCTCTCCCCCCTGTGGAGCTAGACTATGTCCTCTTCCCCCCCTGCAGGCTGGGTTGTGACCAGGCCAGATTCCCTTCCCTTTCCCCTGCCCTCCCCTCCCTCCATTTCTAGTTTCAAGTGCCCAGTTGTCTGCAGGTCCACAGAGCATGGCAGAACTGCCAGTGTTCTGCAGTCAGGGAGCCAGCATGCAGTTATCTAAGCATGCTTAGCAGGGGGTGGCTGTTTTTGGAGATTTCTGAGGACAGCCAAGCGCAGAGGAAACTCCTTATTCATTGTCTGCCTGGAGAACCACAACCACCCAGGGAGTCATGGCCTACAGTAGGACTAGGCCATGCCCTGTGGACTACACATAACCCGACAGGCATTGCACATGGTGCTAGAAATCAAGAAATCATTTTAGTGCCAAGAAGTTGCTGTTGGAAAGAGCTAACATTTCTTCACAGAATTGCTGTTTTTTCTGCAACTTGTATACTTGCTTTTTTCAGCATGTAACTCTCACTGCCGATGTACTGCCTGTCCATGGTGTAAGGCTTTGCACAGCTCTGCCTGGCATACCTCATTTTCTTTCCCTCCCATTTCATCCCCTGCCCTGTTTCCTCTCCCCTTACCTCTTACCAGGTTGCCTGTTTAAGAGGTCTTGGTGCTTGCTAATCAGGGTGAAGCTGCAGTGTTGAGAAGGGAGATCTAGGAACATCGCCTTTCCTCATCCAAGTAAATTGCAAGGGTTGATTCATTACCAGTTTGTGAAGCTGATGGCATAGTACATTAAAAATTCCACCGTGAATTAAATCCTGCATTTTTCCTAATGCTTGTAAACACCTTTTGGCAATAGTACCTTTGTGGTTTTTTAGAAAGCACTATGTTTCTCCTGATGGATGGAAGTATAGCATTTTACATCTTCCAGTCATAATTCTGTCTGTAAAGAGCATGGTATAAGTGTTTTCATTTTATGGCTCTGATGTTAAACATGGGAGAAATATTGCACCATCATTTGTCCAAATAACTGTGCTTCTGTATAATCTAAACCAATCTGCAAAAATTTCCCATGCAAGAGAAAAGATCTGCCTTAATATGAGTCATTTATATTCTAATTTGTTCATCACATTATGTGGAGTGGATGGGAGAGGGCTAAGAAACTGCCTTTCCCTCCTTTTCCACTTTCTTCAAATCATCAAGCACAACTGTAGCCATTGTGCTCTGCTGTGTCATAAAGCATCTTCAGAGGGCCACTGAAAAAGGGGGAGCCCCTTGTTTCTTCTCTAGGCTTCATTACTTACTGTCTGTGCACATGGGAAACACTAACTGCAACCCCTCATACATTCTGTCTATAGGTGCAGTCCATCTTAATGCAGAGGTCAGCAGCTTATGAGCTGCAGGCTGGATTCAGCCTAGGGAGCCATTGGATCTGACCTGCTGAACTGGGATTTGGGGGCATTTGATGGTTGGGGCCTCAGTGGCGTTTAGTGATGGGGGCTTTGCCCATGCCACACTGTGCCACTCTGTGGCTGGGTGGAAGGGAGCTTTCATGTGTGCCATAGCTGGGCAGCAGTAAGAAGCAGCGGCTGGGTGCAAGCCCATCTGGGACCTGAGCTTGGCCATTCTGGCCTCTCACTACAAAACATTACTGACCAATGTCTTAATGATAAGACATGGTGGAACTGTGGCTAAGGCAGTGCAATTCTACATTACCTCTAGAATTACCTGCATTATCTCCATGGTTACAGTGCATTAAGTTTAGTACAGGTACTAACTAAATACTCGGTAACTGGCACTACTGGACAGTAGCACTGGCTCATGCCTTTTAAGTGACGTTAATGCTCATTAGTGCAATAGCATGGGTTTTGCCATGACACACTAATAATGCACAGTAAAATTAGTTTACTCCCTGTTTAGCATCTCGTAGATGTGCCCAGTGTGATTCTACATAAACTGGATATCTGATTTGCTTTGGAATGTATTCTACACATTAGTTCATTTATTTATTTATTTTTTAACACCAGTTGTATTTATTGTCAGTGCTTTGTAGTAAGCAACATACTTTAAGGACATGAATGGCTTTGCGTTTGAGGAAGCTTTATTCCCTCAATATCATTTGCAAGAATTAATTGCAAGAATATTTCTACCCGACTTTTTTTACTGGTTACCTTGCATACATGTAGTAGCAATGAAACAATTGGCAAAATGAACCACAAGAAACTGTACTTATGAATCTGCAGTTAGTAGCAATATCATATCTGGGACAGAAGGCTTTAGTATCTCTCTCCTGAACTTGACCACATATTTACTGCTTACTATTGTGGCTGGTACTAAAGTATGAGATGCAATAAAAAAAATACTAAATTGAGATCCTTTCAGCTCATGTTTAGTGGGAATTGAATACCCTATTGTAAACGTGTTTTTTTTCCTCTAGGGCACAAACGAGATGTTAAGTCCCACCTCCTCTTGTAACAGTGTCTATCTCACCTGCCACGACTTGATGGGAGTAATTATAGGGGACACCTCACGAGGGGAAGGCTTACTGATTTTAATAACGATAATCACCTGTGCCTGCTCACATATAGCCTACATCGGCTGGTCGTTGGTTGTCTGTTTCTCTGCTGAGTTATCGCCGTCCTGGCTCTTCTGTTTCCCAGCTAGCTTAACAGTCCTGGAATAAGTTCTCTCATGGGTGGTGCGTCCATTTGTCCACCCCTTGTGTGCATCAACAGAAAAAGTCTCTTATGCGTCTGACCAGTGCTGCATTCAGCTGGCCGACTCAATGCTCCACTCCCGGTGTGCCGGTAACTCTGTCGCTCACTGCCCCTGGGAGTGATTTCTCTGCTGGCTCTCTCTCCTCGCCGGTGTCCCTGGTCAGGGACCTGTTCCTTGCTCTGGTGCTTCACACCATTGCTCAGGTTCCCCTTTCAGGAAACTCTTCACTTCAGCTGTCAGTCTTTTATACAAAGCATCTAATAAGCTGTTAGCACTTCCTGGTGACTCACCACTGAGAAGTGAGTGTAATTTATTGGCAATTAACTATTCTGTCTCCCAGTTCCTTGGGCCACACTGTAATTTATAACAAGTAATAAACACTTCTCAACAGTTCTCTGCTGGGCAGTGAGTCCTGGGTGGGCCACTAATCCGTCTGGGTCCCGGTTTCCTGGTCAAACTAAGTTTTAAACAAACAGGCTCTTTGGACAGACATTCCTGAAACAGGAGCAATGTCTCCCTGTTATACCCATGACACTTTTCCAGAAGAGTAGGGAATAACTTGAATGTAGGTGATGGTGGTATTTGTCCTGACCAAAAAAAAAAATCTCTGTCTGAACAAAAGAGCTTCTTATTCCTAATGCTGCATTGTTGTTAGGTATTCATTGTTCACTAGTTTGTTGACATGATCATTGCCCCACCCTTTTTTAACACCTTAAACTGAAATGCATTTTGAAATAACATACTTGTGATCAGTGCTGTATTCTTGCTTCTGGGGCGGAGTACAGTTTACATGCATTTAATTGCTGCTGTTAAACCAGACATGCTTATTGTTCTAATTTAAAAATTAGAGCTACAATTGCATCCCTGACCCACACAGTTATAACAAACTATTGAGAGACCTGATGTTGAAATCACTTGGGTATTAAGAGGTATATGTATAAATGGCTTCTTTACATTTTTAAGGTAATGTAGACTATGAATGAGTAATATATTTACTTGTTCCTTTGCTGGCTTTAGTATTAAGGGACTGTGGGTGGTTTTAAAATTAATTTTGGTCTTCTCTGGGTAACACTGAAACCAGCCAACAGCATCTGATTTGCTTATGTTTTGGTTCTGATTAAGCAGCTTTATTTATTTATTTATTTATTTTTTAGTGAATGTGTGCTTTCTGTTGTCCATTATCTGAACTCTGTGGTAATTTCATCAATAATTTGTGCACTATCTCATCAAATTCATATATATTTTTATGAATAAAATTATGCTTTTGAACTAGGATGTATTTGTTTTACTAATGTGCTCTTAAGTTTTCACACAAAAAGATCACAACCTGTTGAAAACATGCATTTGAACTTTGTACTAAACGTTATTATTAATATGCAGCATCTTATGATGTTTTTGAAGTTATTTGAAGTAAAAAATTGTCATGCTTAGAATTGTTTTCCATGTTCTTTGTGTTAAAAAATTACAGAAACAAATTTTATTGATCAAGCATGAATGATGGATTGTTAATTCTTAAGTGGTAGGTGTGATTTTGAAAAAATACAGTTCAGTTAGTTACTTATAACTGCTGACAGAAGATTACTCACTCCAGGTTTGCACTGTCTGACTACAATTGTGATGACTAAATGACATATTCATGCAATGTAAGTTTAACTTAATGAAATTAAATTGAAGATTCCATTGAGAGCAAAATGAAGAAAAGTTGCCATTTAGAGTAATTTTACCTAGTCCACAAAATTTGAAACAATAAGTTCTTATTTTCTGTTCACTTGCGGCAGATAACTGGCAAAATATATCTTCAATTAATGAATAGATGTAAGGTGAATAGTGCTGTCTGTTGGAAGTGCAAAATTTCTTGAAAGTGAGAACTATTTATTTATTGAATATTCTTTTTTTTTTCTCTTTCTACTACTAACATGCAAATACAATTGTTACTCCAAAGGTTTGACTGTGTTGTACTAAGAGAGGGAAATAAATGTTTCTATGAAAAGCACACCTTTGTAGAATGTATATGTACTGCACAATGAAAATTAGAAGTGCAAAATGCTTCAGGTTTGACATCGGCAGCAGGATTTACTGCTGCTATTTGTGGCTCCTTTGAGCAGTCAGTTGCCTAGGAGATCACTGGCAAAATCCCAGCAACTACTTGCACCATGTTAGCCTATAAAGTGCGATCTGCAACAGATTTAGTGACAATCATTAGATGCATCCTGAGAAAACACCCTGGAGGCTTTAAGAGGTTTATGTTTCCACCACCTGTTTTATTTTCACATCTGCTCTTCAGAAAACATTTATAATCTCCTAAGAAATAGATTTGTTTCTTTCCCTAGGTTAACCAATCAGTACCTTTTAAAAAGACTAGATTATATGTTCCTTTTCCTTATCACATGATCCTTCTTTGTGTCAAAGTTAATTAGTAGCCATCTAAAGAGATTAATAACTTTTGTGATTAGTGAGCTCAAACCTTATGCTTTTCCTTTTACAGGTAAGTGAATGTGACACTGAGCATCCCTGTCTTCATTACTATCACTTTCTTTGGCTCCTATTGCTGATGTCAATTTATGGAATAAAAACAATAAAGGCAGTAGGAACATACTGGTATACAGGGCCTGTGGATACTATTGGAATATATTTTCTGAAAAATTAATGGTAAGTGCATGTTTTTCCTCCTATTATACATTATTACCTCTAGCATTTATACTAACATCTAGCAGCAGCAGCATGTTGTCTTCTTGATAACCAGCTCCATTTGGCTTTGCTGGAAGGAGGATGAAATGACAGCCACTTTGCTGGAATGCTGGGTATTGATTTTTTCATAGATATGTTCCCACTTTGAATGGTTCTTTTGAAATGTTGCATTTTGGAAAGTGTCCACATTTTCCTTCCTATTTAGGAAATCCATTTTACAAAGCAGATACCAATTTAAGAGATATATTAGTGTGGTATAATTAAAAATAAAGTGTCAATGCAAGCAGAAGTTCAGACAGCTACATAGGATGCTGTGGACCCTTGTCAGAATGAGAGAAAATTTTAATAAAAAGGCTATTCTTAGACTCCTAGCAGGTTTTGAAATTCAATCTTGTTTGAGCTAGATAATTGTATTACCTTTTGTATGTTGGAAATTAGAGAGGTTTCTATGTATTTATTTGTCATTTAGGAGATGTTGCAGAGTTTTCAAGCAGAATGGAAACATAAAATTCTGAAGTTTTGATCTGAAACTGAAAAATAAGAGGCAGGATTTGATTTTTGCATTGTGACAGTGTATGTAGTTAGTTTGACTTGATATGGTAACTATTTGCTGGCATCGTTAAAATATTGCTATAGTGGTATCTGCTATTTGGGCAATACTTAACCATCTTCCAGCATTTCTGGTTTAATATGTGGAAGCAAGGATTGTTAATACATTGGCATTAACTTTATATTTCACATTAAATATCTATAGATGTTTTAAAAATAAGAATGGATACCATAAAGATATGGTGTCCAGTTCAGTTTCTGAAGTGTTTCAAAGCTTAATGTTATCAAACAGCAAAATACAGTACTTCTGTGTTTCCCCTGAGTTAATTGCCTACTCTCTGAACACCAAATACAAAATAGTCCTTTGTGTATGTCAGTGATGCTGCAGTCTCTATAGAGGGGTGAGGGGTTTGCTCCTTGTGTGGTAGTGAGATATGAATGGGACATTCCCCTGGGCCAGTGGTCTCCAACCTTTTAAAGTAGGAGATCACTTTTGGCATTTAAAAGAATCCCAAGATCTACTGTGTGCTGATGCCACTGCCCTCCACCCCCCCCCCCCAAGCAGGTGAGTCTGTGGGGAGCTGCAGATCAAGGCAGATTGAGAAAAAATTATTTGAGGGTGTGCCTTCCCAGCAGGTAAGTTGCACCTTCCCAGGGCCCCACTCAACTTACCCCCGCTCCTGCCTCTGTGGCACTGTCCCTCACTGGGGGGGGAGGGTTGAGATTCAGAATATTGTCATATAATTTGCAGCTCTAGAATGTGTAATTTATACCTAGCCTAGGTTATAAGTACACTATTGAGTGGCCTCTTCATTTGAAACACTTACACAACTCAGAACACTATAAGTAAAGTTAAAGAACTTCTTCCTTAAACATGCACAAAAAAAAATATGTTAAATACTGGTATTTAACAGTGTTCACAGTGTGTTCACTATGTTCACTATGTGTTCACAGTGATGGTTGCCATTAAAAATGTGCTTGTCTTGGCTTCTGCACTTTAAGTTACTTTAGTGCTTACCTTGTTCTTTATGTATCCCTATATTTAATTGTCTTTGATATTTTTTTTCTCTGTGGGATGTCCTACAGCATGGTTTGCAGCAGTTGCTCTTCTGCTCTGACAGCTCTCTCCTGCAAAATACCATATAATCCTGTCCAGTCATTATTTGCTCAAAAAGTATGCCAGACCACTCAGAGGACTTGTGATGGAATAGGTTTAGAGTGCTTTCAGTATATTGATAACATCTTGTTTCATGTCTTTGCCTCATTTGAAACAACAGGGGCAGTGGAACAGCTTATTCACACCCTGTCTGAAAGAGAGGCTTTGAAAATTAGGAGCATTATACATGCACATTGAAGCTGTTCTGACACTGTAATTATAGTGCAATTATTACTGCACTCCAGCAGACTCCAGTGTTGCATGTACTCTGTGTCTAGTACAATATGTATGTCCCTTCTTTCTCTCTCTCTCTCTCCAGCATTCTTTAATTGCAAGTATTTGGAGAGCCTTTAGGCTAGGGACAGAACTTACCCATAAACTGGTATAAGGCTAGAGGCAGACATTCAAAAAGCCTGAATTGATTCAATATTTGTAGGTTAGTTTGGCCTGCAGAGCTTAAACCAGTTTGATTGTGGCTAGACGTTCCCTTTTCATTCCAGAAGTGCAGGCACATGCCTGCAGTGGCTTAGGCTAGAAGCCAGGGATGCTTGAGCAGCCCTTCCCTTCCACAGTGCTGAGCTGATGGGGGACATGGCCAGGCTGATTAAAGAGGGACTCCCCTCCCTCTCCCCCTGGCCTCACTGTTGATAACAAAGCATTTAGTTACACAGCAGGGAGTTACACAGGGAGTTGTTAGCATTTATCAGGCCATCAAACAAAACCAATAGCCTCTCTCAGTAATTCAGGCTCTTCTTAAACTGCTTTTTCCAAGGAAGGAATGGAGGGACATTACCAGCTACCTGTTGATCAGCTCCAAAAAGCCCTAAGTTGACACTGTCCTATATGCCTTTGTCCTGTCTCCCATGGACTGTAGCCAACATGTATGCTAGGTAATGCTGAGAGGTGTCTGTGTAAGGCAGACGGGAGGGGGGAATCCCTGCTTTTGAGCAGGGAGTGGTGAGGGGAAGTGCGGGGGGGAGCAAGAGGAAGCCAAGCAGGTGCTGCTGTACCTGCAGTCTCTGCTGGAGCTGCAGCTGCAGCCAGGGAGCAGAGTGGTGGAGCCAGCCCTTCTGGGCTGGAGGAGAGAGCACAGCCCAGCACAGACAGCCCAGTGCTGCAAAGCATCTGGGATGCTGGGGGACTCTGGTTTAACTTAAACCTGGACGGGATCTGGGACAGACATTGCATAAACTGTTTTGACCCAAATCAGTTAAGTCTGATACTGCATTCAACCAGGTTTTTCTCAAACCATTTTCAGCCATTTTCAGATTGGTTTATGTGCACTGAACATCTGTTCTGTTACAGGTTTAAACCAGTTTCTGATCACTTAAACCAGTTTATGTGTAATATCTGTCCCTAGCCTAAGAGATTCAAGTCTGTAACACAACAGAAGTTCAGTGCACATAAACCATTTCCAAAGTCACCAAAACTGGTTTAAGATAAACCTGAATGGATGTAGTGTCAAACTTAACTGATTTAGGTTAAATTAGTTTATTGAACTTCTGTCCCAGATGTCCTCCACTTTCAAGTTTAACTCAATGTCCCTCAGCATTCCAGGATGCCCAAGCTCTCTGTTCCAGCTGAGAAGGGAGGTGTGCTTTAGTGCCCCGCAACATCTGGCCTGGGCCACTGCAGGCATGTGGCTGCATTTCTGGAATCAAATTAAATGTCTGTTCACTTACTTATTGGCTCAATCCATACAGCTGTGACTAACCTGTGAAGACTGAATCAATTTAGCCTCAGGCTTTTTGATTGTCTGTACTTAGCTTAAATGTATTATTAATTATTTTCATTGTAAGATGTGAGGGTATAATCCATAATTCTTAATTCTTAACAGAATATTAACAAAGCTAAATAAACCTGTGTCCTTATCTGGTGAGCTATAAGAGGGGGAAAAAAAGTGGTATATTGAATATCTTTGGAGAGTTGTTTATTAGAAGATCTGTCACTAAAATGTTTAGGATATTTTAATTTTTGCCATAACGGGAAGAATCTCTCCTTTATGTTTGACTCTCCAAATCTCTCTAGGTACTTCAAAAGGACCATGCATTAAAATGATGTTTTTCTGTGAGATCCAAAACCAAATTGCTATTTCTACCCATGCACACACTGACGCAAGCAGAGTGAACATTGCCTTTGTATGGAGAATGCACTGTAATTATTATATTAATCTTTATGCTAGAAAAAAAATCTTTAGATGCTATTTGGAATATCTAAAATGAGTGATTAATGCAGTCCTTCATGGCTTAATTTATACTGTAAAAGTATGAAATAATTAGTTGGATCTTTAATTTGACTAAATTAGTTTGTGCATAATAGAAGCTACCCACTCAATTTTCTATCAAAAATTGGAAATGGGCAATCATATCAAGACATCCACCCACTCTTATTCTATGGAGATATTTTCATGCTGTGTAGGAATGCTAACTCTCACTCTTGGCACCTGACAGTAAAATGCCCATCTATTGCTTTGCATCTAATCTTGCTTGTTGTTTTATGTGCTTTTTTAGCATGTGTTAGATGTCTTTCAGTTCATGCACACTTCATAAATAAATGCAGGGCTAATTTCTGCGTGTGACATTTTGACCCCTTGTGCTCAGTAGAAATCCAGTGGAAGTTTTTGTAGAGACAAGAGTTGGTATTGTCCAAATTCTGACTCCACTAATGAAATGTTGTTTATATAAATTTCACATGTAACTTCTAGTTGAAGCTGTGTACATCATTGCTGTACTAAGTGTTTTGATTTCGGTGTTGTTTCTCAATGACAGGTATGTGCCCAGCTCAGAAATGTCTGTTTTTTAGTAGGGTGAGATGATTTCTACCTGTAAAGCACTTTAGGATGTTGCGGAAGCACAATCGTGTGTGTGTGTTTCAGCTTTTCATTTAAAGTGGAATTCTTTCTGTTTTAAATAAATAATGGTTTGTGTTTTCAACAGAATTACAGCCAAAAACATTGTTGGAAAAAATGTTAAATTTCAGGCTAGAACTGTTACTTAGTTTATGAACATTATTAAAAATGGGACCTTTGAGGAATTTTTCACCATGGCTGCTGCTAATAATTGCTCATTACTTATTCTTTACATTTTCCATTTAGTTTGAAATTCAGTGTAACATGGAGATTTTAAGCCTGTTGGAAGTATATTTTCAATTAGTTTTGTTTTTTCTCTTTCCCATTATATTCAAACTTTTTGATGAGAAAATGATGGTCATTGCTTCTATTTTAGGATGAGATTAAACCTACTTATGCCTTTACTGTGTAGCTGGAGGAATGGATGCCCAAAGTAAAGGTGGCGGCACTACCCACTGTTTTCAGTGGAATGGAAAGAACAGTATACCTCCTGTGACAATGGGTGCCTTTTCACTGAGGCCTTTGCTTTTCAACCTTCAAAACTTTGATTGAAATGTTGGCAAATTATTATAAATGAAACACCTGTTTTGTTGTGTGCATCACTTCACCTTCTCACTTCAAATATAAAGCATATCACACATTTAACCTCTGTTCCTGCTTCAACACTGGATATTTGTTAATGTTGAGGTTGCATAATTATGACTTTGTGTACTGAAAGGCCAGTATGATCATGTAGTCCATTGTTCTCTATTCTACAAGCCAAAGATTTGAAGAGACTGGAGGGAGAATAGTTCAGCATATTTCTTTATCCCTTTGAATCAGAGAAGTTCTTTGTCAAAATATGGAAATGGTCACCATCAGTAGAAATGCTGGATCTGGTGCATGGGGCCAGATTGGTGTGCTGGATCACACTTCCACATTGACCTTATGCACCCAACTCATGTTGGATCAAACCTGTGGACTGGCCTCATGCCACTCATCTGGCCTGCAGGGTCAGAAGGGTGAGCGCCACTCACCTATATAAATTTTCTTCTTTGGATTTGTTCATAGAAAGGGGGAATTTTATTTAAACACATTGACAAGATTTGTTCTGCTCTACTTGCCATACATGTCTCCTTCATTTAGCTTTAGCTGACATCAGTGGCCTTTATGGAACATGTGAGGCTGCCTAGGCTAGGAACCACTATGAAGATTAGGAGCAAGCTTTCTTTTTTATTCAGCCAGATGTATAAAGCTCAAACCCATCTGCAAGACTTCTAGGAATCCTCATCTCAGTTCTGAATCACCCCTATTTTCTAAGGTTATATGTAGACCACAGACTTACCAAACACAGCTGCAGTGCTTTCAAACACACCTTGGAGCTCCATGCAACTTTACTGCCTGGACCAGAAGCGTTATAGCTAAACTGATGCGGTGTCGAGGGTGAACTAATTGACATTACTTCTCAGTGTTCTGCAGACTTGGCTATACTGCTTTCATGGCAGGCTGAGCCATGGAGCATGTTTGAATCTACTGCTGTCCAACACAGAAAGTTTGCAGTCTAGACATGGCCTAAGTTATATTTTCATTGCCTCCCTTGCTTATATCTATGCATCTATACAGGATTGAGAATATTATAGTAGGAGAGTTAAATGCTATCGTTTCTTTCCTTTTTTTATCCAAGGAGCAGATTGCAGAGTGTGCCTCTGTCCTGATTTGCATCATTTCTGTTGAATACATATATAGCATCCCAGATGCACAGAGCATTCATGTAGAACAGTTTTTGGAGTCAAGAAGAACATGATGCATGAGTTGTATTCCTTCCCCCAGAGTAGTATGGGGAATTTTTTGTCCTTTCTGTGGTTTACTGCTATTCTCTCTGTTGAAGAAGGGAAGAAGATCATCTGGCTTGGTGGTTGAAGCCAGGGTCTGAAACAGCTTTAATTCAGAAATTCTTTGCTTTTGTGGAATTTTGCCTCACTCTTAACGCTTAATTAACACAGTTTTTGTGTTGCTACGTTATTGCACTTTTAGCATCTGTCTTAGTTTTTTGGCTCATTAAAAACACCAGCAATGTGTTGATTTAATTAGCTAGACTACATGTGGCAATTGTTTTCTCTTTTTCTTTGCATATAGGGAAATGTGGTACCATCCTATTTGACTCAAACCTAGATGTCTATTTTTTCCTGGAGGAAAAAAAGAACCTCCCCATGGGTTCTAATTAGAACATGTTCTAATTATATTTAATTGAGTCAGCTCTGCCTTCTAATTAGAACACTAGGATCTTTGCAGTGTCATGTGTATAAGCCCCCATGGGTTTAAAAATGGCTACTAGAGTGCTTTAACTAAAGCTTGTCAAATGAACTTTAGTTAAAGTGTCCCATGGTCATTTTTAAATATGCGGAGTTTAAAATATGTGATGTTGTGGCATTTTCATTAGAGTGGCTCTCTGGGAACCGCTCTAATTAAAACACCCCTCCCTTGACACCTGAGCTTGTGTATAGGGTGACAAAACAGATGCAGAGGATGTACCCTAAATGTATAGGGTGACAAAACAAAAGAGCATGCTTGGACCAGTGTTGCCAAGGGTTTGAGAGAGAGGCATCTTGTACACTACCTGAATCAAAGATTTATAAGCTTTTATGAGCAACAACTCACTTAACATCTGATGGAATTCAGTTAGTCTATAAGATGCAACTCTATCCTGTCTTCTCCATGACTGTCTCTCTCTCAACCCCTTGGCAACATTGGTCCAAGCATGCTCTTTTGTTTTGTCACCCTATACATCTAGGTTTCACCACAGATGCCATAAGGCTAAATTTCTTGTTTCTTGCTCTCTTTTCATAAAAGCAATAGCTGCAAGTGAAACAGTCAGAATTACTAGGCAGGCAAGTGATATGTTAGATTTATTTAAGGGAAACATAACTTCTGAGGGTCTTTTCCTTCTAAACGCCAATCCAACTGAATTGGCCCCATTTAAATATGTTGATGCACTGACCACTGGGGTAAACTGGTGCTCTGTTTCTTTCTCATGGCAGGCAGCACCTGCATTGAGCATTTCATGGCTTCTCTCAGCTTAGGGCTACTGTTTCTGTTATTGTGCTGCTTTTCTCTATCACTTTAAGACCTTGTTAAGATGATTAGCAGACATATTAGACATATTACCTGTATCCAGACATTTTTTTAACATAGTGCAAAATATTGTATTGAAAAATCTATTAAAAGTATGATGAGAAATCTGTGAATCTATAAATCAGTGGACAGTTTATTTTATTTATTAATAAACAAGTTGACAGTAATGTTTGGATTCTTCATGTTTGAATACAGGGAGGATAGATATCAATGCATCATTATCATGTTTCTTTCCCAGAGTACTTCCTGGAGTATGGAATGATTATAACAACTGGTACAAAAAATTACATAGTGAATTCAAACTATATATAAACAATCGCTTTATCCTTCATAAATATGTAACAGCTCTTTTACTGTGCATAGCACAGCTAAAGTGTCAGATGTTCCCTCCAGATTGGATGGGATTCTGCACACTCCTCCCAGCTTTCTACATTGATGTTGAATGACTTCATATCCTTTTTGATGTGGCATCACCATAGAGGGTGACCCCGCTTTCTAGAGCCATCTCAAGTCTCACTGTACCAAATTTTCTTGCGGATGTGGTCTTTTCATGTTCCCTTTGATATGGCCAAACCATTAAAACCTCCTTCTCTTAATAATGATTTCTAACTGTGTCAATTCTATGTGCTCCGGCACCTCTTGGGTTTTGTATTTTGTCTTTCCACTTTATTTTCAGGATCTTGCACGGGCATTGGATGTGGAAGCTGTTCAGTTTCCTGATGTGCCTAGCATATGTAGTCCATGTTTCTGAACCACAAAGCAGGAATTGACAGCACACATCTTGTAGACTTACATCTTCACCCTATGTGATAGTTTGCTGCTATTTCATGCACATTTCTAGCCCAAAATTCTTAGCTGCTTGTATACCCCATTGAAACCACAGAGGAAATGTAGGTATTTAACTTCAAGTTACCTAAGCTGAAGTTTGTTTAGGTCACTGAAGTTAGCATCTAAGTCTTGTGTATTTGTTAATGACTACAAATGGTCAAAATCTTGTCTTGTATTTCATTTACAACTGCAGCAGCACATTGCATCCTAACAATACACTTGGGCATTGGATCAGCACTAGCTGTCTTGATTTCCATCAATGCCAAATATTCATCAGAACCTAACAAATACTGACCTGGCAAGACCTGTATGGCTCAATCAGATCAAGATGCAAAATGCTATGGCTCAGGCATGATTTTCTGATGAATCTTTATTTCTGACTTTCATCAAAAACTATTATATTTTTAAATCCCCAGATATTTTATCTGGCTGCAAATAATCTCTCTCTCTCAAACATAAATCTAGAGATTCTTTTTTATGGACAGATTGATTTGTGGACAATAAAATAAAATATTCAGAACACCTCTGCGTTCTAGAAAAGGAATAGCTATGCTTTTTGATATTTTGAGTTATTCTTGCTTAATATTTTGATTTTATACAGACTACTATTTACAGATTTTGCTAAATTTAAACTTAACATGCAATATCCCATGATGTTTAGAAATGGGACACAGTGGAAATACTTGATTCTTCTGTATATATCTTAAATACTTTAAGTAACCACAGTCTTGTAAGACCAGTGAGGGCTCCCGTAATTCCAAAAAACTTTTAAGATTACATTTTTAAGAACAAAATCACAAGTCAAGTAAAGTAGCATCAAATCTTGTAATGAGACCTCAGAAATCATCTTTTCAGGATTGTTATTTCTGACAAATAGTTTCTGTTGAGTTCAGGAAGTTATATAGCTGTTACAGAAAAAGTGTAAGTCTTGTGGTTAGGGGTACATCAATAGAGATGTTTGGGGCTGATACCAGTAGCCAATATTTAAGGAGGCATATTGACTGATACAAATTTCCAATACAGCTGCCTCCAGCTGGTAAGTCTGGTGTGGTGGAAGGTGCATGGGGGGTAGATCAACAGCCCCTGTGGTGAGGGAGGGGGCAGGGCAGGGTGTTGCTCGGGGGGGGCAAAGCCACAGGTTGGTGGGGGTGAGAGGCAGCTCCCACCACTGCTTGCATCCTGGGAGAGCATGGGGGGGTGGTCTGCCCCTGGATCTGGGTAGGGTGGGCTGCCGCCAGGACTGTGCAGGGCTCTTCTCTGCATTGGCTGGGCTAGGAGCAGGTCCCAATGGTGCTGGGAGGGTGCTGCATCCACCCCAAATTTCACTTCCAGTCTGCTCCCAGCACTGCTGCTGCCAGCTGCAGCCTTGGCTATTCTCAGTGCATGGGTGGGGATCAGGTGTTGAGCCGGGGTTGTGCCAGGTGGCTGGCAGTGGCAGCACTGGGAGGGGAGCAGTGGCAAAATATGGGGTTGATGCAGCATCCTCCCAGCACTGCTGGCACCTACTCTGAGCCCAGCCCCGTTCAAGAAGAGCCCCAGCTGCAATCTGCCTTGCCCTGTGCAGATCCGGGGCCAATGCCCCATGCTCTCCTGAGGTGCAAGCAGCAGCAGAAACTTCTTCCTCTATGTCCACGAGCTGTGGCTCCAGCCCTGCCCCACCTGGGCAGTATCTGCCTCTTCCCCCTCCCTCACCGTGGGTTTGTTGATCAGCCCCCCTCCCCCTTCCATTCTCTTCCCTCTCTCTTTCCACCACACTAGACTTATGAGCTGGAGGCAGCTCTCTACGCTGCTGGGCTCTGCTCTTTGCGGCCTGAGCTCAGAGCTGCTCTGTGGCTGCACATAGAGTGGGCACTTATTGGCCAAATTATTAGCCCCATCTGGCCGATATCCAATACAGCCAGTTTTCTTTATATTAGTACCAATCCAATATCGGACCTATGTATTGGTGCACCTCTAGTTCTGGTACAAGTATTGATTGTCAGTTGTGTCAAAGGACATGTGCAAAGCTATGTGCCAAAAAACTACAGAATCTGTGTATTTGCTTTTCCAGTTTAATGCAGGCCATCAGTTGGTAGACATAATAGAAAAGTGGCTATACTTTAAAGATCTTATTAGGACGAGTTATTGGGGAAGTATGAAGAAAAACACTTTAAATGAAAGTTCAAAGTATACCCCTTATTAGAAGCACTTGCAGTGAGTTAAAGCATTTCTTAAAATATGCATGAGTGATCTGTAAAGATTATTCTGTATAAGGAAGCCTGTTTTTCAAATATATAGGCATCTAAATAGTAATTTAAAGTTTGTAGTGGGTGCATAGGTGATTGTTCTCTTTCAGGAGGCAAGAGCATAGGAACCGGATATTAAGGCCACATCCGTATGGGTAAAGATGGCACTGTGAAGAGGTTTCCTGAGGTAGTACTGCGTGCATTAGCACTAGTATGAGAAGGAGGATAGCCATATTAGCATGGGACTGTGCCTTGGCTAGTTAGCTCTCTTGAGAAATAGAGCTGCTTTGCCCAGGTGCAGTTTAATGTGAACAAGACTATGCTGCTTTTAGTTTCAGAGTTAGCATGTGTGGCGTTAGCTTAGGTATCTTTGCCTGGAGCTTGTGTGTGTGTGTATATATATGAGTGCACATGTGTGCAAGCCTCTAATTCACAACAGGTTGACTGCTTTCACAACCATGGACCTACAGGGCTGACATTGACAGTCTTCTCTGTAAATGTTGAGGGAGTAATAGGAGTTGAACAGGAATTTTTTTCCAGGACTTTTTCCAGGACAGAGCACTGATTACAGTGGTCATGTGCTTTGTCTTCAAGAGATGCACAGAGGGCTAAACAGCAAAAGACACTAATCTCAGGGATGAAATAGCCATCAAAAAGCAGCACAAGCAATATGGCAGGGCTATCTCTATACAATCAGAGTTTGTCCTCAACACAACATTGATGACAGAACAAAATGACATTGACATCTTGACCATCAATATGGACAGCATCTCAATAACATCCATGTATAAGCCTTCAAGAAAGCACTTTGCCTTTGTGAACTCAGGAAACCTAGACCATGAAAAACATGCGTGATTATCAGTGGCTTTAATAGCCACAGTGTTACATTAGTTTAGAGTGCAAATGAGAACAGCAACTTGGTCAAGATGTGGGCTGAGGCATACCAGCCATGCTTGATTCATGCCTCAAAGTTACCTGGGTCTTTGACTAGCTTCCAAAGGAGAAGAAGCTATAATTTATACCTTGCCTTTGTTGACAGCAATATAGAAGCTATATACAAGAAAGATGTGTTGGAATCCATCCCTCCCACACAGCACAGACCAGACATTATCAATGTCAGAGCAACCATAACTCCAAATATGCTATTGAAGCAATGCACAGATGCTTCACTTTTAAGGCTTTTCTGAAGACCTTGACAAAAAAAGTGGTGCACACAGAGCCAGTCTCAGATAACTATGACCTCTCTGTGAATGCACTGCACAAAACATCCAGGAGATATATACCTCAAGGATGCACAACTGAGTATATACCAGCGTTTACTCCCATGCTAGCAGCTGAATACAAAAAATACCAGCAAATGTTTCAAAGACGTCCTTTCTCAGAAGAGACTATTGTAGTAGGGACAGCCCTAATTAACAAGCTCCAAGAAGAAAAGAAAAGGAAATGGAAAGAATTGATCAAAGGAATGCATAAAACCCACATAAGCAGGAAAAGCACGGGTAACTATTCATAAGCTAAGTAGCATTCTGAAGAAAGTACAGCAATACTACAACATCAATTAGTTGGCTCACCAGTTTCTGCTTAACAGTAAAACTTTGAACAAACAGCCTTAAATACAGATTAGATGGCAAACTGATCTGGAGGAAAATCCTTTTAGCATGCCATACACAATGGATGAACTTGATCCTAGACTAGGTCACTTTAAGTCCAGCAAAGCAGCTGGACTTGATGACAGATGTATAGAGCAGATCAAGCACTTTGGTCCTACAACAAAGTAATGGATATTATGCCTTTTTAACAATTGCCTATCAACCCTTAAAATACCTAAATTTTGGTGACAAGCCCATTTAATAGCTCTGTTAAAGCTAGGGAAGGATGCCTCTGGCCCAGAGAACTTTAGGTCAGTGTCACTGCTGCCCCATCATTATAAACTTTATGAACGTCTTATTCTCAATTGCCTTTCACCTCATATCAAACAACATCTAATACAGGGGTGGGCAAAATATGGCCCGCAGGCTGGATCTGGCCCACAAGGCCATTCTATCTGGCCTGCAGGGCCCCTAAAAAAATTTGGAAAATTAATATTTCTCTGCCCTTGGTTCCTGTCAAAAATGACAGG
The DNA here is from genome assembly GCF_052110815.1 of Crocodylus siamensis. NCBI lineage: Eukaryota > Metazoa > Chordata > Crocodylia > Crocodylidae > Crocodylus > Crocodylus siamensis. The sequence continues at coordinate 46,521,915 of NC_143401.1, read as the reverse complement.
AACCAAGGACAGTAGGACCCAGGGGAAGACCAGTGGGCTCCAACCACAGCTGGGCCCACTCAGCCCTGCCCCCCCAGCTGGAAGCCCCAGTTGTGGTTTCTGGGCCGGGAGCACGTGGCTGCTCTGACACAGGAAGCACAGGTAAGTGGGGGTGGGGGTAAGTGACCCCTCCCCCACCCCATGCCCGGTGCCCCATGCTGCAGCTGCTTGCAGCCCACATGGGGCTGCCTGTGTCCGCTCTGGACAGCCCCATGTGGGCTGTGAGCGCCTGCAGCATGGGGCACCAGGCATGGGGCGGGGGAGGGGCCACTTCCCCCTCCCCTCCCCGCACTCAGCTTTTCCCTGGGTTTCTTCCCTGTGCAGAGAAAAGCGGCCCCTTGTCTGCCCCATGCCCGATGCCCTGTGCTGCAGGTGCTCGCGGCCCACACGGTGCTGTCCAGAGCAGGCACAGGCAGCCCCAGGCCAGCTGTGAGTGGCTGCAGCGCAGGGTGCTGGGCATGGTGCAGGGAGGGACTGCTTTCTCCCCAGCAGGGAAGAAGCCAGTGTGAACACAGGGCCTGCACTGGTGTCCTGAGGCCAGTGCTGGTGGGGCCCAAAGCAGGGTGGCAGGAGTGCAGGGCCCCAGCTGGCAGGGCTCTGTGAAGCTGGGCCAGCTCCCTACTCCATGCTGGTGCAGGGCAGTCCAGCTCCACAGACTCCTGTCGGCCTGTGCCCTGCTTTGGGTCCCACCAGTGCTGGCCCTGCGACATTGGTCCCAAGATGGTGACTGGGGGCAGGGCACCTGTCAAGAGGCAGGGCTACCCATGTGGCCCTCGACAGCCAGCCAGCCAAAGCTGGGTAAGTGGCCCTCTGCTCAAAATAATTGCCCGCCCCTGATCTAATACTAGAACAAGTCGGATTTAGACCAGGCAAATCCTGCACTGGCTAGATACTAAACATCACCCAGCATATAAAAGATGAATTTGAGAAGGGGATGATAACAGGTGTTGTATTTGTAAACATATCAGTGGCATATGACACAGTGAACCACCAAAACCTGCTTGCCTAAAGTCTACGATATGACTCACAGCTACCTCCTAGTTCAGCTCAGCTGATCTCTTTTGAAGAATATTTGTTTTTATGTTGAACTGTACAAGAAACAGAGCAGCTGGAAATGACAGCGAAACAGCCTCCCACAGTGTAGCATGCTAGCACCAATCCTTTTTAACATATATACTAATGACTAACCTATTCAGAATAATACAAGGAGCTTCATATACTGATGATCTGTGCATTATGATGCAAGAGCATGACTTTGCCACTGTTGAGAACAGACTTTCATGTGCACAGAGCAACCTCAAATTACTACAATAAGAACAAGCTTTTCAACCCAACCAAGACACCAGTCACAGCTTTTCGGCTATGCCACAGATAAACCAAGCAGAAATTAAACAGCACCTGGGATGGAATCCCACTAACTAATGACCCAAACACTGTGTACTTGGGGGTTACATTGGACGAAATACTTATTTTCAAAGCTTACATAGAGAAAATGACGGGGAAAGTTGGTGCCCACAACAACATGCTTTGAAAGTTGGTGACCTCACGGTGGGGAGTGAACACTCGCTATATTATGTACCATTGCTATTACTTTGTGTTACTCCACTGCCGAGTATGCATGTCCAGTATAAGAACCAACAGTTCATGCCAGGTTAACTAGAATCTGAAACACACTCCCAGCAGAGGTGGTGCAGTTGCTATCCCTGGAGGTGTTCATGAGGAGCCTGGACAAGCACCTTGTGGAGTTTGTTTGAACCCAGTTACCTCCTGACCATGGCAGTAGACTGAACTCGATGATTTTACAGGTTCCTTCCAGTCCTTTTATTCTATGATTTTGGAAAAAAATATTAGTTAGTAAGAAGGGCACGAAAAGAAGAAGAGGTAAGCCATACGAGGAAAGGCTGAGGGACTTGGCTCTCTTCAGCCTAAAAAAGAGAAGCTGAGAGGGGATTTGATAGCAGCTTACCACTATATCAGGAATACATCAAGGGCTTGGTGAACAACTGTTCACCAGGGCTCCCTTGAGGAAAACCAGGAGTAAAGACCACAAACTCCTGGAAGACCATTTCAGGATTAACACTAGGAAAAACTTCTTCACAGTTAGGGTGTCCAGACTTGGAATAAATTCCCTCCAGAGTTGGTGCAATCACCTACTCAGGAAATCTTCACCTGACCCCAGCTGTCTTTCCTGCCTGGTGCAGGGGGGCCAGACTCGATGATCTTGCGAGGTCCCTTCCAGCCCCTTACAATCTATGAATAAGAATTAACAATACAAGTTTTCTTCAAAGATTCATATTATTTAAAAATGCCTTGAGTAAAAGTAAAACCAAATACACTTTATTTTGATACCTTTCCATTTGCACTTACATCCTAAATTATTAACTGAAGTTTTCAAAATATTTCAGGAACATAGAGCTATATATAGTGTAGCTTAACAAAAGTCAACAAGGAAGAAATATATCGCAGAACTTGGTAGATCTCTTTTTGCCATACACACTTGGATAACATTTTATACTAGGCTAGGGTAATTCTGTTCATCTTCTAGCTGTTGCCTGCATGCTCTAGACAAACAAATATAGAGCAGGTTGTGACAATTACTTATTTAGCATTTATAGTACATTTTGAGGAAGAATCATGTTCTAATATATTCATATTTTGTGAGAATAAATTTATAATTCTTTATTGTGGCGAACGTTATGTTGGGGCACTTGGAAATTATTTGTATGCTGTCCCCATGCATATGTACACACTTTAAGTATGAAGATGAGATGTCGGTAGCAGATTTTAATGTGGTGCCTTTGTTCACTACAGTCCAGACTCTAATGATTTGACTCATCCTTTAGAAAAATAACTGTACCTGAAAGAATAACTATTTATTCCACCATTATTTTCCTTCTAATATTGATTGTCAGGTTTGAATACTGTAGTACTAAAAGTTATCTTGCTAAATACCGTTGGTCATCTTTCATTTTTTCTGAGTTTTGTTTTCCCTTTTTTGTTTCAATGAGATACGGGCTAGAGTCTGAGTGCTTAATCTTGCAAACCACTACCTGTGTTTTGCTTAGTGATTTTGGTGCTCTTGTGTGGGTGCAGGGTTCTACTTGGCTGATCAGCTGGCAGTAACATCCCCATTTAGACATCCATCATCCTTTACATACATCTCTTGTATTTTACCACTTTTAAGCTCATGCAGAAGCCTGTCCCGTTGTTAGCAACAGGCTGTGAACATTTTGCCTAGTGCTCATGGGCTTTCTGTCTAGTTCTTTTTTTATGTATACTTTTGGAAAACAGCTTCTATTCCTGTAATGTTTTAGTTGAGAGGAGCTCTGGAAGTTTGCATCTGAAAGAAAATTATCATTTTATTGGATAGGACACATCTTGGCTGGCTTGCAGAATGTCTGGACTGTGCATTTGGCATTTAGATTCAAATACACAAACAGGAAGTGGTAAAATAGATACTGTAATGCATCTGGGTTGCCACATTGGTAGCAACTAGGATTAACTCTGGTGTGTCAGTGCATGGAGCAGGAAATTACTATGCACAAGGATTCACAGTACAAGTAATCCTTTGATTTAATTAATATTTGCCCAGCATGGTGCTTTGAAAATAGAAAACACGATTTAAGATCCAATAAATCTTTCCTCTTCACACGTATTGCTATAATTATTTCCTGTAAATAGTTTCTTCTATTTTAAGTAACTAGAAAGTTAATTTATACAGATAATAGGTTAGAAAAGAATATCAGCTGTAAACATTCCTTCTCAACTTTTTAAAGGAAAAAAATCACACATGGCAAACAGAACTAGATACGTCTGACATCATTAGGCAATTTGTAGTCTTCTGTAAAAGCTCTAGAGAGATCTTGGTGTGAATTAAGTCTTGGAGAGAAGAAACTAAGTCAATTATTTGAATTTGAGAAGAGAAATAATTTTGGATTCTCACAGTGGCAACGTGTAGGGAGTGCACGTGCACCCCCTGAGAGTGCCGGTGCACCCGTAAGGCCGCGCTCCCTGTTTAGCCAGTGGGCAGGGAGGCAGACAGGAGCACCAGTGCCCCCCTGTGAGTGTTGGCCAGGGAGCGGGGCCACCAGCAAAAGTGGGTGTGGTGCTTCCGGAAGTGGCCGCGGGACGTCCGGAAGCATCACAGCCACTTTTTGGTCAATGGGATCGGCTGCTGGGGAACCCCCTCCCTCGGTTGCTTACTTGTGTCAAGGGGGGCACATCCCACCTCAACTTGAGAGGCACCAGTTGCCCATGGATTCTCAATGCAAAGTAATGGATTTTTACAGAAGCTCCCCAAATGATTTATATAGAGATCAGTGAACAAATTATGTTCTTTGTTTAAAACTTCTTCAGTGTGAAGAATGTACTCTCAGACAATTCAAAGAGGTAAATTAACTAGGATTGACTTATTTACATCATAACTGATGCTAGCTATCTGATGAGACCACTGCTGGGTCCTAGTGTAATCTATGCTACTAATTGAATTTCATATCTTTTATTACTGTGAAGTGCTTTAATGTCACTATGATACATTCAATTAAAAACATACTTGGACCCTCCCAAAATCCCTATGTAGACAGTCACGTTACTATTATTTTTGATCCCCTGACACTCTAGCAGTATAAGTTAATATAGATTGAATGGATTTCTCCTCTAAGTATGATTCTGTTAAACATCAAACATATTAGGAGCCTGTATAACATCAGGTAATTCAGGAAACTGAAGACACACAAATTACATTTCCTCTGAAATTTTTGTTGATTTTCATGTTTTAGACAAAAGCTTGTATAGTATCCGGTAACTGTTGTGAAAAAGTGCTCTTTACAAACATGGAGGAGTACCGGTGGTTAGCTAATATGAAAACCTAGCAGAAATGTTGTGCTCCATTTATGAACCAAAAAATGAGAGCACATAAAATTACACTATTGGAACAGATATTCAATGCAGCCATCATATTCTCTTCGCTGAAAATAATCATTTTGGGTAGAACAAATCAACTGACTTCACTGGAGTCAGCATTTCAGTCCCTGCCTTCTAAAATATTTAGACTTGAGGCATTCTTGGATAGACTTGAGCCACCCTTGGATAAATTCAAGGCAGCCCTCAGAAAATGCCAGCTCTTAGTTTTCATTCTTTTTTTTAACTTCAGAAAAATAGTAGGCTGGATGAAATTGTTTGGCAGGCTTAATCCAGCCCACAGGCTGTGTGTTTTTGACCCCTGGTATACATGGTAGGGATTATTTTGAAGCTTTATTGCTTGGATTTAAATTAGTATTTCTTCTCCTAGCTGTAATCCGTTTGCTTGTAACACTATACTGCTAGTTTTAGGATTATTTCCAGTTGATCATCACCATGGACCCTAAAGAAGGTTCAGATTAATGTCTGATGGTACTGAGATGTACACATTGCCATTCAGAACTGCTGGGCTCAATAGATTTTGTTTTATAGGGTAGGGCAGGCACTCTTTTTCCCATTCCAGTCTCCTTAGAGGAGGGCTGCTTTAAGTACCATGGGGAGCTCTGCAGGATTTTTGTTGATGGAGTCTGCATAGGTAAAATCAGACATCACATTTTTCCCAGGACAAAACCTTTTATTCTGGGATCCTACAGATGTACAAGCCTATTGTCCCACTTCAAATACCCATGAAGTATAACACTTTTTCCTGGGACAATCGAGCTAATTTGAGTTAATTATACGAGCTAAGTTTGTAAAGGGCTATGCCACTCAGATCAACGAGAGCCAACTCAAATGTACCATCAGTTTTTAACCATAGAGGTTGGAAACTAGATGTCCATTATCTTGAAACTTTGGAATTTGTGCACACAATGGGGGTAAAGTATCAAAAACTGAAAAATATTTTTGGAATTGAAACCTCATAATATTTTGTTTTAGAAACACCAAGACATGCCACTTCCAATAAGAAAGTAGGCTTCCTTGGCCCCCTGGAAACTCAGAGTAGCTGTTAGCTCAAAGTGACAAAACTCTTATCAGTTTAATTGCTCTCTGCCACAAAATAGCAGGAGTGGAATTGATATTCAGGTTCACCAATAATGTTCAATGGCAAGCAGCATTAAAATTGATAAGAATCATGCTAATTTCAGCCAGCAACCTCAGGGCTTCTAGGATCCCTGCATCCATGCCAGTTTTACACTGATATTTGGGGTCCTATGTCTTCCAGATTTATAGCCCTGGTGGCTCCCTGGTCTGCGTGATTGCTCCAAAATGGGGTGAGTGTTGCCTCAAGATATCTCTGGAAGCTCCAGAAACCTGATTTGAAGCTATCTTCCAGTTGGCTTGCCAAGAGCTGAGTAGGGGAGCTGTCAGGAAAAGTAATCAAAATTGACATATTTTTGAAAAATGCTCTGCTTTTGATAACTCAGAATTTTCCAATAGAAAACATTATGCTGGAAACTTCCAACTAGTTTGAGCTGTAAAGGGGAATGCATCAAGTTAGTGTGTAGACCGGGGTGGGCAATTATTTTGAGTGGAGCGCTGCTTACTGAGTTTGGGTAAGCCATCAAGGACCGCATGACAGGCAGCCAGGGGCAGATAAATATTCATTTTCTAAATTTTTTAGGGGCCCCGCGGGCCAGATAGAATGACCTGGTGGGCCACATCTGGCCTGCAGGCTGCATTTTGCCCACCCCTGGTGTAGGCTATATATCTTGTCTGATCTTACCATTGACTGTCTGGATAGCTCCACTACATACCTGAGCTTATGTTGGCATAAGCCTGAGATAAGGATAGGTCTTGGCAAAATGATTTATAACAGTCCGATTCTAATCTTTCAGTAATATGCTAGGTCCAGTCTCTTTCATTTTAAGAGCTAGTTGCAGTCAGCAATTCACAGGTGGATTTGAAGACAAGATACTCGCAGATGGATAAAATAAAAATAAGCTTTTATCAAGAAAACAATGACATCTTTTCAGTAGTGTTATAAACTAAAGATAAAAGAATGTATCAGTATGACTGTGAGACAAGTGGCATGCTATCAGTTGTATTTCTTCCTGGAAATAATCTTGAATGATCGCTAAATATAGTTATATTATTATGAGCATAATAGTTTTTTTAAAGCTTTTAAAAATACAAAGCTTTTGATTCTGAGGTTGGAAATAGCTTTGAAATTAATTTGTGCCACAGGGATAATTGTAAATTACTTCTTAAATGAAACATAAGGGAACCTCCCCCCTTTAAATTAAAATCCCAGTGTGTTAGTTGTGTCAGAGGATGTGCAGAGGCAGAAAATAAATGGGCAGATGAGAAAACCTGAAAAAATATCAAATACAGGACTCAAATTTATGCACATTTCTTACATTGTTAGATAGAAAATACAGCTCTTATCTGCCCTGAGTAACTGTGGTGACAGTGTGATGATTATTTTCAACACAGGCTTATTATATACAAGTACAGAACAGAGTCTCGTCTTGGCTTACACCATATGTATTTGGCTGATAAGGATTATAGTCAATGAACATGGTTATCAGCATAGCACATTTGCCTATTTAAGATAGGCTCAGATTTACATCTTCATGACTCCATTGGTGTTATAAAGGGGAAATGTTACTGTATTTACTTAAATACTGTTAAATGAGGCATGTCTGTGATCTTTTGGGTATGCAGATGCACGCATGCACTGTCTTGCTTCTCGTGAGTTAGTAGTGAACCAACTTGTTTGCATTTGGCATTTATCAATAGAAGGCACAAACTGGAACATAATAAATAATAAAATAAAGAAAATAATAGCATTATTTTAAATTACAATACCAGTTTACAGATACATGCTGATAGATAGATATTTACCCTCAAAATGGGAATCTGTATTTGTTCCTCATTTAGACTTGGCAGTGTTCCTGCTGAGGTCGATGTAAGTTTCCCCATTGACTGTAATAGGAGCGGGGTGGCCCATTAATTGCCAGCTGCTGAAGTTTGGGTACTAACAGCCTGCATTGATTTCTAAACTCAAGCATATTGGAAAGGTGGAGAATGGAAGGGATCTAAAGAAAATTGAGAAACTGAGTTGTGTCTTTTATATTCAAGACATAAGATGAAACAGCAAGAAGAATTTTTGTTTTGGAGTTCAAATTCATTTTTTAAAGTCGGACATTTTTACATAAAACTGAGTACTTCTGTGGACTAGTTGATAGATTATCCAGGGAGCGGAATATGATTTTGTGGGCATATTCATTTATGTTTAAAATTCATACAGTATTTTCATACAAAATTCATTCCTTTGTGATGTTAGTTGTTTTTAAACTAAATTTGTGTATAGAGTCATAGAGAAAGGTAGGGCTGGAAGGGACCTCCAGAGGTCATCTAGTCCAACCCCCCTGGCTGAGGCAGGATCTTCTCTATCCAAAGCATTCCACACAACCATCATCTAAACTCTACATAAAACTACTTTCAAATACCTGAGTGATAGTTCCAGCGTCCTCCACCATGGGATTGGTGAGAAGTTGGGCAGTTTCATGTTTTCATATAAGCAGGGGTTGGGCATGTTGATGCAGGTCTCTGGAGTTCAGAGTTTTTATAGTTCCGTTATTGTGTTATGGCAGATCCTTAATAGTCTATTCATGGCATTTTATTTGCAAGCTGGCTGACAAGCATCAATAACATTTTGAATAAGTGGATTTCTAATTGGCTTGTGGTACATTAGCAGCAGCAAATAGAGTAGGTGTCATTGTTTTAATTTGGAGAAAATTGTTAATATGGAAACTTGCAGGTTTTAAACTTTAAATTTTGAAGTTGGAATGAGAGTGGAAATCAGGTTTATAATTTAATCATGAAAATGCAGTCCCCATTTATAAATGATTTAGTTCATGTAAAAGTTACATTTTTGTTTTTTACTGAATATGAATTTTCTAAATATGTATTTTCCATTCATGGCCAACTTAGATGCTTTTAAGAATTAAGCTTTTAACAAAAGGTGGTGTGTTTGAAGTTTCTTTAAAATCTTTTAGAATTGCTGTTTGCAAATAGTACTGCAAATAAGGATATATGTGGTGTTCTTAGTGAACAAATGCTATATTAACATGAATTTGAAAAAAATTAAATTTGAAGATTCTGTAAAGGCACTCGTACATCAGAATAACAAGTAGTCTGGTAATTGATTTAATGGGTTCAGCTGACTAATGACTTGTTATTAAGTGTGTGCTATTATAATATCTTTAAATTCGATCATCTTTTGACCTTCTGATAAGTCATTGCAGGTGTCTTCATGAAGGCCACACCAGTTGCAAGAGGAAAAACTATCTAGTATCCTGTTCCCTGGTGATTATAGTAGCTATTCAAATGGCAAGCGTAGTGGGTTGAGAATCCGTGAGGCAGACAGATCCAGGAGCCAGTTTCCTTATAAAAGCCATTCCATTTATTATACATGAGGAAAATTTCTCACCACAGGAAACAAAACAAGTACAGATGCAAAGAACAAATACAAAATCAAACCTCTGGTCTTTCTTCAGACCTGGAGAAACAGCACAGTCCCTGTGCTTATCTCTAAGCACCAGGCTCCTCTCCTTTTTCAGTTTCCCTTCCTGGAAGCCTTTTAACTACCTCTGAGCCCAGTCCCATCTCTTTGTCAGCTGAGCCAGACTTCTTACGCACGCAGGTTCCCTTAACCTTCTGGCTTCCAGCTCCTGAGTCCTGCACCTCTTTACACAAGTTAATACATTACTTTTAAACAAGCAAAAATAATTTCAAAACAAGTCATGAAAATTAAAGTTAATCTTGACCACAAATGACAGAAACATTTAGATCCTTTACATGTCTATATGCCTGGGTAGTATTTTGGATAATACAATAAAATCTAGGGTTTGTGTGTGTGTGTGGGGGGGGGGGAGGGGGTTGCATGTATCAAATCATTTGCATGATGTTTTTACTAAGGAAAAGGATCTACTCAGGTGCCATAACAACATTTCTTCCCAAAATTTCTGTGAATTGTACTGATTGGATTTTAGCGTATCAGCTTTAGATTGGCTGTATTTTGTTGCTGTCAGCATACAGAATGGAAGTTTTTGGGGATCCTTTGGAATGGAAGGTACAGTTGATGCAGTACAGTATTATTTTTAGAAGCCCACCACCTCTCTCTCATAAAAGACAGTGTGAGGCTATGTCAATGAACTTAAAAGTACTTCATGAAAGAGTACAGCATATGTGGAAGAATGGCTAAAGCCTGAATAATAGTACACCATTCTCTCCTCTTATGTTCGGGGATCAAACAGTGTTGGAACTGAATATTGTCTGTAATATTCATGAAATCAGAATTTAAGAATTTAGGGGGGGAAAAAATCAATCATGGCAGACTTTTCCTAACCCTGAATAGGGAGAAAGAATGAAAATGTATCAGTTAGACATCTTTTAGCTCACTATAAGCAAAAATACCCCAAACTACAAAAATTCTGGTGAGGTTGGATCAGAAAGAAAAACAATTTCAACAGCACCTGAGTATGTTGACAGATTGTAAAATTCTATTCTAGGCTGCTTACAGCTGCGGACCCCCCCCACCTCCAGCACTTTACTTTCAGCTTGGCGTGCCCCTGTGCTGAGCTCAGTGCATGCCCAGAAGAAACATAGTGTTAGTTTGACCCAGCTCACCCAATGTCTATATAGATCATGTGTTTCAGTGGGGCTTTTGGGGGCTTTTTTCTAATAGCTGATACAATCTTCTATTAGATAAAAACACCGAAAAGCCCCACTGAAAACACTTGATCTATACATGTACTGGGGAGCCAGATTAAACTAATGTGATTCATCTTTTAGTAAAATGTTGGGTTTTTGGTTTTGGTTTTTTTTCCACATCTGTCAGCATCCCTAGATACTTTCCAAAAGCATTTTCAACCCATAATAATTTCATGTATGAAATGTTTCTTTAAAAACTGTGATCAGAATCTGGAGAAATAACAGATCACAATAGTGCCAAATTGGGCAACAAAGCATGATGCGTACAAATGTTAATCAAATCTTGAAAGATTAACTGATTCACAATAGATTAATAATGGAGCCAAAAGTTTACAGCAATATACCAAGAGCCATTACTGTATAGAGCATAGTATACAAAGATATATTCTAAGTGCAGAGAATAAGTGAAAAAGATAAGTATAATTATTTCTACAGTTTTAGGGAGTAAGGATTAACATGCGCGAAGAATACAAAAAATCATGCCAAAGCCAAAACACAAATACAAAGCAAACCAAACAAAAAAAAATGTGAATAAAAAACTCTGAGAATGGTGGAGAAACCATTTTAAGGCAAGATGCTCCACAGATGGGGTAATAAGCAATAACCAAGGCAAGATAAATCATTATGCAGTCATAATACAGTAATTATGCTGGAGAAAGGAAAGGAAAGAAAAGAATGCATCATATTGAGAAAGCAAGCTGTGACTCAAGGTGAGATAGCACATATATGACATTAACGCAATAAAAACAGCAAAAATGATCTGCAAAGATCAAATTAGCACTGACAAGCCAGCCTACGAACAAACAGGAAATTGAATGCCAAAGATACTGTGGAAGGAATATGCCAAAGAATATGCTACACTATAAAGACTTCCTCAGTGTTATACAAGAAAATAAACTGTAATTTGCATTTTAGCAAAGACACATTACAGGGTCTGAAACAGACTCCTCCCAGAGGTGGTACATTCACCTACCCTGGAGATCTTTAAAAATAACTTGACCCCATCATCTGACCCCAGCAGTCTTTCCTGCCCAAGTGCAGGGGGGTTGGACCTGATGATCTCGTGAGGTTCCATTCAGCCCTAAACATCTATTAATCTTCATGTGTGTACTGGCACCACTCTTGCAAAAAGGGCTAGCTACTATCTTTCACTAGTATTGCTGTTGCCAATAGGATAAGGATACATCCAAATTAAAAAGGAATGTGTTACAAAAGTGTTTGTGTGTGAAAAGTTCAGCTGGTGTGTCCAACTAACTACTCAAATAAAAAGTGAACATAAACTGCCTTTGAGCTTTCTTACAAAAACAACTGCAGGTGCCCCTAAAACACCTGTAGTATGTTGCTGAACGTACAATAATGCATCGTCAATGAACAATACAAGAAAGGAACTGCAATATAAATACAAATCTGATTTCCTAACCAGAGCTGCTTTGTGCATGAAAATTCAGCAACTGAAAAGAATAGGGGATCTTCAGTTTGATGAAAATACATAAGACAACAAAACACAGAAAGCAGCAACTGAATGATACATATGCCAAGTAAAAGCAGGTGCTGGAAACAGGTGTATTCAGGGCAAAATTTTAAAATGTTTACATCTGTCTTTCTGTCAGGATAGCCAATCACGCAGGGAGAAGTTGTAGTATATGTGAGAGAATTCAGGCTGAGAAGCAAAATGGAGATGGGAAACTGCACAGAATTCCAAACAGAAATTAGAAAAAGAAAGGGACATTTCACCCTAAATCACGAAAATTATTACTGGAGACTAGTGTTTTGTCTTCTGGGAACTAAACTGTCTTATAGTACCATACAACTTTCATATACTATCAACAAAGTAGTTCAGCAGGTCCAGTGTTCCAACCTGCAGTCTTAGGCAATGGATTCCAGTTTACTTGATAAGAATTTACACAATTTACTTAGTAATAGAAGTTCAGTCACATCACTTTATTGCCATATCACAGTCAGTCAAATGGTCAAGTCATGTTGTCAGTTAAGATCGCCAAGGCTCTGTCAAAGAACATTGTAAAAAAGTAAAGAAAATACTTGGCTTGAATGAAGAAAAACTTCCACAGAAGTATTTCATAACATCCCTGGTACCACACTTCAGGTGTGCCTTGGTTCCTATATAATCAACATGATCATAACCAGTAGTGGATGTAAGAGTAATAGATTAAATGAACTTTTGCATGTTTGTCTTCTAAGTTCACTAAAAACAACAAGCTAAAGGTCTTCCAGAACTGCCTGGCTAGGGACAGAAATTACACATAAACCAGTTTAAGTGATCAGAAACTGGTTTAAACCTGTAAAAGAACAGAAGTTCAGTGCACATAAGCTAGTTTCAAAATGGCTGAAACTTGTTTAAGATAAATCTGGTTGAATGTAGTATCAGACTTAACTGTCAAACTGGTTTATGAAACTTTTGTCCCTGACCCTTTCCTGGTTCAAGTTAAATCAGTCCCCCAACTTCTCAGCATTTTGCAGCCCTGGGCTGTGCTGTGCTGGGCTGTGATGTGCTGTCTGCTTCAGAGAGCAGGGCTGGCCCACCCCTCTGCTCCCTGGTTGGAGCAGTGAGGGCTGGCTCATTGGCCTCACTGGCTGGCTTGCTGCCCCCCCTCCTGGCAAACCCCAGCTGAGGTCTGGGGCTAGGGAGGGGGGTTAAACTTTCCTTCCTCCAAGTATGGAGCTGCCCTGCCCTGCCTACTTAGTGCTGGCTGTGACTGGACTACAAATTCCAAGCCTGCAGAATCTTGCTGCTGTGAATCTGGAGTGCAAATCCCAGAGACCTTGGAGGCAGCAGTAAGAGGAAGTAAACACACAGCCCATGCTGGCTACATGCCAGAGGGCCGTACTATAGTGCCCCCTGGCTTCTGGCTTGAGCCACTGTAGGCATGTGTTTGCATTTCCTGAATCAAAAGTAAATGTCTGTTCATTTGCTTATTGGTTCAATCTTTGCAGCTTAGACTAACCTACGAAGACTGAATCAATTCAGCCTCAGGCTTTTTGACTGTCTGTACTTAGCTCCTGAGGGACCTGTTCAGGATCAAGTTATTTCCTTCACACAAGTGTTGAGAGCAAGCAACATGTATAGAGCAGATAAATCTTTGAGTGTAGCTTTGGATGAATGCACATATCCACCCAGCCTTAAATACGTTAATCCATTACAAGCACAGTACACAAACACAGATATTGAGTAATATGAAATAAACATCTGAATTTCATCAGGAAATAGTAAAACTGCATGGCAAAGAGTAAGTAATATATATCAGAGCAGGTTCTCAAAAACCCCAGCAGAAGCAACAACTACAAAGCAGTCTTTTTTCATCATAAAAGAGACTCACTCAATCCCCAAGAGGGTTATGTACCAGACTTTATGTAAAACAAAATAGGCAAGGAAAAACTTTCCAAACCTAGAGGAAAACACATTAGTTTAATTTAGGTCCATACTTTCAATACCTTATATCTATATACAGATGATATAGAATTTAAGCAAGTAGAATAGAATGTTAACTATGTAAGAAACTTATGGTATTAATAATTAATTTTGCAACGACAAATAAATATTACAGAAGAGATGTTACAATAGGTATCTTCCTAATGGAGGACACAAGAATGTAATAATGTTATAGATTAATGACTGGTAATTTGGAGAATTCTGATGTGAGAAGGCCATGGAGGAAGAAGCATAACCTGAATGCTGCCCTACTCAGTTTTCTCTTTTCTAATGCTTTGGTGTTGAACACTCTTCCTCTTTTCTCCTCTTTCTGCTTGTTTTCTTTTAAGGCATCCTTTAATTTTAACTGTTCTCTTTTGTTTATACTATCTTTTTATATCACTTGGTGTTTTAATTTCCCTCTTTTCTTCAGATCCCAGAACACATTCTCTCCATCAAAACTGAGATATCTAATTATCTCACCCTTTCCTGCTTTTTTGTTTTCTCATAGGCTCCAGGCTTCTTTTTCTGTCTTCTGACAGGGTCCCATCCCTCCACCCTCCAGATGCAAGTCCTTAGATCCTCTTTGGTTTTGCTGAAGAATTCTTCTCCTTCATGCACTTTCTTCTTCAGGATTTATTTCCCATTCCAGTTGCTCACCATGCTACATCAAAATTGTTTTCACAAATGGATGTCATGTTATTTCTACTGGATACGTCTTCTGCTTGCCCTTTTGTATTCCCTTTGTTTAAAGCCTAGAAAGCTCCTGCTTGATTAGGCTCTTTCTTTCCCTTCCTTTTCAGTGGTGTAAGATATAAAGACATGGAGATAATATTTTGGGATGGGCCATATCTTATTTTTCCTAATTTTGAAATTATTGGCTTGAAATTGGCTTGAATAATTATCATTGCTGATGTGAAAACTTCAAAGGTTTCTGATTAGTTAAGACAAGTCTGTGCAAATGGCAGAAAAAAGGAAACAAAAACACAAAATACTCCCCCCCGCCACCCCATCAGTAAGACAGAGTGAGAAAACAAATTGAAAGGAATCTGCAAAACAAAGGTTTTTGCAGTTTTGTTTTGCAAAAAGAAAGAACACTAATGAAGACAGGTTTTAATATGGATCTCTCATCTCTAATGCATAGCATAATGCTAGTGTCACATAGGTTATAATATTTTTTTTAAAAACCCCACAGGGATAAAAAAAACTCTCCAGTGGTTTAAATTAGATGAGAAAAGGTTTTCAAATTGGAACACACTTTGCAGCCTTAAAAAATGATTGTAGGGGTTATGAAACCACAAGCTCGTTGTGATTTTCCCATTTCTAGTCATTTCAGTAACGGTTAAGGAAACAGGTTGCATTATAACAAACTGCTATATTGTATGCGTATTTCTAGAAGATTAAAAGCATGAACCACATTTGTGATGAAAGATTCTGGATTTTGCAAGAGAAAAACTTTGTAGGCTACTGTATATTTTATGTAATATTTTGTTACTAGTATGTAAGGTCATAGAATAGACCAGGTTATATGGATCACGATTAAATCAGGGGTGTTGAACTCATTGGGCCCTGTAGACTGCTGTGGATGGTGACCGCTGTAGACCTGTCTCTCACTAAAGGCAGGGATAAATCTTTTGAATGACTTTGTTTATTGGAGGAGAGATTGAAGTGCTTCTGCTTCTAAGAGGGTTCAATGAGCAAAAACTAATGAGGGAACTGATGGCATTGCATTTCCTTTCTCTGGCACTCAACTCCTAATTCATATGGTTAAGTAG
Organism: Crocodylus siamensis; assembly: GCF_052110815.1. Classification (NCBI taxonomy): domain Eukaryota; kingdom Metazoa; phylum Chordata; order Crocodylia; family Crocodylidae; genus Crocodylus; species Crocodylus siamensis. The sequence continues at coordinate 46,505,997 of NC_143401.1, read as the reverse complement.
CATTGGGCTTTCTTGTCTGTATTCTCATTATAGATTCCTGATTTTTTCTATGTACTCCAGATTCTAATGACCTTTCTTCCTCTTCCAAATCTAGCACAATTTACCCTTTGCTTTCTGCTCTACGACAAAAACCCTTTGTTTTCTGCTCTATGACAACTCATTACCTAGTGCCACAGATCGATATGGGTAGTGGTCTGTGCTTCAGACCTACAGCTTCCTAATGACGTCTGTGTTCCGTTGTAGATGATTATCACTTATATTTACATTGGACCTTTGTGGCACCAAGGACACCGGAGACAAAACCCAGCATTCCCGGAGAGAGAGAAAGAGCACCCCAGGAAACTTATCATCTGGATGGGTGGGGGCAGAGCAGGAGCCACACGAGCTGGCGTTTCGCTTCCTGGGTGGGGCGGCAGCCAGCTGATTACAGCAGCTGATGCTACCGCTGCGAGAAATTTAAAAACCCTGCTGGAAGTTGGCAGGGGAGAGGAGGAAGCCAACTGGGAGCATGCTGGCTGGACAGAGGCTCCAGGCACTGGCTGTGGCAGCACAGATGACACTGTCCCACAGCAAAGGAGAGGGAGCAGTGTCTGGCATCGAAAGCCATAGACGGGCCTTCTGAGCTTGGAAGACAAAAGATGTCAAGAGGCCTCACAACTTACTGCAGTACTCACAAGATGCATTGAATATATGGCTCCCTGTGAACTGGTTTGACTGAGATGGGGTCATAGACCAGATCCTGCTCAAACAATTCCTTTGGGACCTGGTAGAAGACACTCAGATATGGGTGAGACAACACCAACTGTGGAACAGAGAAGAAGCCCTCCACCTCACTGAGACTTTCTCTGTCTCAGAGAACGAGCATAGTTGCAGGCAGGGCTTCTGTACCCAGACCAGGGGCATGACCCGAGAAGAGGAGAAAAGGGTAGGGCCCCAGAAGGGGACAGTGAGGGTGTCGTCTGCTATTGTTGTGGCTGTACCAGTCATATCACGAAGGAGCACAGGCTGGGCTTGACACCTTCTTGACAGTCGTGGCTTAGCGACACCTCCTTTTCCTAGAGAGAGACCAAGGGAAGCTGACGGGAGTGAGCCAATGGATTGTAGTTTTGGCACAACCCTACCGGAGGGAGGCTGGGAATGACCAGTAGTGATGGCCTGGATCAGGGATTTGGTGGTACGAGCTACCCTGGACATGGGATGTTCACAGTCCCTACTCTGTGCAGATTTGGCTCCAAAAGCAGGTGTGAGGGAGGCCAGCCCCCTGGTTATGACCTGCATCTTGCAGGGTGAAATGCGCTTCTGGAGTTGCTACCTTCCGCTGAGAGTAATGGAGTTTCAAGGCAAGCTAAGGGTCGGCCTGGCCCCAGCATTAGCCTGTGAGATGATCCTAGGCTGAGAGTGGGGACCCATCTACACGGTGCTAGAGCATGTAAGAGCAACTGAAGAAGAAAGGAAGCAATTATGGGGAGGCAAGGGCTGGGCAGGGGAAACATCCTCCCAGCAGGATGGGCTTGTTCAGGGCAGTAGAGATATGGAGTGGGTGGCCAGTGCAGCTCAGTTTTGTCAAGTACAGTGGGAAGACCAGAACTGTAATGGCTGGTAACCAAGGATCCAGGAGAAGAGATGGCCAGGAGTGCCTTCTATTATGAGGTAATGGGAGGTTTGCTGTATCGGTTCTAGAGGGGTCTGGAGGGTATGGCAGAGAGGTGACAGCTGGTGGTCCTGACCCCATTCTGCGGGCAAATGTGGAGGCTGGCACATGCCTCCCTGATAGGGGGCCATCTTGGGTGCAACAAGTCCAGGGTGAGACTGGCCCATGATTTCTTTTGGCCCTGCTTACAAGATAATGTGGATAGGTGAGGTGCAGCACATCCAGAGTGCCAGACAGCCCAGGAATGGAGACCTCAGAAGGCCCCCTTGCAATCCATGCCGATAATTGAGATGCCATTCTCCCGCATAGCACTGGACAGCATAGATCCCCTGCTAGTCTCATGGCGGGTACCAATATGTAGTAGTCTTGGTGGACAATGCAACACACTTCCCAGAAGTGGTTCCACCTAGGTCAATTATGGCTACTCATGTGGCAGAATTGCTGTTAAAGTGAATCACCTTAAAAATACCGACCAGGGGACTAATTTTATATGGGGAGTAATGAAGGCACTTAGCAGCACCCTGGGCATCAACCATCTGAAGACGTCCATTTATTACCCCCAGACTAACGGGTTAGTGGAGAGACTCAATGGGACCGTCAAGAGGATGCTCAGGAGAAGCGCACAAGAGGAACCATGTAGGTGGGACATGGTATTAACTCCACTATTATTCGCCCTGCGGGATGCATCACAAGAGTCTACACAGTTCTTGCCCTTCCAGCTGGTATATGGCCACAGCCCCAGGGGTCTCTTACAGATTGTTTGAGAAGAGTGGGAAGGGCCAGTGGGGCCAGGAATTGTGGCAGAAAGGTATCACCAGGATTTGCAAGATTGTATAAACAAGGCCCAGCGAATCGCTTGCCAGAATCTCTGGGCTGCACACGAACAGCAAAAGGCCCAGTATGATCAGAGAACGAAGTCCAGGACATTCCAACCAGGAGACATGGTACTAGTATCACTTCCATCTTCAACAAATAAGCACCTTTCCATGTGGCAAGGCCCCTTTAAAGTGACCCGGCAAGTAGGGTTGGTCAACTACGAGGTACTCAACCTGGACACTGCCGCGAATGCCAGATCTACCATGTCAACCTTTTCAAAGAGTGGAGGGCACCACAGAGCTGGATGGTGCCACATGAGGAAATGGGAGAGGAGTTGGGACCTCCTTGCCTTGAGTTGGGGGATGGAGCAACTCAGGGGGTGCAAGTTCATTTTGGGGAAGACTTAAACACCAAGCAATGGTGGGAACTGACGGAGATGGTAGAAGCCTTCCAGGATGTATTCCAAGGAACCCCAGGATGGGCTCGAGGAATAGAACACAGAATCAGGACACCGCCAGGCGCTCTAGTCAGGGACCTATGGAGGCCTGTACCTCATTGATTGCAACAAGAAGTATGGCAGGAAATAGAAAAGATGCAGAGGCAAGGGATTATCCGGACTTCTCGAAGCCCTTGGTGCAGTCCAGTAGTACCAGTAGCTAAACCCAACAGGTCACTCCACCTGTGCATAGACTTCCAGAAGGTGAATGCATTGGTGACCTTTGATTCCTTCCTGATGCCCCATATTGGCCACCTTGTGGAGAAAATTGGGGAAGCAAGGTATATATATGATGGTATGACTACAAATACACGGACATCATCTTATCCATATTCATGACTATTATATTCACTTTACTTAGCAGTAGGCATTCGGTAGTAGTTTGTAACTCTCAGCATTTGGAAAATGGCAAAATAAATGAAGGCCAGAAGAGGAAACATGAGCTTTCATAACTTTTACACGCCTCCTCCTTCTGTTCTCCCACCCTCTGACAACAATTCCAGTATTCCTGTAGTCTATGGTAGGCATCCCACAATGCATTGTGAAAAATATCACAGGGCATAGGACTGAATTGCAAAATATTGCATAACTGGATAACTGTCTAGAATGCTGAGTCAGTAATTTGCAAAATATGGTGCTATTTGGAACATGGTAACAGAAAAGTACTGTAAGTCAGAACAACAAAATTGTATGGGCATGCTTTGGTTCAATATATGTAAGTAGCTCTACTTAGACTGAACAAATTAACTCAAGTCAACATCCCTGTATAGACATGACTCAAGCATGCCTTGCTAATCTCTTAGAAGAGCTTCCAAGCCACAGACTTCTGGTTAAGCAGGGAAAGGGAGGGAGTATTGTACCTTAGAAAGGTCATCTGTGTTGGGTTATGGTTTTCTTGTGATAGGTCTATTAATTATGTTCATGTTGTCATAGTATAGTGTGATTCAGTTTACCTCCTTAACCTATGCACAGAAAATGAATGGTTAACTGGCTACATGCAGGCAGAGACAGACTTCAGGTCTCCCGGAAGTCTAAAATAGCTTTGTTAACATATCAACAAAGGTGAGATGTCCTACACTGTGGGAGAGCAGGCTGGAAAAAGGCAGATTGGAAACTCCTGGCCAGAGGATTCTGGGCACTGAGACATTTGAAGGACATTTGGGGAGCTGGAGAGACTGGAAAGAGAACAGCTGAATGTCTTCGGAAGTGCTCAGGGCTGTGTGGGCTAGTCTGGGGACAGAGGAAATCTGTAACCCCTATGCAGGGTACAGGGAATCTCTGCCTTGCTGCCCTTTGCCCCAGTAAATGCCTTTACTCAAGAGACTGCTTGCTGTACTGCTTGAAGCTGTGGGCTGTGCTGGGTCTCCCCAGTGAGTCACTCTCTCAAGAGCAGAATTGGATATTAGCTCCTTAAATGATGGCCACAAAGAACCATGGAAGGTGAGAGACTACAATTCTCAAAGTGGGAAGGAGCTTAGGCTTGCCGTAGAAGACAGACTTGCTGTAGATTGCTGTAGAACAGTGGTTCTCAAACTTTTTTGTACCAGGTTCCATTTGTAATAAGCAATGGCCAGTCTTGACCCAGTAAATAGTTTAAGTCGAAAACAGCCAATTGGCCTTGCCAGTGCCCTCACTCCTGACCTGCTGCTCCTCACCTCCAGGACACAGCCCCCCCTTCCCATTCTGTGGGGCAAGGGCTGGATGTGTGGGGGGGCATGTGCCCTCCCAGATTTGTGCGCCTAGGATAGGCATGGGGCTGCAACCTGGCTGGACCAGCATAGGCTGGAATTGCCTCTGTAGCCCAGAAGCTGGGACCCGGCATGGAAGAGTGAAGCAGGGTGGTGAGACATGCTGCTACTACTGTCCCTAGGACCCCTGTGCCAGCCATGCCATCAACAGTGTGAGGAGTAGCAGACCAGGAGGGTCCTTACCTCCTCCTACCACCAGTTGCTTGTTCACCAGGCTGTGGCTCTACCCCATTTCATGACTTGGCCAGTGGCCACCACTGCCACTGCTGCTCTCCTCATTTTTCTCCTTTAAAGGATAATCCATTTTAAAAGTTTGTTCACAACTCTTTCATATATTCTTGCAACCCAGTTTTGGGTCACAACCCAGTTTGAGAATGTTGCTGTAGAAGACAAACCTGGGCTAACTTCAGGGGACTTTCTCAGAGACCAGAAAAGGCTGCAGTGGTCAGGAGCAAAGCACCCCCTGGAGGACACTTGGTAATAACATCCCCATGGAAAAAAACAGATATTGTCAGATATTGTCATCTAGAAAATGGAATGATAATGGAGTTGACTCACAAGAACCTGATGAGATCCAGAGAACTGTCAGCAACAGAATGAATTATGTTGGTGTTGGTAGTGGAAGAGTAATATTTTTGACATGATGGTCTAAAGGCAAGGATTTCTTAGGGCAGTATTGTTTATTGGCCTGACTATAGTTGGGACAGAGTTATACAAACATTGTCCAATAAAAGATATCACCCACAGAAGTCCTTGCACTTCACATTGTGATGATATTGACATACATGTTTTCTGTTCTCCCTATGCGCATAATCTTACAGTGTGAGGATAACACTTGTAACTCAGTGAGTTTCCACTTTTATATAGTATATTTTTTTTTCCTTAGACATTGCTGACTCTACACTTCGTGCCCTTAAATTTGTGTTTGAGTATTAAAATCTGTTGACTTTTTGGTTAGTCTGTTTGAGTCTGACAGTTAATACATTATTTGGTATATCTAAAATGGGTGTGATAATGTGAGAGCTAAGTTCATAAATTCATAGATGTTTTTTGACTTTCATGAAGTATGGCAAAACTGTTGTATTTCTTTAACTTTATTCGCCATTGAGGAGAAATTGATGAAGACAACTTGGCAAAAGCTGGCTGCTCAGATGTATCCTGAATAGCATTGTACCATAATTACTTGGATCACTTCAGCTAAATTATGTTTAAAATGTTTCAGTCACAAAATGTTCAGCCAAAAGAGTACATGCTGTTTTCAGATGATCCCTTCAAAAGACTGTAGGGAATTATGGCAACAGGACATAGACCATTGGCAGGAGAAAACTCACAGCACCAAATGTAATAATTCATGCCTGAAATTTCTTCTTTGTATACATATTTTTTTTTACCAGAGGGTGAAATAATTATAGAGTCAGGGAAAAATAATGGAGAAAGGGACCCTAGGAAATCATCTTGTCCAGCCCCTTCTTGTTCAGAACAGGAGCATCTCTTGTCTGATCTACCCCAATGAGGTGTTTGGAACAGTGCTGAAGATTCCACTCTCTGAATTAAAAAGTTGTTGCAGTCTGAACCTGGTACTACTTGTCCACTGTGAACATGGAAAACAATCCATCACTATCCTCTTTATAAGACTACTTCTTTTTTTTGCATTTGCAGACCTATTATCAAATCAAACCTCACTTTTCTCTTCCACAGAGTCTATCTTCTATGGTAAGTTCTTCCAACTTTTCTTCCTTTGCCAAATTTTTACACCTCTGATCATTCTTGTTGCTCTCCTATTGCTCAAGGCAGGTGGCCATGGGCCAGTCGCTGCTAATGCGCCTGGGCTGTGGGGATGGGACAGACCAGACTGTGGTGGTCCAGTGCCTCCCCCCACTGCTTTCCACTCCCCTGATCTGAAGTAGCCCACCCTGAGTGTGCAGTGCCACCACAAGCAGGTGGCAGGTGACAGGTACCTCATCTCCACCCACCATGCTGGTTTGCTGGGCCAATGGAAGTGGGGTGGGCAGGGAGCCGTGATCCAGCTGCAGTCTGCCTGCAAACTGTGTCCCCCACATGGGGCTGGAGGCGGAGGTGGTGGCTGCTGACTCCCTCCTCCTAGGGCCACCCTAGCCTGGGCTGCAGTGAGAAGCAGTGGTGAGTTGGGTTATGTGACTGCTCCCCCCCACCTTCCCTCCATGCCTGAAGCCAGGTCTCATCCTCCCTCCCCTGCCCCCCTTCCCCCTCCCCACAGCTAGACCCACCTCAGCATTGGGCATTGCTTGCCGGTCCTCCAAGGGACTTAGCTCAGGTATTGTGGCATGGGCCCTGCCTGAGAGGATCTTCAGTGTGAGATGCAGCCAATGCCGTTTCAGTGCCTGTGCCACTGCTGCCTGTAAGGAGGGGATTAAACTTCCCACTTCCACTCAGGCTACTGGCATCTGGCTGCTGTGGCCCTGGGATCATGAATGGAGCCTATGGATGCTTGTAGCACCCCCATCCCCCACAATGGGGAGATTGAACCCCCCTCTCCTCCTTCCTCACAGGCTACCAGCATCTGGCCATGTTCCTGGCCCTGCCCCTGGAGCGGAAAGGAGGGGTGTGGTGACTGGGGACACCTGGCAAGGGCTGCTGTCTCCCTGCCAGGCAGATCTGGCTGCACTCCAGACCAAGTTTTCCCACCCCCACCCCCTTCTCAACCAGCTGGAGCAGTGATAGTCCTCCAGCTAGGGAGGAGAGGGGTGGGGCCAACCCTACTTGGCTGGAACAGACAGCTCAGCCCAGCCTAGGGCTGCAGGGCATGCTGGGATTCTGGGAAACTCTGATTTAATTTAAACCAGGAAGGAGTCTGGTGCAGAACTTCCATAAACTGGTTTAATCTTAATGAGTTAAGTCTGATACTACATTCAACCAGGTTTATCTCAAAGCAGTTTCGGCCATTTTGAAACTGGTTTATGTGCATTAAACTTCTGTTTTGGTTCAGGTTTAAACCAGTTTCTGATCACTTAAACTATCTTATGTGTAACTTTTGTCTCTAGCCTAAGTGAGGCCTCATCAGTGCTGAATAAAATGGAAGAATCACTTTGCACTGGTCTTCATAGTTGTTTCATACTCCAACTGCAGCCTAACCAGTGTCACATAGAGGGGGAGGATGACCTCCTTGAGATGCATCTGCGGATGCATGACAAGGTACAGTTAGCCTTTCTAACTGCGTCCCTGGCCCATGTTCATTTTGATGGGCCGGGGACGCAGACTCCAAGATCCTTTTCTGCCTCTGCACTGATGAGAAGGGAGTTCCCCAGCCTGTAGGTATGCTGCTAGTTCTTCCCCCCCAGGGTGCAGTACCTTGCACTTGTCAGTGTTGATACCCATCCTGTTCTCATCCACCCACCCCTGTAACCTGTCTAGGTCTGATTGCAGCCTATTCCTCCCTTCTAGCATGCCCACTTCCCCCCACATCTTAGTGTCATCTGCGAATTTGAACAGGGTGCTTTTTACCCCCTCATCCAAGTCGCTGATGAAGATGTTGAACAGTGCAGGCCTGAGGACCGAGCCCTGCAGAACCCCACTGCCCACATCCCTCCAGGTCGAATAAGACCCATGCACCACCACTCTCTGGGTGTGGCCCTCCAGCCAGTTAGTGACCCATTTGACTGTGTAGGTGTCGATGCTACAGTCCCCTAGTTTTTTAATGAGCATGGGGTGAGAGACAGTGTTGAAGGCGTTCCTGAAGTCCAGAAAGACGACATCCACTGCTACCTCTGTGTCTAAGTGTTTGGTGACCTGGTCATAGAAGACCACCAGGTTGGTCTGACAGGACCTGCCTCGAATGAACCCCTAAGCATAATCTCCCCTGCTGGCCTCTTGCAGACATGCACCAGGATAATTCTCTCAAAAAGCTTACCCAGGATGGAGGTAAGACTAACTGGCCTATAGTTTCCTGGTTCCTCCATCTTCACTTTTTTGAAAATGGGAACCACATTAGCTCTTTTCCAGTCCTCTGGCCCTTTTCCAGTCCAGAGCACCATGAGCACTTGTAAAGCTGTGCCAGGGGTCCCGCAATGACGTCAGCTAATTCCCTCAGCACCCTGGGATGGAGATTGTCAGGACCTGCTGATTTAAATGCATCCAATCCCTCCAGAAGTTTCCTGACTATGTCCTCATTGACCCTAGGCCTGGGTGCACCTTTCCTGGGGCCCACAGTGGTCCCAGTGCAGGGGGTGACCCAGACCCTTCTCAGAAAAATGGAGGGAAAGAATTGTTAAATAGGTTAGCTTTGTCATCTGGTGCGATGACCAGATTTCCTAGCATGTCTTGCAGAAGCCCCACGTTACCCAGTACCTTCGTTTTACCCCCTATGTATTTAAAAAAGGATTTCTTGTCCTTGATCTGGGTAGCTAGTCCCAGTTCCATCTCCACCTTGGCCTTCCTGACCACCCCCCTACAGCCCCAAGCAACCGAGGTATAATCCTCCCTGGTGATGGCCCCTCCCTTCCATTGGGTGTACACCTCCTTTTTAGCTAGGAGATGTTCCTGTATGCTTTTGGTGAGCCATGGGGGCTTTTGCGCCATCTTGCCCCCTTTGATCTGTGTTGGGATTACCTCCCTTTGGGCTTTGTGGATCATCTCCTTAAGGAATGACCACTCTTCTTGGACACCTGACTCCTCTCTCCTCTGGGACCTCAGTGGCTCCCCAACTATTCTCCGTACCTCATTGAAATCTGCCCTCCTGAAGTCCAGGGCTGCTGCCTTGCTGCAGGCCTTTGCCACCTTGTGCTGGATGGTGAATTCCAGCAGGTGATGATCACTGTCGCCCAGGTGGTCGAGCACCCACATCCCCCTCACCAGGTCATTGCCTGGGCCAGGACTAGATCCAACAAGGCGTCTCCCCTGGTGGAGCTGTGCACCTCCTGGGTTAGATGGAGGTCCTGTATCTTGGCTAGGAACGTACGTGAGTGGTCAGACCTAGCTGACTGCTCTTCCCAGCAGATGTCTGGAAAGTTCAGGTCACCCATGATGACCACATCCTTTGACCTAACTACCTCCGTGAGCTGACTTAAGAATTCCCAGTCTAGGTCTTCCCCTTTGTTGGGTGGTCTGTAGTAGACCCCCACTGTTAAGTCCCTTTCCCCTTGACTTCCTTGTATTCTAAACCAGAGCACTTCAGTTTGCCCCTCCTCTGACCCCGTGATACTCGTTGAGGATGTGTAATTCTCCTTGACGTACAGTGCCACACCCCCAACTTTCTTTCCTTTCCTATCCCTCCTGTACAGCCTATAGCCCTTGATATTCACTGCCTAGTCATGCATTGGGTCCCACCATGTTTCAGTGAGCCCCACTATATCTGGGTTGGTGTCAGCTAGCAGGAGGGTAAGTTCCTCTTGCTTGTTCCCCATACTACAAGCATTTGTGTAGAGACATATGAGGCCTCCTGAACATGTGTGCACGGGCCCCCTAATCTCAGTACTACCCAGGCTCCTGTTGCTTACCTGGGTATTTGTTCTGCTTGTCCTCAGTCTAGGCTGGGCTGTTCTTGTGGGTGACGCTTGGTTTAGTGGTCTCAGGCTTCCTCCATCCTTGTCTTCCCCTTCCCCCAACAAGCCTAATTTAAAGCCCGCCAGAGGAGATGGCCAGTCTGGAAGAGAACACATGCTTATCTTTGGGGGAAAGGTGAAGCCCATCCCACCCAAGCATATCTCTTGTCCTAATGTGTGGGTTGTTGTCTAGGAAGCCGAAGCCCGCCTCAAGACACCATTCCTGAAGCTGCAAGTTGACTTCTCTGATGCAGGTCTCATGTTGTCTTCCACATTCGCTCACTGGTAGGACAGAAGAGAATACCACCTGTGCCCCTGTCCCCTTCAGCATGCCTCCCAGAGCATGGTAGTCCGTCATCAGGTGATCAGGGCTTCTCCTGGCTGCATCATTAGTGCCCACATGGATTAGGACTGTGGGGTAGTAATTGGGGGGCCGGATCATGGCCTGGATCATCCCCGTCACCTCCTGAGTCTTTGCTCTGGGCAGGCAGTAGACTTCATGTGTTGAGAGGTCCTGGTAACAGATAGGACCCTCTGTAACTCTCAGGATGGAATCACCTATGACGATCGCTTGACATCTGTTCCTCTGGGTCTGCTTAGCTCCTTCAGCCTGTTCAGTGTGGAGAGTGTGGAGTTGCCTCTCTCCGGGTTTCCTCCTCTCCTTCCCTCTCCTGAAGTGTCACCAGGGCCTCGTACCTGTTCTCCAGCCAGACTGGAGGAACTGGTACTGCTTTGCTGCTTTGCCTTCATTGAGTTTCATTTGATTTTTTTCAGATAATTTCTTCAGGTTTTCAAGATTGCTTTGAATTTTAATTCTAATCATATCACTCATTCTCTGCTACCCCAAGTCTATTCTCAAGTCATTAATAAGAATATTGGACACTGCCATACCAAAGACAGATCTCTGGGGAATCCAATTGGATACTTCTCCCACTTAGACATCAAGACATTAATGACTACTCTTTAAGCATGATGATCTATCCACCTTGCAGTTGTTTCATCTAGGCTGTATTTTCTAAGGTTATTCATGAGGATGTCATGGGAGATGGTATCAGAAGGCTTGCATGTCACATTAACCACTTTTTCCCAACATAAAAGCCCATCATCTCGTCATAGAATGAAATCAAGTGGGTTAAGCTCTTGATAAATCCATGTTGGCTATAATGGATATGTTGAGATTTAAATTTTAAAAGTGTAAGGGTTCAACATGAATTTGAATTGGACATAAATAAAAAGTTATATGAATTTGCAAGAAAAGGATCTTCTTTTGCCTTCAAACCAGAAAATCTGAGTTTTTTTGAATAATGAAGTGCAAGTTCTGTGAGTGAATATTAAGAATAAAATTCAAATATATATTAAAAAAATAAAACCAGAGATGAAAGGAAAATAATGAGATTTGTGTTATGCAAAGTTATAGGGAAAAGGAGGGGTGAATTATTATATGGGGATGAAGAAAAAGGGGTTTGGCATTGACAGAAACATTGAGGAACTGTTGGATTCTGGGGGGACGAGAGGAAGAGAACACAAGACTTCTATGCGCATTGATTTAGATTGTGGTAACACTGTTGATAGAAGACTAACTCCTATCTGTGTATATTTTGGATATGTTTTGAATGCTAAATCTTTTATTTTATGGGTTGGTTTCAAATTATATTAAAAAGTTATTTAGCAAAAATATTTCTTGACTGTTTTTTTATAAAAAAAAAACAAACCAAAATATTCTTCTGTTTAATTAGTTATTTCTATAGATGTAGTAATCATAATTGCAGCCATATGAAAAGAAATTGAACAGCCAGATTATATATTCCTAGTTGTAGTTCGGGTCCTAAGCCCTTCTTATATTTTTGGAATTTACATTTATATCTCATACAAATATAATTCAGGCTTCTAAAATTTAGTGTCAGTGCTGTATAATTTTTAAGAATGCCTATTTGCTCTTTATGTAATTTGGATACAAGTGTTTTTCAGGTGGCGCACATGTTCCAAAGCAATGCCGCTATTAATACACGTAAACACTTTGTTCAGGTATTTTCATGTGATGAGTTCACATTATTCAGTGTAATTATCTTGGAAATATTTTTCATTTTTCTCTGATGCTGCCCTCTGTAAAGATTTAAGTATGTGCTGAAGTGACTTCAAGAACCCTACATTTTTAATACACTTACATGTAAGTTTGAGTCTGACAGATTGTGGTCTTACTAGGTAACTAATATTAATAAAGGTTAAATGTGGGTGGAGAGGCAGGAAGTGGCTCTGAATTCTAAGGGGAAGGGAGTTGGTTGATGGTTTTTCTTTTGTTATGGGTTTTCTCAGAAGCATTATATTTGTGAAATTTTAGCATTTGTCAGTGAGACCTATGGATTCCTAAATGCTAATCTAGGCTGCCATTGAATCTGTTTGAATCTATGACTCAGTTTTTATGAAGTCAGTCAGGTAGGGCTCAGTACAGGGACAGATCCTTTTAAACTGTTTTAGTTTCTTATCACCTGGCACCATTGAAACCTAGAGTGTTTTTTTTAACAGAGCTTTGAAACTGTAAAGTGCTATATTGTATAAGTGCTAAATACCATATGACCCTTTTCTCCAGAATTAGCTCCTCCGTAATTGGGGTGCATGGTTTAAGTAGGGAAGCTGCTTCTCTGCCCAGAATAGAAGCACACTGCTTTGGTTCCTCCTCTACCCAGCAACACAAGTGGCATTACTATTAAGGTAGCTGAGAGAGTCTGTTGACTTAAAAGTTCACACTTTTTTGCTTCACAGGTGTTAACGATCACATATCCTTTCTTGATGTTCCACTAATCAGGCTAACCTTTCTTAGGGCAATTTTGCTTGTCTGCTAACTGCTCCTTTTCTCTCCCGCCGTATTTCAGAGCCCTAGATGGTCATCTCATTTAATCCTAGATCTCATTTAATAATCATAGATCTACCCATGGATACCAGTTTCCAGCAGCAGCTAGGGTTTTGGGTGGTAGTTAAGCAGGAAAGGGAGGGCGAGTCAGCTGAAGTTTAGGTTCTGTCCTTGCTCTATACAAACATAACTCTGGAAAAAACTCTTTTCTTAATTTTGCCTTCCCAAAAACCCCATGCATGTCTTATTTGACGTGTGATATATGCAAATACATGTGATATTATTATAGGCTTATTATGGTATTGTTATAGGCTTATTATTTTAACTCTGTGGTTAAAATACAGCACAAAAATAAATGACTGTTTTTGCTTTTGTTTGTAAAGGAATAACTTGGAAATAGATATTGCATAATCTAGTGAAATCAGTTGTTATACACCATGTTAAATTTGATAGAAATACATCTTGGTTGAAAAATTTATTATAGGGAGCACACAAAAAAAAATGGTGATGTGAACAAGTATTACTGTTAGATGATCCTCAGGGGTTTGTAATAGCCACTGTCCTATGAGTGTGTTTTATTGCCTCAAGATATGCTTTTTGCTAGCCAAATTGTCAGTGATTATGATGTAATTTAACAATATGCTACAGTATACCACGTACAGAAGTTTAGACAGATGATTAAGATGTTATATCTACATGCAGTAAATACATTTATGAATAACACTGTATTTATAACCCAATCCTTTGAGATGCTGATTGTTCTCAACTCTTAGTAAATTTATTAGGATGTGGTGGTGCTCACACCTTCTGGAATTGTATCCCGAAGGGGAGGGATCTATTCTTTTTCATGTTTCCTTCTTCATGTATTGCATGATAAGTAACAAGGGATCTATCATGCTTGGCTTTTTCCTTAGAATACAAGAACATAAGTAGGGCCATACCAGCTCAGATCAGTGGTCCATCTAGGCTAGTTCCCATCTTTCACCGTGACAGGAGTGGATGCTTAAAGCAGAGGTTCCCAAACTTTTTCTTATTGTGTACTCCCTTCCATATTTGCCAGTTTACAGATATTTGGCAACCTTTTTGCCCTACTCTTTAGTTCTTTTAAAATTTTACTACATCCTATTTGAGATGAAGAGACCAAAATTGTACATATTATTATAGATGTGGGCACACCAGGAGTTTGTATAGTGACATAATGAGGTTTTCCATTTTGGTTTTGGTTCCTTTCTTAATGATACTCAACATCTTATTAACTTGTTTTGGTTACCACTGACTGCACATTGATGTGATGTTTTTAGAGAACTATCTACAGTAACTTGAAGGTCCCTTTCCTGAGGCCTAACAGATGGTTCAGAACCCAGCATCTTGTATGTATAATTTAGGCTGTTTTTCCCCACATATGTTGCTTTGCACTTGTTGACATAGAAGTTCTTCTACCATTTTTTTTACCAGATCTCTTAGCTTGGTGTTATGTTTCTGCAGCTTTTTTCCATCGTCTTAGGATTTGACTACCTGGAATAATGCAGTATTATCTGCAAACTTAGAGATTTCTCTGTGCACCCGCATTTCCAGGTCATTGCTAAGTATGTTGAACACACTGAACCCAATACAGATCTCTGCAGGACCCCACTTCTGACATCCCTTCATCTCGAATAGTAACCATTTACTATTTGCTCTTTAAAGCAGCTCTCAATCCATGAAAGAGCCTTCCCTCCATGAATTTTATTTTTTATTAAAGATTCTAAGAATTTACCAGGGATGGAAGTGAGACTGGTCTGTAGGTCCCAGGATTATCTCTGGAGCCCTTTTTGAAGATGGATATTATGCTGGCAACCTATTAGTCCTCTGGCACATGGGCTCTTTGCAATGCTAGGTTATAGTCTATATCCAACAGGTCTGTACCTCAGAACTCTTGGGTAAATGCCATCTAGTCCTAACGACTTTTTAGCATTTAGCTTATCAATTTATTCTAAAACTTCTTCTGTTGTCACTTCTATCTGATCCCACTCCTCAGACATATCTAAAAGGAAGGATTGATCTGGGGTGGAAATTCTTCCAATATCTTCTTTATTAAAAACTGCTGCAAATAATTTATTTAGCTTGTTTGCTATAGCCCTTTCTTTTCTGACTGCATCTTGGTCATCTAATGGTCCCCTCAATTCTCTTGCTGGTTTTTATTATTAATTTATTTTCCTTAGCCTTGCCTCTCCAACTCATTGGCCCCTCTAGCTGCACCAGTGTGCCAGGGAATATTACACTTCCCTTATTATAAACCCAATGCAGTTTATGCCCTCTGCAGAGCAATGGAGCTGCTCTAGAAGCAGTACAGTATGGTGCTACACACGGTTTGGTGTGTAAGGCAAATTTGAGATTCATTTCCATAATATTTCTGAATTTGAGTACTTTTCTCCATATGGCATGAAAAGAGTAAGTCTTATTTTTGAAGGTCTCTAGGTTACTGTTTAGCTGTCTTTTTATGTGTAACCATTTTAGTAGTTGATATTACAGTAGGACATTTAGCAGTTATCATTCTAGTAGTCTCTTAAGGATAATAACAGTTCTTTATGTATGTTTTTAATACTATTCTTCTACAGCCTAGTTCCCTTCTACAAATGGCATGCACTACACTTAAAAGCATGAATGCCCCTATTTTCATGTCACAGTGTATTAGGCAAACAGGCAGGCCTCATTGCAGAAGATGAGATTAATTGCTCTGAATCTATTCCCACTTCCTTTCCTGAAGAGTGAAGAATAATCCTATAGTGCAAGCACTTACTTGGGAATTGGGAGGTCAGAGTGCTATTGGCCCATTCTAGGTCCACAAGAACTTTCAGTCTTGCCTTACTCAAGTCACTTGCTTATTTTTTTCCATCAGTAAAATAGGCACAAGCCTGCATCTCACATGGGTTGTTTTGATGCTTGTAATTAATTGATTTATATAACATGTTCTGAGATTTTTACGTGACAATCTCTGTGGAAATGCAAAACAAACTGAATTTTTCCAAATTAATATAGCACACTTTATATTATGCGAAATAGGAAGAATCTCAACTTGCAGTGGGATAGAAAATAGTGTGGGATATTTTTTTTCTGCAGTGGGACTAACCCTTCCTTCTCTTTAACTAAACAGAAGTTTTCACATTTAAAAAACAAAACAAAACCCAGATGTGCATCTGTTATGGAGAGGCTTCTTTTATTTGTTTCACTATTTCTTCCATGCTCCCTAGACAGTGACTTGACTACATCACCTTTCAGATATGTTCCAACTTATGTTTCTATGACACCCTCAGTTGCCAACTTTCTCTTCTCCATTCAGCTCGGTGAGCACAAGAAAAAATAATCTACTGGGATAAGAAAAAGGGGAGATTTAATTTCTGTCAGAAGTATGCACTCAGGAAAACATATTCTTAGTGTCTTTTGAATACACTCTGTAAAGGAAACATTAAATTTTATGACCTAAATCCTAGGAAATATATGAATATGAGTAAGTCAAATATTTTTTTACAAGTTGCTTTAAGAATATTAAATGCATGTGTGTTTAAGGCTATATTTTAGTATTTCTGGGTTATTAATACCTTCAATAAGCA
Source organism: Crocodylus siamensis (assembly GCF_052110815.1). Classification (NCBI taxonomy): domain Eukaryota; kingdom Metazoa; phylum Chordata; order Crocodylia; family Crocodylidae; genus Crocodylus; species Crocodylus siamensis. The sequence continues at coordinate 46,489,332 of NC_143401.1, read as the reverse complement.
GTTTCACTTGCTGAAGGAAGTCTGAAAAGTAAAGAAAAGATAATTTTAATCATGTGGAATGCCTTTTTAAAGAATATTTTGTTCTGGATTACCAAATTGCTGAATGTGTACAAATCAATTTTTTGCTTGTTTTTTGTGATATTGTGCTAGGAGTAGGGGAAAAGCCAAAATGTTGTCTGTGTCTCTCTAGCTTTTGAACTGATTCTGTGCCATTTCCATCTCCAGCCTAATTTAGAAGGCTGCAAAGCATGCTGACCTATAAATGCCCCTAAAAGCTATATGAGGGCAGGATAATTGGGCATATGCTTGTCAAGCTTGGACTATGGGGTGGTAAGTACTAGTTGTAGGCCAACCATGTAGTTTCTTATATTGAGAGAATTCGCATTTGAGACATCTGTAACAAGCCCGCTACCTTCAGGGAATTTAGAGTGGACCCTGTAGGTCTAGCAGTGGACAGTATCATGTGTGAGAATGCTGATTGTACAACTTCCATCCTTTGCACTGCCGTGCACCCCCTACACATCACCACTGATATCAGCAGTCCACTATAGTCACCATTGGTACAATAACTCATAAAGTGACATTTGTGCCTGCCTCCAGATTGCTAAAGCACACTATTTTTGCTTGGTTAGATAACAGTAACTGGTACATGCTGAAGAAGTCTCTGGGTACCCCTTGGTGAATGGGCATAAATCTGGTACCAGTCATCCATGAGTAACCTGGTACTGCACTTAATTTATTTTATACCATTGACCCTTCCTCTTTGCTCCTACAGTCATCTGCTACGCATGTGGGTACATGCTCATACACATTTAAACACTAGAAATAAAATTGTGGACCATCATTTATATCTCCTTTTTGACTGCACAAAAATGATACAAAAAGGGGTGGCTTTCTTTTTAGTTCCATAAAATTCATAAATCAGTCTTCATCTTCTTTACTTTTAACCTTTAAATACTTTACAGTTTTTACAGAACTGTACTTTTTAGGTTTTGGTTTCTTGTATTATTGTGCCCTTTGATACTCTTAGTCATTCCTCAAATTGATGAGACATGTGTCTGCAAACTTCTTCCTAGATCATGTCTGTAGTTTTTTTGTTTTGTTTTTTTTTACTAACTGCCAAGTTTCAAAAACTCAGTTTAGCATCATATGTAAAAGATGTTGAAACCTCCAGCAACAGAATAGCTCTATGAAGGTACTTAGTATTTCTTTAAAACTATAGCAGAAAGCCAAGGAAGAAAGGGAATGTTCTGGCAGAAGCAAAGAGGAACAGCTAGAGAGAAAACAAATACTGCATTTCTTACATGTATATAGGTCTTTAGTTGGCATTGTTTTAAATTTTTATCAGGAGGACCTGAGCTTTGGATAGGTGTTCTTCAATAGTCAGTTTCTTATAGATGAACCTAAAGAAAAAGAAAACAAACCTTTTTCTAAATTGGTTTTTTCATTTTGTTTTGTTGTAGTTTTTAACCTATGGCAGGGCACTGTGTGCGCCTGCCACTTTAAGGCCCTGGAGCTGGCAGCCTCCAGGTGACTAATAAGGTCAGCCATTTTAGGTTCAGGGCTGCTCATAGCAACATTGCCTGGCCAGAGGGCTGCTGAGTTTCATCTGGAGGTAAGGGAGGAGCTGTAGGGGATGGTAGGAGGCTCCTGGTCCTAGGTGTGACCTGAAACTACACCCTGCCGGGAGTGGATGGCCTGGTGGGGCTCCCAGTGGTACAGGAGGCCCCAGGAAATGCCAGGCTAGTGATCAGCCTGGTGAAAGGTGGGTCAGGGCGCCATAACACATAACCCTCACCTTTGGGTGAGTCGCGTGCCATCGGTGGTAGTCATGGGGATGTAGTTCCACCGGAGGTAGTTTTGGGGCTGTAAGCCCCGAGAAGGGGAGTGGAGAGTTGGAGGCCAGGTAAGGCCGAGGCTGCCTGAGCCCTGTGGGGGATTGAGACCCTGAGGAGGAGAGTTGGGGCCAGGTACGGCTATGGCCACCTGAGCCTCCAAGGAGGGAAGCCCCAAGACCCCTAGCAGAGGGGGAAGTACGAGCAGTGAGAAGCCCCCAGTGGTGAGGGGGGCAGCGTGAGAAGCTGTCAGTGGCAAGGGAAGAATGGAGGGCTCAGCCAGAGACAGCAAGAGCTGAGTCCTAACCCCAGTAAGTCCTCCAATGTGGGGAGGCAAAATTTGGGTCAAATATAACATCTAAGCCCCAGTTGAGAGGAGGCAGTGCTGAGGAACCCCAGTTAAGAGGGGGCAGTGATCAGAAGCCCCAGAGAGAGGGCAATGTGGAGCCCAGTGAAAGGAGAACAGGAGCTCAGCCAAGGAGCAAGAGAGCTGAGTCCTGACCCCAGTAAGTCCTCCACCATTGAGAGGCAGTGTGGGTCAAAGATAACACCAGTTGTTGCACCACGACCTGCTGCCCAGGGGTGGGGAGTGAGAGTCCCCTGTGAGACCCTGATGCACCAGTCATGGTGTGAGGTACCCCAGCTCCCCACATCTGTGAAGGAGTACCCAGAGAGGGAGACCCCAGGAAAAGAGTATGGGTCATACCTCAAGGCCTGCCAGAGTTTCCCCTGACTGGCCCAGGTGGGGGCCAGGACCGGGAGGATCAGAAGTGCAAGGAGGCCCACCGAGAGGGATGCCCAAGAGCCAGGGGCCTGAGGTCCCAGCTGGCCTGGGAGTGGGCCAGGGCTAGTGTGAGCCCAAAGACCCAGTGAGGGGACCACACCCGAAGGGGAACTGGTGGCAGGGAGATGTGTGACCTGATATGACAGAGGCAGTGTCCGCCTGAAGGGAGTAACCTAGGTGGGGTCCTACTGTGAGATTCTGGGGACCCATCATGTGGGACTGATGTGTATGAGAACATCATGATGTCATCTGCGAGGCTTAGTCTGCAGTGTAGGAGAGGAATGAAGCAGCAGATAGCACCCCCTTGCAGCGGGGCAGAAAATGGGCAGCCTCCTGCTTAATTAACAACCTTATGAATCAATTAAGATCAAGGCGTGGCGGGCGAGAAGGCAGGTGGTTGGCCCAAGAAGAGGTGGGCAGGCTGTGTGGAAATCGGCTCCAAGCAGGCCCCCCTGTTACATAACCATTAGGAAGAAAAACTGTTTAGCATTTTACTGTGGCAGATTTCAAGGGGGAGGACCATTACTGAATCACCAGCACTTGCATTTCCTCAGATAACTTGCATTGTACGATATCCAGGCACAACATAGCTTGGCTTTTTAAATTTAATGTGATTACAGCCCTAGTTATTATAGCTGTAGCTTCCCAGACATTCTAGCATTTGGGAGGTAAATTTACTAGGTATGGTCAAATACAAGGCTGACCATAAAAAGTCAAGGTTGTTCAATATTTCTCCCCAGCTATTTTTACTGTTGGAAGCATGACTTTTTTACTGTTGTTTAACGGAAGCTACAGCTGTATCTCCTAAACCTGAAGATATAAGTGTACTTGGTTATTTTTTCCTCTCTTTTTTTCCCTTTAGCTTTGCTCTCATGGATGATTCAATGCCATGAAAACACAGTTGTAAAGCACCAGGACATTCAGTGTATGATAGAGCCCATTTATCTTGGGATGATGAGTTAATCACACCAGAAAGAAAAAGTGGAGCCTCAGGGTAATCTACAGATAACAAGTAAACTGAAATTAAGGGAGAAATGTGTCAAACCAGATTGTACCTCCAGCTCTGCTGATAGTGCTTGGAGTATGCTGTTGTATTTTCAAGTACATTTTAAATATCCATTTCAAAGCAAAAAAAGAGGGAAGAAATGGAATGTTGAAAGGCAGTGTCCTACCAGGAACTTTAATGATAGTTCAGTGCTTACAAATTCCGTAGACAAGAAAAATCTTTAGCGAGAACTTCATGCTATATATGTAATTTTAATTGAGACTGGGCCTAAAACAGGAATCCTCATTTTCTAAAAAAAAGTCTAATATAGAAAAATAAGTGTTCATGAATAGAATGAAAAATAAATGTGAGCATTTTTCATGAGATAAGATTTCCAATATTTCATCTTGAAAGAGTAGAAATATTGTTTCCTTTTAACCATTCATAGATGTTTGAGGCATCACTGGCAGCCTGCACTCTTGGGAACTTGGGTTCCTGGGCAGCCTGTTAGATGGGCAGAGCTGGGCACCCTAAAAAGTTGGCCTCTCCTGCATATAGATTCTTGGCTTCTTGTCAGCCTGCCGGGCAGGCTGCTGGAGCTAGGTCGGCAAATTGACATGGACATGGCAAGTCTTAAGATGTACTTGCCAAGGAGAGTTCCATCAGGAAAAATTCTGACTAGATCTACTGCCGTAGTCCTTCCATGAGGAAGTAATACAAAGATCTAGGTGGATGGAATCTTGGAGTTTCCTAGTTCATGGACAAAAAGTAATTAAATGTATTTGATTTATCAACACGTATTTATGGATTTAAGTGTTTAAATTTCACACAGGTCCCTCTGGTTATTGATTTATGTTCTTATGTGGTATCCCCAGTTACAATAAATGGCTGTATAAATGAAGACCATTATAAAATTAATATTATATATAAATAATACATCAAAGTATATTTCAGCATTCAAATACAAATATTGCACTTGGTTGAAATTTTAAAATGTATAAATAGCTGAACAATTATGCTCCAGTTTTCTTCACTCATGAATATTAGACTGTTAGAACACCAACTATTAATGTTTATAAATACTTTGCCTTAAAATAGTCATTTTATAATCAGGTTGAAATGTTTGCACTAATACCACATTGTTTCATCATGACTGACATATTTCTATCTCGCTTATCAAACCTTTGAGGCAGTTTTTATTTATATTATGCTTTGTTTTTCTCTAGACACTAACAAGCCCATAGGTCATTACAGACCTTCTAGCTATCCTTTGCCAGTTTTAACTTGTGGCGTGAAGATGTGAAAACTAGAGGCCTTGCGGCATATAATCTAAAGCCTTTATTCATAGATTTCATAGACATTTGGGCTAGAAGGGACCCCGGAGGATCACTGAGTCCAGTCCCCTGCCCCAGGGGCAGGAAGTCAGCAGGGATCATAGGATCCCAGCAAAATAAGCATCCAAATGTATCTTAAAGACATTCAAGGTGGGTGCTTGAACCGCCTCCGGCAGCAGTCTGTTCCAAACCTTGGGGGCTTGGACAGTGAAGAATTTCTTTCTTATGTCCAGCCTGAACTGGTCACAGTGGAGTTTGTGACCGTTTGATCTTGTCATCCCTTGGGGGGCTCTGGTGAACAGACATTCCCCCAGATCCTGATGAGCACCCCTGATAAACCTATAGGTGGCCACCAGATCACCCCTGAGCCTGTGCTTTTCCATGTAATATATGAAAATGGCAGATTTTTTACTGGTATCTTGTAAGAAAAGTGCCTTTGTGACTGGAATGACTGAAATACAATGATGTCACCATACAGAAGGCTCTTAGATATTGAAGCCTTTGAAATCAGCTAAAGGTGAAAATCAGCCATGGTAGCTGGAAGTAAAGGACAGAGTGGCAAGGAGAAGTAGCTGTAGGCAGTAGACATTAGGGATATGTGAAGCTTCGGTCCCTGATTCGATTCGGCAGAGATTCAACCTGATTCAGTGGCCAAATCTCCAAGAACGTATTGAATCAGAGGACCCTTTAATCTCTCTGAATTGAACTGGAACCCTCCAAGTTGATTTGGAGAGATTTGGGGATTCGGACACAGATACAGCTTTAAATGTTTTTTCTACATACCTCAAGGTAGCAGGTGGCTCATGAATGCTGTGATGGTGAAGCACAGGAGTGTGGGGGACTCCCCAGCGTGCTTGGCAGCAGACCTGGAAGTGGACCAGAAACACTTCTGGTCCACTTCCGGGTCTGCCGGAGAGCGCACTGGGAGGCGCCCCCACACCCACACTGGCTTTGTGAGTGGTGTCTCCTGGGTCTGGGGGGCACCTGGGTTCCCCCCCTACAGCTGATCACTGAGCCAGGAGGGCACGGGGAGGACCCCAGCATGCTCCCCAGTGGACTGAGAAGAAGACCAGATGTACTTCTAGTTCACTTACAGGTTTGTCACCAAACACATGGAGGACCCTCCCCACCTGCCCCTGTGCTCCTGTGGGAAGCTCCATCCACCCCAGCATCGCAGTGTTCATGAGCCACTCTGGTACCTTGAGGTATGTAGAAAAAACATTTAAAGCTGTATGTGTTCCTGAATCCCTGATTCTCTGAATCAGCATTGAATTTTCAGATTCAGATTTGGCCAGATTGAAGCAGGGACAGTGATCCAAATCAATGAATTGAATTACTCTCCCTGATTTGGACTGAATCCAAATTGAATAGAACCTTCTTCGCGCACTCCTAGTAGACATACCTGGGAATGACAGTGTGGCTTTTAGTTTAGGTACCTGCAGCTGAAATCAAGCAAAAATAACTAAAAGAAGTAAATCTACAGGTCATTTAAAAACACAGAATTTATAAAAAATCATAAAATTGTTGCAAAGTAACTTGTTTCGATATTTTTGTTAGTCTGAATAATTTTCAGTAATTTTGGGGTAGGAGATTATAATGACTCATTAAGTCATTTGACTCTCTCAGTACTGCCTGAATAGAAGTACCACTGTCCTTTCTCCAGCAGTTGGTTTAATGTTTGGGTGGAGCAGTAATTGCAGGGGAGTGCAGCTGCATCACTGCACCCCCCTGGATCTGGCCCTGCACCAGTTTGTCATGGGGCTATGACTAGATCAAGACAAATGGGCTTAAAACATGCTATATTTATCTTTAAATGAATAGGAATGCAGGGTTTTTTAATGACCAAACTTATAAGTTTAGCAATTTCTTTCTTTCATGACTTCCTACAACTTTGATTCAGTGAACGGATACAGTTTGCTTTTCAAATGTAGATATAGGTAGAAATCTGGATCTTCAATTTTAAATGCTAGAAGAGAAGCCAGGAACATATGATTACAATTCATCAGCTACCTTGTGATCCTTTCCCCTTTTGGCTTAGTTGTGACCTTGGTATTAGGGATAAGGTAGAGAATTGAAAAGCTCCATAGTATTCTTACATTATTACATACAGGCAGTTCTTGACTTAAGACTTTTTGAGTTGTGATGAACGTTACTTGTGACGTTTATAAATTGACGCCCTGTTTTGATGTTCCGACATGGGTTTCCTCTTTACAATGGCTGATGCTGCATGCAGCTGGTAAGTGGTGGAAGGGGAGGGGGAAGGGAGGGGACATGGGGGGGCAGATGAACACTTCCTGCAGTGAGGGAGGGACTGAGGCTGGGACAGGGGCTTGGGCAAGCGCTGCCCAGTCGGGGCCAGTTTGGCGCAGGGGGGAGTGGCTCCACTGCTGCATGCTTCTCATCTGGCGGCTCAAGTGGTGGTTTCTGCTGCTGCTCCTGCCACGGATTCAGGAGGGCGTGGGGGGCGTGGGCCCCCAAATCTGCACAGGGTGGGGTGGGCATGGCTGGGGCTGCACCAGATTGCACTCCAGGTGTGCGGCGGAGGCTACAGCAAATTTTCAGGTGGCTGCAGCCCCTCCCATAGCCCCTGCTCTGTTGCCTGCCCCAATGCGGGGGCACATGCCCTCCCTCCATGTCCTCCTGCTGCTTGCCCAGCTGGGGAAGAATGGGCATGGGGCGGAGCCACTCCACTGCTTCCAGGCAAGTGGCACACAGCAGTGGGAGCTGCCCCCTGGATGCACCACAGCTTTGAGGACATGGGGGGCCATGTGCCTCCAGATTGGGGCAGGTTGGGCAACAGAGCAGGGGCTATGGGTTGAGCTGCATCCACCCAAAAATTCGCCGTAGCCCCTGCTGCCTTCCCGGAGCACAGCTCAGTGCAGCCCTGGCCCCGCCTGCTCCAACCTGTGAAGATCCGCAAGCACACCCCCCCACATGTTCTCCTGCACCAACAGCAGGAGCAGGAGCAGGAAACACCAGTTGAACTACCAGATGAACAGCGTGCAGTAGTGGGAGCTACTGCCCCTCACCCCCCAGTGCCCACATGGCCTGACTAGGCAGCGCTTGCCCCACCCAGCCCCAGTCCCTCCCACACTGCAGGGGGTATTGATCTGCCCCTCCACACCCCTTCCCTCCCCCTTTCCCTTCCACCACTCACTAGCTGCATGCAGTATTGACCATGGTAAAGGAACCAATCCCCCATTTGTAACACTGTTCCTATGGGAAAAATGCTTCCAAGTTATGGCATTTTGACTTAAGACTTGGTGTTCAGGAACCAATTGTGTCATGAGTCTGAGGACTGCCTGTATTATGGACATAATGTATCCTTATGAGTGCTGCATTTTTTATTAATGACATAAAGATAGATTTCTAATTAAACTTTGATAGTAGTTTGATCAACCTCTCATCTATTAAGTCTTTTCTAGAATGTCCTTTAGCTTCTGTTATAAGTTTATAGTATCATCTCTGTAAAGTGGAGACTGTAATTTGATCATGCTCAGTACAAACTTTGACATACATATGGTAGTTGGATATAAATATAAAGAGCTAATCTTTGTGAGGATCTCCAAGATTTATTAAGAAGATGCAACATTAATCCTTCTCTTTCAACTATCAAGCTGATATTGGTTGTAGAAATTCTACTGTATGTTTTCTTGTGAGTGAATGCTTACAATCATTTCTGTGGTAACTCACATTATACAAACCATTTTGCATTAAAATCAGTTTGCATTTCTTCACTTCTTAAATTTGGAGGAGTATAGCATGGATGGAGTACTTTGTTCATGTCTTCAGAATTTTACTCTGAAAACTTCATTCTCAGCCTTAAATAAAGTCACACCTTGTAAAGTTCAGATCTTTGCCTTTCAGTTCTACTTAAGGCATAATCCCTAACTGGTCTATGCAATTGCTGGGAAGTCAATTGAATGGACTCCTATTCCGAATGTTGAATATCCACTGGAAGGCCTTGTAGGTCTTGGAGTATTGTTATATGACCATCTTTTATTGGCAACCAGTGGCTTCAAAAACACCTTGCTCATATAATTATTAAAATCTGTTCTGCCCTTTAATATTAACAGTTAACTTTTCAATCACTATTATATTTTATTTTAAAAAATCTGAAGAAACTAATAGTCTTCTCAGGTTCATGAACAAACATGGCTCCTTTCTGTTTTGCTTTTTAATACCTGTTGATAATATTTATATTTTACTTGGGGAAGAATCGGTCTGTAATCAGTTTCTTAGACCTTCCCTCAACTATAGGCATGTGCAGTCAGATACACTGCTGATTGGCTCCAGGAATGCAGTTTCATAGCCAGGTCAGCACAGGCTGCCTCTGTATTGATCAGTGGTCCCTGTGGTAGCAACTATTTTTGCAACTTCCCTGTCCTCCCCAAAGGCAGTGCCTGGGCTTCCCTCATTGCTAGATTGCCTGAGCTAGATACTGGGTTACATGGACGTATGGTCTGATCCATTAAACGGTATTTTGTTGATTCTTTTTTTGTTTACTCTATATTAGAGTGAGGAATAAGCATGAGGATTTCAACACTGTAGTAGGCTAGCCTACTTTATATACTACCACATTATCAAATATTGGCATGTCTTCTATATATGTCTATTTTCTATCCACCCAATTGCTAACTAACCGTTTTATTCATCATCTAATGACAGGTGATTACATACCTTGGCAATGGCCCTCTTGCTAATTTCCAGTGACTACCCTTTCTGCATTTTAGGCTTATAAATTGTTTTATATTTTTAATTGTTTTCTAATAGGTCTACTGGGCATAAGAACCTTGATGTTTCCATAACTCCCCTTGTGTCTTTTTGGAATAGCTACAGTTTTCATTTGTATATAAATATTGGTACATTCTCCTTTTAGAATTAAAATCTTTCAAATATACATTATTTCTATAAGAATAATTTAGAGTGACATAAATGTTAAAAAAAGAAATAAAGCATTTTGCTGGGTTCTTTAGAACTTCACGTAATATTTTTCACCACAATCATGTCATCTAAGGTGCAATGACGTTTTCTGGAAAAAAGACACCCATGTCTATGATATATGCCTCATTAACTAGGTATTTACAGTTTAGTTGTGCCTGTCTCATAATCTCAGTGGATTGTCAATTTCCCCAGTGATTTAAGGTTTTTATCTGAAGTACTTGATTTAGTAAATGAACCATTAAAAGCTGTTGGAGAATGAAATAGCAGTTTACTAAAATGGACAATCATAATTTGAGATTTTCTTTAAACTTCAAAACACTCTTATTGTTGGATATTGTCATTTAATTGATCTTTTCTTGAAGGCTATAGAAATAAACCAAAAGTAGAGATTTGTTTTTGTTATATTTGATCTTTCTTTTTATTTCAAACTATTATTTACATTTACTTGTGGGAAAGCACACTGAAGAATTGAAATCTCCTGGGGTACTGTAGTACTACCATGGGCCCTGGTCTTAGAACCTACTTATAAAAGTATGAGGCCTATATGTGGGCTTTCTTGCATTTAGGGTGGCCAGTGGTGCAGTTTGATACCAGAGCGTCCTGTTTTTAAACCTTTGTCTCCTGTCCATTTCTAAATGAGGAATGAACAGCAGAAGTCCTGTATTTCAGTTCCTTGGTGGAAATACATGTCAATTATCTGTCCTCATGATTCTCTTGGCTGTACCTAGAGGTAGGGCAGTGCACAGCCAGGAGAAAGCAGGATTCTGAGCCAGCCAGGGAGAGATGTGGAGGATCCCAGGGGCTGCTCGTTCTGTGCCTGTGCAAGGAGCTGTGGCTGCAGTGCAAGTGCAGGCACAGTGAGAGCTGAGGTGTTGCTGCATGCCTGAGCTCCCTGAACCTGGGTTAGGCATGTGTGATTGGACCCAAGCCCTGGGGGCAGCTGTTCAGGGGGGCATGTGCATTCTGCTTGCACACAATGTAGTAGGTTTGAGAGCAAGCAGGTTGGAGCACTGCATTTGTGTATGCTGGGACACTGGTGGGAGTGGGAGAAGGCTCTTGTCACCATCTTCACACCCACAGAGCAGCCCGGTGAGTCCCTGGAGTGTCCTGCTGTGCGGGGAGGGGGAGCTATGGGCAGAGGAGCCTCCAGGTTCCTGGGTAGCTGGGCCAGCTCATTAAGCCATCATTTCTCCTTTGGTATAGGCATACCCGTCTGTCTCCTAGGCTAGGGACAGACATTACACATAAACCAGTTTAAGTGATCAGAATCTGCTTTAAACCTGTAACAGAACAGATGTTTAGTGCACATAAGCCAGTTTGAAAATGGCTGAAACTGGTTTGAGATAAACCTGGTTGAATGTAGAATCAGACTTTACTGACTTGGCTTAAACCGGTTTATGCAATGTCTGTCCCAGACCCCTTGCTGGTTTAAGTTAATTCAGAGGCCCCCAGCATCCCAGCATGCGCTCTGGCTGGGTAGGGCTCTCTGCTCCACAGCAGGGCTGGCCCCTCCCCCCCCTTCTGCTGCCTTACTGAAGCTTGGCAATCTCTGAAGGCATCTGTCTGGCTTCTGTTCCCCACCCCCACTCTCTGCTAAGCAGGCATTCTCCCATCCCTCACAGACACCGCAACATTAGCTAGCAGACCACATGCTGGCTACAGCCCGTGCTGTGGGAGATGCAGAGGCAGGGAGGCTTTTTGGAGCTATTCAACAGGTAGCTTAATATCCTTCCTTGGAAAAGCTGTTTAAGAGCTGTTTGCTCTCCCTCTTCCCCTCACCACTCCCCGCTAAGCAGGAATTCCTCTACTCAGGCCTTGCGGAGAAGGTATCTGTGTATTAGCTAGCAGACCACATGCTATGTACGTGCTGAATCAATAGGCAGAATCAACTGGTAGCTGGTAATGTCCCTCTTTTTTTTAACGGGGCGATAAATGCTGAGATAGGGGTGACATTGTTATCAGCACCCCCACCCCCAGCTTGCTTGCCTGTGAGTTTGCTGCAGACAATATACAGAAGCATGGAGGGAGATTGAAAAGCTCTGTATCATCAACAGATGCATGCACTGCACCCACCCGCTTTGTCTCAGTGCTAGCTGGGCAACACTCCCGCCCTTTGAGCAGCAAGTCAGGAAAGGCCTGGAACTTCAGGCAGGCTTGGGGTTTACACCTCTCCCGAATCAGAGTCTCCTGCTGGGACCTGGCCACCCCTTCCCCCCACCCGCGCTCAGCTCCTTATAGGAAGGGAGGGCTGCTTTAAGTGCCCCCCAGCTTCCAGCCTAAGCCACTGCAGCCTTGTGCCTGAAGTCTCTCAGTCCAGAGGGTTTGTCTATATGGTTGGAAACCAGCTCAATCTAACCAGGTTAGACTAACCTGCAAAGGTTGAATCAATTCAGGCTCAGGCTTTTTGAATGCCTGTCCCTAGCCCTAGGGAAGGAAGGGAAGAGCCTGCCAGGCAGCTGGCTGCACTGCCACAGGTATCCAATGCCCATTGACCTTGCGCAGCCCAGCTCTGACCAGAACGTGGCCAGGGCAGATTCCTGGGTGCCCAGTGTCTGTGCTGAATGCTGATGGGGTGAGGTCCCTGTGGAGTGTGTGCTAGAGATAGGCAGTATGAAATAGGCTTGAGGTAGAGTGTGAAAGCAGAGCTCCAGATATGCATACATTTAAATGGGGAATGTAAAGACATGTACTCTTGAGTCCTTTAAGAAGAAAAAAAACTTTGAAAGAGGCCTGAGTTGAGCAGAGTACAAATGCTTTTAAGACGTTGCCTACTATGTTGAGTTGTGTTGTAATTTCTATTTAAATTAGTTATAATAGTCAGCTAATGCTAAGTTTATAGTATATATGTTTAATGATCTATTTGTAATGCTATGGTTTTGCTTTCTAATTGTATTTTACTTATATTTTATTGTGTTTGGTTTTATTTTATTGGTATAGTATAAAATTAATAAATATAAAAATTAGTTCTAATAATTACTTTTTATTAATTTGGTACTCTTGAACATAATTGCCACTGTCTGCATTCAGTGTCATTGAAAGTGCAAAATAAGAGAATTAATAGTTTATTATAGCAGTCAGTAATAAGCCAAGGATTGTGCAATTTTCCCAGTCTTTTTGTGGTGGCCCTACTGCTTGCTGCCAATTGGCTAAGGGACCCGGTGACCCCACCCCTCTCTGTGCATTGACCATGGAAGGGGGAGCCCCACCCCTCACTGCTGATTGGAAGGGAATGTCCTGTATTCTGAGGCTGCATCAGTGGCCAACCTCATTGCACTGGAACCATATCTATTTATGTGCCTCACTGGAGTGGACTGGAAGAGAGTATTTTGATTAAGCATAATAGTTCAGGGGCCTGGAATTTCAAACATTGGCCATGGTCTAGAATTGCTCTGAAACTAAGGTATCAATGAATAATGGTTTTGTCTTTCTTGTTTGGCTGGTTTTGCTTACAGTAAGCTGATTGAATTGGCTTATTTTAGGTCCTATGCATTTAAAGTGGACTCCATAGGATGCAATTTTTAAGTCTAAGTCCCGTTCTTTTCTATGGTAACTGAAGTCACTTAGGCCCTTTTGAAAGTTTTTCATTATAGGTTCATAGGATCTGGTCCACCTGCTATTTTGTCTTTGGTGCTGCACCTTTCTGGAGCTGTAGTGTAGAAGCTCCCTGTTTTTCTCTGTGTAATGCTGCATGGGTTAATGAATGCTCTCTTCCTTTTGCATTAGGAAAAAAAAGTGATACAGCTTAGTTTCAGTTATATTATACAGTGGGCTGTCTGCCAATGATAACAAAATTATTCCACTGAGGATTGCCTAGGGAGGCAAAGGTATATTTCTATTGTACATGGGTCTCCTTGGCTGAGATCAGAAAAAATCATGTCAGTTAAACACATAAGTTCATTGTCAGATTCAGACATAGAAGTGCCAGTGCTGTCAATGGTAGTTGCCATATAGTGTGCATGCAAGCTATAAATGTACTGGAAGAAAAAAAATGTGCATGTGAAGAGTGGGCTGCCTCTTATCCCACTCTAGTTTGTGATTTTGCATTGAAATTGTCACACCCCTTGCTAAAAGTGGCGTCTAATAAAAAAAAATTCAATAGGAAACCGTTATCTACATTCATTAGCACATTTGCTTACAGATTAAATTACAGATATTCCAAATTAAGCCATATGACATTTAATTTACTGTAAAAAATGTTACTACCATTAATTTGGCATATGAAGTTTTGGTTCTCTTAAAAAGGAAATCACTTAGTTATTTAGGTATTTAGCCATCATACTCTTTTATGTCATCTGGCAATACCCTCCAAATAATCTTTTAGGACTGAAAGGATGTGCAAACTGCAAAAAGTTTATTTGATTGAAAGCTTGGCAACCAGGATTGATTAAAGAAATTAATTCTTTTCTCCCATTCCTAATGTGAGAATGTTGGCTGTACTCTTTCATAGTCTGAGTTTTGATCTCACCATATATATTGTGAATTACAGGAGGATGGAGGGCTATCCTTCATCTTTGAAAAGTGAGGGGTTCTGTTTTGTTTTGCTTTTTTTTTAAGGAGGAGCAATTAGCATTACCTAGAACAGTGTTGAGAACATTGCATAGAAGTAATAGTAATATCTAATATTGTTTTTTGCAGTTGAGGATTCTTTTATTTCCAAAAGAAGGAAGCTGAGGGACTGTCAAAAGGAATTATGTTTGCTAGTGCTTATATATATAAGGTGCTAATGCTAGCCCCTCCTTTCCCAGTTCCCAGAGCAGGTAGTTGAGCCCCTAGCTACTGTCCTTTTGAAGCTTCTGGCAACACAGGAAAAAAAGAGGCACCAGCAATCTGTTCCTGAGGATCATACTTCACCAAGGGCTGGTGGTATAAGACATTTGATATATAACGAATTTTAATATGGGTTTAATGATGTCTCTGTAAATCTCTTCCTACAAAATATTCTCTTTGTGTGTAGCTTCACAATATTCCCAAGCCTAGTAAGTCTGGTTATTTATCAGCAGAGATCCTGTTTTTCTCTGTTTGAAATTCACAAATTCTCTGATTAAAAACACCCCAAAATCTTCATTTTTCTGTGGTTAAAATGAAACACCATTATACCTACAGGTATCGGTTGAGCACAATGTTATAT
The DNA here is from genome assembly GCF_052110815.1 of Crocodylus siamensis. Taxonomy (NCBI): domain Eukaryota; kingdom Metazoa; phylum Chordata; order Crocodylia; family Crocodylidae; genus Crocodylus; species Crocodylus siamensis. The sequence continues at coordinate 46,474,322 of NC_143401.1, read as the reverse complement.
TGTACAGGTTTTCAACCTTTTTTAACAAGTGTACCCCTTCTGTGTCAAAGTTTTCCTCTCATGTACTCCTTTATATTTTTTCCTTGTTTTTAATGTTATCAATTATTTGATATAAGGCAGGCTAGACTAATTAACCTTCAATGCATTATTAATACATGCATTATATCTATATCTATATATCTCATAGTGTTGTGTATGTGTATGTATGTATGTGTTTATATTTATATTTATATTTTTATATATATATACTGTAATTTATGTATATATTAGGGCTGTGAGAAATTTTGCTGGCTGTTTTGTTTTGATGCTGTTTTGACTCATTTCAAGCTTGAAACAGCAAAATCTAAATGAAACGTAGGGCTTTGAAATGGCCTCAAAATGAAACAAGGGCAGTCAAAATGTTTCGAAATATTTAGAGTTCTAAAGCTCCAGCTGGGCTTACCTGCAGGGAAACAGAACGTAAGGACCAGGAGGGGGAGGAGGGGGAAGGACTGCTCTCATACTGACTGTGTAGCTGACCAGTGACTGTGATCCTTCCCTGAGGTCCCTCCCTATCCCAGTGCTCTTGAAGAGGGATGGAAAAACAGCATAAAAGGCAGCATTGTTTGAACTGGCCTGCTTTCTGCCTTGGGGTCTGACAGTTACTGAGCTGTGTCTTCCAGCAGCTCAGGAGCATTAGACAATGAAAGCTACTACTAGCATTGATTTGAATGATTTCCTACTTGCTAGCCTGGCCTAGAAAGTGCCATTCCAAAATACCTTTTTCTTTCTTCCAGGCTCTTTATTTTTATTATTATATTCATTGATTTATTCTTTTTAATTTTATAACTATATTGGATATTACAATATACAATTTAATTTATATAGGAAGGGAGATATATTTATATATTTGTATAAAAGCAAGACACTATGAAACACACCGTGAAGCATGGTGGAAAGGTAGGTGGTAAACCTTCAGGGAGGGGTGGAGAGGGGGTAGAGGGAGAGGTGTAAGTCCCCCCCCCCGCCGCAAACTGAGATGCAGCCTCTTTCCTACAACTAGCAAGGTTGAGGCTCCTAATAAGCAGCAAGGAGAGGAAAGCAGTGCCAGTGCCACTGCCTGTACCCCAGACTGCATCCCCTCCAAGACCACCAGCTATAACTTCCCCCCCCCCACCCCCATGACAATAAACAGCAGCACCAGCATGACAGTCTCCTCCACCCCCATTTCACTTCTCATGCTGAGCTTTCCTATGCCAGATGAAGAGCTGGAGCTGGAGCTGGATCTCAGTGCCCTAACAAGGGAAATTCTAGGGAAGGAGGGGGAATCATATGAGTTTGTGCTCCACACCCCTCATGTTTCTCCTACAGTCAGGTCTCCTTTCCCAGAAGGCACTTCAGAGGAGGCTGAGGTAGAGATTGTGGAGGCAAGCGGCTCAGATGAGTCTGCTCCTCCTGTTGCTGTACCTCTTCCTGTTGAGGAGAGGGAAATTACAGCATCCACACAGGCACCCGTACCCCAAAAGTGAGCAGGTAGTGTGGTCTGAGATCATTTTGAACTGGGAGATGATCCCACGTATGCTGTCTTTTCATAGCTGGGCCTATGAACTTCACTTCATCAGCCATTTAGGTAGTAGGTACAGAAAGTCATGGATTCAATATAGGCAGTGGAATTCTGACACACTACAACCTGCCAGAAATCTGACTCCCCAGGTACCTCTCCACTTTCACCTGCTACATTCCCCTTTCCCACCCACCCCAGCAAGTTTCTCACCCCCTGATTTCTCCATTTTCATTTTCACTGATTGGCTTTCTTGTCTGCATTGCATGCTAGCCTCTGGCTTCTTTACTATGCCTTCTATCCAGGCACAGTGCAAATACAAACTGCAGGTGCTTCCTCAGCCTGACAAAGGGTTTTTCAACCTGAAGGCTTGCTAAGATATATTTCTGTAACTAACTATTCAGTTGGTCTGCTAAAACATTAGATTGACCCAAGGGAAAGGACCTTGTCTGCCAGTGACATGTCCTTAGACCAACGCCCCTAGAACTTGACTGGAAGGACACAGGGTCCTGGGCACATCTAAGCCCCAGGGCTGGGGCTGTCAGAGGCAGTTCTCTGGCAACTGCTGGAGAAGAAGCTTCTGCAGGAAAGGAAAGAAAGGTTCTAGTCTGCGACAATTTGGCTGCCTGAGATGCTGCTGCTGCTACTGTGCTCCTTACAAAGTTATTACCTGTTGTCATTTAAAGTGGTGGACTGGACTGAGGCTCTAGGGGAGGAGGAGACCTCGTTGGGGCACACTACCGTGTTGGGTAGAGGCCCCACCTTAACACAAATGCACAGTGTCACCCATGTCACAAGTTTTGCTTGTCAGCAGCTTGAGGTGCAGTTTCCCGGAAACCCCTGTACCTATCTCCTTGAAACTTGGTAGGATTTGTGGCCTCTCCAGGGGCTACCATCTCTTCAGTTTTCACCTTCCTGTGCCTTAACACATGTACATGACACAAGTTTTTCTTTCAAGAATTTGAGCTGCAGTTTCCCAGGAACTCTTGCACCTGTCTCCTTGAAACTTGGCAGGCGTCATGGCCTCTGAAGGGCCTACCATCCCTGCAAGAATCAGGCAAGAAAAGACAAAGTTATAGGCAGTTTCATGCTTCCCCATTATAGCCTATGGGTGAAATGTTGAAACAGCGAAACAGTTTTGACAAAACAGAACAATGGTTTTGAAACAAAATGAAAATCAAAACGAAACACGATACCATCAAAACAGACGTTGAAAGAGAATGGTGCTGTTTCACACAGCCCAAATATATAATGCCTGGGAGGGCATTGGGGGGGAGGGGCGTGTTTCCTGGCCTGCATGCAGCGCAGGGTGGGCTGCCACTGCAGGCTGGGGTGCTGCTTGGCTTTTCTCAGGGGAGGCTTGGCCAGGCTGTACTTGGGGCAGGTGACAGTGGTGCTGGGAGGAGGGATAGGGGGGAGAGACTGCAGGCACCCCAACATTTGCAGTAGCCCCCCCTCCCAGTGCTACCGCCACCAGTCCTGAGCGCAGCCCTGTCCCAGGCCTGCCCCCCCCACCAGGAAAAACCCAGTGTTGACCCAGTCCCAGTCCACAGTGGCAGCCTGCCCTCGCCCCATGCACAGATCTTGGGCCACATGCCCCCCATGCCCTTCCAGAGTGCATGCAGCAGTGGGAGCTGCTCCCCCTCACAGCCCCCACATGAGCAGCGACTCTGTCCTGCATCCCACCCTGGTTGTGCAGCACCAGCCCCACTCCCTTCCTCACAGCTGGGGCTTTGATCTGCCCTGCACTTCCCTCACAACAGACTTACCAACCAGACCCAGCTGCTTTCCACACTGCTGGGCTGCACTCCTGGCTGCCTGCATGTTGCGCTGTGTCTGTGCGCATGTACAGGGCATTTATTGGCCACATTATCGGCCATCTCAACCAAATAAAGGTGATTGCTGATACAGTTAATTTTCTTTATGTTGGTGCTGATCCGATATGGGACTGATGTATCAGTGTACCTCTATAAAACAGAAATTTTTTTCTCATTCATTCTGTGCACCCCCTATGACCTTTTCAAGTACCCCTAGAGGTACGTGTATTCCCAGGTGACAACCATTGTTTTATTGTATATTTGTGTAACTATTGTATATTTACAATTTTAAAACAATTTGGAAGTTTACCAGTGCCTCAATCTTTATAATAAAATAAATTCTAAATGCCTATATTTTGGCATTTGATTTTGTTTATCTTATTGCAGAAACTCAGAGCTCCCCCATCCCCTTTGCTCAGCAGCATGTAGGTCCAGCTGCAGCTGCCCCCTCTGCTGCTTTGTGGCAATGAGAAGCTCCAGTAAGCTGGTGCCCTGCCCATACTGTTACCTTCACTCCCAAGCCTCAGCCCCACCAGCCCTGCCGGTGCTCATCACTCCCAACCCATGGCTCCCTGGCCTTGCTGGGGCCCCTCACTCCCAGGCCACAGCTCCTGGGACCTGGCAATGCCCCTCATTCCTAACCCACAGACCATATCCCCTTTCTGGTGCCCCTTGCTCTGACCCATGGGCCCCCATTCCTGCCGGTGTCATTCATTCCCAAGCCAGCCAACCCCCAGCCCTGCTGATACCCCTCACTCATGACCCACAGCCCTCTGGCTCCCTTCAGCCCTGCCAGAGGAGGCTCCCAGCTGCCATGGATATGGGACCAGGGCCAGGACTGCAACCCATTGTGCACCCCCCCCCAGCAACGCCTGAGCTCTGGCTGCATGTGGGAGTTAGCAGCTGCTGTGGCCAATATGGAGCCCAGCTCCCCTGCACTGGGGTCTCCGTAGCCCAGCAGGCAGGACCCAGCATAGGAGGATGGAGAGGTTTGGTGCTGTTGCCTTTGGGAGTCCCGCGCCATCTGCATAGCCATGGTGAGGTGCCCCCTGCCCTCCTGGCACCAGCAGGGGTAATGACATGGAGTTATGCCCCCTGCTGCTGCCAGGTGGGCAGAGGGCACCTCACCATGGTGATGTGGCTGGTACAAGTGTCCTGGTGGTGGTGACAGCACCAAGCCTCTCCACCCTGCTCTGATCTCCTGTGCTCAGTCCCACCCACTGGGTCATGGAAGCCCCAGGGGGAGGGCAGTAGGGTGTGGAGCCCCAAGCCTGCAGGGGGCAGCCCACATTGGCTTCCACCCTGTGCACAAATCTGGGGGAGGCACATGCCCTGCCATGCTCCTCTCTTTGGGAGTACATGTAGTGGTGGCAGGGAGCCAGCCCCTTCTCCACCTCCTAGATGAGCCATCCATAGCTTCCTCCTGCTCCCTGGCCAGCCTCCATGGCTGCACTTTCCCATCCAGGCCCCATGCACCACCCCAGCTGGGCAGCACCCCCCAGCCCTGCCCCACTTTCTCCCTTATCATGGGGGCCTCAATTTGTCCCACCATAGACTTACCTCCCACTCCCCCCCAGCCCCAAGCAGCCTTTTGTGAGCTAGAACTCTGCCAGCCAACCTGCCATTTCATGCATTTTTCTCCTTTAAAAGAGAAAATCTGCTTTTTTTCTGTGGTGAACAGAAAACCTTAATTCCCTGTTGATCAGGTTCTTACTATCATTAGATGGAAAGAATAGAGTTCATAGGCTAAAACCTGTAACCCTTACTCATTCTGTCCTTTGGGAAAATTTCCACTGAAGTGGGTGAGCTTCAGGGTTTGTTCTAGATGAATAGAGTGGAATATTAAATAAGATGCGGCATGCCATAAAACAGATTGGGTAAAATATTTTAATTACTTTATTAGAAAAACTTCATAAATCAGATCCTGTTTTATATTTTGTGTACATTGGCTCAGCTCCATGGCTGAAAGATCTGTGTGGGCAAAGGAAAATTCAAAGGACCGTGTGAACTTTAATGATAGGATACATCCCTTTCTTTAATACATATCTATTTATAATCATATAAAAAACTAGGGCCTTTAAGGAATTTGCATAACTGCCTTAGTTGTCTATGTTATCTTCAGCACCTTTGGAAACTAATATATGTGAACAGATCATCTGACAGCCTTTCTCCTGCTTCCATGAAGTCCATCTATGATTAATGTTCCCAGCTTTTGACAGCAATCTTGAGTTGCCTAAACTGCTTTCTTGTAAAAGTGCACTCACTGGTCTGTGATACTTTTGTTACATGTACAGAGGGAATGATAAGTCTCTGTTACAGATTTCTTGGACTATCTTCCGCAAGGCAGATGTCAGTTGTCTGGGATAGTGGCTGGGGTTGGGTGGTGTTGTTCTAACTTTACTTGGGAAACCAACCTCTCTTTCTAAATGATGACCAGAAGTTTGGTTCAGTGGCAAATTTATTCTCAGTTGGCAGGTTTAGTGTCAGCAAAGCAAAGACTTGACACACCTGGACCCAAGCCCTAGTATACACTGCATTACCCGTAACAAGCTATCAGCACAACTATATACAGACTTCCCTTGCAAAGTTCCCACCAACAATTTTTTACAAATCAATCCATGTTACTAAGCAAAACATGTTTTGAAGAAGCTGCATATGACATTTTGTTGGTATCTTCATATCCTGTACCTGTCAAGCACCCTAATCTGTGTATTACCCATCTTTCCTAATTGTATCAATGCCATACCACCCAGTGCTTGATGTGCCTGTTCCCATTACTCCTTTTCCTGGCGATATTGAACATCTTGTACCATTCTCTGTTACCTTATTGCTACTTTTCCTGGCAGTATTGCACATCTTGTACATTTTCTGTATTCTAGTTTAAGCTTGCATAAGCAGCTTGTCCATCAGTCACAGCTCTAGTGATACCTGCACTGGTCAGCAAAGCCTGAACAGAATATGTACTAATTAGTGTAGTACTAACTACTGCCTCAGCATGGCTTACAGCAGTCATAGCCACAGAGGGCGATAAACTGTATCACGGGCAAGAGATGTGTAGCATGTTGCAGTTTAGCTTTCTGGTTTTTAATACAGTCAGTGTAGCTCTTCCTAAGATTTTTTTCTTTCTTCCACTTTTTCAGTTGACCAACCTGAGCATTTACCTGGATCTTCCACTTTTTCCTTTATCCCTTGTTCCTTCTGTTTCTTTCCTCTTTCTTTCTCTATACCAGTGGTCTCCAACCTTTTAAGTCAGAGATCACTTTTGGAATTTAAAAGGAACTCGAGTTCTACCCCCCTCTGCTGTGCCCAGCAGGTAGATCTGTGGTGGGGGGAAGTGGAAAGGGCTGTGGGGGGGGGGGCAGGGCAGATTGAGGTCCCAGCCCCCACTCCTTCCCACACTGCTCGGGCCTTGATCTGCCCCCTCATGGCAGTGAGGGAAGGAGAACAGCTGGTGCAGGGTGGGGGACAGAGCTGCGATCCAGGGGGCACAGGAAGCAGGGGCACGCAGCCCGGAAGGGCACAGGGGGCATGTAAGCTGGGCAACGCCATGCTGTTCCTGGCCGGGCTGTGCTCAGGCCAGTTGGTGACAGCGGTGCTGAGAGTGAGGCCATGGAGGGGGGCTGTAGCCTCCAAAGCCCCCACTCCCAGTGCTGCAGCTGCCCGCTAGCCTGGCAGGAACAGCCCGGTGCAGCCTCCCAGCCCGCATCTGCAGCCCACCATCCTCTATGCCTGCCAGCACCTGGCCCCATGTCTGCAAGGGCAGGGAAGGGCCAGGGGGAGGGGAAGGCTGTGCTGGGCTTTTCTTGCTGGGCCTGGCCCACACTGTGCTTGGGGCAGGCAGCTGTGGTGCTGGAAGCAGGGGTTGCAGGGGCTCTGGCCTCTCTCTGTGGCCATGCTTGCAGCATTACCACTGCCTCCTGGCCTGAGCTCAGCTTAGCTGGGATCGGCCCACAGCCCATACCGCCCCACAGACAGATCTGAGGGCACATGCTGGTCATGCCCTCCTGGGCTGCATGCTTCCCCTCCCTGTGCTCCCCAGATGAGCCACTCATGGCTTCGTGCCCTGCCGGCTGTGCAAGACCTGCCAATGCTCCACAGCTGCTACTTACCTTAGAGCTGTCGCCGCCAGTGCTACCCCATGTTGGGGGGGGCATGTGCCCCCCCATCTGTGTGCAGTGGAGCTGGCTCCCACTTGCGGCGGGGTGCCCCAAGTCCTGCTGCACATGCCCCCAGACCTCCACCCCTTCCCTCCCCCACTGACTAGCCTGCTGGGATGGGGGAGGCATACATGCCCAGTATCAATCTCAAGAGGCTCCAGGATCTACTGTTTGATCATGGTAGAACAATTGGTGACCACTGCTCTATGCTGTGTTCTATTCTTCTTCTCTTAAAATGCTTTCAGTCTTTTCTATATCCCATTCTTTTCACACTATTCCAAATATGTCAGTCATTAAATCCACACTCAAAAAACAATTAATCCTTTTTTCAATGTAGGTCCCCATCCCCAGGTCCATGGACAGAACCAACATTTCAAAAAGGCAGTTGTGGCAGATGGCAGGAGTCACTCTGGGGCTTGCCCACACCCATGCCAGCAGAGTATAGTGACAGGCAGGTCCTTCCTGCTTGTGTGTCTGGTCCCTGCCCAGTCCCATATGGTGTGTCCCCTGCCAGTCCAGGCACTCCAGCTGTGAGAAGTGGCTGTGTGTGGTACTGGGCTCCACAGGGAACAGTAATGGTGGCAGGCAGGATCCCTCTTTCTGGCTTTGCTTCCTGCCACCTCCCTGTGTCACCCACTGGCTGGGAGCAGGGGTAGGAAAAGGAAACCTGCCTGCTCTTCTTGCTGAGCCTGGCACCTTGTGCAGTCACACCACACAGCTCCCTGGGGCTTCCTGCCCTGCCCCTGGGCCAGATGGGGCAGTGTATTCACCCTTCCTCTGCCTGCTTCCTGCTTTGCCTTCCTGGGTATTCCCCACCAGCTTGGGAGCTCCAGGACAGTCCAACCTCAGCAGTGATGGTATTGCCTGATGTGGTTTGAGCTCCCCATGTATGAGCTGCTTCTGCTGCTGTAGTACTGATGTGGCTGTAAGCTCCAGCTGCAGTGGCTGGGTGATGGGGTCCCCATACACAGGTTGAAGGCCACCCCTCCCCTTCAGCATGGGCTTTCCATAAGCCCCTAGACTGGTGCCTTCTCCAAATCAGCTCTTGGAGCTCATGCCCCACTCATACATTCTAGATATGCTAGTGTCCCACAGTAGGAACCCACACCACAGCAGCAGGAAGTAGAGTGCAGGGAGCCCAAGCTGTGGTAGGCAGTGCTGCCATTGCAGCACTGAGTCAGAGAGAGCTTGGGGGAGTCATACATGCTCCCTCACAGCCACCATTTACCCGCCACCACCCCAATGAGAAGCCAGGAGCCTCCTCCCTACAGCACCACCCACAGATCCACCACTGCCCAGGCCCCTTAATTTAATCTTCTCCACTGCCATTGACTCTAGACTCAAGAATCCTCATAGAGAACATATAACAGTTACTGGCTCAGCTCAGTAGTAAACATAACTCCTGGGCTCTTAGCAACAGGGGAAGGAGGCGGCGGCTGGATCAGTTCTAGATCTTTTCTCTTCTGCCCCTCATTAAGAAGAGTGTGGATGGAGCTGTGATCAGAAAGCATCCTCCTCCCTTCCCCTTGTGAAAGGAAAAAAAAATAGGTGCTTGATTCTCTCCATTCAGATCAGAGTGTGCCCAGATTTAAAAGCTGCAGCACACAGACTGTTATGGGTGTCATTGAATCCCCCAGTGTCACAGTTCTTTATTTGAGAACATCTTGCCTAAGGGAACTAAACCCCCCGTGCACAGGGGAATCCCAAAACATTTCAGATTTGTTGGCACTGTAAGACTAGGAGTGAACATCTGGGTTCAAGTCAGTGGATTTACAAGTTTGTCTTAAGTTTAACTTATGCTTTCATCATTTTGTTGACTAGAGATAGTTTGATGCTTTGGGGCCAGAATTCACATCTTAAATCCCATCAACAATATTTAAAGCACACTGGGTGCCTTTTTTGAAGAGCAATAGAAAATATCTGAGGTTATGGATAGAAATTAAGTTCCATAAAACAGCTTAAATATGAAACACACATTGATGATTTAGCCAAATACATAGTCTGATTTGCACAGAAAACTCCTGTATTTGAATACTCATTCTTACAGTTATTTAAAAACCCCCCCAATAATATTAAAATAAGCTTGAATCTAAATAAAACATCCTTTGTCCTGCTCTGGAAATAATAATATATTATCTTTTAGCTATAGGATTGGAAGACTTGACATGACCTGCAATTCTTCTTAAATATGAAATACATATTTAGGTCTAGAAAATTGTTTTGAAAGCTTAGTCATAAAGTAGCATTTATTTTTTTTAATACCTCATTTTTCATATTTTTTCAACAAACAGGACAACTGCACCCTCTAGTGACAAATTATCCATATGCAAGAGAGCATGAGAAAAGACATTCTGGAAGAAATGTTTTGTTTTGGACAGTCATACTTCGATGGAAATAGAATATTAATTATTTTTTTTTAAAATGCAGAAGAATATCAGAACTTCCTTAGAGCATTTACTGTTACATAGTTCTTAGCCAGTTGCTATAAACTTATCAGATGTTTCAGTTGCATAATTGCAGTTCACTTTGATGGCATTTCATTAAGAAACTTAAAAAATTAAGAAATTTGCTTCAAGAGCAAATTGGATGCTTATCTTGCTGGGATCCTATGACCCCAGCTGACTTCCTGCCCTTTGGGCAGGGGGCTGGACTCGATGATCTCCCGAGGTCCCTTCCAGTCCTAATGTCTATGAAATCTATGCAATCTATGAAACAGCTGTGACATTGCTTGTCACTGTGTCATGTCATACATTTTTCTTTTTATTTTGTTGCCAAGCTTGGAATAACATTAATAATATATGTGTGATTAATGCAATATGACCATGTCAAATGTGCTATTAACAATACATATATTCGATCTAAGCAGTCTAAATTTGAATTATTTTCATATATTTCTGAAACACTTAGCTTGATCTTCAAGTTTATCGATACAATTAGTGATTTTGTCATTATAATACCATTTTTATATTTGGTATTGGGAAGAGTAGCTGCAGATTGAAGTATCAATGAGACCAGACAATATGTTAAATTGGTTATCATTAGGGACTTACCAAATTGATGATTTTATGGAAACTACAAATTTGGTAGGTCCCCCATGCAAAATCCTGGTCCCCACAAAACAGCATGGAGACTGTGAAAAAGTAGGAAAATGACAGCAAGTCAGTGGGGGGTGGAGGGGTGCACATCCTGGAGCACAGGGGGAGAGGTAGGGAGCAGGAGGGAGATCTGGCTGAGGCAATACCATACCTAAATTCCTGGCAGCCCCAGGTAAACTTTAAGTATCGGGGCCCCCCTTCGCCAGAGATAATGATAATAATAATCAGACAACAGAAAAAAAATTAACATTTTTGGGTCAACTTTCTGTCTGGGGCCTGGGCAGCTGCCCAGTTCACTCATGCCTGTGTCCAGGTCTGGGCTGAGGAGCCCTGGAAGTCCTGCTGCTTCCTGGAGATTGGCAGGTAGCCATCTGTCAGTCTCTGGGAGGGGCAGGATTTCTGGGGGCCCTCAGCCAATCGGGGTGTGGCAAGGGAGGTCCGCCATATTCTGCTGTGAAAATGGTACCCAACACCACGCCAGGACCATGAAATATGAAGACAGCCTCCATTAATTAGGTAAGTCTCTAGTTATAATGTTGATGAGATGACAGTATTTCTACATCTGCCCATAATGATAAAATGCACTTCTCTGATGATAAGTATAATTTAATAATGCATTATTTCTAGCATTTTTGCTTAATTGGTACTATAACATTCCATTTTGTAACACGATGAGACATAATCTTAAAAATAGATTTAAAAAATTTACAAACATTTTCACATTCAAGTTGTTCCCATTGTGGCTTTTATTGACTTAAGTGTTTTTTTAGTTTACTGAAATAATTGTTGCTTGAGTTAGTGAAAAGTTATTATCTATAATGATGAATATATGTAACTAAAATATGGAAATATGTTTTGAATAATGTTCCTTTAATCAAACTTTATTTGAGTGGTATTTATAGATTTCATAGATTTCATAGACGTTAGGGCTGGAAGGGACCTCAGAAGATCATCGAGTCCAGACCCATGCCCCAGGGGCAGGAAGTTAGCTGGGGTCAAAGGATCCCAGCAAGATAAATGTCCAAATGTCTCTTAAAGGAGTCCAGAGCAGGTGCTTGCACCACCTCTGGAGGCAGCCTTTTCCAGGACTTGGGGGCTCAGACAGTAAAGAAGTTCTTTCTCATGTCCAGCCTGAAATGGTCTTGGAGGAGTTTGTAACCATTTGACCTTGTTGTCTCTTGGGGTGCTCTGGTGACCAGTTGTTGCTCTGTTCCCCCAGATCCTGACATACATCCGTTATCTACTTATAGGCAGCCACCAGGTCCCCCCTGAGCTTGCGCTTTCCCATGGTTCCCAGCCTGTCATCATAAGGCCTGTTCTCCTGCCCTCTGATCATGCAAATGGCTCTCTTCTGGACTCTCTCAAGCTTCACCACATCCTTTTTAAATTGTGAAGCCCAGAATTGGATGCAGTACTCCAGCTGCGGCCTCACCAAGGCCAAGTACAGTGGGAGGATGACATCCTGGGACTTACTTGAGAAGCATCTATGGATGCAAGCCAGAGTTTTGCTCACTTTACCAGCTGCAACATTGTACTGGTGGCTTATATTCATCTTGTGGTCAATCATGACCCCAATTTCCTTTCAGCTGTGGTGCTTGCAAGCATGGCACTGCCAGGCCTATAAACATGCTACGAGTTTTTTTTCCCAAGGTGGAGTACCTTGCATTTTTCGGTGTTGAACGCCATCAGGTTTTTGTCTTCTCATTTTCTGAGCTTGTCTAGGTTGGCCTGGATCACCATCCTATCCTCAGGTGTGGACGCTTTACCCCAAAGTTTGGTGTCATCGGCGAACTTGGCCAGTCCACTTCTGATACCAATGTCTACATCATTAATAAAGATGTTAAAAGTATGGGCCCAAGGACGGAACCTTGGGAAATGCCACTGGTCATGGCTCACCACAATGATTCATTTCCATCTATTACCAGTCTGTGGATCCAACTTTGGCACCCATTCCCCAGCCATCAGACTGTGATGTAGCTGAGGCTGCAATTGGTCAATTTTTCCATAAGATCATGGGACACCAGATCGAAGGCTTTTTTAAAATCAAGATATATGATGGCAATCTCTTCTCCCTTGTTCAGGTGATATGTCACCTGGTCATAGAAGGAGATGAGATTGGTTAGGCAAGACCTACGCACAACAAAACCATGCTGGCTATCCCTCAGTATGTTGCCATCAGCTAGTTTGTCAAGAAAGGTCTCTGATAATTTTCCCTGGGATATAGGTCAGGCTAATAGGCCTGTAGTTCCCTGGATCTACTTTCCTCCCTTTCTTGAAGATAGGCATCACATTAGCTTTCTTCTAATCTTGGGGCACTTCACCTAAGTGCCAGGTGAAATGTAAGTGAGTATGAATCATATGAAGTGATTCATATTATGTAAGTATGCCATGTATTCATCATGACATACTTACACGATATGAATAAGCTCTTAATTAAGAACTTAAAAGGTATCATTGCAACAGTTACTTCCAGAAGGAAACTTAACAATTATATCAATTCTCCAGAGAGCACCTTTCCCTATTGTCTTTCCTTTTGGTGAACCTATGTTATATTAAGACTCCATCATAAAGCTGATGTAAAAGAGCATTTGGGAAATATTAGACAAGATCAGTGATCTCAGAACCTTGAAGTTTACCTCACTTTCTTCAGGGGACAATAAGTGTATGTATTTCTATGTATATATTTGATTCTGCGTTTGCATCAGAGTGAGACCAGTCACTATGACAGCTCTTTAGCTACCATGGCATCTCTTCTGAATTTCATTGAACACATTCTATAATGAGGAGGGGGAAGGGGGTGATAAGATGCAGAGAAAAATAAATACTTCATGTTAAAGTGCAATATCTTCACATTTAAAATCAATTTTTCTATTAATTGGTTGAAAGGTTTAGTTCTGCTATGTGTAACATGGCAAAGTTTAGCAGTGGGTGACTGAAATTGGTCTTAAAAATAATTTTTAAATAAACTTGGAAAAAATTAAGCATTTTTTCCTTAAATGCTTGCTTCAGTTGTTGAGGAGAAACCAAGGCCCAGTGTGTTAGCTATAATACTGTCTAAGGTGGGGCTGTTCAATTGGCAGCCCGTGAGTACAGTGGGAGGAGGGGTGGCAATGTGTTCCCTGTTTAGCAGTAGAGTCATATGTGCACCTCAACGGCCCATGGTTTGCCTTGGTAAGGTCCAACTTCCATGTGGACCCTGGCCACTTGGAAGTTGGATGGCCCTCATGTAAAGGATTGAAGTTGTTTCTTAAAATAAACCTACTGTGTTCCATTTTAGGCATTTACCTTCAGGGTACTCACCAGAATACAGCAAGGAGAGGGAGTTAGAGTTGAAGGGTGACTACAGAGAACTACCTTCCATATGTTTTTGCCAAGCAAACTTGGTTCATTGATAGTACTTACAGGAGGTTACTCTTGGCTAACCTTGGGAATCCTGATGGGCATATGGGAGAAGGCAGTCCTTAGGTACATAGGGGTCAGGCAATTTCCAGTCTTGAGAGTCAAAACCAGCACCCTGAGTGGCACACAGAAAGCTGTTGGGAGCCAGTGCAGACTCTGGAGACTCCAGAGTTATGTGCTCCTGTCAACCCACCCCTATTAGAAGACAGGCTACCTCGTTTTGCACCAGTTGCAGCTTGTGAGTGGTCATGGGAGTAGTCCACCCACAGAATATGTTGTAATAGTCCAGCCTCAAGGTTATAAAGGTGTGAATGACTATGGCCAGATCCAAATGTGAAAGAAAGACTTGCAGCCTTCTCATCAGATGGACTTGGTAAAAGCACTCCTAGTCTCTCCTCACATCTAGAGATGCAGGTGTAGTAGAAAATTCAGGGGCACTCCAAGACTGGAAACCTGAGTGACAGGGGAGGCTGAATCCCTGCAATGCTGGCTGTTCCAGCCTCCCTCCAGGTCATGCACACTGCCCACCACCATCACCTTTGTCTTGTTTGAATTCGGCTTCAGTTGGTTCACCTGCATCCAATCGCCAACTGCAGCCAAGTACTGGGAAAGGGCAGAGGCTGTGGGCCCAGGTCAGATGGCAAAGCACAATAGAGCTAGGTGTCATCAGACTACTGATGGCACTTTACTCCAGATCGCTGGACAGTCTTGTCCAGTAGCTTCACATACATGCTGACCAGGAAGGCTAACAGGATGGAGCTCTAGGGGACCCCACAGGGAAGATCCTGAGAGGATGATAGCATAAGTTTCCATAGTCCATTCATAAGTGTGTATGTTCAAAAGACATTGGAACACATTATCCATTTTACTTCAAAGATGGAACTGCCAACAAAATATCATTTGAAACTGAACTAGACCAAAGTTAGGTTGACTAGATACCTACTAAGTGTTCTTGATCTCTGACATTTGTGCTAACTTCTTTGTCTCTTTTTAATGATTTGGACACTTGTTCACTAAGCATTGAATTTTCTGACTCACAGCTACTCACCATCCAACAGATATTGATTACCAATGTTCTTCGTGGCCTGGAGGTAACTAGAATCTGAGGCCTAGAATTTTGTGTCCCCTAATCAAGCCTCAAAGACTTCCAGTCTCCCTAATAGGACAAGAATAGTTGAATGTCTGATTAATGTTAGGCCTTAATCTTAAATAGGAATTGCATTGTATTGCAAACATTTGCTGCTGTTCACAGATTATTTCAAAAATAAGGAAAAACACTTTGAGCTTTTTTGATAAGTTATTCACGTGATTTGAATTTGATCATTAACATTTTGCACATTGACTGTAACCACATAAATAATAAAATCTCACATTTCTATGTCAGCATTTTAGTAGAGCTCTAAGAACAAAGGGTGACATGTGTAAATATTTGATAAAGTTTAGGTCACCTTAGAAAATATACTTTAGATGATAACCTTGGAAAAATCTTTCTGTACTTGTGGAAATGCTGCCATGTCCTGTTGTGATTCTGTATGTCAGATAAAAAATGGTTAAATGGTTATACAATGCCAGTTAAATGTCATTTCAGAATTAGTTACCCCTCGGTCCAAAATAACCTTTTAGGTAGTATTATTTTCAGTAATGATGTTAAATACATAATTCAAATAGTAATATCATTCCCTTTGTTTATAAGTTTTTATCTCTGCTAATGTTTTTTAACTCTATTGAAACTATTTTCTTTCTTAATAAGGCTGGATTCTTTTGGAAAATTACAGAGTGTGAAAGATATAAGGTTAGATGATCAGGTGATGTAAACATAGATTCATTTATTCCAGTGTAGCTGTGGTGATTTATGCTAACTGAAGATTTATCAGATGAAGTTTTGTTCTTATTTTTATTTGGCCTTTCTATTTAGATATTTTTACCTAAGTGTCTCTTTGCTTAAGCTAATACTTTTTTAATTCAATTGATTGTTTGACAGACATGAGTATGTGTCAATTTGTTTTTTCTGTGACAGATAATAGCAATTTTCAAGGATGCTGTTGTTGCTCTTCTTTTGTCTTAATGGCTAGGGACAGACATTACGCATAAACTGGATTACTTGATCAGAAACTGGGATAAACCTGTAACAGAACTGATATTCAGTGCACATAAACTATTTTGAGAATGGTTGAAACTGATTTGAGATAGACCTGATTGAATGTAGTATCAGTTTTAATTGATTTGGCTCAAACCAGTTTATGCAATGTCTGTCCCAGAACCCTTGCTGGTTCAAGTTAATTCAGAGTCCCCCAGCATCCCAGCATGCTCTCTGGGCTGGGTAGGGCTCTCTGTTCCACTGCAGGGATGGGCCCTCCCCTCTGCTCCCTGGCTGGAGCTTAGCACAGACTTGCAGGTACAGCAGGGGCTGCTGATTTCCCCGTGCCCCCCTTTTCACTCCCCTCACTGCTTAAACATAGATCCCTTCCTCTTCCCTGCCATAGCACGGAATGTAGCTAGCATGTGGTATGCTAGCTAAAGCTGGGAGGTGTCTGTGTGCGTGTCTCTCCAATTTCATTGGAACAGGCAAACAGAACAGTGACCACTTAGGGCTTCTGAAGCTAATCAACAGGTCAGCCAGTAAGTTGTTTAAGAATTTTGAAGTAATATGGAGAGAGGCTATTGTTTTGCTAACTGGGTGATAAAGACTGTTATCAGCCTCCTGTCTGGCTTGCTCACCTGTCAGTTTGCTGCAGACAGTACAACAAAGTAGGGAGGGCGATTGAAAAGCTCCATATCATCAACAGATGCGTGCGCTGCACATGCCTCCTTGCCCCAGTGCTAGCCCAGGGGTGGGGGCTGGCAACAGTCCTGCCCCTTGAGTAGCCAGCAGGGAAAAGCCTGGAATCATGCAGGGAGACATCCCTAATGAAAGAGTCCTGCTGGGGCCTGGCCATGCACCACTTAGCTCAGCTCCCTGCAGAAGGCTACTCTAGCACCCTCCAGCTTCTAGCATGTGCCTGAATTTCCTCAGTCCAGAGAGAATGTCTGTCCAGTTTCAAACCACTTCAGCCTAGTCAGGTTAGACTAACCTGCAAAGATTGAATCAATTCAGGCTCAGGCTTTTTGAATGTCTGTCTCTAGTCAGTATGTGTTAGCAGTGGATTGATACTTCTAGAATTCATGAACTTTGAGTAATATCACAAATTTCACAAACACAGAGAATGCACTGAGCTAATATCTGTTTGATAATAGTGGACATTTAATGTGGACAAATGGGAGTTCCCAGCCAGCATCCTTGTTAGCACACTTGATGTGGACAAGCGAGATGTTTAGAAAGCAGAAGAATTGATTAGTTCAGTTTGTCTGGGAGGTAGTATGGTCAGTGTGATGGACCAGACAGTTTATCTTAATGACAGAATTTATTCCTAACTGGAAAAGGCAGTGGAGAAGACAAGAAATTCAGAGAGAGACAGTCAAGGTGATAGTAATGAAGGAGCAGTGCTGTAACAATTAGAAAAAACTGGATTTGGGGATTGTCAAGGAGGGAAGCAACAGCAGGATGTGGGTGTGATTTAGAAGTCTAGGAGAAAAACAAAACTATCCAGCTCTTGGTGTGGCTGGGTGACATGGTGGTTGATGGTTTTACCAACAAGTTTGCACAGAATACAACTAAGGGACACAGTTTTAGCATTGACAGATATAAGGTGATACAAGACACAAGTTGAACACATGTTCTGAAAAACAGAACTGGTTGGAAATAGAGAAACCAGGAAAAATGTAACTTATGCTCACCGAAAGATCAAATCTAGACAGGTTTTAAAACATTTGTCATACATGTCTGTAATATTTTCTGGTTATTCAGCCTATATTGGGTATTCTGCTTCAAAATGTAATGATCTGCCTTGTTAATTATAACTGAAGACCAAATTAACTGAACCAGGTGCGGGAAGAGTAAATTATGCTGCTATACAACAATAGGTTCATTGTTCCCAGAATAGATTCAGCCTTACGAAAGGAGGCAAAGATAAGTGTTACCTTTATCACATCACTTGGGGCTTTTGTCAGGACAGGGAAGTAGTTATATTATATTGGCTGAGGCTCAATTGAAGGCTTCCTGTCAAAGGTTAAACAGGACAGATATGTTGGATCCTTGCATGTTCAATCTGCTTTGGTAAAGCTATGCTTCCCAGCTGATAGGGCCCACTTGGCCCTGTAGTTTCAGTAGACTTTCCATAATTATATTTGAATTTCACTGATGATTGATTTCTTCTTAGTGACTGGCTTAACATATTTTTGAGTGATCCTTAGTTTATCATGCACATACTTTATTGGACATACTTTATTTTAAAATGGTGGAAAGTTACAAAGCAAAATGCTCATGAGCCACACAAACTCTGCCAGCTTCTGAATGAGTAATAAAGTGTGAACTAAGAAGAGACCAGCTTATTGTCAAAGTATATTCCCACAAGGTCTGCATATATTGTTTCCGTTTCCTACAATGCAGAAAGTTACTGGTAATGCAGATATTTAATGGCAGGAATCTTTAATCGACAGGGAATTCTTGGCAAGTTCTAGTCGTTGCAGACCCATCTGCGGTGCTACACACATCGCACATGCAGGCTGAAGGTGGGTGTTGGCCACCCATTCCTTTTCCCCTCAGGACTCACCTGCCATGACTATGGAGATGGTAAAAAGATTGGATGTTAATCCCTGAGGGGAGGGTGTGACAAGTAACAGACCACCCAAGTATTAGCTCAACCAAGTGGCAGCCTTTACTGAAGCTGATACAGTGTAGAAAATCACGCGAATTGCCACATTAGTGTGGAAGCAGATGTTCCGCCGCTTGGCTGATTGCTGCTTCCCTTTCATCATCTCCTGATCACGGCGGTCTCCTGGCCATCCCGATTGGGGGAGACTAGTTAGGTTATTTAACTACTGTTCTCTGAACAGGATTGCTAAACAGAGTGTATGGAGCCAGATCATGGGGACATATTTTAAGAAAAATATTACATTTTAGAAGGAAATGTAATATTTTTCTTAAAATATGTCCCCATGATATTGCCTTTCATAAAACTTGATTTTTTTTATACATATGAGCACAGTCAGTGTTGTATATGTAACCAGAAGCACTTGGGGATGCATCACTCCCCTTCCCCTGTCATCCATTTTGCATTGTTTTACATTGAAAAATAGGGAGGTAGGCATGAGACAGGACCTGCTTCTGGGTGGCTGTAGTGCCATCTCATGGCTGAGCTAGTCCTGTCCCGCTCCAGTCCCCCAGGATCACTTGCTGTGCCTTTATGTTATCTGTATGTTAATTTGGGAAGCTGTCTCCAGAGTCTGTGAGTGTGCGTAATTAGTAGGGCTGTGTGAAGCTTTGGTCCCTGATTTGATTAGGTGGAGGGCCTTTTAATCTCTCCAAATCAAATTGGAATCCTCCAAATTGATTCAGCGAGATTTGGAGATTCAGACATAGACACAGCTTTAAGTGTTTTTTCTGCATACCTCAAGGTAGCAGGCGACTTGTGAATGCTGTGATGCTAGGGTGCATGGAGTGTCCCACAGGAGTGCAGGGGGCTCCTCAGCGCGCTCGGCAGCAGACCCGGAAGTGGACCAGAAGCACTTCCAGTCCACTTCTGGGTCCACTGGAAAGCAGTTGGGGAGGTGCCCCATGCCCCCCAGCTCAGTGACTGGTGCCTCCTCGGTCTGGGGGGGGGGCACCTGGGGTCCCCCTACAGCCAATTGCTGGGTTGGGGGCAGCCCCCAGCATGCTCCCTGGTGGACCCAAAAGTGGACCAGAAGTACTTCCAGTCCACTTCCGGGTTTGCTACCAAGCATATGGAGGGTTCCCCCTACCCTGCACTCCTGTGGGATGTTTCATCTGCCCCAGCATCCTGGTGTTTATGAGCCATGCTGGTACCTTGAGGTATGCAGAATAAACATTTAAAGCTGTGTCTGTTTGAATCACTGATTCTCTGAATCAGCATCGAATCTTCAGATCAAATCAGATCTTCAAAACAAATCAGGGACAGTGATCTGAATCAAGGGATCGAATCACTGTCCCTGATTCAGGCCGGATCTGAATCGAATAGAGTGCGCTTCACACACCCCTACTAATTAGTCTGTGCTCAGCTGCTAAATTCAACTTGTACCTTCTGTGCTTCACTGGCACCTGTGCTTCCTGGGCATCAATTGGGGCCCTACCATGCCTTACAGGGACTAATCATGGCCTGTAGCCTCCAACATAGTTATACCCATGGCTCCTGGATCTTCCTCTGGGCCCTGTGGCCCAATACCAGATTCAGTCCATCAGGTCCCTCACCCCTCTGACTCTGGCCCCAGAACTGGGCTTATCTACCACTGGACTCCAACCCTTATGGTTACCTGTCTCCATTTCTTGTAAATAGGCCCATGGGCTTCTGCTTAATCAGTTAACTAGCTGGCTGTCCCCAGTTGCTACTCATCCAGTTACTCTATAGCAGAGACAGGCAATTATTTTGGGTGGAGGGCTGCTTACTGAGTTTTGAGAAGCCATTGAGGGCCGCACGACAGGCAGCTGGGAGCAGATAAATATAAATTTTCTAAATTTTTTAGGGGCCCCGTGGGCCAGATAAAATGGCCTGGCAGGCTACATGCAGCCCACCAGCCGCATTTTGCTCACCCATGCTCTATAGGCTCCATTTCACTGATGTGCTGAGGTTACTCCTGTTGCCCACAACAAGACAGCTTGCTGATAAGTAGGCCTATGCAAAGCGGCATGCATTCGCTTCAGATTGGGATTCGACCAATTTGAAGGGATAGTGATTCAATTCAGTGATTCAAATCACTGTCCCGATTCCCTTCGGTCAATTCAGATCTGAAGGTTCAGCACCGATTCAGAGGTTTGGCCATAGACTAAACAGGCAGCAGTCCTCACCACACTGGACACAGCTGCTTCCAGCTGGTAAGTCTGTTGAGGTGTGCAGAGGAGGGAGGGAAGGGGCATGTGGGGGGCAGATCAATTCCTCCACAGCAACTGGGGGCTGGGGCTGGGGCTGGGACAAGCTGCCTAGTCGGGGCGCAGGGAGGGTGCAGAACTCAGGAATGGGGGCTTCCCCAACTGCGTGCTGCCACATGCTGCTGGTCTGGATCTGTGTGGGGCTGGCTGGGCTGGGTTGCACCCCGGACGGGCTTTGCAAGACTCTAGTTAATGGGGGCTATGCAGCAATGGTATGAGATGCTCTGCAATACTGCAGAGAAGGACCTGGGGGTTATAGTAGATTGCAAACTGAATATGAGTAAACAGTGTGCTCTTGTTGCAAAAAAAAAGCCAGTAGCATTCTGGGTTGAATTAACAGGAGTGTAACTTGCCAATCAAGGGAAGTGATTCTTCAGCTCTATCCAACACTGGTGAGGTCTCATCTAGAGTATTATGTCCAGTTTTGGGCCCCACAGTTTAATAAGGA
Organism: Crocodylus siamensis; assembly: GCF_052110815.1. Classification (NCBI taxonomy): domain Eukaryota; kingdom Metazoa; phylum Chordata; order Crocodylia; family Crocodylidae; genus Crocodylus; species Crocodylus siamensis. The sequence continues at coordinate 46,452,887 of NC_143401.1, read as the reverse complement.
TGGTGGATAATTTGGAAACAGTCTAGCACAGAGTAACAAAAATGACTGGTAGACTGGGAGCCAAGATTTATAAGAGTGAAAAAACAGGGTTATTTACTTTGGGGAAGAGAAGACTGAGGTGGGATTTGATAGTCTTCAAATACCTAAAGGATGATTATACAGAGGATGGAGATGGGCCTTTCGCTGTGGCTATAGGAGACAGGACTAGGAGCAAAGCCCATAAGCTGCAGCAGGGGACTTTTAGATTGGAGATTAGTAGGAACTTTCTGACTCTGAGTGTGGTCAGGCTACTTAGAGAAATTGCAGGTTCACCATCCTTGGAAATTTTCAACAGTAGATTAGAAAAACATTTGGCTGGGATGGTTTAGCAGGGGGCTGGAATAGATGGCCCTATTTTCCTATGGTCCGTCTAAGTGTAATAGGGCTGGGGTTCCCTGTTTCAGGGGGAAATACAGCATGAATATTGCTTAGTATATAATGGATCTCCTCCTTAGGAAGGAGAAACGTGGATTTTAGTGTGTTTTGATTGTTAAATTTCAGGCTGACACAAGAATCTATGACCAAAGATACTTCTTTAGGAAGTGCTAAATGGTTCTCTGAATTATCTGTTTGCCTAGCAACTAAAACCTTGATAAAAATCGCCTTAAAACAAAAGTGCAGACAAGACTGAGTCAGAGTTCCCAGTGCATTTAGAGATTAACGGAAAGACTACAATTTCATTTTCTCCTCCCTGGAGTCAACAAAACCAGTCAGACCTAGGGAGGAATTCCATACTGCACCCATGAAAAACGGTATGAGATGCTGTGCCAAAATCCTGAAGTCGCCCAGAACATTTTGTGTTTTTCATGCTACAGTTCTGCCTCCTTCCTAATGATAGTTCTCCTTTCTGTAATATCCAAAATCCAGCTGTAACCCTCTGGGAAGAAATTCATTAAATATGCTTATAACCTAGGGAAGAGATATGTATTTGAATGCTAGAATGACGGTATTAGTTATTGCTAAATTATTAATAATGCTGTACCACATAAGCACTGAACTATGAAGGAAATCGCATACAAATTTAGTGCTATTTAATTATACTCCTAATTTTTAACATTATTTACATAGATACATCTGATTTGAAGGTTTTGAATTTATTTCTTTTCATTATATGAATCCATCATGAATCAAAATTCTGTTAATTGTTTTTCCTAGAGAGTCCACAAGATGGCAGTGCACCAAAGTCACTCATGTCACTGGACTCTATGTTTAGTGTAAAAGGCTCTATGTTCAGTATTCCTATGCCTTAATCAATCAAATGATGATTCAACAAACAGACAATTACAGATTCAGGTATGTTAGGTGATAAAATTGGCATGCTTGAATTTAGCTGTATGACTCCCATTAACATTTCTGGGAATCATGCTGTTAAATATTTTAATATGGATATCACACTGAAAGGTACCCTGCATTTTTTATATAAATATCTTTCTCCATCAAAAAAGAATATTACAATTTAATGTAAAATGTAATACTGAAGACTGGCAGTGCCTTCCATGCTGAGTATATAGTTTATTTTATATTGTGAATCATTCTTCATTCTGGATTGCTTGTGTCAGAACTTCAACTATTATGTCGAATATTTTACTAAAAAATATATTTCCCTATCAGTTAAAATGTATATGTTTCGTTATAAATAAAAATGTTGTCAACTTTGTGGCTACCTTGGGAAGGTTTTCACAGTAAAGTATTTAGGTGATTAGGGAAATGCAGTGGCTTCTGCTCTGCTGAAAAAAGTGATTTGTCATTAAGTGGGTTTACATTTTAATGTCTCATGAGCTATTGGTCTTGGAGGCATCTTGTGTAATTATGTCTCTACTTTCTTCCATCGTCTTCTTATATTTTCTTCAGCTACTTCTAGGTCTTTGCAAATCACGTCGGTTCCATTAAAGTAAATAATTTGCATACAGAAGTTTCTCAGTAGCCATCCTTTTAATTTCCTTGTTTTAGCTCTGAGTAACTGTATTTAATATTATGATATCACTAAGCATATCCATATGAATAACTCAGCAGATCCCTTAATTTGTTGTTAAATGATACATATATTGCAGAACATACAGTTAATGACACTTTCATGGGACTAAGTCCTCTAACTGGTTTCATAGCATCAGTGAACCTGGCTTGTGACACTTACCAAGGACTTGAAAGCCAAGTGCTCAAGGAGACAGATAGGGACCCCTTTGATAACTCGTGTGAGCTGCCTGGAAAAGGATATGAAGTCATACGAATGAACCCTTTGTATTCCCTCTATCTCCTCTTCACAGCCCTACAAGCAAACTAATCCTTTTTTGCATTACATAGTGCGTCTAAGTGACAGTCATTCCTATTGACTATCCTTTATATTTATCCTCTGCATTTAAAATCCATTCTGTTTGGAACCCTTTCTTTCTGCAAGTCAGAATCTGAAAAAGTAAGCTGTCACCTCTGAAAGCATATGCCTCTCTGAACCAGTTAGTCACTAATGTGCCATGCTGCCCTGCCTTCTTCATCACTTTTAGCTGGCCTGCAGAAATGGGCCAAGTGTGGAATACTGGGCACGTCTACACAAGACATCACATTGTCATAGCAATGCGCTACAATGACATAGTATCAGCGGGCACAAATCATGACGCTGCAGCTATGTCACTGTAGCAACATACTCCCTTGCTACAGCATGTCTCTAAGGCAATGTAGTAGCTAAAAATAACTGTGCACTGCTGGTATGGTTTACTACTTCCTTACTGCACTGTAATTTAGTACTTCCTAGTACGAAATGGCCCAAGTAACAACAGCGCCATAAGGGCACGTGCAGACGTGCCCACTGTTTCTTTACTTTAGTCATAAATAGAGTTGCTGCAGAACTGCCTTTTTTCAGTTGCCTATAGTTGTTGATGTAAGGGCATTGTCAACCTGATTGGCTTCTTATCTCATTTCTGTATCTGACAGTTCTGTTGCTGAGCTGTCAAATATGAGCCTCACTTAGGCAGGAAGCAACTTGCTCTGCCGATGGAAAGTCCTTGAGGCATGGTCCCTCTGCAGTAGAACTGCCATTTATCACAACCATACTGGGTAACTGAGTTTGTAGTTTTACCCTTGAAGATGAGTTGGAGGGTGATATAAGTACTACCAAGTCACCTCAAGGGAGGCTTCTCTTACCTACACTGAAGGTATTGCGGTCTGTGCTCCACAAATGCCCTTACATTTTAAGTCCTTACAACTAGTTAAGTTTGTCACAGATTTGTAGTGGAGGATTCCCCTGATATCCTTCTCCTGATAACCTAAAAACATAGAACTACAGTTCCAAGACCAAAATTCTTATAGGATTAGGAGACCTAACCTCTAGGCATATTGTATTATTTGTTAAAAGAAAATAGCATACAAGTGAGAGGGAAAAGTAGATAATAAAAATCTTGTCAGCATCTCTCTGAACTAATGACTGGAGAAAATTTAAGCTTCTTTACAAGTTGATTCAGCATTCAAATGATTGCTGGAGATTTTTCATTCTTTATTTTTTAAAATAAAGTTTGAAAACTCATTTTTTATTTTCTTTATTTTTCCTTTCAAGAAATATATTAATAAATAATTTCAGCCACAGTGTTTTCCTCCTGAGTTTCCTGCTAGTTTTTAAGCAAAGAAAAAGCCAACAAAAACAGGTTTTTATTAAAACAGGCATCTTTAATGGAAATAGCAGCAGATAATTAATTCTACCAAGGTCAATAAAGTTATAATAATCTGTCCCACCAAACTGAAAAAAAATCACCTTTTATTAAAGGCATATTGATACCTATATTGATAGCAGGTAGATTGTTAGGAACATAATTTTACACTACTGTTATAGCACCTATTTGAATTCACAATAGTATTCAAATTTCTTAATATAGTAATGTGTAATAAACTTGGACTAAAAAACCTGTGCATGAAATATACTACTGAAGAACTTGAAATGCGTTCAAGAAGACGTGGTTAAAGTTGATGTAACTTTACCTCTGAATTTTCTTCTTTGTGTTGTACAGTATCAACCCATAATCCTTCATAAATGGATGTTTTTGTAAACATATGTATAGGGCCATATTTTGGCTCTCCAGTGCATAATTGCCTATTCACCTAATGCTTTTTTTTTTTTTTTTTGCTTCTGTATTTGGGTTGATCTGGGCTGACGCAACCCTTCAAAATCAATACGGCTTACTTGTGGCAGTATTATGGATAATCCAAAAAGAAGTAGGAGTGTAGTGGGTTGGGGTGAGGAATGTTAGTTTTTCACATTAAAAGAAATAAAACCACAGTCCCTAATCTTATTTAGTCTTTGGAGATTGAGGATTTTCCTTCCATAAATTCTGAAAGGCAAGGACCTAATATTAAATCCCCTTCTGGGATCTGTAAAACCAGGGATTCCACCAGTAGTGTAACCAGGGTGCAGTATGGGGTATCAGTCCTGGGTGCTAACTTAGAGAGAGGGTACCAGTGCTGCCTTGTCCTGCCAGGAGTCTTTGCCATGGCAGTCACAGCACAGCCATGGAAGAGGGCAGGCATAGCTTGTATATCTGGGGAACAGCAGGGTGGAATCATGCTCCTCCTGGGAGGCTTTGCCATAGGAGATGCAGCCCTGTGCCTGGAGTAGGGAGGGGAAGAAGGCACCAGAGCAGCTCCCAGGGAGCCTGTGCTTCTGTCTGCCCTTCATCCATGGAAGCTTCTGCTCAAGTAAAGAGATCCCCTATACGTAAGACTCTCTTTGCCCCCACCCCACTCACTGCCAGGGGTCAACATAATTCTCCCCCAACACATACACTTATGCCGTGGGCACTCAAAGAGCTTGCTGTGCTTCTGGATGTCAGCTGTACTACTCTTCTATTCCATTTAGATTGCTTTTAAATGATAGTTTTACAAATTCAGAGCTTGCTATACTTCTGAATCCCAGTGATTTCAGAGACCAGTAATATTCAAATTCTGTCCCGTAGAACAGAGATGTTTCTGTTGCAGTGGTGGAACACCTATTACTTCAAGCAGTGTTACTTTGTACTAATTGTAAACCAATTCCAAACATAATTTAAGGAGTTATTTTCAGAATGTTCACTCTATTTTGGTTAACTAAATGAAATCTGCTCAATAATCCATGGTTCTTGGTATTTGGGTAACCCCTTTTTGACTCATCCCTGTGAAGGCTCATATCCCTAGAAGAAACCAAGAACTGCACACAAACATCTATATGGGATATCAAAAATATCTCAGGTTTGGTTATTTGGTTAGTAGTGATGCATTCCTATATAGCAGGACTCCAGTAGGTAGATCCTCACAGAACCATAATAGTACACTGACTCAGCTTAGTAAATGTATTTTCTCAAATAAGAGTCAATTTTGTTTGGTGTTAATTACCCATTATTTAACCAAATATATTTCATTTATATAACTAGACTTGTTGTGGTCTTTGAAAAAGCAATGTATGCTGATAGTTGAAATCCACTGCCTAGCAACTCTGGTATTAACTTTTGTACTTTGGCTGGCATATGCTTTGAGTTGGATAAATCCCATGATGGCCCATATAACAACAATATTTTGTTCTGAAAGCAGGGCAATGAAACTATTCTAGACTTGCCATCCTTGCCAGCCGTATGTAGGCTTGGGGAAAGTCCTCCAACTAGAGGGAAATAGAGAGAGCTGCCTGGATTTAGAGAGCTGCTATTCTCACTTAGATCTGAGAAAGAATCTATGGTGTGGGTGGAGCAGTTGCTGTTTCTTTCTTAGTTATTTTAGTGAGACTGTAAGTGATATATCCTACATAAGATGCAGGCAATAATTAATACCAAGTTGGGAAAGGCAGCTCCTTCTAATTTGTGTTCTATTTTTCTTTCCATAAATTCTCTCACTCCCTCCTCTGTGTTCTTTCTATGTTTTCCACATTATATTTTCATCCTCTGTTGGCATCAGCTAACACAGGTGTGTGCAGTTCTGAAGAGACAGATTTAAACAGTTCATAACAGAGCAGATCAAGGTACAGTACCTCATTAACATGAAACCACAGAAACTTACCATCAGTTTGTCTTTGGAAGAACCTCAGAATGAGTTTATACACAGTTGTCCAGAAGTCAGGTTACCACAAAGCCCATAGATCTTATGTATTGAAAAAAGGCCAAAGTTTCTTACCTTTTGAAATGTTTAACCCTCACTCTTTAGATACTTTGCATCTTGCCAGTTATGGCAGACCATTGGGAAAGTAGAGCCTTGAAAGCTGAGGGTAGCTTTCCAGTTGGATTGTATTTAAATGATAGTTTTACAAATACAAGCAAGTCCCAACTCCAAACTGGGGAGGCTGCCAAGCCTCTGGAACAGAGGGTATTTTGTTACTTGTGCCTTTGCCAGTATGTCACTACCTTCTGTTATATCATTTACAGAAACTCCAACTCAAAGTTGTGCCAAAATTAATTGACATACATCAGCCTGATATTCAACCTCCCTGCTGAGATACCATTTCTAGAGCATTACTTCTAAATTTGATAGAGTTTCTGGGAACAAACACTCTTAGCTTGCTTTGGTTAGTGCCATAGCAGTTGTACCCAGATATAACCCCATTAACTTCAATGGTGTTACTCTTGATTGTAAATGAATATAATGAGATAAGCATCAGGCCCCATGTCTGCAGAAAGCATGAGTCAGTATTTCCAGGACTTTCATGTCATTTTTAGACCACAGCTACTTCTGGAAATTATTTTGCAGTGTAGGGTGAAAATGTGATTGTAGACCATGAAAAGTAGGGGAAATGAATCTTTCATCGTCCAGGAGAATGGACAAGAATGTGCTGGGGGTTTTCAGATGACCAAAATTTTGAAATAACCAGCAATCCCCTTACCCCATGGATGCTGGATAACAGCGATTTTACTGTAATATGTAGATTCTAGCCATAACCTCTAACTCAGAATTGTTAATCAATTGTAATTTGTGTTTAACAAAGTGTAATTTTTTTGTCATTATGAGGGCCTGATTGGACCATGGTTGGGGTAGCGCAAAGTGGGAGCAGAAAACCTGAGGTGTCTTCCTAAATCTGCCACTGACTCATTCTGAGGAATTAGGCAGCCCCTTTAGTTTTTCTTCATTTCATTTTTCTTCATTTCTAAAACAAACCTAATGGTATTCACCACCCCCTTGAAGCTGCTTTGGGAATTGTGGGAAATCACCATCTAAGAACTGAGCAGGGCTTCAAAATTTGTCTGACTCCTACTACCTTGAGGAGTAAATGAATTTGCCATTAATTCTTTCTTCTTCCCCCACACCTAAAGCCACACAACCAGAAACAGAAAACAGTGGCAGTTAAATACTGCTGCTTTTATACTGGCTTTAATTGTAACGTTGTTGATCAACTCTGTGCTTAATGAATATTTAAATATGTACTCTACCATATTTCCCCCTTCTGTTTCACTGCTTAACCTTCCTGGCTTCACTCCATTTTCCTTTTTACTGTATTAGATAATTGCCTGCCTTTCCCTGCATTCTTTTCAAGCATCTGTTTTTTCTTTGACCATTTTTGTGCCCTGGTGTCTGTCGTTTCCAACACCATGTGCTTTATTTCTTCCATATATATTTTTTGTTTTTCTACTCCTCCTTCCAAATGTATTTTTTTCTTATTTCTTCTTTGTAATCAGTCATGTCTTTCTATTTCTGTTCTCTCTCTTTCCCTGTCCACATTCATAAGTCCTAGAGTTAAAAAAAATTATCAGGCACAGAACTAAATTAAAGTGAGGGGCCCTACTCCCCAGGGATATTCCCTACTGATCAGCTAAACCCCCTTTCTGTCTTAGGAAATGCTGAGTGCTGCTACTCATTCCAGGGTCTGGAGGCCTTATCCAAGGGTCTGTATCTTTTATCACCTCCAGCTAGTAGACAGGTCTCCTACAAGTCTGAAAACCTACCCCTCACTTTTCCTCTGAAATAGCTCAAACTACTAGAAGAATGTTCTATCTTTCTAATCCTCCACCGTAAGTGGACATAGATGGCTTAGTCGTGAGTTTTCTGCTGCTCAATCTTTCCTCAAGCCCCTGTCTTTGTTTTTAATTCTTCAGTGATTATTTAAAAAAATCTAAATTTTCTTCTGCAGTGATTAGTTTTAGCATTTGCCTCTGCAGTAGCTTTTAAATTTTCCATTCTGTTTCTTTGTTGCCTGTATGCTGAGTAGCAGCCATGAAAGCTACCAAGGCCTTGGCTGGTTATCAGTATGTTGCAGTTTTAAGTCTTGATCAGGAGCAGAGGCACTATAACTGTCTGCAGACTTAGAAAATATCACCCATCAGTTGAAACTTAGTTTGCACTTGGTAGACTGCCTTGTCAGACATAAATGCTAGAAATAGCTTTATTTTTAATGAAAGAGGTAGTTTCTTCCAAAATGGGTGAGAATCCTGTACATGTACAATTAGGGCACATGAAAAAATGATGGAGCTTATTGCTCTAGAGTTTTTTGCTTCCAGTCAGGACATCTAAATGTGTAACAGGGACTCAGGCAGGAGCCCTGTTACTGAGGCTAGCTCCATGAGGAGTGACCTCTGAATGACCCTGCCAGGTGGAGAAGATTTCACACCTGGGGGAAAGATTGGAAAATTAGCCGGCGAAAACTGGAAATAAAATGGGCAGCGGGACATTTTACTGATTGCTTTCGGGCACAAGAGGAAAATGTGGGGGTAATCAAGACCCCAGGAAGACGGAGAAAGTGGAAAAGAATTCTCACTTGTCATACCAGAGAAAGCCATTAGCCCAGGACTCTGGAGAACAGGTCAGACACAGGGCTGATGACAATCTGGGAAATGGGACTGGATCTGGTGAGTGCAGGAAAGCACTGAGACTCTGGGAGCAGTTCCGCCCCGAGCCAAAAGAGAGACGGTGCCTCTGGGACAGTGCACGGGGAGGCAGGAACCCAGATTAATCCCTGACCTTGTCAGGGCTATGTCTGGTGAGAAGACAGCAAAACAAACAGTGCAGGAGCAGCAGGGGGTTGCTTTCAGTGCAAGCTGCAGGCAAAGAGTAAAAGAGGCGGAGGATCTCACTCTGCTAATGAAGTAATTATCAGTGGAACCTACTCAGTTACAAAGTAGCTGTAAAGTAACCAGACAAGAGTTTTCCTTTGTCTGTAGTCCAGGATGTCCTCTCCAATGAAGTAATTGTTGAGGTTTGTTAATGTATCTGTTATGTTGGAAAATAAACCCATACCTTAAGCGTTTAACACCTGAGTGGTATTTAACAATCAAAACATCAAAGCTCACTGATCTCCTCCTTTTTTCTTATTCAATCCAAGTCATGGCAGGTGAAAAGGAGGAAAGAGGCTAAGATTACCTTACATGCTTACAGCATGGGTGCAAATAACTGGACATGGGAGTTTATTTATGTCCAGCATGTGGAGCCCAGCCAGAGGATCCCAGTCTGGCCGGAAGCCCTGGGGGTCAGTCTGCCAGCCTGGGTCTGCACTGACCAGCGTCAGTGCGCTATAGGCAGGCTGGCTGGGGCACAAGGGTGCTTCAGGGCCGGGGCTGGCTGGCAGGCAGCTCTGGCCCTTAAGCACTCTCATGTCCTAGCCAGCCTGTCACCATCTACACGTGTGCTGCTGCGCACCAGTAAACTAGTACAGGTAAATACAAGTACTACCCTGCTGTGGAGTTTATTAGTTTTGTGCACACTAATAGGGATACACATGTAGATGCTGAGATGTTTACTGCAGTTAATTAATCAACTGTACAGTAAACGTCTCATGTAGATGTGCCTAGTTATCCAAAGCTGGAGCCTTTCTGGGTCCAAAACAATTACACTGAAATTCACATGACTGCATACAACCCTCTAAGATCCCAGAACTGCCAGATCAGCTGAATAATTTCCCTGTGAACATTTTTAAATGCTAGCAATTATCAGGACTAGAAACAAAAGCAATGGGAAAGGGGAAGTGGAGAGAGAGGGATAACACCAGCATGTGGAGCAATTTCTTTGTAGTCTTGTTGGGTTAAGAAATGTCAGTCACAAACTGACTTTTGCCCGTATTGATTTTTAAGATGGAATAAGTTAGAGAGGTAACATTTTGCTTTTTTCATTGTCCAAGAGGGGAAGAAGTAGCATGGCTCTGGCAATGTAGTTCCTCTTACTTGTTTAAAGCTGTTGAAGGGTAAAGCACAGGTCTCTCACACACTGATAGATGATAAATATGGACTGGTGTTACAGTTATGCTGGGAAAAACTCCTTTTCCCTGGCCAAAAGAGCAAGTGTACAGGTGTTCAAGCTATTTATAGCAGAAGCAATGCAATGCTTTCACCACAAACTGCTATCTCTTCCCTGCTTTAGCAAGTTTTCTAGTATCATGTGTAATGCCTGTACTCTTACATGTAGCACAGGAAGGGTCCCTAAGACTTCCATTATCCAACAGTCTTTTTCTCTTCCTCTACCCTACCAAGGGTACAGGGAGAGGGACCATAGCTGGCTCTCTGGTAGTCTACCCAGTGGTGAGTTGTCAAGGAATCCAGTGCTGATACCCTCTTCCCTGTCCCAGATCAGGGGACAGGGCAAGGGTGGTTATGGGCACTGCATCCTGCCTGGTACTGTTTATCAGCAGGACTGGGTAGGTGGAGACCGACTCCCAGCCATGGGGCCAGCTGAACTCCAGCTTGCTGGTGTGACTGGCCCCAACCCAGGTCCTCATAGTACCTCCATGGTTACTAAAGCACAGACTTTTCCCCAAACTTTGACAGCCATGGGAAAGCCCTACTTCCATGTCTAGAACATTGACAAGTGGCCATGATTTGGCTGCAGGCCCTGGGAACAACCAAGTTATTGCAGGATCAGGAGCAGCAACCAGGAACACTGCAGGTACCCTTGGAACAGGTCTGTTTCTACTCCATCCCTTGAATGGCACTGGGTTCACAATGCAGTTTAAAGGACAGTGTGGGTTCCACTTGCTGCTCTGGGTTTGGTCTCACAGAGCATCTTTCCCCTTCCTTAAGTGACTGGGGGCTTCCTCTCCCCTTGAGCTACATCCAGTTGATGCTCATGTAGTATCACCTATAGAATCATAGAAAGTTAAGGTTGGAAGGGACCTCAGGAAATCATCTAGTCCAACTGCCTGCTCAAAGCAGGACCAGCCTCAACTAGATCATCCCAGCCAAAGCTTTATCTACCCAGGTTTTGAAAAGCCTGAAAGGATGGAGCTTCCACCTCTCTAGGTAACCAGTTCTAATGTTTTACTACCCTCCTAGTGAGAAACTTCTTCCTTATATGTAACCTAAACTTCCCTTGCTGCAACTTGAGACCATTGCTCCTTGTTCTGTCATCTGCCACCACTGAGAGTAGTCTAGCTCCATTCTCTTTTGAACCCCTCTTCAGATAGCTTGTTTGCCATGGTGAAGGGGGGAACAAAGCAGAGTGGATTTTAAAAATGATTTTTTTTAAATAAAAAAAATTGGATTTTTAAAATTTAATTTTTTTTATTTAATTACATTTTCAAAATTTTCTTTGTTTAGGTGGGTGTTTTTTTTAAAAAACCACCTATATAAAGATCATCATAATTTACAGTATGTTAAAGCTCAAAGATATCATCATGGAATATGGATTATAACTTCTAATTATGTACTATATGAGACAATATATTCACGTAACCTATTTAGGACAAGACATGGACTATATTAGGGGCCCAGTTGTATGGAGTTTCCAGAGGCTTCTCTCTAGAATAGTAAAGATTAAAAAAAAACCCTCTACACAATGGGACTCAGTGCTCAATCTAGAAGATCTGATTAAGCATCTCTGTGATGCTTCAGTTCTCAAACTGTGGATTTGTATCTCCAGAGATAACATCTTTGTTAACAGTAGTATACGGAGATGAGAGATAACAGACCTAATTACCTACCCATCAGCCCTCTTGTCTCTGCAGGTTTGTGTACACAGTTAAGCCCTTACCTCTCTCTAAAAGTGCAGTTTCAAGAAGTTAAATGATCAAACAACAAGAATGCACTTTTTGTAGAAAACAGTGATTAAATTGAGGCTTCCTGACCAGTGATTTAAATCGTGATTTAATTCATGATTTAAGTCAAATCCACCCTGCAACAAATGCCTGTATTCTGCTCCTTTGCCCACCCCACCCCACCCCCATTTGCTACATTGAGTAGAGTGCCTGCCCATTGCCATAGTTTACCCCATGAATATGATCACAGCACATGTCAAGTGATAAAGTGTATAGTTTGCATACAACAGTGGAATGAGCTAGCCTCTGCTGCTTCAATAGGTGCATTAAGGAAGATGTGTTCAAGATTCATTTCAGCCTGCTATTCCTTACCTAGATGCAGACCCTGCACAGAGTGCGGTTAAATTCTTCTTGAGTCACTGCAACTTCCCTCTAGATAGACTTTGTACTGTTGGAGGCATGAAGTTTTGGTTTGTGGTGGTAAAGCTACCATAACTTAGAGCTGGAAATAGCTTAGCTTACTCTCTGCAAAATGCACGTCAGGGGAGTTCCTACATATTCTTTAAGTATTCTCCTAGCAACATTTTTAATAGTGGGGTCTCTTCCCTGCAGGCAGTAAATAAATATAACTCTGACAAAGTCAAAGTAAATAAATATAACTCTAACAAAGTCTGGCAACCTACAGCCTGTTGGTCAGATTTGGTTCATTGAGCCATTTTATCTGGCCAGCCCAGAGCCAGGGGATTTCTGCCACGTTACAGTGACATTTCAGCAGGTTGGAGCTTTAGCAGGGATAAAGGGCAGCAGCAATGTGGAGGAAATGGGGGCTGGCTCCAGCTCCGGAGCTTGTAGCATGGGCCATGTTGGAAATGGCCCACCCTCAGAGTTAAAATGTGGTTCCCCTTCCCCCCCCATAAAACCCACTGTTTTAGATTTTAAAATACCTTACAGAGAGTTATCAGAAAAATCAGCACAGTGGCTATCTTAATTTTCTTCAATATTTAATTTACCAAACGGGGAAAAAATCTGTTGTGAATCCTTGGTTGATTAACTGTTTGGTTTTTTTTTCATTTATTGGGTTTCAATCTAGCATTTTGCTGATGTGGTTATATCCAATGACAGCAGTGCTTTGTGTCCCTTCCATCCAAAGGTTTTCATTTTTTTGGCTGGTTGCTGGCTGTTCACTAGTGAAAGGTCATTGTTCTGCTACTGTTAGACACATACCATATTGATCTGAATCCAAGACTACTTTGATTTTAAGATGACCTATCAATTACAAGCTTCTATTTATGAATGTGTATTAGTTTGATATAATTTTCCATGTACGGAATCTAATTATTGGAAAGTCATCTTAAATTCTGTCCCACTCTCCCTTCCCCCACTGCTGCAGGAAGGTAACCAGTGGCAGGGCAGGTAGTGGGGGGCGGGGGAGGGTGGGCAAATGGCCTGATTCCGACCCTTTCCTCCCCAAAACCTGGCTTCCCCCATCTTTCACCCTCTGGTACCTACTGTCCTTGGCACCTGCCTGCTTCAGGGAACAACTCCGTCTGATGTAAAAAATATATGAACAGAGACTAAGGCAGGCAACAGGGGAGGGGAGTTAAGCAGGGAGGTGGGCAAATGGCATGCAGGAGGGGTATATATCAGGGTGCAAGCAGTGGGAGAAGGCAGGTGTTGGAGGGCGCAGGCACTGGGGGAGAAGCCAAGAAGTAGGGGGAATAGTGGCAGGGGGCAGACAGCAGGAGGCACAGGCATTGAGGGGGGCAGGTGCCAGGGTGCCAAGTAATGGAGGGGGCAGTGGCAATGGAGACCGCACTAGCAGGGGGCAGAGGTGGCAGGGATGTGCAGAATGAGGGGAAAAGTAGGGGGTAGCCAATTTGTGGGGGCAGAGATGGCACGGCGCAGGCAGCAATTCCAACCCCAAGCCTGGATCACAGCCAGAGCCCCAGTAGCTGCCTTCTCCCCAGCTTGTATTTGAATCCAAGATGAGGGACTTTTCTTCCTAGGTTGAAGGGGGGCAGGGGTGGAACTTGTCTTGGATTTGAGTAAATACAGTAGATAACTTGGGGCTTTACCATACTTGAAATGTTGCCCTACTGAATCTGTTAGCTGAAGTGTTCTCTATGTGTCTTTTTGTGTACTCCTGCTACAGAACTTATTCCTTGCTTTAGAATAATCAGTGCATAATTTTAAAGGCTATTGAATATAATATATGATGTTCCACAGCTGAGAGAATAATGTTCTGCTAAGTGAAAAATCTTTCAGTTGATGGAGATCATTATATTGAGCTGCATGTCCCGACTGTCCAGTCTGTTGTGGAAATTAGCTAGGGAGTGAAGGCATGGCAAAAATTTTACATTCACCTTTCCCATTTGTTTATTACCCAAGGCATCTCTAATAAAGCTAGTTTATTGCTATAAGTTAGGGTGGAAGCCATCTGACTTATAGCAATAAAACCTTAAAGCATGCAACTCCAGCCTTAACGCATGCAACTGTAGATACGCCACACTCCAACCTTAAAGCACTCCTCTTTGTCCTTAAAGCATACAACTGTAGATGCACAGTAACTAAGGTTTGATGCATGACCCTGGTTGTGGGAATGAATTTGAAATTCATGTAACATCAGCGTATAGAAGATTATTTGCATGTACTGTCCACTCCTGCCAGTACATGCCAGCTCTTTTTACTTTTTAGTAAGACAATAAGTGATGTTTTCCCCCATTCTGCTCTTCCAAAAAGCACCTATGATTTTTTTTGAAATATAACAATTGAAGCATGAGGGGTTACAACAGCATGGACTAAATGTACCTGCAAGAGACAAATACAGACAATTAAAATGCACATCCAAATGAATTCATAATTCATAATATAATTATTTTTTAAAAGGATGAAAGTGTGTCCCTGCTGTCCTCCTTCAACCTCTATTTATATCTTTCTAATATGTGCAGGTATGCCAGCCCTGCAGACAGTACACTGCACCCTGCCAGGAAGCTTTTCTCCTTTGTTTGATCACTTCCTTGAGAGCCAACCTTTGCTTTGGCTAGGTCAGCCTGCTGAAGAGCCAGCATCACTGGCCTTCCAGGAACTACACAGCATGCCAAGGCTGTAGATAGTTTGAACTGCACTGGATCAAGATCTGTCAATCAATTGAAAGAACGTTTTAAAACTACAGGTATCTTTTTCATAGGAGATGTTTAGTACCCAGGACCTTAAATGAATACCTTTTTCACCCCATGGTTATGCTGCTCATGTAAAATAAAAGCAAACCCCTTTTAGTATGTCAGGTAATCAGCTGTCATCTTTTAGCAAGGGCAGAAACTAACATGCCTATTCTATTATCTTTAAACATTTCCCTGTGTTCTCCATACCTACTGATAAATGAGAAAAACACTATGTTCCTTACCCTTATGTTCAGCTTGCTATACCTCTGCGAGTTATTCATAAAGTATTGTTGAATAATTATATCACTCGAGAATCTGATAGCTAGCTGCAGAAGTATAACAACCAGGTTTTGCGCAGTGGTAGCATCTGAGTCAGTGGCAGCCACCATGTTTGTATCCCTTCTAAGCAGGTGCGCAGGGCTGGTGCCCGAGTCACCAATCTCTAGTTATGCTATTGGTTTAATTGGAATAGCTCTATTACATACAGTGGACTATCAAACCAAAGCATATAGCCCCAACACCCTTCAACCCCTAGATCTCAAAAGGAAAAAAAACCAAACACATGGAAAAGACAGATCTAAGTGGGAGCCTACCCACTATTACAACGGTTTGTCCTATGCATTGCAAGTTACTGAAGATTGGTAAAGAGGATGAATGGACACAAGTTACAGAAAACAAGGTTGCATCACAATTTTTACTTTGTGCTGTGCAATATGGTCTTAATAGTTGTTTTTTAATTCACAGTGGCACGTCTACACGAGACACTGATGGTGCATTCATTACTGCGCAGTCATTTAGTACTTTTATAAACAAATATTTGTTTGTACAAGTACTAAATGACTGCACAGTAGCACTGATGAATGGCTTTTTTGTGATGCTGACAGCACAGTAACCCAAGACTGCTGCACAGCAACCTCCTGTCATGGTTTCTACCATGCAACACTACTGAATAGTCAGAATCTTGTGTAGATGCGGCTAGTATTTTTTTAATTATGTGGTAATAAGATGCATCTCTTCCCTGCCTTCTGCCTGACTTCAAACTAAGATGGCTGCCTACCTCTTTATGTTGTACTAAATATTCTAGTAACAGGAGATCTCATTAGAGTATCCAACTGAGCAGTATGGAGATTCTGCAGTTTTTATGTGCAGATATGAAGGCATGAAGATTAGTAAGATTATACTGTGCCTATGTTGGTAGTTTGTAGGTTTCAGCTATGAAACATGACTTTCTTCAGGGGTAAAGAAAGAGTTACTCCACTGTGCTTGTAATGCCAGCAATAGCACTTCAGATTTTTGGTATGGCAAATGAAAGACCATTAGTGTTATAAAGACCCTTATCAGGATGAGATAATTATCCAGCCTTTGCCCCGTATACCAGTGAGAACCTGCTGATTTTGGTTAATATTTCTTTGAGGCAGAATAATAATTAAATTGTTCGTTCTGCACACCATCCCTCAGACATTAGAGGCATGAAGGCAATGAGTGTCTGAAGACCCCAGGCTAGTAGAAGACACTGGGAAACCAGGCAGTGATCAGGTGCTTGAAGGGGAGGAACTGTTACCACCAGTGCTGATTCCCTTTTGACTCAAATGTGGGAAAAGTCCCAGAGGCATTCCTTCCCTGCTCCAGCCAGGGGCTGTGGGAAGCAGCTGCACAAGCTGCTGGGCTTAGCCAGGGACAGCAGCAGCAGTGGATGGGTTCCTCCTTCCTGTGTCTGCTTCCTGCCCTCTCAGCCTCAATATGCAGGCAGGAAGCAGATGTCAGGAGGAGGAACCTGTGCACACTCATCACTCTCCGTGTTCAGGCCTGGATCCCCATGCAGCTGCTCCCTGCAGCCTACAGTGACAGTTGTAGGGGGGTTGGTTCCACCATGCAGCACCTGCTCCAAGCCATGAGGGTCACAGTAGGGGAACAGCTGATGCAGAAAAAGGAAACTTGCCCACTGCCACTACTAAAGTGGGGCAGGAGCATCTCTGGGGATCCCCCTGTGCCTGGGTCAGCCAGACACAGCAGAAGTGATAGTGGAAGGGGGTGCATCTGGATTCACCATTGTTGATGCCAGTGTCTAATCCCTTCTGAGTTACAGAGCTTGTCAAACTATGCTTGTATCCAGCATGAGGTTCTGGCTTGGATATTCTTTATAATGAGCAGGGATCCTGGTTTTCTGTTTCCCACAGAAAAACAGAGAAAACCATGGATTTCCCCTTTTTATCAGAGAAAATGCAGATTTCTCCTTTTAGCAGAGAAACCCACGGATTCCCTGCTTTTGAAAAGAGCTCTACAGGCTGGTTGAGCTCCAGCCTGCAAGAGCTGTTTGCAAACAGGGTGGGAAGCCCCCAGCCCTGCCAGGAGGGGAATGGAGAGGGGGAAAGGTGGGGCCTGAAGCTATCAGTCAGCCACAGATCTGCTTAGCTTAGCTTTACACTTCGGTCCTGGAGCCTGAGGTTAGTGGGGCTGGCAGGGGGTTGGGGGCCCCTCTGGCAGGGCTGGGGGGTTGTGGGTCATGGCTGGGGGGGCACTGGCTGGCCTGGGGGGGGGCAGGAGCTGGCTCCAGCCCCACCTGAACAGGCAAAGCAGTGGGGGAGCCAGCTCTGTGCTGCTTCTGCTGCAGTTGCCTGGTGTTGGGAGCAGGGAGCTGCAGATTTGGGTCCCTGGCCCCATATCCCTGGCAACTGGAGGCTCCCTCTAGCTGGGATCCAGGGACTGTGGGTCGGGGCAAGAGGCATGAGTAGGGCAGAGGGATGTTGTGGGGCAGTGAGGGGCACCAGCAGGGTTGGGAGGGCTTTGGAGGCAAGTGAGGGTCACCAGCAGGGCTAGGGAAGGCTGCAGGGGGCTTTTAATTTTAATAATGAATTTGGGGGGGGGTTATCAGAGAATTTCCTATTTTTTGTCAGAAAATTTGTGATTTTTTTTTATCAGAGAGAACCAGGAGCCCTGATAATAAGTAGTGCTTGCACTTAATCTGGCTTGGAATTTCCCTTGGTACAAATACTATAGCGGTGGGCAAAAGGATGAACATGGAAAACAGAGCTCTTGCAATATTAATGAATGTCCTTTTGTTTTTCCTCGTCTTTTGTAAATTGTGTAATGCCCAATTTGGATAACATTCATTATTAACTGATTTGTTGTCACTGACCAGCTGTGGTGTTATGCATGACCTTTATGATTCAGTAAAAATGAAGATGCAATATCCAAATTTATATAAATCCCTGTTATTTTGAAAATATTGGTTTGTGTGCAATATAGCAAAATAACTTCTTATTAATGTGCAGCATAAAAAATTGTGCCTAGAATTCCTACTCACAAAAGTAATCACAGTGTAATTATAAGATCAGAAATGGAAGAGGCCTATTAGATCATCTTATCTATTACCCTGACAATGAAGGATTGTTCCCTACAATACATTCTTCAGTGTTTTTTTCTAATTCAGTTTTAAACAACCAAAGTAATAGATTTCCACCAGTTCTCAGGAGATGGCATTCTATAGGAGATAGAATCTTGGTGTATAGTCAAGTTTGCCTTGATATTGTATTTAAAGTCTGGTTTTCCTAGGTAGATGTCTTTTTTTCACCACTCAATTCCACTTTCATTACAGTCTTTTTAAAGATCAAACAATTGTGAATTATGATTATATCTATTTTAGATGCTGTGTGGTTAAATATACATCATAAGCTCTTTCCGTTCACCACAATAATTCAGTCCCTCCAGCATTTCTTTTTGATTAGATTTGGATATTTATTTAGAACTCAGATGCCTGTAACAAATACTTTTGATAATTTAAAGCTTGTCAAAGATCACAGATTCCAAAATAGGAACTGAAAGTTATATTCCTCGCCTGTCTATAAAATATGCAATGCTGGGAGCAACAGAGTAGGAGCAAATCAGGGATTTGTTTTAGTTCAGTAAGGTGCTGAATTTGTACGTTCAATTAAGTTCAAAATACTTCAAGTTGTGAAATCTAGTCTTCATTTGGTGAAAGGGTCTTACCATGCCAAGATATTGAGTGTTTATGGAAAAGTGAAAAATAGATCCTGAATTCAAATATTACATGACCTCAGAGACGTATAAACTGTAAAGTTTATATTTTGGTAAACATTAGTCCCCAGATTTTGGTAGGTTGGATTCAGGATTTTTGTTTTTTGTCCAGTAGTAAACAGGTCAGTTTCAACACAACTAAATAATTATTATGTGTTCAGTGTGTTAGTTCAGTAAAGTAAAAGGATATCTCAGTTTCTTCGATGGCTTAGTTTCTTCACAGCTCTATGAGCACTCGTGGGGCACTGGCCAGGTACCAGAGGATTGGAAAAGGGCCGGTGTGGTCCCCATTTACAAGAAGGGGAGAAAGGAGGACCCCGACAATTATAGGCCAGTCAGTCTTACCTCAATCGTTGAGAAGACCTTTGAGAAAATTATCAAGGAGAACATCTACAAGGGCCCAGCAGGGGAGGTAATGCTCAGGGGCAACCAACATGGGTTCATTGAGGGAAGGTCCTGCCTGATTAACCTAGTTTCTTTTTATGATCAAGTCCCAAGTCCTTGGACAAGGGTGTCAGGGTGGATGTTGTCTTCCTGGACTTTAAGAAGGCCTTTGACATGGTTTCCCACCATATTCTCTTAAAAAAGCTAGGTGACTGCAGCATTGATGCCTGCACGGTCAGATGGGTGGCAAATTGGCTAGATGGTCACTCCCAGAGTGTGATGGTGGATAGGTCATTTTCAATCTGGAGGGATGCGGGCAGTGGAATCCCCCAGGGCTTGGTCCTGGGGCCTGTACTGTTCAACAACTTTATCAGCAATCTGATGACACCAAGTTATGGGGCGAGGTGGACACACTGGAGGGGAAGGACAGAATCCAGCTAGATCTAGACAAATTACAGAGGTAGGCAGATGAGAATAGGATAGAATTCAATGAAGACAAGTGCAAAGTGCTGCATCTAGGGAGAAGGAACCAGCAACACACCTATAGGCTGGGAAACACCCTTCTTGTCAACACAGTGGGAGAAAGGGATCATTGTTGAATCCAGGATGAACATGAGCCGCCAATGTGAGGAAGCAGTCAGTAAGGCTAGCATACCTTGTTGTTCATCTACAGATGCATCACAAGCAAGTCCATGGAGGCAATCTTTCTCTATGTGGCATTGCTCAGGCCACAGTTGGAGTACTGCATCCAGTTCTGGGTCCTGCACTTCCAGAGGAATGTCGCTAGCATTGAGAGGGTCCAGAGGAGGGCCACTCACATGGTCAAGGGGCAGCGGGGCAGGCCCTACGCAGAGAAGCTAAAGGGCCTGAACCTATTCAGCTTCCACAAGAGAAGGCCGAGAGAGGATCTGGTGGCTGTTTACAAACTCATCAGGGGGACCAGCAGGAATTGGGTGAGGCTGTGTTTCCCTGAGCACCACCCGCAGTTACTAGGAATAATAGCCACAAATTGTTAGAGAGAAGGTTCAGGCTAGATAGGCATCAGGAGACATTCATAGATTATAGATTCATAGATGTAGGGTCAGAAGGCTGAACACGTTCAGGCCCCATAGCTTTTCCTCATAGGCCTTGCTGTCCCTGGATCATGCAAGTGGCCCTCCTCTGGACTCTCCCGATGCTGGCCGCATCTCTCCTAAAATGCAGTGCCCAGAACTGGATGCAGTACTCCAACTGTAGCCTGATCAGTGTTGCATAGAGGGGGAGGATCACCTCCTTGGCCCTGCTTGTGATGCATCTGTGGATGCATGACAAGGTGCAGTTGGCCTTACTGACTGCATCCTCACGTTGGTGGCCCATGTTCATTTTGTAATCGATAATGACTCCAAGATCTCTTTCTGCCACTGTGCTTTCAAGAAGGGAGTTCCCCAGCCTATAGGTATGCTGCTGTTTCTTACTGCCCAAGTGCAGTAACCTGCACTTGTCAGTATTGAATCCCATCCTGTTCTCGTTTACCCACCCCTGTAACCTGTCCAGGTCCAGCTGTATCCTGTCCCTCCCTTTTAGTGTGCCCACCTCACCCCAGATCTTGGTGTCGTCAGCGAATTTGAACAGGGTACTTTTCACCCTGTTGTCCAAGTCACTAATACAGAGATTAAACAGTGTAGGCCCAAGGACCAAGCCCTGGGAGACCCCACTACTCACATCCCTCCAGGTTGAATATGGCCCCTCCACCACCACTCTCTGGGTGTGGTCCCTCAGCCAATTTGTGACCCATCTGACTGTGTAGGCATGAATGCCACAGTCACCTAGCTTTTTAAAGAGAATGGGGTGGGAGACAGTGTCAGAGGCCTTCCTGAAGTCCAGAAAGACTACATCCACTACGACACCTGCATCCAATGATTTTGTGACCTGATCATAGAAGGCAATCAGGTTGGTCTGACAGGACCTGCCCCTAATGAAGCCATGCTGGTTGCCCCTGAGCATTGTCCCCCTGAAAACTCTTGAGGGGGCTGAAAGGAGACTTGATCACTGTGAATGTGGTTGCTCCTGTATGGTGTAGATTAAAGCTACAAAAAGTGGTCTCCAGGTGCAATGAAGTTATAGGGGGAGGTTGTAAACTTGCCATTGCAGTGAGGTGAGTTTCTTTCTTTTCAAGGGTGCACTTCAATTTATTCTATACAGAACTGTATGCTTTGTATATGCAAATAAGGAAGACTGGGCTGGGTAGTTGTCTTTTCTGGCTCCCATTTCTTTCCTTTGTTTGTCCTCTTTTCTCCCATGCTTTCCATTTTACCTGTATGTAAGATGTAGTTAATTGTATTGTATTGTATTTAATCAATCCCTTTAGGTCTCCTTCTCTTATAGGTATAAGGCCCCTTCCCTCCCTTTAAATGTATAACTTGGCTTTTGGGTTTTTTCACTTGGGTATCGGCCACAGCTGAAGATAGGAAACTGAGCATATTGTGGTGCTCTTAGGGGTACTGCTCATGTGCTCTGAGTTAAAGCAATCACCAGGTTTGGGTCTGGAAGAGATTTTCCCCACGTCAGGTTGGCAGGGATCATGGACATTTTTTTGCTGTCTTCTGTAAATTCACTGCCACTGCAAGGAGCCAATTCACTGGGGGATGACATGGCTATCTTCAGTGATACACTACACTTTTTAAGGCCTTTAATCTCAAGTTCCTAAGTTTTTTTCAAACTGTGTGACTTGTCATCTGTAGAGAGTGTGCGTGGAAGTCCTGTGGACCCTTTTGGACTAAATGTCTATATATGCCTCATTTATTTAGGTTTGAAATGCCAAGTGGTATTTCTAGACAAGTACATTGATTCTTTACTCGAAGCTTCCATTTTCCAGGAGAGGGTACGATCTGCTGCGTTTGGGTTCAAGACACTCAAGTTATGGTCATGGCTCCATCATACGGTGTGATCTTATTCAAGTTATTTAATTTATTTGGCTGCTCACAGATTTAAACCCCCCCCCCCAATGGTGCTTTACTTTAAGCTCAGTGTATCCCTACACTAAGCACAGCACATGGCCCAGAAGAGGTATCGCATTAGTTTGACCTGGCTCACCCAACATCTGTATAGATTGGGTGCTTCAGCAGGACCCTTTTGGCTTCAATTTAATAGGTGATTGAATCAGCTAGAAAATAAGTGTGTCAAAAAACCCTGCTGATGTGCCCAATCTATACAGATGCTGCAGAGCCAGGTCAAACTAACACACTTCCTCTTCCTGTCAAGCTCTGTATTTTTATTTTATTTTTTTCCCCACGTCTGTCAACACCCTTTGTGTATCTGTTTCCCTGAAGAGGATTTTCAAAAGTGAGTAGGGGTTTTAGTGCCCGATTTGAGACATCTGTAATGTCTATGATTTTCAGGTTGTTGGGCAGCTGTTCTCTGTAAGGTAGAAGCCTCAAAGTTGGCGGAAGTTTGAAAATGTGGCCCATAGCTCTAATATGAGACCAGTATTATCTGACCTGTGTTTATCCAAAGTGCTTTAAAATCTATGGATGAAGAGTGCTAGTGGCAGTGTTATTTTATTCCAAAATAGAAGTTTAGAGGGATCATCATTGTCTTATTTTCATTAGATCTGATCATGAACAAAACCAAGGAACTGTGGTTAATAAAATGCAATGCATATTTTTAACTTTTCCGCATGTATGAATGTACTGGTCCAAGTTTTTAACAGTGGCCTCAGTATAGTGTTTTCAGTAAATATGGGACACACCAACTTTTAGTGTATTCAGTTTTGGTGCCTAGACTTCTATATGTATAATTTCTGTATGAAAACTAGAAAAACTGTCTGGATGTGGTAAAGAATTTTAAAAAAGAATAGAATTTAATCAGAAAATGTAGATTTAGCAGATGCAAAATATTTTAGAAAAACATCTGCAGTTCATGAAACTTTTTGGCAGTCCAAATAGGCACCCCAGCAGGTGTGAGTTACCTCTGCAATTCAGACTACTTACCAGCCAGGTCTTCTGGGCTAGGGACAGACATTCAAAAAGCCTGAGCCTGAATTGATTCAATCTTTGCAGGTTAGTCCAACCTGGCTAGGCTAAACCAGTTTGTAACCATGAAGACATCCCAGAAATGCAGGCACATGCCTGTAGTGGCTCGGGATAAAAGCTGGGGGGCACTAGAACAGCCCTCAGGCGTGAATCCAGGAGATGCTAGAGCAGCCTTCCCTTCCCTTCCACAGTGATCAGCTGAGGGGGGTATGGCCTGGCAGGATGCTCTGATTAGGGAGGGATTCCTCCTCCCCCCCTCCACTTCCGAGCAGCTCAGCAGGGAGTTGTTAACATGGTGCTTATCACCCCGAACTCAGTATTTATCGCCCCATCAGAAAACAAAGCCTCTTTCCATTATTTCAAGCTCTTCTTAAACAGCTTTTCCAAGAAAGGAAAGGATGGACATTGCTAGGTGCCTGTTGATTAGCTCCCAAAAGCCCTAAGCTGATGCAATCCTGTTTGCTTTTGTCTCGTCTCCCAGGGCATGGACTGTAGCCAGCATATGATATGCTAGCTAATGCTGAGAGGTGTCTGTGCAAGGTAGAGGGGAGGGGGAAATCCCTGCTTCAGAAGGAAGTGGTGAGGGGGAGCGGAGGAGCAGGAGGATGCCAGGCAGAGACTGCTGTACCTGCAGTCTCTGCCAGAGCTGCAGCCAGGGAGCAGACGGGAGGGACCAGTCCAGCTCTCTGGAGCTGAGAGCCCTGCCCCACCCAAACCAAAGAGCATGCTAGGATGCTGGGAGTGTCTGGTTTATCTTAAACCAGCAAGGGCTCTAGGACAGACGTTTCACAAACCGATTTGAGCCAAATCAGTTGAGTCTGGTACTACATTCAACCAGGCTGATCTCAAACTGATTTCAGCCATTTTCAAACTGGTTTATGTGCACTGAACATCTGTTCTGTTACAGGTTTAAACCAGTTTCTGATCACTTAAAGCGGTTTATGTGTAATGTCTGTTCCTAGTCCTGAGGTCCCTGCCTTTGGGCCATAGGCTGAAAGCCTTTGCAGCCACAGCTGTATCTGGGGCTCAGTGCTTATCGCTGCAGCAGAGAGTACTGACAACACTAAAGAATGTATTGTAGGGAACAGACCTTCATTGTCAGGGTAATAGATAAGATGATCTAATAGGTCTCTTCCATTTCTGATCTTATTGGACACCCTGATAATCCCAGCTTCAGCCAGCACTCTCAAAGTTTCCATGCTTCCTCTCCTGTACCTGGGACCCCTGGTAGCTACTGACTGAAAATTGATATTCTACTAATAGCAACTCTGAAGCTGACAAAAAATATAATTTAAATTACAGCTTCCAGGGTTCTGGGGAGAAAATTTAATTTCAGAAACAGCATACATCAGTCTTTCTAAATTGTAATTTCTTTGCATATTTCCATTTGTTAGGAAATTTTTACAAACCAGGTTTATTTTGAATTGTAATCTAGACAGAGGTGGAGAACTATCTAAATTATGGCATCCTGTTTTAACAGCATTCCTCTCTAACACATTCCTGCCAACCCTATCCAACATATAGTTTCATAGTTGGTAGGGTCGGAAGGGACCTAAGTAGATCATCAAGTCTGACCCCCTGTCATGGGCAGGAAAGAATGCTGGGGTCAATTGACACTGGCTAAGTGACTGTCTAGCCTCCTTTTGAATACCCCCAGGATAGAAGCGAGCACCACTTCCCTTGGAAGTTGGTTCCAGATCCTAGCCACCCTGACTGTGAAGTGTAGTTCCTCCTAATATCTAGCCTGAAACTACTCTCAGTCAACTTACAGCCGTTATTCCTTGTTACTGCCGGTAGTACTTGGGGGAACAGGGACTCTCCCATAGCCTGCTGGTCCCCCTTGGCCAGTTTGTAGATGGCCAACAAGTCTCCTCTCAGCCTTCTCTTGTGGAAGCTGAACAGGTTCAGGTCCTGTAGCCTCTGCTTGTAGGGTCTGCCTTGCTGCCCCCTAATCATGCGAGTGGTCCTTCTCTGGACCCTCTTGATGCTGTCCACATCCCTCCTGAAGTGTGGGGCCCAGAACTGGACACAGTACTCCAGCTGTGGCCTGACCAGTGTCACATAGAGGGGGAAGATCACCTCCCTGGACCTGCTTGTGATGCATCTGTGGATGCATGACAAGGTGCAGTTAGCCTTCCTGACCACGTCCCCACATTGGCAGCCCATGTTCATTTTGGAATCAATAATGACACCAAGATCCTTTTCTGTCTCTGTGCTGACTAGAAGGGAGTTCCCCAGCCTGTAGGTATGCTGCTGGTTCTTCCTCCCCAGGTGCAATACCTTACACTTGTCAGTATTGAAACCCATCCTCTTCTCATCCGCCCACCCCTGTAACCTGTCTAGATCTAGTTGCAGCCTGTCCCTCTCCTCTAGTGTGCCCACTTTTCCACACATTTTAATGTCATCTGCAAATTTGAACAAGGTGCTTTTCACCCCCTTGTCCAAGTTACTGATGAAGATGTTGAACAGTGCGGGCCTGAGGACCGAGCCCTGGGAGACCCCACTCTCCACGTCCCTCCAGGTTGAATAAGACCCATCCACCACCCCTCTCTGGGTGTGGTCCTCCAGCGAATTTGCAACCCATCTGACTGTAGGCATTGAAGCCACAGTTGCCTAATTTTTTAATTAGGATGGGGTGAGAGACAGTGTCAAAGGCCTTACTAAAGTCCAGAAAGACTACGTTCACCACAACACCTCCATCCAAGGATTTTGTGACCTGGTTGTAGAAGGCCACCAGGTTGGTCTGACAGGACCTGCCTCGAATGAACCCATGTTCGTTGCCCCTAAGCATGATCTCCCCTGCTGGTCCCTTGCAGATGTGTTCCTGGATAATTCTCAAAGAGCTTCCCCAGGACCAAGGTAAGACTAACGGGCCTCTAGTTTCCTGGGTCCTCCTTCCTCCCTTCTTTGAACATGGGGACCACATTGGCCCTTTTCTAGTCCTCCAGCACCTCACCAGAGCACCATGAGTGCTCGTAAAGCTGTGCCAGGGGTCCCGCAGTGACCTCTGCTAATTCCCTCAGCACTCTGAGGTGGAGATTGTCAGGAGCTGCTGATCTGAACACGTCTAGTCCCACCAGAAGTTCCCTGACTAGGCCCTCACTGACCCAGGGTCTGGCAGTGCCTCCCCTGGGATCCTGGTGTGGAGGATGCCCCGGTCCCTGCTCAAAAAGGTAGAGGCAAATAAATTGTTAAAGAGGTTAGCTTTGTCATCTGGTGTGACCACCTGATTTCCTAGCATACCTTGCAGAGGCCCTACATTATCTGCTACCTTCTTTTTACCCCCTATGTATTTAAAAAAGGACTTACTGTTATCCTTGATCCAGGTCGCTAGTCCTAGTTCCATCTCCACCTTAGCCTTCCTAACAGCCCCTCTACAGTCTTGAGTAATGGAGGTATAATCCTCCTTGGTGATGGCCCCTCCCTTCCATTGGGTGTACACCTCCTTTTTAGTTTTGTGGTGTTCCTGGATACTTTTGGTGAGCCATAGGGGCTTTTGAGCACTCTTGGCCCCTTTGATCCACATTGGGAATGTCACCCTTTGGGCTTGGAGGATCGTCTCCTTAAGGAACAACCACTCTTCTTGGATTCTCATCTCCCCTTCCCTCTGGGACCTCAGTGCCTCCCCAGCTAGTCTCCTTATCTCATTGAAATCTGCTCTCCTGAACCCTAGGGCTGTAGCCTTGCTGCAGGCCTTTGACACCCTGAGCTGGATGGTGAATTCCAGTAGGCGATGATCACTATTGCCCAGGTGGTCGAGCACCCACAGTCCACATGTCCTTCAGAATGCAGCCTCATGACTGTCTTCCTCATTTCCTGCACTGGAGGAATCCTTTCCCAATTGAATACAGGATTTGTAGAGATCTTTTATAATATTATGTAGTCATTTTACCTGAAAGCCTAACTTCTGCTAGGTGTTAGAGCAAGGAGTGGGGGGGGGGGGCATATGGCACCCCCACGTTTGTGCACCATAGGCTTGCTGCAGTCTGGGTGAACCAGCATGTGTAGAAGCCACCTCCATGGCCAAACGTGAGACCCGGTGCGACAGGACAGAACAGAGGTGAAGGCAGTGCAGCCCCACTGTGCCCCTCCGTCATGTTACCTGAGCCCCTCCCCACTCCCTTGGCAAGTCATGTATGCCCCACAACCCCATGGACTTACCTGGGAGAGCTGCAGAAGCTTCCTGGCTGCCACATTCATGTGTTCACGCGCACATGCACGTGGTACCCCTGCCTGATCTGACTCCTCTCGCACCCCCCAGCCCCACACAGTCCCTTGCTGGCTGGAACTCAGCCAGCCTGCAAGGGAAAACCTGTAGTTTCCCACATTTTTCTCTTTTGAAGGAGAAAACCTGTGATTTTCCACATTTTTCCATAATTGTTCACAAGCCTTTCATATATTCTTGTGACTCACGTTTGGATCATAACCCATGGGTTGGGAAACACTGCAGTAAAACATACCACATAAGATCCTTGCCTCTCATATATTTTCTGGACTGCAACAACAACACTCTGACCCTACTTAAATATTACTCTTATTCTCTCTGACCTAATCCTCCAACACTAAAATAGAGACAAAATATTCTTTCTCCTCTCAATTTTTATTGTCTATTTAGATTTAAGTTATTCGAGCTTGTGTCTTATTGTGTATTTCTGTGGGACAGAGGAGCTTGTTAAATATAACCTATATTAAAAGTTAATATAATTTTTATATGAACATTTTCTCTTGCTAGGCAAAGATGACAGAATTGTTCTCCTACATAGGTAATTAAAACTATTTTTTGTAACAATAGCAGTGAGTTTTAGCTTTTTCTCCTAATTGCACCCCTACCCCCAACCCCCCGCCCCATGCACTTGGAATAGTCTTAGTTATAACATTGCTGAAACTGAGCTTCTATTTTTGTTAAACAAAACATAAAAGCATTTCTGTGGTAGAAAGCTGCCGGACTATCATTGGTACCAGTTTCACAAAACTGAGCATTTTTGTATGCTACCTTGAAAAACACCAGGCTTACAGATTTATGGCACCAGTGAGTGAATTTAGTTTCTTGGAAAACGGAAGAAAAATGCCATCCTTGAGGTTTGCATTTGATATATCCTGTACACATCAAGTTTTGAATTCTATTTTTTTTTCCTGAAAGTCAAGTCAATTCTGTGAAAACTGTGGAGTCTGTTGATGTTTGCTGTATTAGACGTTTTCCTTGGGCAACATGTTGAGTTCTTAATAACTCTATATTTGTTTCATTGTGTTCAGGAGCCCTTGGGAACGTAACAAAGATGGCCCTTTGAACTCAGGAGAAGGAATAATGAATAAATGAGAAGTTTAATTAAGCAATTCTCTTACTCTACATAGGTCTATGCTTTTTATTCATATTCTATTTCAAATATGTTTTAAAGTATCTTCAGCAAGTGTTTCAATTTCATTAGGATGGGGGTCTTTACTAAGTGATGTATTTTAGCTTTGATTTGATGGCTTCCATGGTAGCAATAATTAGAGTAGAATTTTGCCACCCTGAACCAGGGTAAACTTCCCAAATATGTCACTGTGTATACACTGGAAAGCCCAGGTCCAGCATCCAGCTCTGGGAGAAAAAAACAAAGCACAATTTTTGCTGCAG
This sequence comes from Crocodylus siamensis, assembly GCF_052110815.1. Lineage (NCBI taxonomy): Eukaryota > Metazoa > Chordata > Crocodylia > Crocodylidae > Crocodylus > Crocodylus siamensis. The sequence goes on along the minus strand of NC_143401.1, from coordinate 46,423,751 downwards.
CCTTCATCAAATGGTTAACGTCCCTCGTTCTTCTCTCTGGGGTATCTGATTTCATTCTCATCAAGATGACTGGTTTCAGTGCCATGCTTTGGACACAAAAGCATTTCACAGAAATACAAATGCAAAATATCAGAGTGCTCACATAAATTCAAGATAGCATTTTGAACTTTTGTGCCATTTGTGTATTTCTGCTCTATCAGGCTTCAAGAAAAATGTCGAGAGAGAGAGATACATTTTACCTCTAAGAAGCTGAAGCACCAGCAAGCACTGGAAACCCTCAGCACAGCTTGTCTGTCTGAGACTGGCCACTCTGATCATCTGTTGCCTGTGTGTGTTCTGCAGTCCTTCATTTCTAGATAGAAGAGTTTAGTGTAAATTGCTCTTGGGTGCTGAAGGTATAACACAGTAACACAGGACATAGAAGACATCTCTTGGGTCATTGATATAAGCACAGTCTATAAACAATCATGTCCTATAATCCCATCCATAAATATATCAAGTTCCATTTTATTTCAAAAAATTATTGACGCTCCTTTTTCATGACTATATGTTGTTTATACGCTATAAGGAAAAGTATATTAGGTCTCAAGGTCTTCCTAACTCCAGGGAGCTTTCTAACTCCTAACACACAGCCAAAACATTAGCGTGAGTCCCTACCCTGCCCTGGTCTGCTCATTTAAGTTTTGAATAAAATAATAATAATAATATGCTCCAGTTCATTTTGGAACCCATGTTACTAAAAGTTTTAAAATGTCCAGCAGCATGACACTTATTTTAAAAGAAGCAGACTCATTAAAGTTTTGAATAAAAAAATCACTAACTGCAAATGAAATAAAAGAACATTTCATTTGCAGTTAGTGATTTTTTTATTCAAAATGTTAACGAGTCTGCTTCTTTTAATATAATTTGTATATTTATAGCATGTGCAAGCTCACAACAATCAAGGTTGACTCAAATGTGCCTTGTTAAAAATAGGCCAGGTGTTGCATCTGTTTTTGACTTTTGGCTTCCATCCCAATCTTTGTTTGGCAGTTCCATTTACTTTAGCAGATTCACTTATTGATCCTGTTGCAGGTATCATGATTCTCCTGCAACATACTGCTTTTTATTTAGCACTTATTATTACTAGGCTACTAAACATTCCAAATAGGGAGAGCAGACATGGACTTGACACTAGCTAACTGGAAATACTCCAGGGGTGTTTACTAGGCCTGCACGAGTCGGCAGTGATCCGATCCGGCTTCAGATCCAGCCGCTTTGGGTGGCTGCAATCCGATCCAGAGCTCCAGACTGGGTTTCCGTGTCAATTTGGCCAAAGCGGCTCTGAAGCTTTGGAGCCTCCTTGGAGATCTGGCCATAGGGTATAAGGGGGAATCAGTGAAATATCTATAACTTTGTTGTTTTACATCTGATTTTGATGAAACTTACAGGGATGGTAGCCTCTGCTGAGAGCATGAAACTTGCCAAATTTAAAGAAGATTGGTGTAGGGGTTTGGGGGGAACTGTACCCCAAATTCGTGAAAGCCAAACTCATGTCACGGCTCTGTGTTACAACACAGGGAGGTCAAAACTACAGGGCTGGTAGCTCTTACTGAGGCCACAAAGCCTCCCAAGTTTCAAGGAGATCAGTATAGGGGTTTGGGGGGAACTGTACCTCAAGCTGCGGACAAGCAAAACTCGTGCCATGGGTCACACTGCATGTGTTAAGGTGCAGCGGGGTGACAGCTGCAGGGATGGTGGCCCCTGCAGAGGCCACAACGCCTGCCAGCTGTTGAAGAGATTGGTGCAGGAGTTCTGGGGCCCTGCACCTCTGACTGGTGACAGGCAAAGCTTGTGCCAAGACTTTCTCTGTCTTGGGGCAGTTGATTATCTGTATTGATTCTTTCCTCTCCTTAGCCTGGTTTTGTAGGTGCTAATTGATGCTTGTTAGGTCATTATGTAGTAACTAGGTCCTATGTATTGAGCTGATCCTGAGTCCCTGGTCCCTGAGTGAATCATAATTGATTGATTGGTAACTGGTAACACAGTAGCTTAGCAGCCAGGTTTGCAGTAGTGTCTCCCATGCCCCAAGACAGAGAAAGTCCCACAAGCACCAATGGCACAAGTTTTGCTTGTCTGCAGTTTGAGGGGCTTTTCCCCCCCAACCCCCTGCACCAATCTTCTTGAAACTTGGCAGGCTTTGTGGCCTCAGTAAGAGCTACCACCCCTGCAGTTTTCATCCCACTATGTTGTAATGCCCAGATGTGACATGAGTTTTGCTTTTAAGAATTTGGGGTGCTGCTCCCCCCAAACCCCTTCACCAATCTTCTTGAATCTTATCAGGCTTCATTCTCTCTGCAGAGTCTATCACACTGGAAGATTTCATCCAAATCGGACAAAAAACAACAAAGTTATAGATATGTTATTGTTTCCCCATTATACCCTGTGGCCGGATCTCCCAGGCGGCTCCGAGGTGGCTCTGAAGCTCTTTGGTAGCTCAGAACTGCTTTGGGAAGCCTAATGAAGCCAGCGCTTTGACTCGGATGTGCTGCTTTGAATCCTGAAGTATCCAAAGTGTCTCCAGATCCGAAGATCTGTTCGAAGCCTCGCACAGCCCTAGTGTTTATGTCTGCTATTCTCTTTTATTTTTAAGGCATCAGAAGACTTCCATCTGTGACAAGCATAGAACAACACTCATTGAATTGGTCATTGGTTTGGATTACTGATAATTTTACACAGTTCAGCTGTGATAATTCTGAAGGAAATCCACCTGGGTCTGTATGACCCATGTGACCGTATGGGATGGTGGCTTGAGTTAGCTTGCATTGTGTGTGATCATGGTAGAGCAGTTACAGCAGAGCGCTGGTGGTTAAATTTGTTTATTAAAATTTCAGTTTCACCAGTTGGGAAGCAGTGTACAGTTTGGACAATTTTATGGTTTTTGGTTACTGATTCAATGACCCAGATCTCTCTCTGAAAGAAAAAGAAAACATTTCTTTGAGGGTCACTCATCTTAGTTCAGTTTTCATAGACAGAAGTTTGTTTATTAAACTTTATTTAACCCTCCATTATACTGACACATGAAATCAGAAATAAAAAAATACTTAGGGAAAATTATCAAAATCAGCTTGTGTCATGCCAGTTTCTTTGCAGCCACTTTGTCTTTGGCAGCAGGGAGGTAGAGAAGTCGCAGCAATGTGCACTGCAGGAACAGTGACCTGCGGTTCGCTGCTGCCAGGGTAAATAACACCTCTTTGTTTTGCTAGTGAAATTGGGTGGTGTTTTGGCCACTCAACAAGCATGTCAACTCCTCTGTCTATGTCCCAGGGAATGATGTGCAAAAAAATACAAAATTATGCACTACATCCTGGGGACTGCATGTGGTGGCATGCAGCTGGCCCAGCCTGGCTCACTGTCACGTGCCTTCGAACCAAACCAGGCTGGCTCCATGCCAGCAGGTGAGGTTCTCTGCATTGCAGGTGGGAACCATGTGCCATCAGGTCAGGTGGGCTCCGTGCCTCCACATGGGGCTTCCAGCATTCAGTGCTGCAACCCCACATGTTGGTGTGGAGCCAGACTCGTCTGAGATGAAGATGTGTGCCAGTAGGCCAGCCAGGCCAGCTATGTGCCATTATGTGTAGTCCCCAAGACTCAGGCGGAGCCATGTGTCACCAGGGACTCTGTCTGCCATGGCCATGAGTGCTCTGAGGGCCCACTGTCAGCTGCTGCAAGCTGCAGGACCTATTTACCATGGTGGGAAAGGGGGGCATGTGGTCAGGGGACCAACAAGCCCCACATCCACCTACATACCCCACAACCCATCTCCTCCTCTTGCAGGCAGGTGGTCCCCTTTCCACTCACCAGCTATCTAGTCACATGTCACTGCTCAGTGCCTTCCTATGAGGCTCCCAGCTGGAGTGGCAAGAGCGCCACTGAAGTGGAGGCACAGTATTTGCCCAGGATAAATTATGCAAAATGATATGCAACTAAGTGTAGTCATACGTTTTATGTTCAAAATTTTGTAATTCCCCAGGGTGTATCTGTCATTGCTCACCATCAGTCTGTAGATCAAAAACTTTCTTACTTCTTCTGGTGTATGTTTTTCTTAAACATGTACTCTTACCTTTCTCATGTTTCTTGCATCATATATATTTCTGTTGTCATTTACCATCTATAAGCTACAAACCCAACTACGTTCCATCTTCTAGTTCACCTATACTTATAGGTTGGAAACACGCACCTAGTATTCCTTGATTTGCATGTGCAGAAAATTCTCCTTATACCATGGAGAAGTACTGGCATCTTCATATCACTTTCATTCCCCTTTTTTCTATAAACTAGTGAGATTTATCTAGTATATCCATCCTCTGTGTGTGGATTATATACTCCACTACATGTTCCACATTTAAATTTTACATGACATAAGTTGGATTTGGGAACTTCCATTCATTTTATGAAGTAATGCAGGATGTCCTTAGAGTAAAAGTGTAATTGTTATTACAATAAAAATACTTTGTTTCCTCTGTTGTCCACCAGTTTCACGTCTTCTGAAGTGATGGTTTTCTTATTCTTCTTTTGTGGTGTCCCATAATACTGTATACTAGTAGCATCATTATTGAAATAGAAGTCAACTAAATTAGGCACAGGTTATATTGGAGTTGAAGGAAGTTTTATCATTATTTTATTCTGTTGTATAGGTTGTGTCTGTTCAATCTTCCCACTTCTCAGTAAGCTTCTTCTGTTCTCTGGAAGAATAGTATGGGTAACAGTGATATAATATTCTGTAATCTTGGGGCCTCAAATGGAGCAAGAGCCAGCAAGCCATGACTCAAGGACTTCTGAAATGAGAGGAGGGTAAAACTTAAGGTTAAAAAACCCTCCAGTCTTTGTTCTTTGTGACATTGAGCATACTTAGTGTTCTCCTTTTTCAGTTTTTATTTTTTTTAAAAATTTGGGAATTTTTCAGGGTTTATTTTCCAAACATAAAAACTGGGGTGAAATTGGGATAAAAGGAAGAAAAGAAAAAACTAGGTTTAAATCAGGGAAAATAATAATATGTTCCTGTGGTGGTGAGGGGAGGCAGGAGTAAGGCTGGGACTAGAGAAGGGATTGGGGGAGAGGCACTGCGCAGCCTGTTGGCCGCTCCCAGGGTTGCAGCAGGGAGCAAAGCGGAGGGAAGTATCAGTGCGTCTCCACTCACCCCAGCCTGTACTGGAGCAGCCCCAGGAGTGTCTGACTCCAGCTGTCTGTAGCAGCTGGACTGCACTGTGCCCCGAACCTTCCCGGGCTCTGCCAGTCCCCATTCATCCCAGGCCTGGCTGCAAGGCTCCCTGGAGTGGCCCGCACCAGCTGCCTGTAGCAGCTGGGCTGCACCATGCCCCAAACCCCTGAGGCTCCGCCTGTCTCCACTCACCCCAGCTGCAGCTGTTATGGCTTCTAAGCATCCCATTAGTTTATCTCTTACTACTCTCCCTGGTCCATCTTCTACCCCTCTCTCTGATCCAGTGACTGCAGGCAGCTGGTTTTGGGTGCTTCCAGCACCATTCCAGCACAAGAAGGGGTAAGTGGGGACTGGAAGAGCCCCAGGGGGGTTGGGGCATGGTGCAGCCCAGCTTGTGCCTGTTTGTGCTAATCCTTGCTGTAGATGGACTGGATGGATACCTGTGGTAAGTGTAAGCTTAGCTAGTTTGAGCTCTCTGGGGGCAAAGAGCCTGTGGAGGGTGCTGGATCACAAGCTCTGGCCTCAGGCAGGAAAACATTGCCTACCCAGTATCAAAATGTTTTCCAGATAAGCAGACTTTTCTCTGACACATGGGGAAATATAGTTGACTTCATTTTACAGAAGAACAGCAGCCCAGAGAGATGGACTTGCCAAAAATCCCAGGAAAACTGTGTCAGAGTCAGAACCTGAACCCTTGGGTGACTGCTCTTTCCTTTAAATGCAAGGTTACCTTTCCTTGCTTGCCAAGGCATTCCCCTGTCTCCACAGTCTCTTAGATTTTCCTTCCTCAGCTTCTCAGACCTACTTTTTTCTCAGTCCCTCTCTCTAATACATCCTGTTGGATGCCAACCCTGATATATGACTCTTGGCTTCTCACTGAGTCACTGTTTCATTGACTCTCATCAGACCACTGGGCTGGAATTCAAGTATTTTGCCTTAATATGCCTGTCATTATTACTCTGTTGCTTGCTATGCGACTGAAAATTTGTTAGTTCTCTCAATGAATTTTTAACCTAAACATAGTTGCATGATGGAGCCTGTTGCAGTAGGAGCCAGATCTTTGGGGCCATACTTTGCCTTTGGATGTACATATGTAGCTCCTAGTAAAATCAAAGTCAAATTTTGGCCCATTAGTCAAACTTACAGTTACTCAGTGGTTGGCACAAATAAAATAAGTGTCTGCTTAATGTCTCACAGGTCAGTAACCCTCTTAGCCACTGCAGGAAAAGAAAGTCTTATAAACAATTAAAATAAACTTTTGTGTTCTTAATCCAAAAAAGGCAAGTGGAATGTCTTTAAGGTCTTAGAAATTATGAGAAGGAACATGACCTTGCTACTACAGTGTGCTATCTGTATCATTTTCTACATCCCAAAGATGTTTGATTCTTTAACTCTCTCCTGAATCCCCAGACATTCAAAACTGTTTATTGTTTGCTGACCTTGAGTTGCACATGGGGAAAAAATTCTAGCTCCATCAAAGTGAACCTTGCCCATTGCGTACATCAGGGCTAAGTACAGACATTCAAAAAGCCTGAGCCTGAATCGATCCAATCTTTGCAGGTTAGTGTAGATTGAACCAAGAAGCAAATGAACACACATACACTTTTGATTCCAGAAAGGCAGCCACATGCCTGCAGTGGCTCAGGCTAGAAGCTGTGGGTAGGGGGGTGCACTAAAGCAAGCCCTCTATTCTCTTCTGCAGTGGGTGGAAGGCTGGAGGGAAGCTGAGCTGAGGGGGTTGTGGCCAGGCCCCGGCAGGCTGAGTGTGATTGGGGAGGGGTTTAAACCTCCACTGTGGCCTGCATGGTCCCCAGCTTGGGGTATGCCTGGAGGAGGAGGGGGGCAGCAGCCCTTGCCAGGCATCCCCAGTCCCCCCACCCCCGCTTGCTCCAGAAGTGCTTGAGCCTCACCTTTCCCTGGGTGGGCACTACTGAATTTGCTTGGGATAAGAGACTTTATTGTCTCTTGGCACTTGGACATTTCGCTGAATGCTGGACTTTGAAATTGGAAGCTGCTTGAACTTACAGGTGTTGAGGATTGCGACATCTGCTCCAGGGGCTTGGGGGCTCAGTCACTTAAACTTGCCAGACTAGTTTTGCAAGGGAGGGAACACAGATTAAGCTAGAATTCAGGAGCTCTTCCCCTTTTTGGATTGACTTGATATACCAGGCTTGGTGAGAAAACAGCTATTGGAACTAGAAAAGTAGGTGATAAGAAAAACAGCTCCACGTTTTTGGAGTAAGGATATATTCTGTGGACCAGATGCATTTGTACAATTTTATGATCACTGGTCCTCTCAGATTGTCTCTGGGCATAAACCGTGGGTGAATAAAAGAATGAAGAAATAAATCGCTCTGGAAGGGTTACTATTGACATGCAAACCTTTAACTAAAGTGATATAACAAAAGGAAGAGCTCTTAAAGACAGT